>NC_079291.1:65883686-66524695 GCF_023638135.1 Falco biarmicus
GAGTCATCCAGGAAATACTTGAACAGCATCACAAAAATAAATAACTACAGCAGAAACCCTCGGCCCCGCCGTCCCGCGTCCCAGGCCCTTGCAGAAGCAAAAATAAACCCCGACCCTGCTTTTTCACCCCCCACCCCAGCCCCCCAGCCCCCCTTTTTTTTCTCTCCTCGCCTGCCTGGTGCTGGGCTCAGCACCACCAGGCCATTGCCCACTGCACCGAGCCCGAAGCCGAGCATCCGCGTCCCCTTCGAATCCCAGGAATCGCCGCAGCAAAAGGGAGGGGGGCTGCCAGGCGGGTGGCAGCCCGGGAAACCGAGCAAAATTGGCAAATTCTTCCCCGGGTTTATTTTTGTGCCATATCTCACCCGGTGTCGGGCAGAAAATGAAAATTGTATTCCGTGAGCAAAGTTATCGCCGAGTTTACATTCCCGAAGGCTTATGGAGCTGGGATGAGGCGAGCGAACTGCTCATTTAAAGCCTTTTTTTCAGCTTTAAACCAGGGAAGTGGCTTTTTTTTTGGAGTGGGGGGGGAGCAGATGGTGATTTAAAAAAAAAAAAAAAAGTTCTAGAGCTGGTAAATATAAAGAATTTTTTTTTTTTTTGGATAGAAAACTGGAACAAAATTAGCTCTCATTTCCATAAGGCCGATCGTCGTACTTCAGTGTCTGACAAACAACTTGAACAGCAGTAAAATATACCCGGCAAACACACAAATTACGCCGTGTAACCTCCAACATCTCGGTATGCGCACGGTGGGTTTAGCAGGCAAAGGGGATACGGGGGCTGGATAAAATAAACCTCCAGTGGATACAAAATCCCTGTTAAAATCGAGCTGATCCCTTGTAAAAATGAGCAGGGCTCGCCGAGTCCCGTCCCTGTCCCCCCCCCCCCAACAAAAAAAAATAAAGAGGGAGAAAATGATGAAATAAAAACTAGGGGGGATGTCAGCGTAGCTTGCTTTAATTTTTATTTAAAAATATATAATGCATTATTTAGCATCTTATTTATCACACTGAAATCGTTTGAGCACAAGAGACAGAGATTATGTTGCTGTTTGTTCAAGACTACGAAGCGTGCCTAAAAATACCGACGTACAGCACGCGCTTCGCCCCTTAATAAACTGGGGAAAAAAAAAATATATCTCATTTTTCTTGCCTTCCTATAGAAAAACATGGTTATTTGAAAGGATTAAAAGATTAAAGGATTACTCGATAACAAGGGTTAAAAATACAGGTCCAGACACAAAAGGGGTCGATGGAAAGGCAGGGAAAGGCTCTCCCGGCTCCTCTCCCGGGCCAAGCCCGGATCCCAGGTCGCTCCTAACTTTCCAAGCGGGATCCGGGGGGGGGTGGGGGGGGTGGGGGCAAGGCCCCTGCACCCCCCAGCCCCCACGCCCCGGGGCTGCACCCGCTGCAAAGTGGACTGTGGCTTTTAAGAGAGACCTGGGGGGGGGGCTGGGGGGGAGAAAGGGGGTGCTGGAGGGCACACGGGGAGTTTGGGGGGGGGGTGATGGTGCTCAGGGGGCACAAGGGGAATGGGGGGACAGGGATGGGGCACCCTGGAGGGGATGGGTGATGCGCGGCGTGGGGGTGCTGGAGTCTTGGGGGAGGTGGGGGGGTGACAGGGGAATGTGGATGGGGTGTCCGTGGGGCAGGGGATGGGGGTGCCATGGGGCAGGGATGGGGGTGCCGTGGGGCAGGGATGGGGGTGTCTGTAGGGCAGCGATGGGGAGATCGTGGGGCAGGGATGAGGGTGTCCGTGGAGCAGGGATGGGGGGTGTCCGTGGGGAGGGGGTGCCGTGGGGCAGGGATGGAGGTGACAGAGGATGGGCGGTGGAACGGGCGGGTGTCCGTGGGGAGGGGTTTGCCCATGGGGCAGGGATGGGGTGCCCGGGGATTGGCGGTGGAGCAGGGGGTGTCCATGGGGAGGGGGTGCCCGCGGGCCGGAGCTGGCGGCGGCAGCGGGTGGCGGCGGGGCCGGGGGATGCCCGGGGGCGGGGGCCGCTCGCCGTGGCTCCCGGTGCAGGGGCGGGCGGCCGGGCCCGGCGCTGCCCGCGGCTCCTCCCCGCTCTGCGGTAGCTCCGCACCGGGGCCGCGCCCCCCCCTCTCCCCTCCCCTCCTCTCCTCTCCTCTCTCCTCTCCCCTCTCCTCTCCTCTCCCTCCCTCCCTCCCTCCCCCCCCACGCGCGCCGGGCAGGGCCGGGGGGGCGGCCCCGCGCCTCCCTCCGCAGCCCCCCGCCCCGGGGGGGCCGCGCCGCAGCCCCCGCCACCTACCAGCACCGTCCGTGGGCCGCCGCCGCGCTGCCGGGCGAGCGGGGCCGGAGCCTTCCTCCTCCTCCTCCTCCTCCTCCTCCTCCTCCTCCTCCCTCCCCGCCCCCGCACCGGGAGCGTCCCCTCCGCAGCGCCGCCGGTGCCCCGGGCGAGGGGAGGAGGCAGAGGAGGAGGAGGAGGCGGAGGCGGCGCGGCGGGCGGAGGCGGCGGCGATGGGGCCGGGGCGCTGCGGGCTGCGAGGAGGAGCCGTGCCCGGCCGGAGTTGGGCTTCGCTGGGGGGGGCGGGGGGGATGCCAGCCTTGCTTTTCCATAGGCGCAGCCCGGCCCTCCGCCGGCCCGCTCCCCGTTTTTTTTAATTTTTTTTTTTAATTTGGAAAAAAAAAAAAAAAGACCCCCCCTAATATTTTTTTTTATTATTCCCCCCCCCCTTCGCTTTCCAAAAATAACCACCGCGCCCCCCACCCCCCCCCCTCCTCCAGCCCCCCACCCCCCCCTCCCAGCGCATGAGGTCGGGCTGGGCGCGGGCACCGCCACCACCCGCCGGCCCCGCCGCCACCTCCCGCAGCCGCCCCGGAACTCGCCGCCGCCGGCCCGGCCCGGCCCCTGCCCCGCGGCGCGGAGCGGCCCAGCCCGCAGCATGGCCCCCCGCCGCTGACCGCCCGCCCCGCGCCCGCCGCCCTCGGGGGGGGGCTTCATCCTTCTCGTTTTTTTTTTTTTTAATTTTGAAATTTTTTAATTCTTGCGGGGGGGCGACGCTCGTTTGGTTGTTTTGTTTTTTTTTTTTTTTTAATTTTTATTTTCTCCTCCTTCGGCTCGGTGGAAAACACACGTTTTAGAACAAAATACCAAAAAAAGCCCACCCTCTTTGCTTTGCTTTTCGCAGCAACTTGGAAGCCCGTTAATTGCACTTGGCGATGGTAGGTCCCATGACACTTTCATTTTCTCTTCTACTTTCCTCTCCCCCCCCCCCAACCCCCCCACCCCCTCCCAACCCCCCGTGTGCGTGTGTTTGCGTGTGCACCCACCAGCAGGACTTGGCTGCTGGGGAGGGGGGCGGCGGGGCCGGGGCGCTGCCGGCAGCGGAGTTTAATACGGTGCCCGACGGGGGGGGTGGGGGTGGGGGTGGGGAGGGGAAGGGGGGGGTGCCGGGGTGGCGGAGGGAAGTTGCCGCCGTCTCTCCTCCCCCTGCCCACCCCCTCCCCGCGGTTGGGGGGGGGGCGGGGGCGGGAGCCGCCCGGCGGCGAGGTCGTGGCGCGGGGGGAGCTCCGCAGCCCGCCGAGGGCTGGATGGAGCTGAAAATGGCCGCGGAAAAAGGGGCGGAGAGGCTGCCAGCCGCACCGACTTGAACTTTGGAAGTGACGCCCGGGAGGGTCGCGCTCAAGTCCGCCCCGGCCGCTTCCCTCCCCGCACCAGGGCGAGGGTGGGCGACCCCCCCAAAAAAACCCCAAAACCGAAATCACCATCCTCGATGTAAGAATAAAAAAATATTTGTCTCCCCTCCGCCCCGTCCCCGCCGTGCTGGGCTTTGCTTCGCCCCCTGCCAGCCCCCGGGGGGGCAGCGCGACCCCTTCCCACCCCGGGGGTCGCAGGGAGGGGCGGCCCGGGGACCGCGCGCCGCCCGCTGAAGTTTGCGCGCAGCCGGGCTGGTGCCGGCGCATCCCGCGGTGCTGCCTTGGGGGGGGGACGACCCCAAACCCCCGGGCGTAGCCGGGGACCGGCAAAAGTTGCGGGTGAAGATGAGTTGCGGGCGAGGATGAGTTGCGCGAGGGCGCAGCGGGAATGGAGAAGCCTTTTTCCCCCCGTCGGAGGGAGCGAGGCAGAGCCGGGGGGTCGCTGGGGGGGGGGGAGGGGGTCGGGGCGGCCGGGCAGCGGTCCTTGCCTGCGCGTCAGGTCACTGCAGGGCGCAATTAAAACAAAATAATAATAAGAAATCCCCCATCCCCATCTATGCGTGTGCGCGGGGGGGGGGGGGGGGGGGAATAATCGGGCAGCCCGGGGGGGGCGGCCGCCCGCCCGCCATCTGTAGGCTGAAACTCACTTTCACAATTAGGAGCCGGGGATTCCCTTTGTTTTTCTGTCCGTGGCTCTCGCCCTCGCTCGCTCTCTAATTAGGCTTTATTAAAGCCTGCAGAATTGCTCGGTGGCGGTGGCGTTTCTGGAGTGAGAACTTGCGGTTTGGAGTTTGCCGGGCGCAGGGCTCCGCTTTTTTTGCTTTCTTTGTGCGCTGGGGAAGGGGTGTGGGGGGGGGGGGGGGGGGGGGGGGGGGGGAGCGGGGCTGCCGGGGTACTGCCCCCCCCCCTTTCCCTCTCCGGTGGCACGGGGGGAGATGCTGCCGGTCGTTTAAATAGGGGGTGTAAGGGGGGGGGGGGGGGGGGGAGGGAGCGCGGGGCTGGCCCCCCCGGCCCCGGGAGCGAGGTACGGGGGGAATCCCCCCCCCCCCCCCCCCCCGACGGCCGCTGCCCAGAAGTTGCACATGAATCTGCAGGTTTTTTTGCTCTCCCCGCGCCGTATTGGCTCCGTTTATTAAAAAAAAAATAATAATCATAATTAAAAAAAAATCAACCCCCCCTAAACTAAGCCCGCGCTGGCTGGCCCGGGCGGGGGCATGGGGGGGCTTGCCCCCCCCCCCCCCCTCCCCTCGCCCCTGCCCCGCAGCGCTGGGCCTGCGAGCCAAAGGGGGTTCCTACATCTTTAAATGGGATGTAATATTTTGGGATGGGCTTTTTTCATAACGTCACTTCATTCCTCGCTCCTTTTTTTTTTTTTTTTTCTTTCTCTCTCTCTCTTTTTTTTTTTTTTTTTTTTCATTTTCTCATTCTTTCTTTCCTCCCTCTCTCCGCTGCCCGTGTCTCGGATGGAGCCGCTTCCCCTCTAACTTCCCCGCTGCCCCTGCCTGCAGGCTGGGCGCGGACCCCCCCCGACCCCTACCCCCCCCGGGCGAAGATGAGCCTTTTCCCTCTTTAAAACGGCCCCCCCCCCACCAAACAACAACAACAACAAAAAAAGCGCTTTATTTTCCAAGGGGGGGGGAAGATTTTTGCTTTTTAATTTTTTTTTTCTTTTTTTTTGGGGGGTGGAAGTTGGACCCTTTTTATTTCCTCCTCGGCCCCCCCTCCCGCGGGGCCGCCCCCCCCCTGCCCGGCTGCCCCCCCCCTGGCCCCGCAGAGCCGCTCCGGAGGAGAGAGAGAGAAAAAACGCCCGGACTGCTCCAGCCTCCGAAATGACTCAGTAACTTTTACGCCTCGAGTCTCAGCCCTGCAATTAGCCACTTTCCCAGCACGGCTCGGGATGTATTCGTCTCCTCTCTGCCTGACCCAGGTAACCGAGCCCCCCCCCTCCGCGTCCCCCCCCAATTTCCCCCCCCCTCCGCCGCAACAGACTTTACAGTTGCAATGAAAAAAAAACCAACACAAAAAAACCCAACAAAAATGAAAAAACACCCCCCCACCCCCACCCCCCTTGATAAAAATAATCATAACAGGGAAAAGGGCGGGTTGGGGCTGCTTGGAGGAGCCGCGTTTCCCTCTTGCTTACCCCCCCCCCCCCCTCCCTGCGCCTTTTTTAGGGTTTTTTTTGGGTGTTTCTCGTGCTTTTGGGGGATTTTCTGCCCTTCGCTTTCACTTGGGGCACGGGGGAAGGAGAGGGTTGCGTTGTGGTTTGGGTTTTATTTTTTTTTTCTGGTTGCGCCTGGAGATGGGTGGTGCGGGAAGCCGGCGGCTTCGGGGCTGCAGGGGGGGTGCAATGGGGTGCAGGGGGTCCCCGGTTGGGTTTGGGGAGGCTGGGGGGGGGCTTGGCGCTGCGGGTTCGGCCTCGGCTGCGTCGCCTCTTGTGTAGCGTGAAACTTCCCCCCCCCCCAGTCCGGCTGCACATGGTGGGGTGCAAGGAGGTGTGTGTGTGGGGGGCACTGGCTTTTTCTTCAAAATCCTCCAAGTTTGGGACAATTTGAAACCAGCTGCACCATGCCACGCTGGCGGGCGAGCAGGCAATGGGGTCGTGCATGGCAGGGTTGTGGGGGGCACCCCCCCCCCAGGGTCTGGGTGAGGGGCGATGCTGGTCCCCGTCTGTGCGTAGGGGTGTCGAGGGGCAGCCCCGAGCCGTGGTGCGTGGGCCGCTGGTGTCACTCCAGGCCACGCCGACGTGGCCCGGTGGCGCGCGGTGGGTGGGCCGTGCCAGGGCCTGTGGCACGGGCAAGGGGGGCGTCCCTGAAGTCTCCCTGCAACAGCCGGTATGGCTGCAGGGGGGGAACACTTCGGGGGGACCCCCCCCACCTTTGCCTGCACCGCAACCACTGCGGCTCTGCCTTTGCTCTGTCCTTATTGATCGCTGATATTTATTTAATTATTGAGCAGGCAGCTTCCCCCCCCCGGCTCGTAACCTCTTCCCTCCTGGCAGCTGGTGCCTGCTCCAAACCCGGCCTTGTGCCGCACCCCGCGGGGGGCTCAGCTCTGGGGGGCAGGGGGGCTGCTGCCGGACCCTGTGTCTGCGTCGGGGGGTCCTCCTGCCAGACCCCATCCCCTGGGCCGGAGCGGTGGGCAGGATCCGGCCCCACCTCAGACAGAGCCTTGGACCCAGCTGCCCCGTAGGCGTTCGGGGGGGTCCCCTCGGCAGCGTGGTGGCACCTGTGTTGTGCCGGAGGTGGCGTGGGGTCCGGCCTCGCTGGGTGCAGTGCAGCGGGTGAGGCTGGCGGCGGCATAGGCACGGGTACTGGCACGGGTGGGCAGCACTGGGGCTGCCCGAATGACCCTGGGGATGGTGCTCCCGTGGTGTGGTGACTTGGCAGGGGTCACACCTCAGTCTGTCTTTTTTTGGGTTTTTTTCTTCTCAATTTTCTTTTCTTTTCTTTTTCTTTCCTCTTACCGTTCTTTTTTCTTTTTTCTTTTATCCATTCTTCTTTTTCTTTTATCTTTTTATCTTTTTCTTCTATGTTTTTATCTTTCTTTTCTATTCTTTCCTGTTCTTTTCTTTCCTTTTCATTATTATTCTTTCCTATTCTTTTCTTTATTATGCTTTCCTATTCTTTTTCTTTTCTTTCCTATTCTTTTCCTATTCCCGCCTATTCTTTTCCTTTCTTTTCTGCCCCTCTCCCGCCCCAACTCTAATCGTCCAGGGGTCCCACCGCCTCCCCACCATCCCACTTGGCAGAGCCTGTTGTTGCCCACTACCAGCACTGGTGGGATGGGGGGAGTGGTGTGTTTGCTGCCCAGGCTGGGGGCTGGCGGGAGCCCCTCTGCCTGCAGCCCCGTGCTCTTCCCAGCGCTTCGCCCAGCCGACGGGGGGGAGTTGGTTTTTCCTCCACGGATCCAGCCTCCGCCCCGCCGCCTTCGCGCGGGGAAGGCTCCGGTTTCTCCCCCCGCTCCCGCCCCCTGCCTTGCCCTGGCGTAGCCTCAGCTCCAATCCAGCCCAGCTCGGATGGGATCAGACGTCGTCTGCACCTACCGGATCCGACCCCCCCAGTGCTCCCCCCGCCGCCAGCCGAGCCGTTCCCATCCCACCCGCGCAGCAGGGAGGCTCGCCCGGGCTCGGGAGCCGTGGATGGTGATGTGGATACATTGGAACGTGCGCGGGAGCCGCCCTTGCCTCTGCCTTTGCGCATCTCCCCGCCGCTACCACCACCGCCAGCCCTCGAGCCGGCACGGCCACTCCGACCCCGGCTACCGCGCGGGCAGCCGCCCTTCCCGGCCGGAGCTGGGCCCAGCCGGGGCTTGGCAGCCCCGCGGCACCAAAATAGCCCTGGCAAAGACATCGTCCATGACATATTCCCTGCCAGGCCCTCAGCCGAGTCACCCGTCGGGCGAGGAGGGTGACTTTGTGCCCTCCTCAGCTCTCTGTCCCTGCTCGGGGACTTCCTCCTGCTCCCCCTGCTCACCTCTGTCCCCCCTTCAGGGACCGGCTGGGAAGTCATGAGGGAGCTGCCTGGATTAGCAGGGAAGCGGGCACCGGCACCGCCGCCACGCATGAGGCCTCACCCTGCCCACGGGGAAGCCGGGGAGGGCTCCGGCTGCTGGCGCTTCAAAATAACCCCGGCCCCGAGCACCCACCGCCGGCCCCGAGCACCCACCGCCGGCACCGAGCACCCACCGCCAGCCCCACACGTGTGTCCCTGGGGAGCTGCCGCCGGGGAGCCGACAGGGTTTGCAGAGCCGTAACAGTTATCCCGTCTTCTGGATCTGCTACGAAGCTGGGGGGGCAGATTTGGGATGCTCCCAGGGGAGACGTGCAAATTTTATGACCGGTGGTGATGCTCCTGCAAACCTCTGGCTCATCTCTGGCATCTGGTGGTTGCCCCCCCACCCCCCCGCACCCCGTAGGCTGGGAGCAGAGGGAGATGGAAGCTGGCTTCGGAGGCAGCCGGAGCGGTGGGAGCCAGGTGTCCTGTTGGGGTCCAGCTGGAGACCCTCTCCCCCTCTCCCAGCCCCCATGGGTCTGCTGGGGCCTGAAATAGGGGAGAGGGTCTCTGCGCAGACCCCGGTGGGACGCCTGGCTCCCACTGCTTTGCTCAGGTGCATCCTTGGAGAGTGGCTCGGTGCAGAGGTGATGCACTGACCGGGAACCGGTGGCCAGGCGTGACCCCTGCCCATGCTGTAGCCGACGGCACCCGATCCTGGGCACCGGGGAGCAGCCCAGCCAGGCTGGCCGGCACAAACCTCTGTCCTGGCAAACGCTGCTAGCACACGAGGAAACAGGCACGCCGCGGTGCCTGGGGGACGAATCCGGGTTGCAGGAGGCATTGTGGCCGTGTGGCCCGGTCGCAGCTGTGTCTCCCGGGTGCTGAGAGGGATCTCGCCTCTCCGGCCACCACTGGCTCGGGCACGTGGCCGTCCAGGGAGCTGACTGCCGGGCACATCTCACCGGGATGGCCTTTGGCAAACCTCCTTCCTGAAAGTACCACAGCTCTTTGGCGAGAGAAGGGAGCACCGGTGTGCACCCCCTCCACCAGTAGCTCCGCAAACTGGTTTCCAGCTGGGAGCTCAGATCGGCTGCCAAAGGATGGGAACAGCAAGCCGGGCACGGCGGGGGGAGAGAGGGAAGGTTGCAACACACTTTCAATTCTCCCATCTGCTGAGTATTGTTTGGGAAAAACAATGAGGCCGTTCTTTAAATGCAACCTTCGGGAGATCCTTGCTTTCCCCGGGAGGCGCCCGCCGTGCCGTGCCCGCCTGCCCCGGCCGGCCCCACTGCCGAGGATCCTGCTGCTTCTGCCGATCTGATCTCAAACCCTTGCCCGGGAAAAACAGATCCTGCTCTAAGCGCGGTTTCCGAAGCCAGGCCGGAGGGCTGGCGTGGGGTGTGGGCAGGATAAGACCCGCCGCTGGGTGAGAGCTGGGCGGCCGGGTGGCCGGCGCTCGCCGCTGCACCACTCTCCACCGCATCACCTTGAACTTCGCCGAGGCCTCGCACAATAAATCAGCCGCCCTCCTCCAGTGCGCTGAGGCGCCCGCCAATAATTCACCTTCGCGGGCAGCTCTGCCCCTGCCTGCGCTTCCCTCGCTGCCCGCGCTTCCCTCCCTGCCTGTGTTTCTCTCCGTGCTGGGGCAGGGAGCGAAGCCGCCGCGTGCCCAGCGCTGCAAGCATGCACGTGCTTTTGCAGCTCACTGAACAAAGCCCAGCCGCCAGGGGCCCTGGCTATCCTGAAGCGAGCAGGGAATAGCTCCCGTCGGTGCTTTTGTATCCCTCGGAGCCCGGGTGGGCTGGGGATGGATGCTGGGAGCTGGAGCCCGAGCCTGCTTTGACCCGTCGCAGGGGTGGCTGCAGCGTGGCCAGCGTGGCGTGGCGTGGATGGGCCGGTGTCAGCGCAGCGGGCAGGGAGCTGTGCCAAGGGCCAGCTGAGCTGGCCACGCTCCCCCTCAGCCCCAAAGGCAGCTCCCCCAGGGGTCCTGGGCAGCCCCAGCACCCAGAGCGTGAGCCCCCGGGGGAAAACTGCCATCGTGGTGGCACAAGGTTGGTCCCAGCCCAGCGCTGTGCGTGGCGGCGAGTGCCTGGAGGTGGGTTTGGCACCCAGAGGGAAAGCAGGGAGCAGTCTCCCCTGCCTTTGGGGGTGATGGAGGCAGGTCCCTGCGAGGCAGGGCTTTCTGGGCTGGCCAGCGATGGCCCTGGGGACAGGGACAGCTTGCCCCTCCCTGCTTGCCAGCTTTCCTTGCCCGGTGCTGCCTGCATCAGCCTTCCCTGTGCCTGGCCCTGGCAGCCCGAGGGGGTGCCCAGCGTCCCCCCACCATCACTCCCAGCGTGGTTGCACCTGCCCTAGGGATGGCCGGGGGGGGAGGGAGGGGGACGGTGGGGATTGTCCCCGGGGTCCCTTGCTGGAGGGGAGGCAGGGGGGCTGGAGGGGGAGGTAGAATCTCTCCCTGCCAGGCTGGCTCGCTGCCTGCCGCCCCCGGCCGTGCTGTGGCTCTTCCTGCGTGAGGATGGCGGTGCCGGCACTGAGCACCACTGAGGGGGCTGAGTGCTCGCAGGAGGGGGCCGGGCGGGCTTCTGTCCCCCCTCAGCCCCTGCACATGAGCTGGGGGGTGCAAGCAGGGCCTCAGGGTGGCAGGGGCACGATCTGCTCCTCGGGGACCCATGGAGCCGGGATTGCTCTCGTGGCACCTCCAGGGTGGCAAAGGTGATGGGGAGCGGTCGGGGTGTCAATGGGTGCTCAGCCTTGCTGGGTCGGGCCGGCACCATGTGGCATCACCAGTGACATCCCCACGGTGTGGCTGGGGGCTGCTGGTGGGGCTGAGCCTGAGAGGGGCACAGCCTCACAGGGGACCAGAGGCACCCCAGTGCCAAACCCTCGTGGGTTTTGGGTACCAAAGTGCCTTTGGAGGTTTACCAGATCAGCACAGGCGAGAGCCTGAGCTCAGCCTCCCTCCCTGCCCCGGCCAGCTGGGCACCCCGAGACTGTGTCACCCTTGGGGAGGGGACACGGACCCCTGGGACGTGCCCGCTGCAGGGTGGGGATGCACGGGGGCCCTGCAGGCACCCCGGGGGCCCAGTTCGCACCCAGGCAGGCGGCTGGGCTCACCATCCGTCACGTCGGCCCTGGGCAGGCATCCCCCGTGGCCGCGCCGCGCTGTGCCAGCTTGGCCAGGACCCAACGCCCTGTGCTGGCCGCCAAAGCCCGGCGCTTCCCAAGTCCTGGAGAGGAGCTGGGAAAGGATCCCGCGGCCCAGGTGCGGCAGCGCTCACGCGCCGGGGGACCCGCGGGCCAGCCTCTGCCAAGGATTGATTTCTCGGTTAACTCGCCGCTGCTTTAAAAGCGCATTAATCCTCCCTTCCCCGGCCAGCAGCCAGCTCTAATCAGCATTTTGGGCAAAATCCCCAGGTCTGGGCTTCAGGCTGCCCGCCGTGGGCATCGCCCTCCCAGCCACCGCTGCTGCTTCGGGAGACACCGTGGCACCCTTCGGCAGCACTGCCTGGTGCGGGAATGCCAGGATCTGGCCCTCCTGCTGACCTCTCTTCCCGGGGAGAGTGTTCGAGCCTGTGGCCAGGTGGACTTTTTAAAAACCTGGGGTCTTTATCTTGTTTTTTAAGAAGGCTTTTGCTCTCCTTGCAAAGGGCCCCTGCATTCCCTTCGCGGGGAAACGGTATTTGACCGGCTGTTGTCCAAAAAAAACCCCCAACATGTTTCTGATCACGAAAACCCAAGAAATATTTTTGCTTTCAAAGGAAAAAAAAAAAAAATGTTGATTTTCCACCCAGACATTTCCCCTTTCCCCGAACCAGCCCCAAAACGAGAGGCGCCGCTGCTTTCTCCTCACCCCAGGACGCCATCCTGGGGGGGCACGGTCCCACCAGGGCCATGGCGGATGCCCCCCAGGACTCATCCAGGCACTGGTGGCAAGGGTGGTGGCAGTGCCAAGCGTGTGCCTCGCTCTCTGCTCAGGCCTCCCCCTTTGCCAGCTGCTCCCAACCTGCGGCAGGCACGGCGGGAAGGATGGAGACACCGGTGACCTGCCAGCTCTTCCCGGGGGGAGCCACCCATCACGCCGTTTGCGGCAGAGCTCCCTGCCGCCTGCCCGCCTCGCCCCGGTACAACGGGCGACGGGGCTGCTTCGTCCCACAGTTGCTTGGCAGGAGCTGCCGTGTGCCAGATCCCGGCACCCCCCGCCTGCCGTGCCCTGGCTTTTGCCTGCAGATTCGGGAAAGCGAGACGGCGCGGGCTGTAATGTGACCCCCGCCATGCTGCGCCGCAAAATCTCCTTTAGTAACCTGTGCGCCAGGACAGGCGAGCGGTGCGGCGTGAATACCAATGAAGCGGCGCTGGCGAAAAGTGCAGAGTAAAGGGTTTTTGCTGGAAATGGCATTGCATGAGAAAGAGGGAGTGCAAGCGAGCGCGCACCCGGAGCCTGCGCCTGCCCGCCAGCCGACGCCGCACACGCGTGTGCGCACACGTGTGGCTCGGGAGGTTGGGGGGGCTGCGCATGACAGTGCAGTGGGGTGCCAGGGTTGTGCCGCCCGCCAGGTCGGTGGGGTGGTGGGAGGGTAAAGCGGAGGGGGCTGCCAAGCAGCGGTTTGAGGGGGCCAGTGGGCAGAGCTGGGGGTGCTGCCGCAGGCAGCGTGGCTGCAGGGCCGAGGCGCTTCCCGCGGCGCAGCATGGCTCTGGCCGCCGTCTGGCTGCAGGGAACCGCTCCTCGCCGCCGAAGCCCGCCGCTGATCAAAGGCACGGGTGGGGAGGGCACGGGCCTGTGCGAGCAGCGCCCCTGGCCGCGCGCCACCCCACCTTCCCGCTCCGCTCCCCCGGGAGTTTGTTAAACAAATTTCTCTAATTGCACAAGCTGTGGAGTTTGTTGGAGAAAAAAGCCAGGGAAATTCCCCTCCTCTGGGCCACCCCTTCCCCACTTCCCCCAGGGCAGCCAGTGGAGAGCAAGCGGGTCCCATCCCCCCCTGCACCCACCCGGGAGGCTGCGACCCTACCGCCTGCGGGGCGCAGCTGCGGGGTGTCCTCAGGTCACCCCTGCCCCGTGCCCCGCTCGACCTCCTCTGAGCCAGGTCACCCACGTCTCCTCTGGTCCAGCCCCCAGGGTTGGACCCTGTCACCTAAGGTGGTGACACCCAGCAGCACCCTTGCCGGCTGGCGTTCCCCATCGCTTGGCTGAGCCCCCCCCTGGAAATGGCCTTTGCGAGCCGCCCGTGGGCAGTTCCTGACACCAAATCCCGTCGGATTAGCGAACATATGGGATAAAAGCCTCGGCTTGGCGGCGGCTCTTTACCGGGTGGGGGCTGTGGCGGTGGCCCTGCCAAGAAGGGAGGATGCGCGGCCAGGCGCCTGCCCCGGCTCCCGCTGAGGTCATGGCTATAGATAGCCCGGGAGGGTGCAGGGCCGAGGGCAGGATCTGTGCGTGCCCTCGCCAGCTCCACCGCCAGCCCCATGGGCACCCTCTGCCTGGGGGCCAGGTGCTGCCGGGGCTCCGGGGGGTGCTGGTGCTGGAGGAAGGGGTGGCTGGGTCAGCCACCAGCCATTGCCAGGTGACAAGCTGGTGCTGCGGGGTGTGACCCTGCACCTGCAGGGATGCGCTGCCACCAGTATGCTGAGCCCCACTGAGCATCACCCAGCACTGCCATCCCCTCTCCATTCCCAGCACTGAGCGGGGTCCTGCAGCGTGGGGCTCCGTGGCCAGCATAGCGACCAGGGGCGGCTTTTGCTGTTGTTCCCTACCAGGTTTGCTTAGGTGCTCTTGAGAGAAAGCTGGGCTGGGGCATCCCCGCCGCCGGGGTGCACCCATGGGTGCAAAGCTGCTGGGTTGGGGAGCACAGGGCCAGGGTTTGCCCCTTCCAACCGCCCGGTCTGGGTGCAGCTCAGCTCCCCACAAAGGCAGGCGTGCGCCTGGGGTGCCCCCGCCAGCCCCACGGGGCCCTGGAGCGCCGGGGTGGCTGGGGAAGGCGTTGTTGATGAGGGCACTAAAAATAGAGTGGGACTGGGATCTTAATGGGACTTTGTGGGAAACCTGGAAACATTTTCTCATCCCCGTAAATGAGTCCAGATGCATTAGCGATGACTGCATCGCATCCTGAGGTACCGCCGGAGGGAACCAGGACACGCTCACCAGCCTCCTCGCCTTGTGGTGCTGCAGTGGTTTGAGAGGGGAGCTGCCGGGGCAGAGCCGGGGCCTTGCTGTGTCCCATGTGGGGCTGGGGACAGGACAGCTACCGCTGGGGTGAGGACCCTGCCTGCTCAGCCCATCCCCGGGGTTTCTGTGCCCGGCACCCATGGGTGCGCACGTGGGCACTTGCAGCTCTACGTGCGGCGGGGAGCGTGCGAGCCTGCACGGGCTGGTATCGGCACTACGGCCCCCAAGCCTTGGGGCTTTCAAAAGCCCCCCAAGGCCTGGGGAAGGTTGGGGGGGGGCAGTGCTGCTGAGGTGATGTAGGAGGACCCCCAGTCCCAGGGCTGCACCCTGGTGCACCCTGTGTTGGCGTCGAGCTGGTGGGATGCAGCTGGACGGGGGGTTTCCTCGTGCTCCGCCGTGGGGCCGGTGGCTGGGGTATTGGCTCCCAGAGCACCCAGCCCTGCTCAGGGACCTTGGACTCTCCCGGGGGATGGCTCGGGGCCAGCCCGGGCAAGTAGCCCAGGGCAGGTGGCTGGTGGACTCCACGTCACGAGGCAGGTTGGCACGGCCGTCTCCATGGTATGGCAGTGTCACTTAGCGGTTACAGCAGCAGCCTGGGCAGCGAGGGCAGTCCTGCCCCGTGCCTCAGTTTACCTCCAGGTGGGGAACAGCAGCCGGCAGGGGAGAGGGGTGCTTACCCCGTGCCCCAACCCCGGGTGCTAACTTGCCACACAGGGGACAGGGGGACCGGCCACAGCCACCAGCCTCTGTGCTGGGCACCGCCGGAGCCCAGCATCCTGAACAGAGTCCCTTTGTATGGGCCAGCCCCCACTCCTGCCGCTTGGGAGACATCCAAAACCCTCCCGAAATAGGACCCGGGCAGGCTCAGCCTTTGAATCTCCCCAGGAAGGCTCTGCTGGGCTGCCGAGAGTGGATGAACAACCCCCGTTAAAGCAATCCTGTCCTTCGGCACCCAGGGTGCAGGATCCGGCCACGCTCGGTGCAGCGCTGGCCCTGTGGGGATGCCCTCGTCTCCCTTTGCTCTCCACGAGGGCCTGTCACCGCTCCGTGCCTCAGTTTCCTCATCCCTAGGTGGGGAAGGTCCTGTCGGGGTGCCCCCAACCCCAGGGAGCCCGTGAGATGCTGGAGGGGGGGCTGAACTGCTGGCACTTCTGTGGCACGGCAAAGGTGATGGGACTGCGGGGGGGCCATGAACTCTTCACCACCAGGGCCCCGGGGGTGGCTGATCCTCCCACAAGGTCGTCGGCAAAAGGCCGGGGCTATTTTTAGCCGGTGACTTGCTCCAACCCGCCAGGGATTGGATTTGCAGTGGGGTGAGCACCGTGAGCTCGTGGCGGCGCTCCCCATCCCGGAGTGCCGAGACACCCCCCGGTGCCCCCCCGCCCCGAGCCGTCCCTCCCTGCTGGCAGGCACCCGCAGGAGGGAACTGGGGACTCCTTGCTGCACCCCCACACCTTTCGAGGTGCGTGATGGCGGGGGGGAATTAATCCCCCTTGGAAAGGCCAGGACAGAGCAGGCAGGGCTAAAAATATGTTGGGAGGGAAATAAAACCTCCTGCGTCAGGGGCTAAAGCCGTGCTCAGCGCCCTGGGCTTGGCCCGGGGAGGGCTGGGGGGCCCTGCCTGCTCCTGGCTTCCACGGTGCTGGAGGGGGGATGCTGAGCCTGCTGCTTGTCCTCCCAGGGTGACCATGGTGCTGCCGGCCCTGGGGCATCTCCTGCCTCAGTTTGCCTCTGCATTCCGGGGCGTGCGAGCGGCCGCCATCCCAGCGTCATATCCCAGCAGTTCCCAGGCTGGGACCCCAGGGTCTGCGGTGGGCAAAGCGCTGGGTCTTGGGCACCGCTCCAGCCCTGCCACCCCCGGAGCCGCCGTCCCCACCATGTGCCGGGAGCGGGGCTGGGGGGAGCGGGGCCACCCCCGGGGCCCCGCGCTGACGCAGGGCCGGGCGGAGGAGCTGGCAGCGCTGGGGCCTGTTGGCAAAGTTGTTTTTTTTCCCAGTTCCATAAAACATTTCCCTTCCTTGGAGCCCCAGGGGGGTTTCGGCTGGGAAGCCACGTGGCCCTGGCGCTGCTGGTCACAGGATGCTTCCCGGGGTGGGGGGACATCTCCCTGGCCGTGGGCTGGGTCCCCTCCGCACTCCTCCTGTGCTGCTTGCAGACCCCAGCAGCCACCGTCACAACCTGCCTCTCCTGCGGGCTGGCCTGGAGGATGCTGTGCCTCAGTTTCCCCATCTTTGGAAAGGGAGCACCACACCCTGGGGGCAGGTGGGGTCACCCTGGGGAAGCACCTGAGCCATCAGCTCCTGCACCCTGAGGGGGACAGGCAGAGACGGCACCTGGGGGACCTGAGGCACCTGGGGAAACTGAGGCACCTGGGGAAACTGAGGCACCTGGGGGAACTGAGGCACCTGGGGGATCCCAGTGAGGCTCTGGGAGGCAGTGAGTGGCCCCAGGTGCTCCTGCCACCAGGTCTTTCTCCCCAGCACCCTCCTGGCTCCTCCACCTGCTGGTGCTGGCTGTGCTGGGTACCATCCCCGGGGCATCCTTACCCTTTCCCCGCACCCTGGCCATGCTGCTCCCAGTTTGGGGTTTATTTAGCAAAGCCAGGGACCAGCAACGCCAGTTGTTGCTGGAGGTGAAGGTGTGTGCAGGCAGACCAGAGGTTCGGTGGTGAGTGTACGGTGCTGCCAGAGAAGCCCCCCCGCCCCGCTCCCAGCTTCAGCCCACTTTGTGCACCCCCGGCGGTGCTGCTTCCCCGGGGAGGGCTGTGCCGGTTGGCGTGGGCCCAGGCAGCACTGGCACCTGAGCCCCGGGCTGCAAAGAGAGCTGCTTTTCTTCCTGCTGTTTTCCAAAGCAACTGGCAGGTTTGTTGCCTGCCACGGCCTCCCGTGACCCGCGGCAGCGGCCTCGGCGCACTCCCCGCGCCCCCGCTCGCAGCCGCACCACCTGCGAGGGCGAGCACCGGCATCGCCTCCGCCCCGGCACGTAGGCGCGGGCAGGCGGGCACCGGCCCGGCAGGGGCTGCTTGTGGTGCCCGCAGGGACCTGCCTGCTCCGGGATGGCTCACAGGACCCGCTGGGGCGTTTTTTGGGTAGTGCTGGGCATGGGGAACCCAGGGCAGCTCAGCGAGGGGTTGGGGGCCACCGTGGTCCCCGCATGGGGAGCACCGGGTGCTTTATTAGCCCATCCGCCCATCCGCCACCTCCCGGTCTGATCCTGAGTGGGGCTGAGCACTGAGGCAGCAAGTGAAGTGTGGGAGCCCCTTTCTGACCTTGCATCCGTCCTGGCTGACCCTCCCAACAGGGTGGCCGCATCCAGAGCCTGCTGTGGGTACGGTCCAGCCCATACGCAGCCCTGAGCTGGGCATGGGTGGCAGCTGGAGGATGCTGTCGGCGCTGGGGGCGGGGAAAAAAATAAATCCCCGGGTTGTGGGGAGAGCAGCCGCAGGGAGGTTGCACCGTGTCCTGCCTTCGTGTCCACCCGCACCAGGCACCGGGGCTTGGGGACCTGGCGTGGGCTGCGGGAGGGGGTTTGCAAGTGACCCTGGGTTTGCAGCTCGTCTGCTGCTGCGGAGGGCGCGTGGCTGGGACAGCAGGGTCTGCCCCATGGCAGGGGCATGGGGCTGGGTGTGTGCGGCAAGGCCAGCTCAGCCCATCCCCCGCTGCATCCCCGGCTGCTTTCCCAGGAGTTTCAGCTGCTGCCGCGCTCCCTCCGGCTGCCCCACGCGCGGCGTGCCTCAGTTTCCCCCCAGCATGGTAGCACCACTCTCTGGGGCTGGGGAAGCCTCGTTAGGACTTGCCAAGCTGGCCAGGAAGCCTGGCCGCGCCATGCCGGTGAGCAGCAAAAATTATGAATAAGCTCTTGTTAATAAATACTTTATGATGAATCCAAATAGATTTCCTCCTCTGGAGCAATTATTGTAAAATGGGCTCTAATATGGTACAGGGCCAGCCCCGGGAAGGGCTGGGTGCTTTTCAGGGCCTAAGTGCCTCCTTCCATCCCTTCTAATGAGCACTTCCCAATCATTTGCATCTGTCTCGGCAACAGGTCTCATTACCAGGTTAACTTATTACCGAGAGCCGCTTTGGTGAACAGTTAAGAAGCGGCTACTGGAGGTTTTTGCTGGGGCCACACGAGAGCATTTTGTCTGTGCCAAGGGCACCTGCAGGCTCCAGCGAGGGGAAACTGAGGCTGGGGTGAGCAGCAAGTCCCTGCCATGCCCCTTTCGGGTACCAAGGGTTTGGGATTTTCAGGATTACCGGAATGTCTCGAGCTGCATCCCCCCCTGCCGCCACACCAAGGCTTCCTGTGGGGGCACGGTGCCCAGCGCGGAACTTGCCAGCCCCTGCCTGGGCTCGCACGGCCGCGGGGAGCGGGACCTGGCAGGAGCGTTGGCCATGAGAGCCGGCAGCGGTTTGGAGGTGTGTGGCTGGCTGGCGGGGAGGCTGAGCATCCTTTCATAAAATAAACCCTGTGTGGTCCCTGCAGGGCTGGGATGCAGTGAGGTCGCCCCGCTTTGCTCCCTGCCTGCAGTGGGGATGGCATCACGCTCCTCCCTGGGGCCATGCTGGTGGGGAGCAAAACCCACTGCCGAGGTGACTAACACCCCCCTGCCCCGCCCCCCGCCCCCCCCAACCCCCGTGAAAACTGCTCGGGAATTTCCTGAGGAAATGTTCTTTCATTGGAAAATTCAGGCTGTTTCGCCGAGCCCCACCTGTTTGGCCAAGGAGCTCGAGCGGAGGATGCTCAGATGCCCGGCCAGCCCATGCCGTGGTGCCTGGCCGTGGTGCCCATGCCTGGCACTGTGTCCCTGGGCGACACGGAGCATCGCCCACCATCCCCACGGGGGAAGCAGGTGGCCGAGCAGCTGGGGTACAGAGCCCCAGCACCGGCCAAGCTGCTGAGGACAGGCAGGAGTATGGGGGGAAGCAGTGCCTCAGCTGTGACCCCGCCAGCTCCCCGGCGCCGCTAAAGCCCAGGCTGCCGGAGGAGTTAATCCTGGTACGGCGTGCCTGGCTCCACGCACAGCATCGCTCCTTCCCCTCCCCGCTCCACCGCAGGATTGACACCAGGGCAGAGCCGGGCTTGACCCGTGCCTCAGTTTCCCTTCACAGCATCCGGCATGGAAAGCCAGCGTCTCACCCGTCCGCTGGAAGGGGGACACGAGGGGCCCCTGTGCCGGGGCCGGCAGCACCCCGACGCAGGCGTGCTCCTCCCTGGGTCACGGGGCTTTACAAGCCTGGGCTGGATGAGGCCCAAGCACAGGCTCTGCTGCCAGATTCCCATCCGGAAATGCCCCGGGAGCAGTCTCGTCTGGGGTATTGCAGCACGTCTCTCCTTCCCAGCCCTGCAAAGGAAAAACAGCAGGAGAAGCACTTAACCAGCCCTTTGCCGGCGCTCCTCGCTGCCGGCTGGGGTGAGGGGGCTGGCGGAGGTCGAGGACAGGGACAGATGGGAAGCGCATCCCTGGCTTTGCTTTCTGAAGCAGAGCTGGGCACGAAGCGGGCCAGTGTCAGCCAGGGCCAGTGTGCCCAGCTGAGGGGCTCACTGCCCGCACGGTGCCGGCGGCATGGCAGGGATGCAGGGCACAGGGATGGTCCCCAAGTCCTTTAGCTTGTCCCCTCAGCACCCAGCTGCAGCCATCCCACTGGTTGTCCTGGTGCCCCCCGGCTGCCCTCGCCTGGCCCTGCTAAAGCGGCTTAACTCCGCACGGCATCTCGGAGCGGGATAAGCCAGGCGGGAGGGAAAGTTGGCGAGGGGCTGATTGGCTTTCGGTGCAGCTCCCGACCCGCCGTAATCCTTGGGAAGCGGGGCCCGCGGGGGCTTCAGGGGCACTGAGGGCCACAGGGGCTTCTGCGCCCACTGGGGTTTTGAGGGGTCCTCAATGTGGGTCTGTGTGGGATCTGAACATCCTCATCACCGGGGGGGGGGGGGGGGGGCAAAGCCGGTGCCCCACAGAAACCAGGGCTTGCACTTGCCACCCTCAGGGCACCAAGCATCCCTTGGTCCTCGCAGCGAGGGCGAGCAGCACCCAAGGGTGCTGCCACCCCCAGCAGGGATGACCTGGGTCTTGCCTGACTTCCCTGAGGCAGTGCCTGGGGTGGCACTGCCCTGCGGGAGGGCAGGGACGGGGACAATGGCGTGGTAGCCCCCAGCCCCAGCCCTGCGGCCAGCCCCGCCGCCGGCTGCCTGGGGAGGGTGGCGGGGCCAGGCAATGGCAGCAATTTGTAGGGCTCGTCTGAATAACTGGCCACCAAGGAAGATCAGCCGCCCACCGCCCCGGCCAAGTATTGTTTTTGGAACTCGCTGCTGCTTTTTTCGGCTCCTGTCTTACTTTTCTTTGACCTTCTTCCCTGATTTAAGACACATGCCCAGCCCTTGCCCAGCTGCACTGAATTAGCGGCTGCTGCTGGGGAGGGAACCAGACCCCTGCGGCCATGCAGGGCTGCAGCCGCCCCAGGAGCAGCCGATGGGGACGGGTCCACCAAGCAGCCCTGGCAGGATGAGTCCCCCAGGCAGGGATGGGTCCCCAGGGCCGGTTTGGGTCTCCACGGGTGGGATGGGTTCCCCAGCAAGGGTCCTGTCCCTTTGTGGGGTGGGAAGGACACCCATGGGGTCACAGCTCTGGTGACACTGGATCCAGAGCAGGGGCTGTCGGCTCCCAGGGGCGGTGGGCTCTGCGCCAGGGTGATGGGTCTGTGCTTGGGGGGGGGAGGGGGGGTTAGTGGGGCTGTGCTGGTGGTTGATGCCGGTGGTTGTTGGTGCCAGGGTCTGGGGGCGGGAGGGTCTGTGCTGGAATGGCTGTGCCAGGTCGCAGTGGGGTCTGTCTGGGGATACTGGTGCAGGCGATGGCAGGGGCTGTGCTGAGGGACCCCTGTGGGCTGCCCCGGGGGGTTGTGCCTGGGGAGCTGGTCTGGGTCTCGCAGGGGCTGGTTTGGGGTTAGTGGGGTCTGTGCTGGGCTCAGGGCTGGGTGGGAATTTGTGGGGTCTGTACGGGTTGGTGCCTGCTGCGAGCCTGCTGCAGGGGACACTGTTCCCTCCAAGCAGGGTCACTTTGGGACACAGCTGCTTCGGCCAGGGAATGGCGTCGCTGCCCTGGGATGAGCGAGGCCAGCCGCTGTCTCCAGAGCCACTCGCCCCGTCCCACTGCCAGGGCTTCTTCCTCCTGCAGCTCTTGCCTGCGACTGCCTCCTGGGTCCCCCCCCAGAGCAGCACCCACGTCCCTGCTGGAAGGATGCCCACCCCCGGGCACGGCCCTGTGAACCAGGGCTGCAGTGTGGCACTGGGGGCTGCCACAGCCACCCCCTGCCCGGCCCTGGCAGCCTGCGGTGGGACTGAGCACCGAGCTGGGCTTCCCCCTCCACATCATCACCTGTCAGGAGGGACCCCACGGGCCAAATCCTGCCCTCGGGGACCAGCTTGCTGCCACCCTGGCCACGCACAGGGATGCCTGGCCCTCTCCCTGCTCTTTTCCAAACCGTGCCACTCCTTGCTGGGAAGGCTTCTGACACCTCTCTGTGCCACGGGTGGGTTGTGCCCCCCCCCCCCCAGCCAGGAAGCACTGATTTTCCAAACTGGGGAAAAAAAAAAAAGGGATGTGGGAAGGAGGGGCCGTGGAGGGGGGATGCATTTTCCTTGTTTTCTTTTGGGGCCAGACTCATCCAGCAGCGTTCACCAAATGGAAAAAGGCAGTCAGAGCACGCCTTGTGCACTGGGCCAGGCGCCAGCTACTGGGCTGGCCACAACTGGGGCAAACTGGGGGAGTTTCCCGCTGGTCCGGAGGGAGCGGAGAGGTCCAAGGCACCCGCAGCCCCTGCGGGAGCAGCCAGCATGCTGGGGGTGTGTGGGACCCGTCCCTTGGGTGCTGCGGTCTGGCAGCGCCTGGCACTGGCACGGCAGCTCTGGCAGGCGGCACGGCAGGTGGGATTCCTGCGCCGGTCGGGAGCAGATCCTGGCACACATGGGTGGGATGGGGAGAGGGTCCGGGTGCTGCGGAGGTGGCGTGCCTTGCGCAATGCCTGCCCCTTCATGGCAGTGCCGGTTGTCCCAGCACCCCACAGCAGGTTATTGCCTGGGAGAATTGCAGTCGGTGGGATTTGTGGGGGGCTGCTGGGAGCGGGGGGATCCCGCTGTGTGGGGAGCAGTTCCCTGCCCCTGGCGAGCACCTGCGTCTGCCACATCCCTTCCACCTGGTTGCGCTGGGATGCAGCCCAGTGGGGGTGTCCCTGGTGGGTCCTGATGGGGTCCCCAGCCATGCCGGGGTGGGTTTGCCAGGAGTGACCGCCTGTCCCTCTGCTCCCGCAGGATGAGTTCCACCCCTTCATCGAGGCGCTGCTCCCCCACGTCCGGGCCTTCGCCTACACCTGGTTCAACCTGCAGGCCCGCAAGCGCAAGTACTTCAAGAAGCATGAGAAGAGGATGACGAAGGATGAGGAGAGGGCAGTGAAGGATGAGCTGCTGAGTGAGAAGCCAGAGGTGAAGCAGAAATGGGCCTCGCGCCTCCTGGCCAAGCTGCGCAAGGACATCCGGCCCGAGTGCCGCGAGGACTTCGTGCTCTCCATCACGGGCAAGAAGCCCTCGTGCTGCGTCCTCTCCAACCCCGACCAGAAGGGGAAGATGCGCCGCATCGATTGCCTGCGGCAGGCGGACAAGGTGTGGCGGCTGGACCTGGTCATGGTCATCCTCTTCAAAGGGATCCCGCTGGAGAGCACCGACGGCGAGCGCCTGGTCAAGTCGGGCCAGTGCACCAACCCCATCCTCTGCGTCCAGCCCCACCACATCAGTGTCTCCGTCAAGGAGCTCGACCTCTACCTGGCTTACTTCGTCCGTGAGAGAGGTGGGTGTGCTGCTCGTGCCAGGATACCCCCCCGCCAGAGCCAGCTCCCGGAGCTTTCCCGTCCCCCCATCTCCAATCCCCTCTGCTCCAGTGTCTGTCCCATCCCCGGCTCTGGCTCGGGGACACCCCTCAGGGACACAATCCCTGCTGCAGACCTGAGCTGCTGCCCATGCGGGTGCCCCCCACCCTGCCTACGTGGCCCCTCTCCCCCAGCTGGGATGGATCCTGCCTGCCCCGGGAGGCGTGTGCCAGGGAGGCGAGTGGTCCCTGAGGATGCTTCTGGCTGTGGGCATCGCCAGAGCGGGGTCTTGGGGGGGTTAACCCCGCACCCCACGCTTGCCCAACGTGGCTGCCTGTGCCAGCAGCCAGGTGAGGAGCGGGTGGGCAGTGTGAGCAGGGAGGGGACAGCCTGTTCCCAGCACGTGTGCCCCCAGGGCTGGACCTGGGAGCCATCCAGCAGTGCCAGTTTGCTGTAGGCCGTGGTCCCAGCCCCTTGCCCAGCAGGTGACCGAGGTGGGGACAGGAGCAGCCGAGGCTGGCTGGGGAAGGGACAGCGGTAACACCAGCGGGGGCAAACCCCAGCAGCTCCTGCTGTGCAGTGAGGAGATGCTGCTCCCCTGCCCTTCACCTTCCTGGGGGTCCCATGGACCCACTGGGAGAACTGGACAGGTTTCACTACAGCAAGGGAGGGAGGTCAGACCCACTCTAGAAACCTTGGTGATCAACAGAGGGAAACTGAGGCACAGGGGGCAGGGCAGACGGTGGCTTCCAGGCTCAGAGGATTAGGTCCCTAATCCATTGTCCTCTCCACTGGCTCACGCCACCTCCCCGCGTGTCGGGAAGGGGAAGCTCATAGTAACTCGGGTCAGATCTTAACAGGCAGGTTTGCCATCCCCAGCTGGTGACGTGCTGGTGCGAACACCCTCCTGGCAGCTGGGGTCCCCAAAGACCCCAACATCCCCAGGCTGGTGAGGAGCCCAAGGAGATGCGGTATGGTCCCCATGGGTGAGGCTGGGGCTCAGTTTCTCAGGAATGGTGCAGAGCCAGGGGGGTCTGTGACATGCAGCCCCGAAGGGTGGTTGAGGGGTTCACAGCCCCTCCACGGCCAGGCCGGGCTGCCCAGGGATGCCAGGACCAGGGTGTTGGTCCCCTCCTGGCAGCAACCCCCTGCCCGCAGCCAGCACTGGGTGATGCCCCCCAGCCCTGCTCTCCAGCCCTGTGAGCCTGTCCCCATGGACACCACGGCGGGGGGAGCGTGGGGCTGGTGGCTGCTTGCCCAGCACTGGCTGGGGCCCAGGGACGGATAGTGACACCACGGAGGGCACCGCGGTGCCGGCAATCCCAACAAAAGGGGTGCCAGCGCCATGACTCATGGTGGGCACAGGCAGCTGGACACAGCTCTGCCTCTGCCTGGCTGCCAGTGGGATACACTGGGTGTCAGTGGGGAAACTGAGGCACTGTGCTCCCCGGCAGGACACTGGGGGGACCACCGAGCCCTCGGGGCTTTGGGGAAAAGCAGGGCACAGCCTCTGCCGGCAGATAGCTGGGGCTGGATGCTGCCCCAGGGCCCAGTTGGGACCCTGGGTGGGTGGGAGGCACAGGCAAAGAGCGGGGGATGTGCACATGTGCATTCACACACGTGTGTGCAGCCAGGACCTGCCTGCCCAGCCGTGTCTCCTGACATGTGCACACGCGTGGTGCTGGCACGTGGCTTGCCTGCTCAGAGGCAGGATGGGGCCCAATGGTGCCTGGCACCACCGTTTCCCACCGGTGCACTGGGAATGATGGGTGCTGTGCTGGGGATAGGGGGGGCCCAGGCACTGGCTGGGCGGGGGGGGGCATGAGTGCAGGGGGGGAAAGCAGCTGCTGGGCAGGGTAGGGGGTTATCATGTACTGGGCTGAGTCTTGGCCATGCTGGGCTGAGCTGGGATGGGGTACTGGGCTGAGCTGGGGTGCTGCAAGCTGCGCTGAGGGCAGCCTGTACTGGCTGAGATGGGGGTGCTGCGTACTGGTTTGGGGTGGGGGCACCCTGCGCTGGCTTGGCTGGAGGTATAGTGTCACACAGGGCTGGAGGTACCCTGTACTGGGCTGGACTGGGAGCCCTGCAGTGGCCATGGTGACGGCAGGGACCAGGACCCCCACTGCAGCTGTGATGGGGTGCCGCATTGGGGTGCCCGTGCTGGCGGGTTCCCTGGCTGCGCCGCAGCTGGTGGGTGTCCCCAGGGAGGGGGCTGCCCCCTGCCACCCCCCACCAGCGACCTTGACCCCAGCGTCTGGGTCCCCAGCAGCCGCAGTCACCTGACTGTCTAATTGGGAACACAGCGGCTGTAAATACTCTCTGATAAGGCCTGGCAGCCTCTCACTTTCCCTGTTAAGGTCGCTCTGTGCCCCGGTTAAGGGGGACCGGGACGGGCTGGCGGACCACCTGCGCCAGGGGTGGGACCCCGCAGGGTGCTGCAGGATGCTGGGTGCTGCGGCGG
The DNA here is from genome assembly GCF_023638135.1 of Falco biarmicus. NCBI lineage: Eukaryota > Metazoa > Chordata > Aves > Falconiformes > Falconidae > Falco > Falco biarmicus. The sequence goes on from NC_079291.1 coordinate 65,909,316, forward strand.
GGCAGGCGCTTGCCATTGCCCCAGCCCACCGCGAGCGCTTTCTGTGGGGCTGTGGGTAGCGAGGGGTTATCCAGCCTGCCGTGTCGGTGGGGAAACTGAGGCAGGGAGGGATGCTGGGGCTGACCGCAGCAGTGGGAGCCTGCGCTGGGTGGCCAGGCTGGGTGATGGTGCCACTGGTGATGTGCTGGGCATCCCCACGGCCTCTCGCACGCTGCCTGCTCCCTCCTGCTGCTCGCTCCCGCTCGCTCTGGCGCGCTTTCCCCTTTCACACATCTCGCCCTGCAGCCAGCCCCCCCGCCCCAGCAGCCCCAAAGGGTCTGGGGGTGAGCGGGAGCAGGCTGGGGGGGATCTCACCCACGCAGGGCCCCCCTGGCCAGACATCTCCGGCTCCCTGCAGTCCCCGCGGCCCCCCATTATCAGGCCGGAGCACGTGGGCTCCTGCTCCCCCGCCTACGCCTGGCCCGTTTCGCTGGTGTCAGCACAATTTCCCAGCCGCTGCTCTGGCAACGCCGGGGAGGGGGGGTGGCGGAGGAGCCCCCGGCCCTGCTCGCCCCACTGGGGGTCGGGGGCAGCCTAGGGGGGAGGCTGAGCTCCCGGGTCTGCCCCCCCCCCAGGACCAATGCCAAGGGCCAGCTCTGCCTCTCGGCTTTTTCTTGGCCCCCGTCCCTCTGCCTGACGAGCTGCCTGGCTTTCCATGCCCCCCGCTGCACGTGGGGAAACTGAGGCAGGAGCGATGCCAGGCTGGGAGGAGGCCCCGTCGCAGCCCCGCTGGCCCTGGGGGTCTCCCGTGGGGTGCAGGGGAGTGCTGGGTCCTGGGTCTGCCCCTCAGTGCTCGGCAGCGCAGCACCGACCCCCTGCGCACCCTGCTCCGCACCAGTGGCCCCTGGTACCCCTGTGGGCAGGGTGGGCTGCTGGTCCAGTGCAGGATGGATGCAGGGCTGGGTGGTGGGCTGGGAGCAGGGCTAGGAGCAGGACTGGGTGCTGGATGCGAGCAGGGCTGGGTGCAGGGCTGTGCTGTGCACACCGCAGTGGGGGAGGGGATGGCGCTGCAGCCCTGAGCTGGGTGTGCAGCGGGGGGGGGGGGGGGGGGGGGGGGGGGCTGGGGGGGGGAGCTCGGAGGTCGCTGGTGAAAGTCAAAAGCATTGCAGTAAAATGGTAATCAATCTCCCCAGTCGATGGTGCCAGGACCTTCGAAGCATTACAGAGAAATTCCTCCCAGCAGCTCCCAACGGCAGCAGCCAGTCTGGGGGGGGGGGGGGGGGGATGAGCCCCCCTCCCTGCACCCTCACGTCAGTGCTCCACACCTCCGTGGGTGCCCCTCCCTGCGCCCTCACCCTTGTGTCTCCATCCCTGCATACCCATCCCTCTGCACCCATTCCTGCATCCCACAACCCTGGACCCCCATCCCTGCATCCCCGTCCTGGCACACCCTGTCCCTGGACCCCCCCTCCTCGTGCCCCCATCCCTGCATCCCCATCCTGCCATCACCCATTTCAGACAAGCTCCAGGAACTGGGGGAGGCAGGATGAGGCCAGTCCTGGCCCCTTGCACCTTTGGGGTGCTCTGGGGCTGGCAGGGACCCCGCAGCTGCCGTGCTCAGTAGGGTGGGGGGGACACGGCTCTGCCCTGCAGTGAGCTTCCCCTGGCAGTGCCTGGCGGCTGAGCCCCCCCTCCAGGGCTGTGGAGGGTGGGAGCAGATGGGTGCCCCGGGGCAAGCAGGCGGTGGGCCCCAGGGTGTCATCCTGCTCCCAGCACCCCCGGCACGCTGCCGCGTGCAGCCGACTGTGCCACCGGCGGTGGACGGCACCCCGGGGGGAGGCAGGGACCTCCACGCCGTGCCAGCATCTGCGTCTCCCACTGCCTGGCAGACCCTTATCTCCCCTCACCAGCCTCGCCGCTGGCTGCAGCGCAAGGCAGATGGCACCAATCTGCCAGGGAGCCCGTGCCAGGGCTCTCGTCCCAAGCGCGCCTGCCGGCCGTGCCAGGCCAGCCATGCCAAACGTCTGCGCGGTCCCTCCAGATGGAGGAGCAGGCATTTCCCCGGGCAGCGCTGCTCCATCGGCCCCCGCACAAATATTTATCGGCGGGGTCGCCTGGAGATTGATGGGGGTGCACAATATTTGGGCTCTGCCGTTCACAGAGCTGGGTACCGGCGGGTGGGCAGGCCGGAGAACCCCCCCAGCACACAGATAAACACGTGCAAACCCCCCTCCCGCTCCAGGTATCTCTCTGCTTCCAGCCAAACAGCCGGGGGCGGCGGGCTGGAGGGGGGCGAGATAGGCAGAGCCTGGTGGGTCCAGGAGGAAAGACTCCCACCCTGGGAGAGGGCGCAAGGGTGCGAGACATCAGAGAGTCAACAAGGACTGGGTTCCAGCCCCCGAGAGCGGCGTGCCGCAGAGGTGGGGCACAGAGGGGCTGACCAGGGTGCAGTGACCCCAGCCATCCCCCTCCCCTGCGGTGGCACTGCCCGGGGGACCCGCCAGCCCCGTGCCCGGCCCTGGCGCGAGCCCAGCAGTGGCAGCAGCCGGGGTTTCGGCATGCTGGCGCTTTCTAGATCGATGTGCCGGTGACCTTGGGGAGGTCAGGGCTTCCCCGACTCTCCCGCAGTGCGCCGAGCCGGCGGCGTGCCGGAGCAGGCCGGCTTCCCCGCAGTGCCCAGCTGGCAGGGGGCAGCCCCGGCCCCATGTCACCAGTGAAGCGAGTTGCCCCGTGCTCAGCCCCACGGCCTCGGCGAGCTGTGCCCGCTGGGTGCTGCATCCCCGGTGCCGGGGTGCGGGGGGCGAGGGGCCAGAGCAGTTCCCCATGCTGCGATGAATAAAAGATGAGCGAGCTCCGTCTCGCAAGCACCTGCTGTCCCCCGCCTTTGCCACCCGCCGTCCCCCCGTGCTGGCAAGCGCCGTGCCCTCCTTGGGGCCACAGTTGCCACCCTGGCCGGGCGCCCGCCTCCGTGCCGTGCTGGCAAGGGACAGCTGGGGTGGCAGATGCCTGTGGCACTCCCTCCCACCAGTGGCCGCGGGCATGGAGGGGGGAACAGACGCCGCCAAGCCCCCCAGGTGCTACTGTGCTCCTGAGCTGGGCTGGCACTACCAGCTGGGGCCTGGGGTCCCCTGCCATGCTGGCCCCCGTGCCGGCGTCTTGGGTAGCCCCGGGGAGGGCTGGAATGTGCCCTACACCAGCCTTGTGTGGCCTCAGACCTCAGCCCTGGGGCAGGAGGTGCCCGCAGTGTACTGGGAGCTATGCATAGTGTACTGGGAACTATGTACAGTGTACTGGGAGCTATGTACAATGTACTGGGAGCTATGCCTGTGGCTGGGGGTGGGTGGGGAGGGCCGTGGGACTCTGAGGGGGGGCTGGGCTGTGCCGTAGGGCTGGGCTGTGCCATGGGGCCGTGTAATGCTGCAGGAGTGTGCCGCGCCGTGGGGCTGTGCTGTGCATGGGGCTGGGGCTGGTGGGGCAGCGAGACGGTGGCAGGTGCCGGCAGCTGCCCAGGGCCAGGCACCTGGGCAGGGCAGGCAGGGGCAGCAGGTCCAGCAGAGCAGGCAGGGGGCCAGGCCTGGGACCCTCTGGCTGCACCTGCAGAGCTGGGGTGCCCCCCCACCCCCCATCTCCCTTCTCCTTCCTCCTGCCCTTCTGCCCTGCCCCTCTTCCTATCTTCCTCCTGCCTTCCCTCCCTCCACCCTGTCAGCTCTTTCCCTCTATCCTTACTTTTATTTTCTTCCTCCTTTTGTTCTTTTGTTCTCTTTTTACTTTTCCTTTTTCCTTTCGTCCCTTTCCCTTTCTCTCCACTTTTCACATCTTCTTTCTTTCTTTCTTTCTTTCTCCCCGCTTCCTTTCTCTCTGCCATCCACCTCCCCTCTCCCCATCCCCTCCCAGCAGCTGCACCCCCTGGGTGCCCCCAGCCTGGCGCACAGGGGCTGGGTGCCAGCACCCCGCTGGGGGGGAAGACATCCTGGGGGGGACGCAGGGGGGGGCTCAGCCGTCCCTTTGTCCACCCCGCTCCTGCCCGTCCCTTTGTCCGCTGCCATCTGTCCCCGCTCGCCTCCGCGGGCGCCGGCAGCCCTGGCTGTGGCCCAGGCCTGGCAGGACCGAGCGAGGGGGCGGCCGCGCCGCCTGCCTGGGGGGGTTCCCCCCCTGCTCCCCGCGCCGCCCGGGGTCAGCCGAGGACAAACCCGCTCACAGGCCGGCCAACACGCTCGCGCCGCCCCAGCCTCCCCCCGGGCCAGCTGGCCACGGGCGGCAAACGTGGCAGCAGCGGGGTGCACCCCCCCCCCGCCGCCACCTCGGGGGTGCCGCCAGCCAGCACCTCCCCGGGGGTCTGCTTTGCAGGGGGAGGACAAGCTGCCCCCCCCCCCCCCCCCCCCAGCGTTGGCTGCCTGGCAGAGCTGAGACCTGCAAACTCATCTCACCCCCCGGCAGCAGTGCAGGCAGGGCACGGGGTGGGGGGGGAGGCTGAAGGGGGAGCAGGGGGTTATAAAGAGCGTGAGGAGGGGTCCGTGCCCCCTGGCACGCCGGCTGAGCCGGGATTTACCTGGCACACACGGCGTTTCTCGGGGTATTATATAAAGTAGGTTACACAAGCGGGTCTGTTCCGGGTTTTACGTAAGGGCCACCCCAGCGGGACGCGCAGAGCCGCTGGAGGCCAGTGGGGCCATCGTGGTGGGGGGGGGGCTGGGGGCTGTCAGAGAGGGCCCCCCCCCCCAGTCACAGCTTCGCCCACCCCTAGGCCTTGCAGTGTTGCCGCTGCCCCAGAGCACTCCGGCTCGCAGGTCCCCTGGCGTCCCCCGGCCCCAGCAGGCTGTTCACTCTGGGCCCTAGTGACGCCTGCTGGGGGGGGCACCAGCTGGAGGCGCGGGGGGGAGCTGAGTGTTGCTGCTGGGGCTGCGGCACCACCGAGGGAGAGGCAGGGGGCCAATTCCCCCGGCCCCAGGGGAAACTGAGGCACAGGGCAGGAGCCTGCAGGCAGCGGGGCTAAGCCGTCTGCCATCTCCTGCGCTGTCACTGGGGGAGGAGGAGGGAAGGTGCTACCCTGGCTGGGGGGCCTGGGCCGCGCACGCCGGCCCCAGCAGCTCTGCCAGCCCCCAGCATCCTCCAGCCTCTGCGCCTGCGCCCCACGCTGCTGCCGGTAACACCGTGCCCTGTTACCGTCAGTGCTCAGGCACAGAGCCAGGGCTCTCCCGTAGCTGCGCCAGCCCCAGGAGGGCACCTGACCTGCAGGGACCCCCCCTCCAGGGCCAGCCCTGCTGCCCGGGGGTCGTTCCCACGCGCCGAAGCTGCGGGCAGGGAGTCACCGTGGGGCCGGCGGCACCCTGCCAGCCGTCGGGGCCAGGGTGCCGGGGATCCATAATTCAATGGGTGGCATCGGTCCAGGCTGCCAGCGCGGCCGAGAGCCCAGGCAGCCCTCGCCCCCCCCCAGGCACACACTTTGCTATTTTTAAAAGCAATTGGATCTACCTGTTTGGGCACCGAGTGCTCTCCCTCTCTACACCCAGGGGGGGACCCCAGCACTGAGCCCCCTGCCCCTGGGCTGCCTGCAGTGTGGCAGCAGGGTCCCCCCATCACACCCTGGGGGGTGGGGAGGGCACAGGACGCCCCCGTTAATGAGGCTGGGGTGCACGGGGGGCTCGTCCAGCTTCTTTCGCCCTCTCAGTGTGGCCGAGCCACTCGTTGGGTGCTGGATTCGGTGCCCCCCCGCCCCGAAAGGTCCCTCGGGGGGAGCGAGGCTGTGGTGGGAGCCCAGTGATCCCTTCGCCATTTTAGTGCGCGCTGGCCGGCCGCAGGCAGCCGTCACATGGCGGTGAGAGCAGAGTTTGGCCCAGCCACGCTGCACCGGAGGAGGCAGCCAGAAATCCGCTGGCGAGCTCACCCGGCCCAGCCACGAGGATCGCCGGCAGCTGGGGGGGTACCGAGCCCGTGGCCCCCCATCCTCACACCCACATGCCTCCATCAGCGGGGACACGAGGGTGCGAGGAGGGCACGGTCCTGCTGCCAAACTTCGGAGCTGGGGAAGGTCTCCGGTGCTCCTGGGGGTGCCATGGCCAGGATCGGGGTGCTCAGGCTGGGGGGGGAGACCCCCGGCGTGTGCCCCCCTACCCGGAGCAGGGGTGGCATCGGTGGTGCTGGGTCAGGGTGATGCTGGTGGGAGGGTGTGGGGACACTGAGGGGGCTGGGGGGGTACCCAGGGTGGGCAAGTGGCTCTGCTGGGGGCTCTGGGGGAACAGGCGCCAGGCTGGGGGGCTCTGGGGGGAGCAAAGGGCTGTGCCAGGTGTCCCAGGGGGGAGCAAGGGTCCCATCTGGGGGTGAGGAGGGGTCCGTGCAGGGCATCTCAGGGCGAGCAGGGTCCGCCCAGTGTGCCTCAGGGCAAGCAAGCATGGGAGGTCCCGTGGGCCAAGCCGAGGGCCACACGGGGCACCTTGGTGGCCACCAGCTGGGCGCACAGCCTGGGGGCTTCCCAGTGGCTGGGCACCCCTGGGGCCGTCCTGGAGGCAAGTGGGGGGCCGGGGAGCCCCAAGGCAATGGTGGGGAGGGGGGGAGCCGGGGAATTGGGCCGGCCTCAGGGCTGTAACCGCAAGACACCGCCCCGTGCCTTGGCCGGGCTCCATCGCTAACCACTTCCAGAGCCGCTGCGAGATTTGTTGTTTTAAGAGGCAAGGAGGGGCCGTGTCCGGCCGCGCGGTGCCCGCGGGCGCGCAGGGGGTCCCTGCCCCGCTCGCCCCCTCCCCAGCTCGCTCCTGCCCCACTCGCTCCCACCGCCCGCTCCCGCACGCTTGGGCCTGTGACGCCTTTCAAAATGGGGTGGGGGGGGTGGGGGGGGGGAAGGAAGAAAAAAGAAAAATGGAGAGAAGGGGGGGAAAAAACCACCCGCGCCCATCGCCGGGGGAATCTCTGCTCCCTAAGATGGCTGCCTGGGGGAAGCCAAGCGCACGGGCAAGTGGGCACGGGGCTGGCTGGCAGCAGGCTCGGCGGTGGGGCGGGATGCCATGGGGCCGCCGGCACCGACGGGCTGCCAGGCCGGCACGGGGAAGGGGTGGGGAGGAACGCCAGCAACTGGGGAGGGAGACAAAATGGCTGCATGCAACGTCAACGTCAAGCGGCCCGGCGGGTGGCGCGGGTGGCACGCAGGGGTGGCACGGCAGGGGGTGGCGGGGGTCCGCTGCCCGCCTGGCTCAGCGTGGCCCACCAAGAATAACAGCCCAGGGAGCTGAGCGTGGCTGCGGGGCAGGGGACAGGGGGGAGAGAAGGGTGGGAAAAAGGAAAGGAAGGGAAGAAAGCCCCCCGTCGCGGCAGGCGGGCTGGCAGCGGCGGCCGCACTGTTTTGACGGTGGTGTTTAGATTGTCGCGGCCCTTTCCCGGCATCAGCCAAAGCTGCGAAAGAGCCATGCCGTAGGCCATGTGGTGGGAGGAGGAGGATGAGGATGGAGGAGCGGGAGGAAGGACGAGGAAGAGAGGGGGAAGTACGTGGCGAAAGTTTTGGAAGGGGTTTGGGAGCAGCTGGGTGAGGGGCGCGCAGCCGAGCCCACACCGGCGTGAAGGATGCTCCTGAGCATGGCTCAGGCACCTGTGGGGCATGGAGAGCCAAGGGTGCGCTGGCTTTGCCGTGCTGTGCTGTGCCGTGCCGTGCTGTGCCGTGCTGTGCCATGCCGTGCCATGCCGTGCTGTGCCATGCCGTGCCATGCCATGCTGTGCCATGCCGTGCCGTGCCGTGCCGTGCCGTGCCGTGCTGTGCCATGCCAGGGTGCACTGGTGCTGCTGAGCTCAGCATCCTGGCCCGGTTATTTTTAGCTGAGATGGAGTGGGGGCAGCAGGGGCTTCAAGGATCGGAGCGGGTGCTGCGTGGGGGCCCTGCTGCCCACCCGCAGATTGGACGAGGGGCCACGGGGTGACAAGGGCAATGCCTGCCTGTGGTGACCTGCCCAGTGGCGCAGGGATGGGACGCAGCAGGGGCTGGACGGAGGAGAGGAGGCAGGATGCCAGTGTGGGGTTGTCCCTGTTCCTGTCACCAGCGGGGAAGCTGCAGGGAGGGACACTTGGTGGCTCTTCCCCAGCAGCTGGGGACATGCCGGCTCCATCGTGGTCCTCCTTCGGGGTGGGAGCCTCAGTGTGTGTCCCCAGCAGAGCCCCGAGGGAGGCTGCCGGGACCGTTAACCAGCAGGTGCCCCCCACTTGTACCGGCAGCGGGGGGCTCACCCCTCTGGTGTTTTCCTCTTGCAGACGCAGAGCAGAGCAGCAGCCCCCGGACGGGCATCGGCTCGGACCAGGAGGACAGCAAACCCATCACGCTGGGTGAGCAGCAGCGGGTCGGGCTTGGGCAAGGGGTCAAGGGACACCCGAGCCCGTCTCCAGGGTCCCTGCTGCGGAGGCAGCCCCCTCGGCAGGCAGTCATACCTCCTGTGCTGGTGCCACCAGCTCTGGTGCCCCCCAGCCCCAGCCATGAGCTGGGCACGGCCTCAGCATCATCCCACGGCTGGCAGAGCCCTGCTGGGACCATGTCGTGTGGCAACAGGAGCTGCCCTGGGGGACCCAGGGTGTGGGTGCAGCCCCCAGCCCTGCTGGCGCTCTCAGCCACAGGGAAACTGAGGCACAAACAGCCCCAGGGTGTCTGCAGCAGAGGGGACCTGTCAGGGTGGTCCCTTGCTGGAGGAGGGCAGTGGAGCCAAGCTGGCTGAGGTGGGGTGGGTGGCATTACGGGGGATTTGGGGACATTGGGGTGTCCTCAAGCATAGCCACAAGACAATGCAGGGCAGGAGGGGTGGTCCTTCCCCCCTCTCCAGCACTTTCTCCTCTCTTCTCTGCAGATTCAACAGACTTCCAGGAAAGCTTTGTCACCTCGGGGGTGTTCAGCGTCACCGAGCTCATCCAGGTGTCCCGAAGTGAGTGCCACCATGATGCCACCCCCCTCACCCTGCAGCTGCCTGGGCACAGCAGCATCCCAACAGCTCCCCTGTCCCATCTGTGGGCTGGGGCTCCCCTCCCTGCCGGGCGGGGGCAATGCCGGGCCCCCCCTGATCCCCCTCTCTCCCTGCAGCGCCGGTGGTGACAGGCACGGGGCCAAACTTCTCCCTGGGGGAGCTGCAGGGCCACCTGGCCTATGACCTGAACCCCTCCAGCACCGGCATGAGGAGGACGCTGCCCAGCACCTCATCCAGCGGGTAGGTGCCACCGCGGTGATGCTGGGGCGATGCTGGGGCGATGCCAGGGTGATGCTGGGGTGATGCCGGGGCGATGCTGGGGTGATGCGGGGGTGATGCTGGGGCGACACTGGGGCCAGCCCAAGCAAGGCCATGGGCCGCTGGCCGTCTTGCCACGGGGGAGGCAGGGGGCAGGCCGGATCCTGACGCGGGCTGGTGCTGATCCCTTCCCTGCTCCCCAGGAGCAAACGGCACAAGTCGGGGTCCATGGAGGATGACATCGACACCAGCCCAGGCGGCGAGTACTACACCTCCTCCAACTCCCCCACCAGCAGCAGCCGCAACTGGACAGAAGACATGGAAGGGGGTAGGTGCCTCCCTATAGGGACCTCCCTATAGGGGCCCTCCGGCTGCTATAGGGCCCCCGGCCAGCTCACCAGTTCCAGATATCCCCTGTGAAAGCTCAGGCACTCTCTCTGAGCCGTGGGTTTGCTATAGGGCCCTCAGGTCAAAGCACAAGTTAGCTATAGGTGCTGTGGTGTTGCTATAGTGTCCCCAGCCAGTCACTGCTCCTCAGTGGGGGCTGTGGCATTGCTGTACAGCCCCCAGTCAAGGCACAGGCTCTCTATAGGTGCTGTGGGTTTGCTACAGAGCTGCCCATTAAGTCACAGGCTCTCTATAGATGCTGTGGTATTGCTATAGGGCCCCTCTGCTTGGGCACAGGCTCTCTATAGGTGCCATGGTGTTGAAATAGGGCCCCCTGATTGAGGCACAGGCTCCCCATAGGTGTCCAGGTGTCACTGTACCCCCCCTGCATTTAGACACAGGGTCTCTATAGATGCCACAGTGTTGCTACAGGACACACACACACACACCCCTATTTAGGCCGAGGCTCTCTCTGTAGGTGCTCTCTATAGGGCCAGCCCGGTGCCCCAGCTGCACGCCAGCCTCTCCCAGCCCCATGGTGGCTGCTGGCGCTATGGACAGCTTTCTTTCTCGCTTGGCTTTTTTTCCCTTTCCTGTCTAGACAGCCCCAATTAGCTGTTCATTAAGAAAAGGGGGGGGGGGCTGGGCTAATTAAAGCGATGCTGCGGGGCTGGCACAGCGGCTCCCACGCCCCGGGGTGCCTTCACAGCGCTGTAGGCGAAGGAGCTGCTGTCTTTCTCCCCCTTTGGCTCTTACCCTGCACCCCAGCAGTGGGGCAGGACCTGGCTCCCCAGCCCTGCCAGAGCCTGGGAGGTGCTGGCTGGGGGGCTGGGGGCACCGATCCTCTCGGAAGGGGACTTGGGGAAATCAGGTCCTGCCCCAGGACGGTGCCCCATATGTGCTGGGGACTGTGCCCCATCCTGCCCCGTGGGCTGGTACCACAGGGGGCAGGTGGGAGGGCAGGAGGGTCCTGGGGCCAGACCCAGCACCCTCCCCGAAGCGTTGCATGTGGGCATTGAGCCATGCAGGGCTGTCCCTGTCCCCTGCCTGATCCGGGGCAGCGGCAAGGGAGGGCAGCGGGGGGTGCTGAGCCGTGGCGGCGGAGGGTTATGGCAATCCCGTACGGGATGTTCTGGGAAATCCTCCTAACCGCCGGCTGAGAAGGGGCTAAACCCATTACCAGGCCTGGGCCAAATGGCCAGGGCTAAAGCCACGGTGGTGGGGGATTAACGTGCCTGCCACCCCCTCCCACCCCGCGTCCGGGGCTCGCAGGGTGCTGGGGGGCTGCGCGTCAGGTCGCTGAAGGGGTCACCCCCCAAGCCAGCACCTTTCTGCCTCCCTGCGAGCTCCTCGTGCTGGCAGGACGTGGCCCCCAGCCCTGGGGTGCCAGGGGAGGTCTGTGCCCGGTGGGGGCTGCAGGGCGATGGGACCCCCTGGGGGCCCCCACCTCTGCACATAGAGTGGGGTGGGCACACACACAGAGAGCTGCCTGCGCTTGTGTACACGCACCCGTGCACTTGCATGCACAGCTGTGCACACAGACACACACGCACGCCTGCACATGTGTGTGCACGTACACACACTCGCACAGGCGCACACAGTTGTGCTGCTGCATGCACGTGTACATGTGCACGCACGTGCACACATGGAGGTGAGCACACACTCGTGCACACCTGTATGCTGGTGCACGCACACGTGTGCATGTGCACAGCTGCGGTACCCCCCTGGAGGTGCCCACACACGTGCACACCCTCCTGAACCCACACGCACACAGAGGTGTGCACCCACATGCGCGCTCACACCCACGTGCCCTCCCTGTGCCCAGCCTGTCCCCAGGGTGCCCCTTGTCCCAGGAACGAGTGCCCCAACCCTGGGCCAGGCTGGCAGCAGCCCCGGGACTTCGGGGTCCCGCAGCAGGTGCCAGAGCATGACGCTGTCCCCTGTGGGTGCCAGGGTGTGACGCCGTCCCCTGCTTTCCCCAGGCATCTCCCCCACCGTGAAGAAGACGGAGATGGACAAGTCTCCCTTCAACAGCCCATCACCCCAGGACTCCTCGCCCCGGCTGAGCAGCTTCACGCAGCACCACCGTCCCGTCATCGCGGTGCACAGCGGTGAGTGTCCCGGTGGGGAAACGGAGCCACGGTGTGGGCGGGTGAGCATTGTGAGGGACTGGGGCAGCGGCTAGCTGGCAGTGACACCAGTGGGTCCCCCCCTTCCGCTCTCCCCCACAGGTATCGCTCGAAGCCCGCACCCGTCGTCTGCGCTGCATTTCCCCACCACCTCCATCCTCCCCCAGACGGCCTCCACCTACTTCCCCCACACGGCCATTCGGTACCCGCCTCATCTCAACCCGCAGGACCCGCTGAAAGATCTCGTCTCGCTGGCCTGCGACCCGTCCAACCAGCAGCCCGGACCGGTAAGGATCCGGCCCCATCCCTCCATCCCATCACTGACCTCGCCGTGCGGCACCGGGGGCTGCTGCCAGCTGGGCTGCCAGAGGGGCATCCCCTGGATCATCTGCCGCCACCGCCGTCACCACCACCACCACCGCCGCCGCATGTGGGGGGTTCGGGGTGCTCCAATGGCACCCATGTGCCAACAGCCAGCCTGGTAGGGGGTTCCTACCGCCGTGGCTGGGGCTGAGCAGCTCCAGCCAGTGCCTTGCGTTGGTTCGGGAGCGCCGCTGCGCCTGGTCGGTGTTGGCACCTCATTTCTCTGGTGATGAAGGTGCCGTCCCTTGGCTTAGCACTGGGCGCCGCCTCACAGGGGAGACAGGGCGGGGGTGCCAGGGCTGAGCCGTCAGCTGGGGCTGGGTGTGTCTTGTGGGAGCAGGGCATCCAGCAAGGGACGTGTGATCATCGCCAAAGAGCCACCATCCACCAGCGTGCCTGCTGGGCGCTGTGTGCCCTGTCTGCCCACGCAGCCGGCTGGTGACCCATCAGCCCCACCACTGCGCCATGTCCCCAGTGTCCCCACAGGGGTGGCAGGGCCACCCCATGCAGCTGTGTGCCTTCCCTCACCCCAGCACCCCACACACCCAGCACCCCATGCACCCAGCAACCTGTGCACCCCATGCACCCAACACTCCCCCACAGCACCCAGTGCACCAGCACCCCATGGACCCGGCAACCCATGAACCCCATGCACCCAACACTCCCCCACAGCACCCAGTGCACCCAGCACCCCATGCACCCAGCAACCCATGCACCCAACACTCCCCCACAGCACCCAGTGCACCCAGCACCCCATGCACCCAGCACCCCTTGTACCCAGCAACCTGTGCACCCACCACCCAATAACCCATGCACTCAGCACCCTGCGCACCCAGCACCCCACACCCAGCACCCAGTGCTTGCAGCACCCTGCACAAGTCACCCCACGCACCCAGCACCCCCAGGCTCCCTTTGTACCCAAAGCTGGGGGCCAGGGGTGACTGCATTGCTGCTCCTGTGCCCCCACCCCGCTCCCCAGTTGCAGAGGGTCTTGGGGCCCCCCTCTGAGCTCTGCTTATCACCCGCCTGCTGCCCCTCACTGGCAAGGCCCAATGGCGGGGTGAGGGGCACAGCTGCTCATCCCCTGCGCAGGGGCTCGGTGTGGGGCTGGCAGAGATGGCGTTCGGAGCAGCCCCCTGCCCGGCTGGGCATGGGGGGCTGGTACAGGGACCTTTGAAGGCTGTTGTCGCCAGCACCGTGGGGTACCCCCATCCCCACAGGTGAGCGCTTCCCACCGCCGCAGCGAGGGGGGCACAGCGCCCCAGCTCCGGCACGCGCCACCACGGGGTATGCCCCCCCCCCAGCTCCCCCCCAGCCCCCCCTGCACCGCCGTGATTTCCCTTGTTTGCCAGCGCCGACCGTTCAGGGCTGCTCTGAGACCCACCAAACTCGTGTCAGCGGTGAGGGATGCTGCGCAGCTGTGCCGGGCAGCACCGGGGGCTCACCGGGCCGGCACTGCCGGTGCTGCGGGTGCTTCCTAATGGCTTGTGCTGTTTGTTTTTCTGTCTGTGTTGTGTCCCCAGTTAAATGGAAGTGGTCAAGTGAAAGTGCCCAGCCACTACCTGCCCACGCAGATGCTGGCGCCGCCACCTCCCCCCGGCATGCCCCGCTTGGCCGTCTCTCCTGACACCAAATCCACCACGACAACTACCGAGGGAGGGACGACCTCACCGACATCACCCAGTAAGCACCCCGCGGCGCCCACCCCTCTCCCCGGCTGTCTCACAGCCCCCCCCAGGTCCCCCCGTCTCGGTGCTGCTGGGGGGCTGTTGGCGGAGGTGGCCACCCTGCAGCCGGGGAGAGGGCGGCAGCCGGCACGCAATGAGTTTGCTGGGTCTCAGGCAGGTCAGAGCGGGCAGGGTTTGGGCAGGCAGCTCTTGTGTCCCCCAAGCCAGGGGGTCCCGTGCTGGTCCTAGGGACCAGCCTGAGCCCTGCGTCCCTCTGAGACGGCCAGGGGAGCGGGAGCGGAGCCACGGCGGGGCTCCCCCCAGCTGATGGCCTGCCCAAACACCCCCGGTGCGGACAGGGCTTCTGGGGGAGGCTGTCGCCTCTCCGTGCCTCAGTTTCCCCGCCAGCTGGCGGGAGCGGTGCTGCCGGTGACACGGGGACCAGCTGGCATGGGTATGGTGCTGGGGGCAGCGTGCCTGCCTGTGCCACACGGGGTCCCTGGCGCTGGGGATGCTGATCTGGTCGGGGGCTGTGAAGCGATGCGGGTGCAAGGACTGCGTGCAGGACCCCCGGAGCCCTTGGCAGGAGGTGCCTGGGTGGCCTTCGTTAGCAGCAGTGGCTGACAAGCTCTCCCCCTCCACTCCACCTCGGGGGGCTTCAGCGCCTTGGCCAGGAGGATTTTGGGGCACTGGGCTCCAGGGCTGCAGGCGGGAGACACTGGTGTCATCCCCAGGCTGACATCAGGGCGCGTGCCACATTGGTGGGACACTGTGCCATCGCTGCACTCCACGAAGGGGTTGTCCCTGTCCCTGTCCCGCTGTACCCCCGGGACACCTCCTGGTACGCCAGGAGGCTGCCAGGTCTTCACAGGGTCAAGCCCTGCCCGGGGGCACCGTCCCCAGGGGACAGGCCACGGCTGGGTGCCACCAGCCGGCTGATGGGTGTCAAAGATATGTGGTGTGAAGAAGTCAAAGCTGATCTGGAGGGGAGAGCTTGGGGTGGCGTGGCCTGGCCGGTGACAGGGCCACGGCCACAGGGAGGGACTGGACAGTGCCAGTCCCCCCCGAGGCTCAGGGATGGATGCACACCAGGGGGACACTGGCTGTCCCCAAGGGGCGCAGAGGCCATGTGGCAGCTCTGAACCCCCCGTGCCCCCCAGAATCACCCTGCCTCCGAAGGGGCTGAGCCCAGGAGCTCAGTGGGGCCGGGGGTCCCACTGCTGGACCCTCAGCTGCAGGGTAGAGGTGGCAGGGGGTGACACGGCCAAGTGGAGCTGGTGGCTCCCATCGCACTCACCCCACGGCAGCTCCGGTCAGGAAGCTGCAGGGGCTGGCACAGCAGCCGAGCACCCGTCTGTGCCTGCACCGTGGGGTGTCTCGCCCCCCAGCCTGCCGTCACCCCCGAAGCCACCCCTCCAGCAGGACGCAGGCACAGGTGGCACCGCCCCGGGCGCAGCATCCCTGGCCTCCACTCGCCTGCTGCCGGGGCACAGCCAGGGATGTCGCCTGGCCCCGGGTGCCTGGGACGCCCGTCCCAGCAGTGCCAGCCAGCTGGCCGGGTTTGGCCCCGGGGGGGACGATAGCAGTGCCGCCGGCAGCCCCGTTAATGAGCTCTCGTTTGTTCCCCAGCCTACTCTGCACCAGGCACGCCCCCTGCGAACCGTTCCTTCGTGGGATTAGGACCAAGGGATCCTGGGAGTATCTATCAGGCACAGGTGAGAGCGGGGATGCTGCTGGGGGGACCCTCCTGCCCTCGCCCTGGGCACCGCCGCCGTGGCATCGTCGTGGGCATCGCCGCCGTGGGCACGGCTGTTGCGGGTGTCGCCGTCATGGGTATTGCTGCTATGGGAGTCCCCACCATGGCATTGTTGTCGTGGTATCGCCACTGTGGGCATTGCCGCCGTGGCCGTTGGATGGCCATCTCCACCGTGGCATCGCTGCCATGGGCATCACCACCATGGGCATGGCCGTCGTAGGCATTGCTGCTGTGGGCATCGCCACTGTGGGCATTGCCGCCGTGGCCGTTGGATGGCCATCTCCACCGTGGCATCGCTGCCACAGGCATCACCGCCATGGGCATGGTTGTTGTGGGCGTCACTGCCACAGGCATTGCCACTATGGGCATAACTGCCATGGGCGTTGCCACTGTGGGCATTGCTGTTGTGGGCATTTCTGCCTTGACATCGCTGCTGTGGGCATTGCCACCGTGGGGCATTGCCGCTGGGGCATCCCCGCCATGGGCATTGCCACCCTGCACCCTGTGCCAGGGCCGTGGGCACTGCTGTTGGCTTGGGGCCACCCAGGGTCTCCCAGGGCAGAGGGAGGTCCCCACTGTGCCCATGCCTGGCACCTTGCCCTCTTCTTGCCACACTCCAGCTGTGCCAACCTGGCACCGTGGCACAGCAGGGCTGCCCGGGTGCCCGCAGCATCCCCAAGCGAGCGGCACTGCGGCCGTGTGCCCCCTCTCCAGGTGGGCTTGGACACCCTGCTCTCACCTAACTACACCCGCCGGCTGCTCCAGTCGCAGCAGGATGCAGCGTGCACCTTTCCAGGGGCTTTTCATTAGTCCTGGGTATTTTTTAGCTGGTAGTTTGTGAGCCAGTGCCAGCGCCGTGGGCAGTGCCGCAGGACCGGGGTAGGAGTGCCAGCACCTTGCCTCACTTGTGGTGTGAGTTGGCCGGCCTCAGCGGTGCCGGCGGGGGAGCTCTGGAAGGCTGCAGCCCTGCCTGGCCAGTGACACCAGTGCCGGGGCAGCGGGATGGGGGTGTGGATGGCGCCGTGCTGGGGGAACCCCAGGGTGCAGCACCTGCAGGGTCGAGTACTGAGGGCACTGAGCTGTGCCATGGGGCACCCAAGGGTGCTGTGCTGTGCCAGGGTGCAAGCACCCAGGAACCGTGAGCCACTGTGCTGTAGGGCACCCAAGGGTGCTGTGCTGTGGCAGGATGTGAGCACTCAGGGAGTGTGAGCCACTGTGCTGTGGGGTACCCAAGGGTGCTGTGCCGTGCCAGGGTGCAAGTACTCAGGGACTGTGAGCTGTGCTGTGGGGCACCCAAGGGTGCTGTTCTGTGCCAGAGTCCAAGCACCTGGGGACCGTGAGCTGGGACACCCAAGGCTGCGGTGCCATTGAAGGGGGAAAACACGGGGGGCCCAGCTCTGACCGCAGGTGCCCACCCTGCCTCAGTTTCCCCAGTTCTACACGTGGGGTGGGGACCCCAAGGACTTTGGGGGCAGCTCTGGGAGAGCCCCTGGGGAGCAGGGTGCTGGGGCCCCTGCACCCCCTACCCCCTGGGGGTCACAGCCACTGAAAGCCCCAGGACCTCAGGGTCCCTGTCTCTGTCCCTGTGTGTGTGTAGTTGGTCACACCTGAGGGGGCCTCCCCAGGGCTCAGGGACCTCTGCATAGGGAAACTGAGGCACAGGGGAACCGAAGCGGGGATGGGTAGCTGAGACCTGCTGCTCTCGGGTCATGTGTGGCGGGGCCGGGAAGGGTTAAGGGAAGCGGCGGCCCCGAGCTGTCTCGTTGCCAACGGAAACCAGACATGAGGTAATCGGATATGAACTTGAACTTGGGGCTGGGGGGTGGGAAGACAATGGGAGGGTGGCAGGGGGCCACCCCACAAGGTCCCCGGCCCTGCCACCCCCCTAACCCATCCCCAAGTGGGACCATTCCCTGGGGAGCATCACTTCGGCTGTGGAGGTGCAGAGGGACCGGCCACCAAGGGGAACGCTGGTGGCCCTGGTGCAGAGGACTGGCGAACTCAGCGTAGGGATGGGGACACCAGCCCGGTGCAGGGCAGCAAGGGTGGCAGCGTGGGGACAGCTGTCCTGGTGCAGGGGACACCGTGTGGCACGGGGCACTAACGCCAGCCTCTCTCTTCTCTCCCGGCAGTCCTGGTACCTGGGATAACCACCGCCGTGCCGCCCCTTCGCCTCCCTTCTCCTCTGCTTTAGGCACCCCTGGAGGAACATCCCCGTCCCCGAGCACCAGGCCCAGCCTTGCGGTGACGACGGAGAGCGTGGACTCACAACGATGATGATGATGACGACGACGACGATGACGACGACGACGACGACGACGACAAGCAAAACCCACACCCGAAGGAAAGAGCGAGGGAAAGGAAGAAGGAAAAGGGTCAAACTTTTTTAAAAAGGAAGAAAAAAAAAAATACAAACAAAACAACAACCCATCCCAGGAGGACCTTCCCCCAACCCCAACCCGGCGATGCGCCAGAAAACAAAGAAACAAAAAAACAAGAAAAAAAACACTATTATTTGCCCCGTCAGCCGGCGCCGCGCTGAGACCTGACACAACTCGTGCCAGCAATGCCTCCCGGAGTGGCAGCGGGGCTGCGGCGCCAGAGCCCTGCCGGCTGCTCACCGGAGGGTCGGATATGCAAACGGCTCTTGACTCTCATTCTTGCCTCTATGTGAGTAGAAAAGATCCCCCCCCGCCACCCCCCGGCCCCACACAGACTCTCGGGGGGGCCCCAGGGCCGAGGTGGGGCGCAGCGGGGTGGGGGTCACCTCCTGCCACCGGTTCCCCATGCGTGCGGCCGCGCTCGCTGTCGGGGCGAGGCGATGCTCCGTGCCGTGAAAGCGCCTTGGGGATGGGTGATGCTGTGCTGGGGTGACACGGTGACATGCGTGGTGGTGACACCGCATGGTGATGCGGTGACGTGGTGGCACAGTGGCACGGTGGCCAGCTCGGCTTGACACGAGTGGGTGCCACAGGAGGAGGGGGCTCGGGGCCATGGGGGGTGCATGGCCACGGCCAAAGACGGTGGCAGTGGCACCCCGATTCCCACGGGGACACTGCCACCATGGCCCCAGCAGCGCCCGGGCTGCCACCGTCGGGCCAGGGCACTGGTTGCCATCTCTCTGCAATGCCTTCCTTGCCCCCCCAGCCCTGGCCCATGTCCCCACGTGTGTCCCTGTGTCCCCCTGCGTGTCCGTGCGCCGGGGGAGGGTCCGTGGGGCTGTGGAGGGGCGTGCGTCCGTGTGTCTGAGCTATGCATTCCTGTGGACAGGTACCAGGTGGGTGGCGAGGGGAGGGTGCGCTCGTGTTGCACATTTTGTAGGAAATGCACTTTTAAGAGGGAATCGTCAAACAAAAAAGAAAGAAGAAAAGAAAAAAAAAAATCACAAAAAAGGAGGAAAGAGGAGGAGGAGGAGGAAGAGGAGAGGAGACAGAGCCCTGGCACTGGCTTGCCAGGATGGCTGGTTGGGGTTTTTGGGGTTTTTTTTTTTTTTTTAAATACAAAAGGATGGAGAAATGGAGCCTGAGCGAGGGCGAGGGCAGAGCCAGCCCCACAGAGCCCCGGCCCCGCGTCAAGTGCCTGATCTGCGGTGGGGAGGGGTCTCGGGACCCCCGGAGGAGCCCCCAGCCGGGGCCAGTGCTGGAGAAGCGTCGGCCATCCCCGTCCCGCACAATGGCAGCGTGGCCGAGGGACTTGGGGACGTGGCAGTGCCTTAGATCAGAGGGACCCATGCAGCGGCCGAGGCGAGGAGGAGGAGGAAGATGACGAAGGCACCCGGCGTCTCCAGCAGATGGTGGCAGCCGCGGAGGAGACTGGTCCCAGGCGTGTCCCCAAGGGGACCCAGGGAGCCCACGCCCCAGGGACACCCCACAGGTGATGATGGAGAGAAGCCACCATGGGATGTCCAGGAGCAGGGGATGTCACCAAGGCCACAGCTGCCACCCGTCTGTCCCCCTCCCCTGGCACCCAGAGCCGCCCGTGGACCACCGGCATCGCATCCCCATCCAGCGGCCCCCCGCTCCCCCCTGCTTCCCACCTACCCCCCGGGATGGCACAGCGCAGCGAGGCTGGATCCTGCCTGCCCACGGCACGGCACCGGGGAAAGGGCTGATGCAGGAAATCCCGGGAGACAAAAAAATAATCAAAAAGGACAAGAAAAGGAGAAAACCACAAAAAAAAAAAAAAAAAAAGGAAAAAAAAAAAGAAAACCAACAAAAAAGCGCTTGTGGAGAGGGAAACCTGTTTTTTTTTTTTTTTTAAAGATCTGAGAAAGAAACACATAAAAAAAAAGAAAAAGACAAAAAAAAAAAAAAAAAGACAAATAAACTGCATGGTGCTTTAACAGGATCTGGTGACCTGGCTCAACCCAGCCGCGGATGGCTGATGCTGTGCATGGCAGACTGTATTAACCGGCTCTACCTTCCCCTTCAGCAAAAGAGAAAAAAAGAAAAAAAAAAAAAAAGAGGAAAAAACCCACAAAAAATTCTGTATAAAAGAAAAAAAAAGCCGTAAAAAAAAACAAAACAAAAAAACCACGAGAAAAAAAAATCCATGTTTTCCTAATTTGCACGAAATTTTATACCACATGATGTGCCTTGCCTTCGAAGACTAAGTATTACCGGACCCGATATCAGTGCGAGGGAGTCGCTGCATGCCCGGGGCTCCCGGGGGCTGGGGGGGCCGGGGTGGCTGCCCCCCCTCGCCTCCTGCATGGCTTCTTCTCGGCCGGAAAAGTCCCTTTCTCTCTATTATTAATTATTATTTTTAACTAATTTTCCCCCTCGGAACGTCTTCCAGTTGGTAAATACCGATGCATCCTCTGCGCCAACACACCGGAATATGCAATAGCCGCTCGGCTGCGCCGGCGAGGGGGGGTCCGGCCAGGGGGGGGGGGTCCGGTGGGGGGGGGTCCGGCCACCCCTTTGCTTTGCCTCTCTTATTTTGGTTTGTTGGTTTTTTTTTCTTTCCCTTTTGGGGGTGTTTTCTTTTGTTTTTCTGCTTATAGCAACCAAAGGCAGCGAGGCGGGAGGCAGCAGGGCCCCCCCCTGCGTCAGAGCCCCCCCGCAATGCTGGGGGGAACCCAGGCATCCCGGCGTGACAGGATGGACGAGGATTGCAGTCGAGGTCCCCACGGGGAGGACCAGGGATGGAAACCCCATGGCTGAGCCCTTATGGGGGGCCACAGCATCCCACCCCCCTTGAGGGACACACACCCCTCCCCCCTTTTTAATTGGTTTGCAATGGGGCGCAGGGCCGGGAGGCTGAGCCCAGCTGCTCTTGTGACAGGAATGGAACCGTGTGAATGTAGCTGTGCCCCCCTCGAGGGCTGGTGTCGGGGGGTCGCAGCCCCCCCCCTACCTACATCCCCATCGGCTTCATCTCCGGGGTCCGGCTGGCGCAGTGGGAAATGGGCAAAGTCCAGCAAGGGTCCCCTCGCCATCACTCTGCCCGTTCCCTGCTGTGCCAACCGCCGAGCGGGGTCCCGACACCCCAAAAAATCCAGAATTTGCCTTAAAACCCAAGCGTCCCGCCGGTCGGAGAGAGAGACACCCCCCCAGCACCCTCGGCTGAGGACTGATGCGGGTTGTGACACTGATGGGCGGTGGTGGCACCGCGCGTCGCTGCTGCTTTGTAATGAAAGAAACGTCGTCGTCAACATTTTTTTTTTTATTTTTCTTTTTTTTAATTTTTTTTTTTTGGTGTCCAAAAGTATTAGTGGAGGATGGGGGGGGGTGGGGGTCGTGTGTCCCACCGGGGTCTCACCCACTGGTGCAGTTTGGGGTCCCACAGGGCTAGGGCACATCCTTGGAGACTGTTCTTTATGCAAGGTGCAGTATTGATTTCTGCAAGGACAATGCAACGCGGGGAAGCGGGAGGTTAGCGTCCAGTTGGGGGGAAAATAAATTTTAAAAAAAATAGAATTTAAAAAAAACCAAAAAACAGAGAGAAAATTGAAAAAAGAAAAAAGAAAAAAAAAAAAGGGTTTTAAGGCTAGGAAAGGATCAGCTCAAAGCAAAAAAAAAAAAAAAAAAATTAAAAAAAAAAAAGCATTTCTCAGCGGTGACCAGAGTGACAGCCAGTGGAGGGAGGGAGCGGGGGCACCCGGGACAGCCCCCCCGGCCAGCCCCCCAGCGAGTGTGGGGCCTGGGGGGAGGCGAGGGGCGCTGGCGCCCCTTGGGCCTGGGCCCCCCTGCCCCAAGGAAGCCCCCAGAGCCCCCAGCCCCACGGGGGCACTGGTGGGGACCCCCCCCAGCCCCCCCCTTTTGCTGCCTTTACCCCCGGGGCCGGCAGCATGCCTGGCCGGGCTGCGGCTGCAGCCCCCCAAAACCCGCCCTCGGCAAGAAAAGCACCTTAAAACATGTTAAAAAAAAAACAAAGGCAAAAAATAATCAACTCGATGCCCCCCAGCCCGGAGGGGCGGCAGCGGGGGGATTCGGGCTGGGGGCTTTCCCTTGGGGGTCCGGGGAGCTCCCACTGCCCCCGGGGTCTTTGCACTGCTCCCCCCAACACCCACCGCCCCGGGGCTGCATCCCCCCCCCAGCTCTGCCCAAAGGGAATATGCAAACTCCCCCCCCCGGACCCCTCCGAGGGGTCCGCACGGGGGCTGGGGGGGCCGACCACTAATTTTTATTATTTTTATTTTTTTAATCATTCTCCCTTTTTTTTTTTTTTTTTTTTTTATTATCCCCCCGTGGCCTCTGGGCTTGGTGGCCACAGTCGAGGTGGGCGCAAAGCGGGGTGGGGGGGACACCCCATCACTGGGGATGCTCCGGGGGGGGGTCCCTTGGTAGAATGGGGATGTGGGGGGGGGGGGGTCCGCTCGACAATCACCGCGCCCGGGGTTCCCGCGGGGGTTTCATGCACTACAGTCTCTCCTAGAGGGTTTTTAGTCGGGCTTGTCGGCTTAAAAAAAAAAAATTAATTACAAATAGTCCTTGTGACCTATAAATAAAAAAAAAAAAAAACCTGTACATATATATATATCTCTCTCTCCACATATATATATATGGGGCTGCAGGGGCCGGAGGTGGGCGCGGGTCCCTGCGGGGCCGACACACAGTTAAGGTACTTTAAAGCGCAAAGGAATATATATATATATAAAAAACCCTATATATATATATATGTCTCGTTTGTTGTTGTTTTGTTTCTTTTTTTTTTCCTTTTTTTTCCTTTTTTTTTTCTTTTTTTTGTACTACGAGTTTGGAATTGCTGCTTTCTGCCCCCCAAGGGCTCCTGCTGCCAGCTGGGGTGGGCAGCACCTGCGGGTGCCCCCCATACAGCAGCACCCATGGGTGCCCCCCGCGTGATGCCCACAGGCAGGCGGGAGCAGAGGTGGAGATGGGGGGGAGGGGGGGGGGGCGGGGGGGGAGACCCCACCTCTGGGCAAAGAGCGGCAAAAGGAAAGAAACCGCCCCAAAAAGGCGTCGAGGCGGCAGCCGGCAGGACCACGACTCACACCCATACCAAAAATCCCGCCGCAGTGCCTCCGCGCCGCCGGCTGCCCTCGCCAGCCTTTTCGGGGGGTCCCCCCTCCCCACGGGGGGGGGCTGCCCCCTCCCTCGCAGTTATATTTTACTAGTTAGCCGGATTCTCGCTTCTCGCTTGCCGCAGCCGTTACACACCCGCCGAGCGCACCAGGGCCGCGAGCCGGGGCCGGGACCCCCGTCTCAGCTGTGACACCCCCCCCCTCCCCCCAAGCCCCTGCATGCCCCCCCCCGAGCCCCCCGCTCGCCTCCCTGGTGCTTCACGATATTTGATTATACCATTGTACGCAGCCATTACCGATAGCCGCCGCTCCTGCCTACATACCAGTTACTGACCGTGACTATGGATTTGGGATTTTTTTTTTTGTTTTCTTTTTTTTGTTTTGTTTTGTTTCTTTTGGGTTTTGTTTTTTTTTGTTGGGGTTTTTGTTTTGGTTTTTTTTTTTTTGGTTGGTTTTTTCCCCCCCCCCTCCCCTATGCAAAAAAGAGAAAAAAGAGACAAAAAAGAAGAAAAAAACAAAAAACAAAAAACTGACACACACAAAAAAAAGATAAAAAAAAGAAAAGGATAAAAAAAAAAGACAAAAAAAAAAATGTATAAAAATTAAACAAGCTATGCTTCAACTCCAGCCCGCCTCTGCCCTTCCTTCACTGCCCCTGGGGGAAACTGAGGCACAGAGCCCGGCCTGGGGAGGAACTGGGTGTCCCAACTGTGGGGGCCACTGGGGTGTACTGGAGCGGAGTCATGCCAGGCGATGGGTGTCTGTCACCCCGGAGGGGGGATCCCCACCCATGGGTGCCCTTGGCCTGGCTGAGGTGGGTGACTGAGCCGGGGCCAGCAGCACCCTGGGGCACACCGTGGGATGGCGGGGAGGGGACACAGGGGGACAGGGCCATGGGTGGGTGCAGCCGTGGGCTGACAGGGGGGTGGCTGCGCTGCTGCTGCCTCCTCTGCATCAGGACCTCGGCCACGTGACATCACCACGTCGTGTACATGACAGCATCACCTCGTGCACGTGACATCATCACCTCACCCATGTGACGTCATTGCTCTCTCACCCATAGGACATCGTTGGCCAAAGCTGTGTGTCACCCTCATTCCCGTGGGGTGCTGAGGCTAGTGGGAGGTCGGGGCCACCTGCCCCCCGACACCCGCTGGTCCCCACACCCCTTGCGGCGCAGGCAGGGGGCTGGGGTTGGGGGGCCAGGGGGCAGCGGTGTGGGCAGGGGCTGGGGGGCAGTGGCATGGGCAGGGGGCTGGGGGGCAGTGGCACAGGCAGAGGGCTGGGGCCGGCGGTCCAGAGGGCAACGGTGGGGGCAGGGGGCTGGGGGCAGGGGGGCAGCAGTGTGGGCAGGGGGCTGGGGGGCAGTGGCACAGGCAGGGGGCTGGGGTCAGGGGGCCGGGGGCCGGGGGGCAGCGGTGTGGGCAGGAGGCCAGGGGGCAGCCACCGGCTCAGGAGCCCCCCATTGTCCCCTACCCCGGTGGCACCCATGGGTGCCCCTCCCCCAGCACCCTCGGGGGCCGCCCCACCGCCGCCACCGCCACACGGGACGCTTGATTCTGGGGACCTTTACTGGGGACCGGCCGGGGACCCGCCCCGGGACACCCCCCCCGCCCAGCGCCGGGGGTGCGGGACCGCGCTCCGCTCCGCGGGCGGCCGATCCACGCCGGGTCCTGGCGGCAACCGGCCGCCCGCCCCGCGGCCGCCCGCAAAACCCGGCGCGGAGTTGCGACCCGCGGACGGGGCTGCGGGCGGGGGGCGAGCGGGGGCGGCCACCGCCTCAGAGGGCCGTGGCCCGGCGCTGCTCCTCGCTGTCGCTCTCCTCGTCGCGGTCCGTCTCGGCCCCCGCGTTGGCGCAGCCGGTGCGCTCCAGCCTGCGGGAGGGAGCCGGGGGGGCACGGCCGCCTGCGACGGGGCACCCGGACCCCCTCCCCGGGGGTGGTACCAGCACCCTCCGCCATGCCCAGGGCACGAACGGGCCGCGCAGGGCACGGCCGAACCACGCACAGCACCACCAGGGCATGCAGGACACGGCCAATCCATGCACAGCACCACCAGGACACGGCCGAGACATACACAGCACCACCCAGGCCACAACTGAGCCACGCACAGCACCACCAGGCCATGCAGGACACGGCCAAGCCACGCACAGCACCACCAGGCCACAACTGAGCCACACACAGCACCACCAGGCCATGCAGGACGCGGCCAAGCCACGCACAGCACCACCCAGGCCACAACTGAGCCACGCACAGCACCACCAGGCCATGCAGGACGCGGCCAAGCCACACATGGCACCGCTGGGCCATGCACAGCACCGCCAGCATGTGGCCACCCCCAGGGGCAGCCTGGTGCCAGCCCCGCAGCACCCAGCCATGGTACCTGTCATCCCCTGGGGTCTCCTGGAGGTTGCCCTGCTTCCTGCGAGGGGACAGAGGGGCTGAGCGCATGCCCCGTCCCACCCCACAGCACCCTGCCCTTGGCCCCAGGCATGGCAGGACCCTACAGCCCCCCTGGGCTGGCACCCAGTGCCCAGGTGGGTGCAGGATGTGGCCCCGCTGTGCTGGCCCACCTGTGCATCCTGATCTTCCAGAGCCGGTTGATGAGCAGGAGCACAAAGACAATAAAGAGGAAGATGACGACGACCATGAGGCTGATGAGCCAAGGCTGCAGCTCCTTGGGGCCCATGTCTGCACGGCAGCGGTGTGGGGACACGGGTGGGGACAGGGACATGGATGGGGACAGGGACATGGATGGGGACAGCTTCAGGGGAACTCCATCCTGCAGGGGATGGGACCCCTGATTCCATGACACAGGGTCCCAATTGTGCCAAGCCTGGCACCAGTGGACACTGGGGACACCAGGGGACGTTGGCTGACACCCATCACCACCCCCTCCCCACTGTCCCCTGGGTGCCAGGGAAGCCACCCCGGACAGCCACCCCACCCCCGTACAGGGGGGCACAGTGGGGAGCACTGGGGACAGCAGGCAGGTACCCCTAGATCTTTCTGCTTTGCCCTCAGAATGGTTGCTGCCGAGGCACTGGGACAGACTGGTCCTACTGAGAAGGTCTCCCCGAAGCTGATCCGATGCCCCAGGGTGGGCATGGGCTCCCCCAGGGCACCCTGGGGTGCAGGGGGATGTGGGCATGGGGGGGCACCTACCAGCCTGTCCCTGGGTGGTGCTGGTGAGGATGAGCAGGACCAGGAGGGAGAGGGTCCACCAGTCCCTTGGCCACATCCTACACCCCGAGGTGGGCTCCTCTCCCACGCCGCTGCTGGCCCCGCACGCCGGCGCTGCCCTCTGCACCTGGGGCCAACGGGTGGCTTTTATTGGGCTCAAGAGGCCACCAAGTGCCACGGCAACGTGGCTCCTGGAACCCCTGGGAGGTGGCACCTCTCCCCTGGTGCAGCCACCAGCACCCCGTGGCACCCAGCGGCCACCACCTCGGGGACTGTGGCAGCAGCCCCATGCCCAGGGCTGGGGTCCCCCCCAGGTGGGCATGTGGATGGAGGGAGGGAGGGATGGTGGGCAGGTGGGTGAAGAGACAGATGGGTGGGTGGGTGTTTGGGGGGCAGAGGGGTGGGTGGGTGACGGACTGATGTGTGGGAGCGCCCTCCCACCCCCCACCCCAGCCTTTCCCCTCTGCCCATGGGGCCCCCTGTGCCCACTGGCGGGGCTGGGGCAGATCCTGGCCAGTGTCCCATCCCCACGGACACGGCCCCCACCCCACCACGTCATGGGGATGGGGCAGCACAGGGGGGGTGGCAGTGCCAGACCACCCTGCAGCTCCAGCTGGGGCCCAGATGTGACGGCTGGTGCCGGCAGGACGCCGCCACGTGCCCGGGGAGCGCCGGGTGCCACGAAGAGCTAAATATTAACGGTGTTATCGGTGAGACCTTGGCAGCGTGAGCTCTGCTCCGCCTCCCAGCCCCCACCCACTGGGGCACTGGGGAAACTGAGGCACAGGATGGCTGGCAGCACCCCAGGGACGGACTGTGGGCTTCAGCAGGGCCACCTTGCCTGTGACAATTCCCCAAGGGGTGGAGAAGGAGCCTGGGGGCATGGGGACAGGGTCCCCACTGGAGGGATGTGTATGTGGGGGGTCCAGCCCCAGCCTGGGTTTAAGGCAGGGGATGGGGGTCCGTATGACGCAGTCCCCATCCCCAGTGCCCCCACCAGAGCCCAAGTGGGGCACGTGGGTGCTTTTGTCCCCAAGATTGGCTTTGGGGACACCTGTGGGTGCCACCGAGCTCTGCCTCACCAGGAGGGGACACAGTCTGGCAGCATCAGGGGGCCAAGGGGGGCAGCGGGGGCAAATCCAGGCTCAGCACAGCACCCATCTGTGCCTCCCTGCGCGTCTGCGCGCGGCCGTGCCGACACAGGCCCTCCCCGCGGGCACGTGCACCCGTGTTTCCCTGCACACACGTGTGCGTGCCCACATCCGTCCCTCCTACGCCCACCCGTGTCTGTGCCCACGCCTGGGGCGTGCCCCCATGCCAGGGGTTTGGACCCCCGGGCACCCACCTTCACATCCCCACGTGTGTGCACCCACATGGGGGTCCCTCCCCATGTGTCCCTGCCCGGGGGCTGGTGCAGCTTTGCTAAGGGACGCTGCTGTCCCCAGGTGAAAGTCAGGGTGTCCCAGCCCTGCCACCTCCCCGTGCCCATGCCTGGCTAAGGGGCAAGCGAGCGGGGCCGGGGCAGGCTGCTTTATTGGGGGGCAGCGATGGCAGCCCCCAGGTAACGGGTGGGACTGTGCCGAGGATGTGAAGCCGCGTGTCAGCGCCAGTGTCACCCCCACGCCAGAGTCAGGGACCACGCTGTGACCCAACAGGCAGGCACGGCTGCGGGGTCCCGGTGGTGATGGGGGGCCAAGGGGTCCCGGGTCCTAGAAAAACCTCTTCTTGTGGGTGTCGGCGAAGGAGATGGAGCTGCGTGGGACAGTGCTGAGCAGCCCCAGCGGGACGTCCATGCCGGGCAGGGCGCCAGCGCCTTCACGCTCCGGCTTCGCCTCCGCCAGCACCGCGTCCTCCTCCAGCCACTCCACCTCCAGCACAGTCCCCTCGGCCATCACCTCCTTCTCCTCCTCCGGCTTGGGCCCGAACACCCAGTCTGCGGGCAGAGATGGAGCCATCAGCACACACCCCCACCACAGCAAAGGGTCTGGGGGACCCCCCTTGCCCCCCACCAAGCCCCATCAGGAGCCCCAAAGCTCAGCGCCGCCCTGGGCACCACTCACCAGCGAAATCGTGCACCAGGTCCTTGATGAGGTGCCCCACGATGGCGTATGCCACCATCAGCACCAGGGCAGCCGCCATCACCAGGTAAAGGACATAGCGAGGCAGGCGGATGCTGTCCAGAGCGGGGGGCTTGTAGTCCACATACAGCACCCCGTCCTCCTCGGGGGGAAACTGCAGCAAGTGCCGTGGCCCCCACGCCCCCCTGGCACCTGGAAGTGGGGTACCCCCTGCCAGGGCCATTGCCAGCTCCTCCCGTACCCCAGCCCCTAAAGCCTCTGCTGCACGGGGGGCCGCAGGGCATCAGCGGCATCGGGGTCCGTGACACTCCTCGGTGCCGGTGGCTCACAGGGACAGCGGGGTCCCCCTGCCCGGTGGCGGTGCCACTCACCTGCCGCCGCCAAAGGACAGAGCATCCGTGGGAAGGAGCTTAGTGCCTGCTAATCCCAGCAGAGCCCCGGTGGGCTCAGCCAGGGGGGCCACCAGCAGGCTCCCACGGGGCTCAGAGTCCCCGGAATCTGCCCCTCGAGCAGCACGGCAGGTACGTCCATCCCCTTGGGAGTGGGGAATTGCCTGCAGCTGGAGAACCCCAAAAGGCAGGGATGGGGAGGGACACCCCAAGGCCTCCCCCTCCTCCCCTGGGCTTAGTTAAATCCCTCAGATCCCTCGAGCAGATGGTCTGAAATCCCAGCGCAGCACCCTGCCCCAGAGGATACAGCCACACCAGGAGGGGCTGGGCAGAGGGGCTGGGTGCCACAGCCCCACACGCTCCTGTGGGGCCCCCTTCGCTGCACAGAGCCCAGCCACAGCAAAGCAGCCCACAGCGAGGGGCCGTCACCCCCCTGGAGCTTCATGTTGGCTGTCACATGTGGCACCCCGACACCCAGCATCGCTCCTCCGGCGAGGAGCCAGCCGCAGAGGGGCACTGGGCACCCCCCGAAAGTGATGCCCTCAGCACCAGGAGCGTGCAGGGTTTGCCTCAGACCAGCAGCAGCCTGGAAAAACCCTCAAATCCTTCCCAGGGTGGGTTGGCCAGAGAGGGATGGAGGTGCCTGCGGTGTTCGGTGTGAAGTCAGGGCACAACACTCAGAACCTCCTCCACCCCAGCAGCCAGGTCATCCCTGGCCAGATCCTGGCTGCAAAAGCACCAGTTTAATTCCAGTTTGGGCTTAGAAGGCGTTTGGGGGAGCAGAGGCAAACACTGGATGAGAGATCTGGAAAGAACCCTGTGTGGTCTGAGTCAGTCACCTGTGGAAATGCTGGAGCAGCAGGGAGCAAGTGTGGAGGCAGCCGGGGTGGTGAGTGGGGACAAACACCCACAAGCACCAGGGAAACACGCCGGCAGCATGCCACAGCCTGCACGCTGGTAAAGTCCTGGTGTGGAGCGGGCAGCCGCCTCACACCAGTAACAAGGTAAGTGGGAAATGGCACGTCCCACAGCCCTGCCCCATCACCCACTGGGGGATGGAGCTGGGCACAGAGACACCCCAGAGCTTGGCAGTGCCAGCTGGGCCCTGCCTATTGCCCAGGGGCTACAGAGGATGAGGGAAGAGGGGCAAGGAGCCCCATAACAGCTGCTGACTCCAAAATGGTGTAAAAATATCAGCTCTTTGTCTCCAGTGCCAACGAAGAGACATCCTCCACGTCACATGCAAGCAACCCCATCCACAGCACTTGGGTGCGTGGGTCTGACTCGCAGCAAGCATGTACGGGCAACTGAAATTGGCTACATCTCCAAATAAAATCCCTTCCATGGGGTCCTGGACAGGGCCAGACTGGACTGGGGGCTCCCTGCCCTCCTGTGTCCCCAAGCAGCAGAGCCTCAGGGATGCTGAGCCAGCCACCACAGCAGCCTTAGGGACTAAGGATTGAGCCCGGGAGCTGCTCGCAGGGAGACCTCGGTCAGGGGGAAGAGCCCCATCAGCAGGATGCTGGACCCCACAGCGCAGCAGGACCCCACCAGCCCCTCCTCCGGCACCCCACAGGCAATGTCTGCCCTCCTCTCTGGGCCTGCCAGGGTTGCAGGGAAGGGGTTTTACCCCAAGCCATCAGGGACCCCACCCCATGCTCTCTCCTCCCATTTCGGTTGGACTCACTCTTTTCCAACCTAAATGATTCTGTTCTATGATTCTATTACGGCAGCCCCGGGGCTCCTTCCTGGGGCCCAACTCTGTGGCGCTGGGTGCACCCCACATCTGGGCAAGGGCTAAATCACAGCTCGACTGACACAGGAGCTCCCACTGCCAGCGCTTTATTCCCTGCCGGCCCCCCCATGCCCACGCTGGGCTGCCCGGCGGGGCTGGGTGCTGGGTGCCGGCAGCAGACACCAGCCTCAGCCCTCCCAGGTCTGGGTAAATGCAGGGGAAAGTCCAGGCAGGCTCTGCTTCACCCTGTAAGCCCTAATGGCAGCACCATTCCCTGCAGAAAGGAAAAGCGCAGCCAAATCTTCCCAACTCTGCCATGAAACACCACCCCCCACCCCACCCCCCCATCCCAGGGCAAAGGCTGCTGCAAGCACAGCCCTGGCCTGCCCCAACAGGCGAGGCCAAACCCACAGCAGCTCCTCCACCACAGAGGCAAGGAGGGACCCGGCTCAGCACCAGCACCAAGGGCGATTTCAAGGCACTGCACCACTACAACCTATGGAAGCAAATGCCCAGTGCCAGCCCTGGCCCCGCAGCAAAGCTCTGGCGGGGAAAGTGGAGCTGCTTCACACCTAGACACCACGGCAGCACAAGCCCAGAGCAGCCCCGGGCCCTGCGCAGCCATGACAGGCTCCGACGTGCAAAGTGGAGCCCACCCAGTCCAAGCCCCAAGCCAGGCTGCGAGCAGGCAGTGCTGATCCTGGCAGGGAAAAAGGGGTAGATCCAGGAAACGGGGGGTGGTGGGGAGGGGGCAAGTAGCAGCTCAGCCTGGATTTGGAGGGAGAAGGCAGCTGTAATTGTGCCAGAGAGCAAATCCAGTTCCTCCTCCACCTCTGCCATGGCAAGGCATGGATCTGTGTTGACAGAGGCAGCCATGAAAGTGCCGCGGTGGGGGATGGGATGGAGCACACCCAGCCCACACTCCCCCAGCCAGGGCTCAGGCGGAGGCCTGCAGCTTGCAGAGCCCGTCGGCGTACTGGAACTGGGTGCCATTCTCGTACTCATACATGTCCAGCGCCACCTCGCAGCTCTCCCGCACCACCCGCTCCTCATCGTGGGCGAAGGCACGCAGGGTCTCCAGGCAGGAGGGATGGGCGATGGAGCCCAGGGCTTCAGCGCACTCGTGGCGCACCATGGGGCTCTCGGTGCGGCTGCGCAGCGTGGCTGTCAGCTGCGGGACGCAGGCCTCATCTTGCATCTGGCCCAGCACGTAGCCAATTTCATGGCGGAAGAGGGCACTGCCAGAGCGCAGCCCTGCGGGAAGGAGACAAGAGTGAGCCGCCATCGCCCCCAGAGTGCACCCAGATGCCTGGCTGGAGTCCCCCACCCAAAAGGCAGAAGCCATGGGGCAGGCTGGCCTGGGGGCCAGAACCAGCGGCTGCCCCTGCAGACCCATGGGGGCTTTTGGGGAAATGGACAAAACAGCCACGGAAAGGGTTGTTGCCCCCTGCCCCGACACAGCTGGGGCAGCACCAGCACCACATGCCTGCAGCTGTGGCCCAGGAGAGTAGGGATGCCCTGTCATGACAGCAGCACCCACCCTCCCAGCAGAGCTGCCAGCACCCTCGCCTGCCCTGGGCAGCCTACACTGCCTACGGGCCCTGCCCCACCGGCACGACGTGCCTGGGACAGACACAACCAGAGCCTCAAGCCTTCCTGTGCTGCGGGACTGAACAGCCACAGCAGGAGCTCACAGATCCCTGCACGCTTTACCTCATGGTGCGTGGGTGCTCTTGGCTGGTCCAAGAAGGCTGAAGAGCCTCATCCAATTCCCTTAAGATCAGGGGTGGGTCCAAATAGTTCCTGGGCTGTGGTCTGCCCCTTCCCCACTCAGGAGACATTCACTCCATCCTCCAGTGCTATTCCCAAACCCCAGGACAAGGTTGGCAGCCTCTGACTTTCCAGGATGGGAGAGCAGGACCCCAACACCCTGGGGCCAGGTCTCACCAGGAGACACCACGTCAGACTGGTTGGTCCCAAGCCAGCGTTACAGACCGCGCCCTCTCCCACCCAGACCCACAAAGAAAGGGGGCCTGGAGGAGCAAGAGGGCTGTGAAACACCAGAAAGCACCAAGAGCTTTGTGATGTGGCTCTTACAAGCAAGCAGGGGGACAGCAGCTCTAGAAACAAATGTGTGAAGATCCTAAGAGGAGCCGTGCAGCTCTGGCAGCCCTGGATTTGGGAAAGGCTAATCCCAGATTAACCTGTACAGACTTAGTGAGGAGACTGCAGGCAGCCTCGCGCTGGCCCTTACCATCTGCCAGCGCCAGCACAGCAGCCTGGCTCCCCAGGTTTCGTAGGGCAAACATGGCCCGGTAGCGGTCGAACAGCACGCGTGATTCATCCAGGAGGGTTTCACGGAGCTTGGCAACGTCCGTTTCCTCAGCAGGGGGAGCAGGATCCACGGAGAGGTATGGGCTGGTGGCCAGCTCCTGCTTGTTCTCCTGCAGCCACTCTAGCCTTCTCACTGCCAGCTGACACGTCTCGGCCACCTGCAGGGACAGGGACACAGCCCTGGCTTTGGAACGGCACCATGCAGAGCTGGGAGGGCGTCCAGGCCTTCCTGATGGCAGCTGACTGTCACAACACAGCAGGATGCCGCTCACAGTGTTGCTGCCCCCAGCCAGTGGCTGCCCAGGAGAGGCCTGCCTCCCCATCCTGGGCCAGCAGTGCTGCACCCAGGGAAAATGAGCCCCCCAAGAGCCTCACCTCAACCACAGGATCCTCCGAATAGCGTTTCAGGATATCCAGCACATCCGGATTCCCGATAGCACCCAGGGCTTCACCTGAAGGAAGGACGTGTCAGGACATTATCAAAGTGTCTACGTGAGGACCCTGCTGTGTCCTCTGGCAAAGCCTTGCCTTGCCCTGAAGTGGAGACACAGGCCTGACTGACCGATCCCCAGTGAGATGGCCAGGCAAATAAACAGGGCAGGAGCCAGCTTGGCCAGCAGGAAGGGGAAGGCTTGGCCAACCAGTCCAGCCAGGGCTGGCAAGGGGACGCAGCGAGGCAATTACATGCCTCAGGGTTTTCCAAGCCATGACACTATGGATCAGGCCACCACAGGCTGTTGGGTACGGGGGAAGCACCCACAAGTCCCACAGCCACAGGAACTGCCATCGTACCGGCCTCATGCCTGACCATGGGCTCCTGGCTGGTGTCCTCCAGCACCCGGATGAGCACGGGGATGGCCGCTTCGTCCTGCATCTGGCCCAGGCAGTAGGCCAGCTCGTGCTTCAGCAGCGCGGAGCCATCCCCGAAGGCCCGGCTGATCCAGTCCACGGCTGCAGGGCCGCCCAGGTTGCGCAGGGTGAAGAGGGCCCGGAACCGGGCAGGCAGGGGCTGGGCCGCGTCCACCAGCCTCCGGCCGATGGCATCCACCTCCTGCTCTGTCACCATGGCGCCGGGCAGGGCAAGATCCGCTCGCGTCCAGGCCTCTGCCGGGGCTCCCTCCGGTCACGCTCCTGCGCACGGGGGAAGGGGGTCAGGGGGGCGCTGGGCGCAGCCCCCGGGGCCGCCCTCAACAACCAGCGGGTTCCACAGCCCGGGGCAGGCAGGGCCACGGCCCGGCAGCTGCCGCGGGGGTGAGGGGCAGCAGGCGAGCCCCGGCCCTGTGCCGGTGGGCCGAGCAGAACCGGGGCTGGGCCTGGTCCCACGGGATGGGCCTGGACCCCCCGAGACCGACAAGGACACACGCCCCTCGCCGCGCTGCGCCGCGCCCGGCCCAGCTTAGCCGCGGGGGAACGGGAGGAACGGGGGGAACGGGGGCCGGGCCTGTTCCCACACTCACCGCGCGGCGCCATGCTGCTCCCTCACGTGACCGCGCCGGCAGCTCCTACCACCGCACTTCCGGGGAGGGGAGGACGGCACCGCCCCCAGCCCGCCCGCTGCCGGGTGCTGCCTCCCCCCTGCTTCCGCCGAGTGGGAGCGGCCGGGGCAAGGGGCGGGGTTACCAGAGCAGCGCGTGCGCGGCGCCGGCGGCGGTCAGGCCCACCTGCGGGCGGAGGGGCAAGCTGCGCCATGGGACCCCGTGGCCGCCCCGGGCAGTGTGAGCTGCGGCGGCAGGCCGGGGGTGCAGGGGCCCTGCTCAGTCATGGGAGCCCCTTCCCCGGTGAGCTTCGCGGCCCCAGGGCCCGGAACATGGGCCCTGCTGGACTGGCTAGGGGTGCTTCGGGGGACACCGGTGGGGTACCCCTGGGGACATCCCCGGGACACAAGTGGGGTACCCTTGGGGACACCCCCGGGACATCCTTGGGGGCACCGGTGGGGTACCACTGGAGACACCCCCAGAGTCACCAGCGGGGCATCGTTGAGAACAGCCCAGCCAGCCTTGGGGACACCCCAAAGACACCTCTGGGGACACCAGTGAGGTACCCCTGGGGACACTCACAAGACACCTCTGGGGCACCCCTAGGGACAGCCCTGGTGACATGCCCAGGACACCTCTGGGGCACCCCTAGGGACACCCCCAGGACACCGACATGGCAGGTGGGAGCTGGCAGTCCTCTCCTCCCAGCAGCCAGGGGCTCTGCCAGCTGCCCCCTGTGCTGCAGCGGGGACCCCCAGCCCCCCAGGAAGGCAGGACACATCCGTGCCACCCCCTACAACTCCCACCTTCCAGCAAAGTGCTGACGGAGCAGCCTTGGTGCCCTGGCACCTGCCACGACTGCGGCAGCGTGCCACCGGGCTGCAGCCCGCGGCAGGATGGCAGGGAATGAACCGCAGCCGCTTGATTTCTCAGACGATACGGGGGGCAGAGCCCTGTGTTCCTGCTCACGCTGCACTGCGCTGGAAGCGCACAGCAGAGGTGCTGGCAGAAAGAGCTGCCTAGTGGGACCGGGAGGGACCTCAGGGGGCTGTGCTGCAGACCCTCACGGCAGATCCCTCTGGAGAGGGGTGAGGCTGGGACAGCTCAGCCTGCTCATGCCAAGGGCAGCACGTGCTGCCCGAGGAGCAGCAGAGCGGGAGTTTGCGGGTGCAGTTTCATTCTGGGCTGGTGCCAGCCCCTGGCAAGTCACTGCTCTGCTGCTTCCTCCCCTTCCCCTCCCAAGTGTGTTTACGCAGCAAGTTTCATACCTTCAAAGGGGTTTTGCCGCCTTATTTCAAGCCTCCAGCTGGTTTCGGCCTGAAAGAGGGGCCTCAGGACAGAGATGCGCTCCCAGGAAAGGGAGACCCTGGCAGCCCTCTCCCTCACCCAGCCCCCAACCCCCGCTTTACTCATGCGGCACACAACACACCACCAGACTGCTCAAATCCTGGAAGAGGGCAAGGGCACAAAATACATTCCACTGCCTGAAACCACCATGGCAAAGCCAGCACGAGCATGATGCAGCCGCCCCCCTCCCCATGCTGGGAACAGCCGGTGCCCCCAACAGCCTTCCTCGCTCCGCCGGCAGCCTTCGGCAGAGGCGAGAAGGTGCAGTCCTTTGCCAAACAGCCTGCTTACTACCACTGGGCCAGCATTTGTTGGAGTCCGTGGGATGTCTGCGAGCAAGGATGCGCAGGACTGCTTCTCCCCCCGACCCCATCAGCCCTCCCCGCAGCTCTCGAAGTACTGGCACATCAGCTCACGCACTTGCTCGGCCCGGCCATCCTCCATGGCAGCAGGCGCGGGCTGGCAGGGCTTGGGCAACTCGGTCGGCTCGGTGCCCTCCAGCCACTCCTCATTGAAGGGGTTGTCATGGGCTTCGCAGACGTTGTGCAGGATGCAGCAGGCGAGGACGAGGGTGGGCAGCAGCTCCAGGCTGCAGTCGTCGCACTTCAGGAGGATCTGCCAGCGTGCCTTCAGGCGCAGAAAGGCGTTCTCGATCACGCTGTGTGCCCGCTTCAGGCGGTAGTTGAACTGCAGCTGCCGTTGGGTGAGGTTCTCGTCCTCCTGGTAGGGCTTGAGGATCCAGTCTTGCAAGGGGTAGGTGGCATCACCCAGCAGCACGTACTTCTGCGCCTTCCCCATGAAGTGCTTGGGGGGGTTGGGGCAGAGACGGCCCTCCTTGGCCAGCACCCACAAGCTGGAGCTCTCCAGGACAGCACTGTTCTCCATGCTGCCAGGGAAGGCAGTGGAGACGTCCCAGAACTGGCCCAACCCGTCCACGGTGGCTTGTGTCAGGATGGAGTGCCAGCCCTGGCCATTGCAGTAGTCGGCGCTGAGGCGCAGGGGTGGGTGGATGGGGATGTGAAGGCTGTCCAGGGCACCGATGCAGTGCGGGAAGCCCCAGCGGGTGCGGAAGATGCGCACCATGTTCTCCAGCTCCTTCTCGTTGGGCAGCCGGAGGTAGAGGGGCTTCAGCAGCAAGACAACAGCGTAGCTCACCTCCCGGACACACGTCTGCACCGTGGAGGGCCCCACACCAAAGAGCGGACTGAGAGTCTGGTACTCCACGTTGGTGGCCAAGTGCCACAGGGCCACGGCCACCCTCTTCTCCAGGGGCAGGGTGGGGTGGAAGTGGGCGCTGTGCGGAGCCAGCCCGGGCCGCAGCTGGTTGCAGACGTAGAAGAAGGTCTCCTTGGACATCCGGAACTTCTCCAGCCAGTCCTGGGGCCCAAACTCCTTCAGAACCACCCGCTCCCACCAGTCCGCACTCCTGATGCCGGGCCAGGCGCGGGGGTAGAAGTAGCAGCTGGTTCTCCTCCGGCGAGCGATCAGGAGCTGCAGCATGGCGAGGAGACAAGAGGGGCGTGAGGCGGCCCTACCCGCTCCCCACCCCGCGCTGTGCTGGGACCCCCCCCTCTGCAGACCATCCAGCTCCAGCTGCCAGCCCAAGGCGGGGGGGCTGCCTGGTGCCATGCAGCCGGGTCCACCTGGGTCAAATTCTTCCGTTCTTGGGAAACCCCAGTGCAAACCCACCAGGCAACAGTGGTGACCCTGGACAAGGAGCCTTCCGGAGAAGTCCCCTTTCGGGTGGCCGCTTACTCCACAGTTTTGATTTTTATCGAGCATTGCTTGCTTCCCTGTGACTGCCTGACCTGCGGGCTGAGCCCCCACTCGGAACAGGAGCGAGGACCCGCGCTCCCGGCCCCTCCACGGGAATTGTTTTTCTATTATTAAATTCTAAAAAAAAAATCTTTCGGCTGAAAAGAGGCTTTTTTCACTTTACTTTGCAACTGCCCAGCGAAGTGG
Organism: Falco biarmicus; assembly: GCF_023638135.1. Lineage (NCBI taxonomy): Eukaryota > Metazoa > Chordata > Aves > Falconiformes > Falconidae > Falco > Falco biarmicus. The sequence goes on from NC_079291.1 coordinate 65,946,770, forward strand.
GTTCCTCGTGTTGCCCTCAGCAGCTTGTCCTCACTGCCACCTCTCCAGGCCCTTCCGATCCCCCATCCTTTGTGTCGCCCACCTTTGATGTCACCCCCTCTTTCACATCCCCACGTCCCCTGCCCTTTGTGTCTGGGTTACACCCCATGTCCTTCCAGCCCCCTTGTCCCTCGTGTGTCCCCCTCGCATCCCACATACCCCCCACGTTCCGCATCCTTTGTGACCTCTGCATGTCCTTTGTGTCCCACATCCTTCCCATCCCCGTGTTCCATGTCCCACGTCCCATGTCCCCCATCTCTGCCACCTTTTGTGTCCCTGCATCCCCCACGTTCCCCACGCCACCCTCCCCGTGCCCATCCCCCTCGATTCTGCTTCCTGCACACTCCCCCCCTCCCCCCCCGCATTTCTTGCGGTCCCCCCCCCCCCCGGTTTCCCCTGCCCATTGTGTCCTTGCGTGTCCCCCCGCCCCGTTCCCTGTGACCGCCCCCCCCGCCCCGACTGCACCTCCTGCACATCACCCCACCCCCCCCCCCCCCGCGTCCCGATTTCTCACACCACCACCACCGGTGTCCTCTGCCCTTTGTGTCCCCGCTCCACCACCCCCCCCCCCCATTTCTCGCACCCCCACCACCGGTGTCCCCGGTGTCCTCTGCCCTTTGTGTCCCCGCGCCCCCCCCTCCCCCCCCCATTTCTCGCACCCCCACCACCGGTGTCTCCGCGTCCCCCCCCCGCCCGGTGCCCCCGTGCCCCCCCGCCGCTCACCGTCATGAGGCGCTTCTGCCGCTGGCTGTAGTAGTGCCGGAGCCAGGCGCGCCGCTGCGGCCCGTCCCAGCCCGCCGCCCCGGCCATGGCCCGCCGCCCGCCCGCCCGCCGCTGCGCCAGCGCGCACAGCAGCACCACCAGCCGCTCCTGCATTTTCAAATCGGGAGCCGGGGCCGCCCTGGAAGTGATCGGCCGCGGGGTCACGGCGGGACCGGGCGGCGGCGCCGCCTCCCCCCGCGGCCGGGGCCTGCTGCCCGCCGCCGCCCGGCCCGGCCCGCGGGTCAGGGGCGCGGAGCCCACGCGGGCCGGGCCCCCCGGGGCCTCCGGGCCCCGCAGCAGTCGCTGGGGCGGGGCCGCCCGTGCCAGCGCCCCGTTTAAGAGCTGGAAAAAGGGGTTCGGGGGGGGGGGACGACGGACGGGGCCCGGGACACCGCGCCCCGGAAGAGCAAAACAGCCCCCCGGGGGCCGCCGGGTTTCCGGGCCGCAGCGCGGGGTGGCGGGGGGGCTGGGAGGCTGCTGGCTCGGGCGGGGCGGCTCAGGGCGGCCCCGGGCGGCCGGTTACCGGCTGCCTCTGGCTGTCGCAAGGAGCGCGGGGGCAGCCCCCGGGGACGCGGTTAACCACGGGACACCGGGCTGCGCCCGTAACGGGGCGGCGTGGCCGCGGCGCAGCCCAAGCGGGCGGTTGGGACAGCAGCAGGGCCCCGCGGCCAGGCCCCGCGGGCCCCGGGCTGGCGGTCAGGCCCCACTCCGCGACCGGGCTGCGGGCCCCGGGGCCGTCCCCAAACTGCCACCTCCCGCCGCAGCCGCCCGGACTCTCTGGGGCAGGCGCCCGCCTGCGGCCTTAGCAGCGGGGAGGCGCCCTTCGCCGCCATGACGTCACGTGCTGGGAGGTGGTGTCAGGCACCGCTGGGCGTGGCGGCGCGAAGGGGGCGTGGCCGTTGCCATGGCGCCGCTTCCTGTATTGATTTGAAGGTGAGGGCGGGGTGCGCTCCCGTCGTGCCGCTCGCGGGGGCGGGGCCAGCGGGCGGGGGCAGCGGCCGCGGGGGTGGCCGCCATATTGGGGAGCGCTGAGGCCGGCAGAGACTGACAGGAGGAGGCGGAGCGGAGCGGGGCCGGGCCGGGGCCGCGCCGGCTGGGCAGGTAGGGCGGGCGGCGGGGCTGAGGGCCCGGTTCGGTGGCGCGGCGCGGGCTGCGGCCGCCCCTTGCCTCTTCTCCCCGGGGTGCGGGCCCGTGCGGCACCGGCAGCCGGGCCAGGCAATGGGGCTGGCCCTGTGGAGGGGCCGGGCGGGGCGGCCCCGGCCCGGCGGCGGGGTCAGGGCAGCCGCTGCCCGGCGCGGCTCGGTGCCCGGCTGGGGGTGCCTGGGGCCTGCCGGGCCCCGAGGGGCAGCGGCCTGCTGGCCTGCGTGGCGGCAGGCGGTTGGCGAGCGGTGCCCTCGGGGGGGCCCTTCCCGGTTTGTTTTACGGTGCTTTGTCAGAGGTGACAGGCGGGACCCGGCCTGTACCGGACGGCTTGGGGCCATCGCGCTTCTGCTGGGCCTCCCCTTCCCGCGGGCCCAGCGGGCTCGGGGCCCCCGGAGCCGCCGTGCCTTGGTGCCCTCCCACACCGGCCCGCTGCTCTAACGGACACCGTGCGGCTGGAGCCCCGCGGGGGTCGCGCAGCCCCTGCCCCCCCCAAGCGGCGGGGGGCTCTGGCCGCAGCCCCTTTGCGTGGTCACTGTACCCGTGGGGGTCGCGCAGCCCTAGTCTTCCAAGCAGTGGGGGCCTCTGGCCGCAGACCCTTTGCGTGGTCGCCGTGCCCTGATCCACCTGGGAAGGGGCTGTGAGAGCCGGTGGCTGCCCCTTCCCCAGTTGATTCCTTGCTCAAATTGATAACGTGAGCAGTGGCTGCGATTTCTGTGCCGTGGGCTCTGGTGCTGAAGAGAACTACCAAGTGGCGAGGGAAACTTTGATGAAAAAAGTTTCTTTTTTTACGGGCAGCGCAGATCAGTGGTGTGCCGTTGGCCATCCGATGGCTTTGGGGAGTGTGAGGCAGCTCAGTATCGCCGTGTCTTTCCTTACAGTTGTTTTTTTTCAGTGCGTTGTTGACATTTGGCAAATGGAAGTAGTGCACACGTTCAGCAAGTGACGGGCTTGAGGTCTTAAAAGCCTGAGCTGAGCATCCTCCACGCGTGGTGAGAGGGGAGGCGTTCTGCTGGAGGAGTCGGAGTACAGTGAGGTCTGTTGGGTCGTGTTGGAGTCCTCTGTTGAAGCAGTGGTAGGCTTTGTGTGGATGACTGAGAGGTTTTTTGCCTTGATTTCCAGCTCTCTTGAAGGCGTTGTGCTCCTTTTCTCATGAAGTGCTGATTCTTCCTGAGTTAGTGTGTTTCACGATGCTAGCCTAGTATTTTGTGCCAAAGGTTCTTCACGGAGCAACACCCAAGCTGACAACAACATTTCATATTAAAGACTGATTTTTATTTTATTATTAATACAGAAGTGGAATTTTCTGGGGCTGTTGCCTGAAGCTGCTGTGTTTTCTAAATCCTGTGACTTCCTTTTGTGGGATGACTGGGGGCACCCTTACATCTTCAGTAGCTTAAATGTTATGATGAAGCAGACTTTTAAATCACTTGGCCTTTTCAGTAAAGCACCGTGGACGAGGCTGCTGGTGAATTTTTAATCTTGGCTTTCAGTGCACTGACTTCTGATAAGGCTTCAGATAAAGCAAACCTTTTATCTATAGCTGGTGCTCCTAGCTGTTTGTACTCCGTTTTGAGATGTAAGATAATTGGACAGCTGTTGTGAAATTGCTTGGAGGGGGGAATTACAGATCTAATATTATAACATTAAACTACCTGCTCAATTACTCCATTCCCTTTTAATGCAACAGACAGCCTTATCCTGTGATTATTTTTTGTTTGTATTTTATTGAAGGGAAACTGAATTTTATTAAAGGTAGTAGCTTTATGAAAAATTGCCATGCTCAGACACAGCGTACAAACTACTAAAACAAACAAGCCCTTAAGGTTCTGTAAAATGTTACGAAAGGCATACAGTAGCCTTTCTTCTTGTGCTTCCCTCTGCTCCTAAGTATGTATCCTTTGAGTCTAGATGCCCAGCATGGAAAAACTCTGCCCTTGCCTGTATCCCTAAGGTCAAAGTACTTCACTCCATCCATCCCCACTTCCTTCTTACTAACACTTTGTGTATGCAGGATAAACAAATGAGTAGATATCTTCTAGGTGGTCAGCAAAATGAGTGCCATCCTATGCCGGTTGATGAGCAGCTGAAAGCAGAACCTCCATTTCACATGTCTGTCCAGTAACTTGTCCAAAACATGTGCTTATGTGGGGAAAAACTGCCGTCAGGTGACAATGGAAACAGAAGTGCTGTTGCTGCAGCTTGCTGTCTTGCTTCAGAGGCCAGCAGCTACCAGTAGCTCAGCCCTCTGATCCGAGGGGAGATTTGGCAGTGAGGGAGCATGGAGAAGGCAGGCTGGTTTTTGGGTTTGTGTTTGGTTTGGTTTTTTTTGATTGTTCCCTGTGCCTCGTGAGTCAGGAGGGGCAGCAGGATCTAGGTGTATTGGTTTGGCACAGGTTACGTCACGGGCCGAAGTGAAATCTTGAAGCAGGACGTGGCAAGGTTAATGCTTATCCCCCTCTTTGTCACGTAGCAACTTGAGGAAATCGTACCCAACTCCTTCCCTGGCGTAGGTATTATCCTCTAGCACCTGCAGCACAGGGTAGTGTTACGCTCTGCCCCAGTGCAGAGGCGCAGCCAGCAGGAACCAGTTTCATTATATCTGCAGGAGTAGCGGAGCAAATGGAAGTAGCAGAACTTGTTCAGCACTTGGTATTTCTCAAGCGTGATCTGCCAGAGCTGAACCTGATCTCTAACTTCTTCAGAGCTTTAATCGAGCCTTTGTAACAGCCAGAAAGGAAGAGGTGTTCAAATGCTGTTTAACCCAGGTGCCTTTGCTAATTGTTACATCTCTAAAACTGGAGAGTGTTTCTTCTGCTGCCTCTTACTTGGTTTTCTTTCATAGTAGATGAACCTCTTATGAGACTTTCTGTTAATTAGATGCAGAGATTGCCTTTTGAGCCACGGGCAAGAGGTGACACTGAGGTGACCCCTCATTGAGCATGCGTTACGTTTTAACGTTGTGTGTTTCGCAGCCTATGGCTTCCTGCACTGCTGAAGACTTTCTACTTTATTTTGAATTCCCTGGGAGCAGGCGTGGCCCTCATATTTATGGAGCAGCATGGTGAAAAGATGAAATAATCACTACCTGCAGGCAAGAAAAAGGGTTTTAATGGTGATTATTTTCTGAGAAATCCCCTGCTAAGTACATGATTGTCATGTCTGCTTAGATAAACCCTGTGCTCCTAACAGACTACTGTACGCTGCAGTGAGATGTGTATTGAATGAAAATGTCATCTATGAAGGTAAAGTAACAAACCTACAGTTCTCTTAACTGATTAAAAGCTGGCTGAAGCAAGCTTGGAAACCCCTCAGCCTGACTGCTGCATGGGTACAGCAGTGGAGGGGGCTGCGGACTGTCTTGAGTTGAACAGTTGAAAAAATACGTGTCTTTTGAGTACGGCACAGCAGGCTGGACTCTGTCGACTTCTTTTGGTTTTTTTTTTTCCCTTCCAGTTGTGGAGAGAAGGAGGATTTAGGAAAAATACCGATGCTGAAAGCGCTGGTAATATCTGAGCATCATCCACGTAAAAGAGGCAGCACTAGCGATGTTCTTGGTAGACTTCCTGGAGCATTCCCCTCAGATGAGGGCTTGCATCTAAGAGTGTCTGTTTTGTGTATGAAAATCCTGGTGAAAAGTTTTTGGGTTTGTAACGGTGTACTCAGAAGATTTATTATTGGAGGGGGGGAGTATGTTTATCTTCAGTAAAGGCTTTTCCAAAGGCAGAGATTTTGCTGTTTCCTGAAGGTGTTGCAACGCTGGGTTTCCACTGGCCTGTGAAGGTCCATGCCATGTTCAGAGCTCTTTGTCATGAATACTTAATCCTTGGCTCATGCAGGCTTCCTGCAGCACTTTGTCACCTGAGTGTCCTAAATTAGCATCGTTGCCCTGTGGTTTGCTGGTCAGAGTTCCTCTGTCATCTTGTAGGACTGTAGATTGCTTTGGGAAGGTAGACGTAAAGTCTGAAATTAGCTTCAGAAGTTGACCTGGAGGGCTGTGGGAAGTCTTCTAGCTTGTCTGTGCGTGCAGGTGGAGCTGCAGTGAGTTGCAGAAAGGTAAAAATCTGTCACCTCCAATCTGAATTGCAGGTTGGGCCCTCACCTGTGAGGAGGTGGTGATACTTTCTGACAGTGGGGGTGAGAGGAGGCGCAGACGGGTAGCAGTGCATACCATTCATCTCCTAAACTTTGTATGGAATTGCAGCATCTCAAGCTTCTATACTGCTGCAGTATATATATGGACTGGGAGGCTGAGTGCAGACAGGAGACGAAGGCAATGTCGTGCCCTTTGAGCCACGTTGCCTCTCAAATCAAACTTTAATTTGGTTTGCACCTACTGCTGGTCATCTGAAAGTTGGTGGGTTTGGAATAGGGGCGTTCTAGGGTTTGATTTCAGATCCTGCTGCTCGTGACTTAGAGGACTAGGAAAGCGTTTACGCCATTCTTTTCCCCTTGGTAAATTATGGATTTCTTCCCGAGAGGTTGTAAATATTCAGCACCTGAATAATGATATTTTTACCTCAAAACATGTGCCATTAAATACAGGCCCAGAGAGAAAGTAGCATCTCTGGGTTTGGGTAGGCTCTTGCTAACTCTAAATTTTGGGGCCCCAAACAACCTTTTTCAGCCTTCAGATGCTTCAAAATAGAGCATCAACAGAACATTAGTTGTCTTGATAATTCAAATACATCTCGGCCACCTTTGGCCTTGTTCAAATTAGGAAGCATATTCAGTTTTTACATTTAAAAGTTCTCCTGCCTTTGGTATTCTCAGAGTCCCTCACTTTCATCAGTGCTCCTTGTGTTTAACACTTACCCACCCAGTTATCTTCCATTTTTAAGAAGGGCACAAATAATTTCTAGACAAAAAAGTGTCAGGGATTGTCCAGCTCTTGCTTTGCTGAGGTAGGCCACATCTGGAACCGAACAGAGACAACACAGCCTGTGCTTCTTACCCCAACTTCAACACTTGCTGAAGAATCCAAGTAGGTACAGGCTGCCTCGCAAACAACAGAGAAACAATTTCAACAATTTTGCAAAATAACTGCGTTCATTTCCCTGCCAACCCTGGCATTCTGCCTGCTGGCTTCTTAAAAACAGATCCATACCAAGAAAAAAAAAACCAAAAACCATTTTAAGTATTAGGATACATTAAGGTTGGGTCAATAAAAAGAACAAAACGCACTTGTTCAGCACCGTAACGTTGCCTAGAAGTATTGTTCTGAGAGTAATGTGAACTGTGAGAAAATCCAGCCAATTTGAAGATAGGGCATAAGGTGTGTGAAGAAAATAAACTTCAGTCAGAATACAAATTCTGTTCTTGGAATTAAAAAAAACCAAACAACAACCCTGCACCAAAACCCACCTTCTCCAAGCTTAAAGCACATAATTAGTAACACTGTAGTATCCAAAAAGAGTATGTAACACATGTAGCTCCTCCATCTTTCATTTCTTCAACTAAAAGAGAACTTGCAGTCCACACACTCCCTGTCCTTACGGCAAAGCCTTTCTTAACTAAATTCAGGGGAAATGGGAAACCCACCCACTTTCCACAAATTTAGAGTTAGCCAGAGCCTGCCCAAACTAGAGATGCTGCCTTCTCTCTGGGCCTGTATTTAATGGCGCAAATTTTGAGTAAAAACATTATTATTCAGGTGCTGAATATTTATTGCCATGTTCTGCCTATGCAATCTCTTCTGTCGTTCACTCTGCTTTATTTCTGATTAGAAGGTGCAGTTGGAATCTGTACAGATGGGAACTCAAGTGGAAGAACTCTAAAAGTTAATGTGTTTCTTATCCAGAATTAAAAATGTCACATTGCTGTGTGGATCTAGTTCTCGCACGAGGACTGCGCTGAGCCGTTTTGGGAGCGTGCCTCACATGAGCGGTGTTCCCCAGCTGATCACGCTTCTCGTGTGGGCTCTGCAAGCTGCTCTCTCTTATTCGTGGTGTTAAAAAAAAAAAAAAAAAAGGATGGGGTGGGGGGGCGCATTTTGTTGAAATGCTTGGTTTGAGAGGTTGTGTTAACCTCTAAGGTAGTTTTGGTAGATTGTGGGTAGGTAAGGATAGTGGTAAGTAAACTACAAAATGAGGAAGAGTGTTTGACATGGGATGTGCTGGGTTGTTTTTTTAACCTTCGTTAATAACATCACAGGCCTTTCGGATTTTTTTTACTCACAGTAACGCCATCTCTGACTATTTGTTTGGTGGAAGCTGATTACTGTTAAATTTGGTAGCTTTCTCCAGTTTTGCCTCTGAAAGAACATATGGGAAAACATACTAAATTAAAAAAAGAAAAAAGCTTGGGGAGGAGGTAGCAGAGGTAAGCAGGTGTGCTGGGAAAAGCTTGGCACTATCTGTTTCCGAGATGCTCCTGTAAAAGTGTTGGCATGCTTAACGGCAAGGAGAAAAAGGCCTCTGCATTTCACATTTGTAAGAAATCCAAGTTTCAGTACTGACAAACGGCTTAGGTAAAAGGAAGGTAGCTCTGTTAGCTAACAGCTGACTAGCCCGGAGTTTCTCTCACTTTCAAGGTGATTTCGTAGAATATTTGAACGCTTAATTGCATCTCTCTGGATTACAGGTGCTGCTGTAGCCCTCTTAGCTTGGTAACTTGCCTCCAAATTTTAATGGTAGCTTTTCTGTTCCTGCAGGTAAAACTTTTTCACAGCAAACCCAAGCTGCTGGCGCAGGAAGCCGAAGGCAGTTCGTGGCAGGTCCTGAGCGTGGCAGTGTCGCTTGTCCCTGGAGAGTTTCTCCCAGCCCTGTCTGGGTGCAATTGCCTCCCAGATTTTGCCACAAGTTTATATCTCCAGGCAGCTCCATTTGTGTAGCCGGGACTCCGGCCAGATAGCGTAAATGTTTATACAATAACAGCAAAGGAAAATGCCGCTATGTTCTGCACAGCTCCCAGATGCCTGTATAGTGAGGATTTTGTGTGTGGTATGTGTGCGAGATTCCATGTTTCCCTTTGGAGATGTTTATCTTGGGTTGAAAGAGCAACTTGACGTGTCTCTTCTGGCGTTGGCATTTTTGCGTCAACACGAGCTGTGGACAAAGCATGAGGTGTGTGTGAGCTGGGGAGGCTGGGCACAGCGATGCTGATCTGTGCCCTTCAGAGTTCAGACGAGGGCTGTGACTGCATATCCTCACAGAAGTGTTAGCTAATTTATTTTGATTTTTTTTTTAATTGATGCATGTTGTAATTTAGCCAGCCAAGTCTAGGCTATGAAGCAGCCCTGTCTTTATGCTTGAAAGATGCTTACAGACTATTTAGCCATAAGCAAGCTAGCTTTATGCAAGCCAAGAGGAATATTTGGACATATATTTTGGGACTTTATGGGCATCAGGCATTGAATGTTCACCCAGGGGGCTACCTAGTCCGTAGCTACCTGTGTTCCTGCAGCGTGTGGCACTAAAAGTCTGAAATACTTCGAACGTGGCTCAAAGTATCCCGGCTAGCTTCAGCTCGGTGGTGTGTGCTGCTGCCATGCCTCTGGCCTGAAGCATGGATCTGGCTGTGGTGGGCTAGGGGGTTCGGGGGCTGGTTTTACGCTGCCCGAGTACTGAAGGTTTACTAAACTGTGCTGCTGCAGTTCGTGCGAACAGGCGGGTTTCGCGTATCGCCGTCTCTGCTCCAGTTACTGGGGTTGCCTGCTGAGGTCCTGTCAAACACAAAATGCTGGTTGCCTGCTCGTGTGAATCGGCAACGGAGGGCGGTGATACAGAAAAAGGCTTTCATTAGCAGCCCTGTGCTGTATCCCACAAGTTTGATACCGACGCTTTGGATAGGAAAAGTAGTCTCAAGTTCAAAGAACAGTCTCAGGAGATACTAAAGAGCTGCTTCTGTATGAAGGGGTGTCATATTTTGGTGTTTTTCTTCCCCTGGCTGTTGCAGCAGACTGATTACTGATTGGACTTCATGAATATAAATCCCTGAGCCTGCTGAACTCCCCAGCCCCTCTGCTTTCCACCATGGACCAGGATTATGAGAGACGTCTCCTACGCCAAATCAACATACAGAATGAAAACACAATGCCTTGCGTAAGTACAAATGGGCTATGCTAAATGGTCTTAGCCTGACTGTTAAGTTGTTTGCTTTGCCTGTGACTGTTTTCACAAGCTTTTGAAAGATACCGGACCTCTTTGAAGCAAATCTTAGTCTTTGCTGCGAGCAGGTGTGAGTTCCCGAGCTGTTCTAGGAATAACCAAATCGCTTGACTTCAACAAAGCCTTTGAATATCATAAACTCAGTTCGGGTTGCAAAAAGTCGTTAAGATATTTTTGTGTAGCTCAGTAATGCCTTTTTACTAAATAATGTCAGTAAGTACATGTGGAATGTACAAAGTTGGGGGCTAACAAACAAACAAACCAACCAGCTGTGGGGCTTGACGAGATAGAGGAGGTCCAGCAGAGGCCACCAAGATGGCTGGGGGGCTGGAGCAGGAAGGTGCTGAGATCCGCGTTGCTCAGACTGGAGACGATGAGGCTCAGGAGGGGATGAAGTAGTTGCTTTCAACTACCTGGCGGGTGGCTATGGAGAAAATGGAGTCAGACTCTCTTCAGACGTACACAGTGGAAGGATTAGAGGCAATGGATGCAAGCTGCAACAGGGTGAATTCCAGTTAGCTATTAGGAAAAAATGTTCACAGTGAGGGCGTCCAAAAACTGCAACAGGGAGCTTATGGGGTCATTGTCCTTGGAGATGCTGAAAACTCAACTGGATGAGGCTGTGACCGTCAGTGTAACTTTGAAATTAGCCATATTCTCAGCTGGCGTCCTTTCCATCATAAATTACTCTAGGAAAAAAAAAAATGTGACTGCAGCTAAGGAATCTGCTCCTCACCCTGCAAGTAGCCTGCCCCACTCCAGCCTTCCACATGTTTACCTTGATGGTGTCGGCTTGAGAAGGAGCTGTGAGAAAGAGGCTGTTTAATTGCTTCTTTTGACAGAGGTTCCCATGACACTTGGACTCTGACGTGCTTACTAGGTTCTGTGAAGGGGATAAACTAATGCTTGGCTCTTCTACTTGGGCATATTCAGCTTTTACAAGACCTCACTGATGTTTTTCAGACCGCTGCTGTGATCAGCACTTGTTCTTGTGGGTTTTTTTCTTTAATGCAGGTAGCAGAGATGAGAAGAACCCTGACGCCTTCCAATTCTCCAATGTCTTCTCCTAGTAAGCATGGAGACAGATTCATTCCCTCAAGAGCCGGGGCCAACTGGAGCATCAACTTCCACAGAATAAATGTAAGTTTTGCTCCCTTTTCAAGCAGCTCAGTCTTGCAACGGAGGAAATCGTGGTGCATTTTGGTTTGGCTGGCATAATTCCTCTGCTTATCTTCTGCACCATGGTCTGCTGCTGCCCCAAAAGAGTTCCTTCGAGTGCATGTCTTTAAATAGGCTGTCACTATGGTCTAGGAGACTTGTTTATTATTTTATCGTATATCATGAGGTTTATGTATGGTGATAACATTTTTCTTCCTTTCAGGAAAATGAAAAATCACCAAGTCAAAACAGAAAAGCAAAGGATGCTACATCAGACAATGGCAAAGGTGAGACCGCCTTTCTACTGCTTGTGCCGCATCTGTAGGTTTCATCTCGAACTGTTGGCAAGTTTGGAAATCAAGGGAACTCTGGCATTTCTGTGCTTGTGCAAAAACTCAAGCAGGTGTTTTAGGAAGTGCCCCCATCATGAGAGTGAATACCAGGTTACTTCAGTAGGTTTCTGACAAATGTCTGGGAAGCAAGAGGCTGTTCGTATCCCTTGATTTCATATGCCTTGGAAGCACTTTCCTGGTGGAGTGGAAGGAGGGGAAGCTTGCTGCTAATCCTGATTCCAAACTGGGGCCCCAGGCTTGTTAAGAGGCCCTGTGACTGTACAAGTCAGACAGATGTGATCCTGCCACTCCCTGCAGAGCCGTTTGCTGCTTCAGAGTTCTCTACTTAAGTGCTCGTTTGGGTTCACAGATGGCCTTGCGTACTCTGCTTTGCTGAAGAACGAACTCTTAGGAGCAGGGATTGAGAAAGTACAAGACCCACAGACGGAAGACCGGAGGCTGCAGCCGTCCACCCCGGAGAAGAAGTCCCTCTTCACTGTAAGTTGGTTACTTTGCATTAAAACCAATGAAGGTTGCCCACGTGCGTCACAGGAACAAAGCACACAGTTCTGCCAAGCTGCTAGTGCAAGCAAGTTAGCGTTGCGGCTTGACCAAGATAAGCTGTTGATAACAAAGTTTGGTGGCCTGGAAAGAAAACTTAAGTATCTGCAGCAAGCTACATGCTTCCTATTTTTGTACTGGCAGGGAAGCTGAGCTGGACCCAGCTCTTTTTGGACTGTGTGGTACATGACCAAATCAAGTTTTTTGGCTTTGAGTGGAGACGGGGGAGGGTTTTGTTTGGTTCTGGAACACCTGGCAAAGGAAGGAACTGAAAAGTCTGGGAAATCTGGCTGTGGGTGTAGGAGATGGCTAGGCATCGGGCACCAGTGTGTTGCAAGTGATCATCTAGGTTTTTTGCTGGGGTTCTTACTAGGTTGTGTTTTCTTTATGCAGTATTCACTCAGCACAAAACGCTCTAGTCCAGATGATGGCAATGAGGTCTCACCATATTCCCTGTCTCCTGTCAGCAACAAAAGGTAACACTGATTCCCCACAGACTGCAAGAAGGGAAGGGTTGGGACAGAGGAATCAGTGAGGTTCTCTAAGGCTTAAGGCACCCAGAATCACTGTGTGAATTGCTTTTGGAAATCTGGGGAGACAATAAGTAGGGACAGTCAAGTTCTAAGAATTTCTGTGGGTGCCCAACCTGCCTAGATGCTTCAGTAGGCCAACTTTCAGCAGTCAGTTTACATTTTTACTCCTTAGCTCCTTTACAGAAGAACAACCTAATTGCTTCCAGTCTTACCTGCTGGAAAGAATTTTGCAGCCTCTTTGCGCATTTCTATAGAAATGCAGTATGCTTTAAAGAGTGCCTACTGCTCTGATGTGTAAGATCCTATAGTTTTGTATCTTTTTCTGTCAACAGTCAGAAGCTGCTAAGATCACCTCGAAAACCAACCCGGAAAATCTCCAAGATTCCTTTCAAAGTGCTAGATGCCCCAGAGCTGCAGGACGACTTCTACCTGAACCTGGTGGACTGGTCCTCTCTTAACGTCCTCAGCGTTGGCCTTGGGACTTGTGTTTATCTGTGGAGTGCTTGTACTAGCCAGGTAAACGATCATCAGTGCCTGGAGAGTGAAGTACCTGTTGCTGTAGGTCTTTTCCAATCTTTCAGAGCTCTGGAATGTGCTGTGTGAGGGGCTCAGCACTTCTAATGCTCTGTCCCAAACTAGGTACTAGTTTGTGAGACAGCTAATAGTGTAGTATGACAATTAACAAGTGTTTCTCATTCTATTCTGTTGTGTTTTCAAGGTGACCCGACTGTGTGACCTCTCTGTGGAAGGAGATTCAGTAACATCTGTGGGCTGGTCAGAACGGGTCTGTATCACGTTGTCAGCAATGACAGCTGAAGCGCTTGTAATTTAGATGCTATCATTGTAGCCATATAGCTCTTACTTGCAGGTTTTAGATGTATTTCCCCAAGCTTCCCGTATGCATCGCAAATCAAATGTGTTTTTCTCTCTGCAGTATTTTTTTTTTTCTGTTAAATGAGAGGGGATAGAGAGCAACTTCTTGTATCGTGAGGTTCTTGAGGTATTTGCTAAGAGATGTGGGAGAGAGAAAGAGCCAGTTCACTCCTCCAGCTCTTGACAATAAAATGTTACAATAAATGCATTCCAGCCAGACTGCTTGGCCCTCTCAGTTAGGGAAAAGATGTAAGATGGAACAACTCTGCATGTTTTCCATCTTGTGGGATTTATCTCAAGTCTTTTCCTCAGCTTCTAGCTTTTGTTTGACGTTTGTCTGTACGTACTGGCTTTACTGATCGTGGGTTTCTGTTTGTCTAGGGGAACTTGGTAGCCGTGGGCACTCACAAGGGTTTTGTACAGATCTGGGATGCAGCAGCAGGAAAAAAGCTCTCCATGCTAGAGGGACACACAGCCAGAGTGGGTAAGGAGATGGGAGGCAGAGGTTTCACGTTTTGTTTCTACCTAATTTAACTTCTTCCTTGCAAGCAAGGGATCAGCTTGAAATAGCAATGCTGGTACTTTGAGTTCTGCTATCTATCCCCTGCTACGTCTCAAGCAGTCTTCAGAATATTATGCTCTAGTAATTGTGATGTTCTGATCTTGGGTGTGGTGATGTTTGAGTGTTTGAGCAGGTGTTTCCTCCACGTCTGAGGCATTTTAGGTTTGGTTACAACATCCTTTTTTGCTGCCACTGGCTTCCGGCATCAGCCCTGCAGGCAGGCTGCTTTACACTGAGATTTCCAGTTCCCTTATTCTGCGGGGACTATTTTTATTTGCTCAGAGGCGTTGTGAATCTGAATGCTGGAGTGTGAGATTTGGGAAGTCAAGGCACCTTCCAAATTCTATTTCTGTGCTTTACTGCACTGTGAAACGGGATTCAGTAGGTTTGTGCAGGTTAATCTTTGTAGGCTATTCTAGGACTTCACGCTGGATGTAAGGGAGGTCTGTAAGCACTGATTTTTTTTTATTTATTTATTTTATTTTTTTAAAGCCTTGGCAACTGTGGTGGCTGTGTTCTGCCTACCTGTTTCTGCAGGACTCCCACAGCATACTCTTCTGCCCGCATTACAGGTGCCTTGGCATGGAACGCGGACCAGCTGTCCTCTGGGAGTCGAGACAGGATGATCCTTCAGAGGGACATCCGCACCCCACCCCTGCAGTCTGAGCGGCGGCTCCAGGGCCACAGGCAGGAGGTCTGTGGGCTCAAATGGTCTACAGACCACCAGCTCCTGGCCTCTGGAGGAAATGATAATAAGGTATAGTACTTCCAGGGAGTCATGTGAGGCTGGGTGTCTTGAGATCTTCACCAAGAAACGTCAGAACCCCCTTTCTTTAAGGATATTTGGCCCCTCTGAAAAGGGGCTTTTGTTTCAGTTGTTGGACTGTGTCCAAACATAAATCACACTAAGCTTCTACTTGGTCTCCTCTCTCTAATAAAATTAAAAAGGCGAATTTAATTTTGCCTCTGTATTTGGCTAATTAGATCTATAGCTTGACTCAGGGGGTTGAGTTCAACAAAGCTGTGCTTCCTGGCTTTTGTTTAGGTAGCATATCGTCAGGTTTGTTGCAATAATGTTTATGCATGCAGAAGGAAACTGAGTTTAGAGCCATGTAAGTTCTAATACCTATAACTCAGGCTTGTAATTCACTGAGCACCATATGGAAGAAGCATCTGTTCTGGAGAAGCACTGTTCTGAGCCCTTCGGAGTGGGTTGCTAGGTAGTGAATTTGCCCAGTGTCTGTGTGACAGCATGGTTGTACCGTGTTCCTCCTGCTCAGAATAACTTTTAATGAACTTGAGCATATTTCTAAACGTGTTCTGGAATAATGCAGCCATAAAGAGAAAACGAAGGGTTTGAGTTCACATTTGGTGACGCTGCCTTTGGCTTCAGAAGCTTACCCTGAGGACTGTTAGCTTCCTTGTGGCCCAGGGGTAGAATGGCTCCGCAGTTGAGACTGGTGGCAGGGTGGGACTGGCTTCAGGGCTGCGAGCGCAGAGTGGAGATGCGTGTGCTTGGGCAGAGCTGTGGGAAATCATCTTGTTGCTCAACTGCCCTCATCAGTCCCAGTGCAACATTGTGGTTTGTGGGTGTTGTGGGCACATGACTGCAGCGCAAGTTCGATCACGTCTCTCCTCTCTGCCAGCTCCTTGTTTGGAATCACTCCAGCCTGAGTCCTGTCCAACAATACACAGAGCATCTTGCGGCAGTAAAAGCTATCGCCTGGTCTCCGCACCAGCATGGACTCCTTGCCTCTGGCGGTGGGACAGCCGACCGCTGTATACGCTTCTGGAACACGCTCACCGGGCAGCCTTTGCAGTGCATCGACACTGGGTCGCAAGTGTGCAACCTGGCCTGGTCAAAGCACGCCAACGAGCTAGTAAGTTCCTCACTGTGCAGTCCTGCTGCTGCGCTGTCTTGTGTTAGGAAGCATGATGCATATTTCCCTCTTCCCTTTCAGGTGAGTACCCATGGATACTCGCAGAACCAGATCCTCGTCTGGAAATACCCCTCATTAACTCAAGTAGCAAAGCTAACGGGGCACTCGTACAGAGTCTTATATCTGGTAAGTGATGACCATGTCTCTGGAAACTTCTGTGGCTGTGCGTGTGCTGAGACCCAAAGCCACACTGCTAGTGGCACTGTAAGCTGCCTGTAGTCTGGGCGAAGACGTGAACACTGCCTTACAAGCAAAGAAAACCGCTCTGGTTTTCTTGCCTGCAAGGGATACTTAGATTTGCTGCTATGGAAATGCAAGATTTTATTAATGAATAGCAAAGCCTGCCAGAACTCTTCAGAGGAAACACAAGCATCTCTTCTTGTTCCCTTAAGACTTGTACGCTTTTTCACTGGTAACTACCAGCAGGGGAAGAAGTTGATGCTTTCAGATCTCCTCATTTGTCATTAAATGCTTGGTGCAGTTAATCCATGTTGATCTCGTACCTGCTTTGTTACTGTTATGTAGGGCTTTCAGTGGATTCATGACAGATGATAAATATGCTGATACTGTTTTGTGAGGTAGATTCCAATGTAAGTGACTAACAGAGCTGGCAAATGCCAGCCATATCGCGCTTCCTGCCTTAACACATATTTATGATCTGGGGAGGAAGAGACTCAATTACAAATGGCTTGGATTTCTTAACACAAGAATCCTTTTTGCGATAATTCCACCCATGTATTCCATAGCTGCATAAGTAAGATACTAGTGGTCGAATTGGCACCTGCTGAGACTGAATAAGGCACGTGAAGGCAGAGGTAGTTGTTTGGTTTCTCACTGTCAGCCAAGTAGGAAGGAGAGTTAAATCTTTCATGCATTCCAACGAAGATTTGTTTTCAACCTCAAAAATGTAGCAGATGCTAAAGGTTGCTCTCTCTCGGCCTTAGGCAATGTCCCCTGATGGGGAGGCCATAGTTACAGGAGCTGGAGATGAAACCTTGCGCTTCTGGAACGTCTTCAGTAAAACACGCTCGACAAAGGTAAGGATGCGTCGTGTGGATGGCTGCAGCTGTGTCCTGCAGGAGGCTCAGCCGTTGGGGGTGAATGCCATCCGAATTTGCTCTGTTCTCCTGCCTTGCCTCTGGTCTTTTCACCATACCCTGCAGATCGAGGGCTAGATGCAGTGAACTTTGAGGTATAAAGGGATTCATAGTTGTCAGATAAAAGGTTGCTTCTGTGTGCCCAGGGCAGTGTGAAAAAACATCCTTCTCCCGGCTGCTGAAGATAGCAGCGTGTCAGGGAGGTCACCCTGAGCCCACCATCTTCCCTGCCAGCGTGCTGCTATGAACTTGACCCAATCCTCAGATTATCCCCTGGCTCTGTACAAAACCACGTAAAATGGTGTTTTGGATGGAAATGGGGTCGTGGATGCTGCCAGTGACAACTTGCTATCGCTGAAAGTGGGTTGTGCCCCAAGAGCTCTTCTGGGTGCCTGGCAGAGGCAGTGGGGAATGGCAGACAGATTTGAAAGCATGAGCTGGGGGGAGCTGGTGTCGCTCACTGCTGGCTGTCCCCCTGGTTTCTGACAGCTCCAGGGTGCAGTTCCCTGCAAAGCTGTGGGAATGGCACGCTTGCCTGCCATGCTCCTTGTTATCAGTTGGAAGAAGCTCATGGGAATATCTATGGCATTGGACTTTGAATGGTGAGCTCACCTGATGAGCTAGAGGTGCCTCACCAGATTAGCAGTTGTGCTTTCTTTTTTGATAAAACAAAAACCAAAAGCACATGGGGTGATGCTGCCGCACAGCTGTGGAAAACTTAGCATCTGCTTTATCTCTTCTGCTTTGTCAGGAGTCTGTATCCGTTCTGAACCTCTTCACCAGGATACGATAAACCCCATATACTGCGACCCAGGAGACTACAGCCTGAACAGACCAGGATAAAACCACTACCTTTGGTGTGCATGGAACCCCAAACGATCAGCCGGAAGGGGAGGGGAGTGCCAGTGGGACTGGAGGATGGACCCAATAGATGCTAATTAAATAACGCGCTTGTGAACCACGCTGGGCAGTGTTTGGGATGGGGGTTGGGGAGGGGAGGGAACTGCCAAAGGTTTACAGATCCGTCCTTTGTAAAGGGAAACGGCTACCAGAGGAAATGTGAAACTAGCGTCCCCCAACCCTCATGTTGTAAACTGGAGAAAAAAAAAAACCAAAAACGTGTGTGACATGGACCATTGAGACCGTACCAAGGCCATCCCAGCTGCTGTGTTGTCCCCACTGGGGAAGAGATGGGAGTATCCATGCCTCTGTGGGAGTGGGTTTAATGTGCTGCTCTGGGTCCTTCTGTCCCCAGATGGAGGTCTCTGGAGGTAGGAGCCAGCCAGCCTGGTTCAATACAACTGGTGCAAGGGGACTAGACTCCAGGCTGGGCATTAGCCTCTCTGCTTATCTAAGGGCATTGTTTATAGCCTGGCATCCCCATTACGTGAAGAAACTGGAGAACTGATGATTTTCCTTCCTTTTTTTTGCCCCCACCCCCCCCTCAAATAGGTACTGTAGTACTGGATACAATCATTCCCATAAAACAGCTTGATTTTTGGCATGCTCGACAGCTGCCTTCAAACAAATACATTTTGGGGCTCTAAATTTTGGAGGAGTATTGAAGAGGCTCCACCTCAGAGGGAGCACATTCAGAAAGTTTTAAATTGCTAATGCATGTTCTGGGCTGATCCTTTTAGTTAACAGAGAGGAGAAACAATGGCTTTAAAAAAAAAAAAAAAAAAAAAAAAAAGAAAGAAAACAAACAACAACAAAAAAAAAAACCAAAACACCCAAAACAACGAACAACCACCATGCATGTGGAGCTTCCCACAGTGTGCTGTTTGTGGCAGGCTGGTTGCTCTGGAGTCTTCCTGAGGACAAAAGCAGCTGAGATGTGTTTGAGAAACAAAACAACTCCTGTGGATCTGTCTGTTGGAGAGAGCATGGCCTCTTCTGGCTGGAAGGGGGGTGGAAATGCCACGTCTGGGTGAGAAGGGGGGTTCTTTTTCTAAAGCAAAGAAGTATTGCTTTTTTTTTATCTCCAAGTCAAAGCCAGGGACCCGTTGTTGGGTTGTGGGGGGTTTTTTGTTGTTTTTTATTTTTAAGTTGTATGGGAAGAGAGTGCCTGCTTGTGTGCTTGGAGCCTGCGTGATGAGTGCCGTGGGATGCGACGCAAAGCAGTGGTGTGTGTGTGTGGTGCTTTTAATTTAAAGAGAAGTTGTTACGCTTGCAGCAGCCTGTTCCTGTCTTATTTGTACATGTGCCAATACTCTCCCTGCTGTGCACCTGGCTCCTGCCTGCCTCATGCCCTCTCTCGCACACTGGGATGTGAGTGCTGTTCCCTGTTCTCATTTGGATTTTCCTGGCTGTGTATATAGACCTTGACCTCTATGTAGATTGCATAGGCAATACTTTTATCTCTCTTTTTTTTTTTTTTCCTTTTTTTTTTTCCTTTTTCCCTCCCTGCCGCCACCCTTTCCCTGAAACCAGAGTGTATGATTGTCTCTCCCCAGTGCCACTGGTACCCTTAGGGTGAGCATCGGAGGCGCGGGAAGGCTGGTACGGAGAAGGGCGGTGAGGTGCTGTTCTGTTCACTGCAGCCTTGACTGTGTGTGCCACTACACCAGTGCCTGGATCAGGCTCTCTGTGCTACCTCTGCGTGTCGCACGTACTTGGAGGCACTCGTGAGAGGCTCGAGCTCATGTACCGGGGGCGTGTGTGTCCCCCAGGCTGGCAGCACCGAGGCTTCAAAGCCCAAACTGGCAGCTGCATGGTTGTCTTAGACTCACTTGCTTCCAAAATGTAATTTCAATGTAACTTGTGAAACGCAGTTTCAACACGACTACTTCGTTGTAGTTCTTGCTGCAGGAGCGTGGGGCTTGATTTAAAAATCACCTGGTGTACCCCCCGTCCCTCTCTTGTCGCTTCTTATGTTTGCTGGCACTGTTAAACTTCGGGTGGAAGGAGCACTGCAAAGCACTGAGGAGTTGTAAAGCTTAAGTCAGATCATTAAGTTGGTGAGGGGGTTTGAAGTGAGGGGCAAGACACGGTCGGTGTGTCCCGTGGGATGTCTGTCCCGTCGGGCAGCAGAGCGTGGGCACGGGAGGTGCTTACGCCAGGGGTGGAGGTGGCTGGTGGATTTTCTTGTCGGTGGTGGGTTGTCTCCTGCCTCAGTCTTGACACGCAGACCCCAGGAGACGCTGCTTTCCCCTCCAGGAAGAAATAGGTGGTTGTGGTGAGGGGACACAGGAGGTCCCAGCCAGGGGGTGGGTTTGTTCCCATTCTGGGGTGGCACTGGGCGAGCGTGGTGCCACTGGGGCTCCTGCGGGGCCGGCTGAGGGAGGTGTGGGCTGTCTCTCACCCTGCAGCACAGGTCCTCGTCCTAGAGGACCCAGGAGCTGCTGTGGGGGTGGCAGTGCCATCAGGGCACACGTGCATCCACAGCTTGGTGCTCCGCGCTCTCCCGGCACCCTGGGGTGCTGTGGGGGGGGACACAGCCGCCCGTTGCTCTGTCCCTGCTCACCAGGCACTTTCACCAACCACATCTCTCCCTCACCTCACTTAGGAGCTGCATTGGGAGCAGGTTGGCTCGCGGTGACATCTCTCACCGTGCTTGGCAGGGAGGGCTAGTGACTTCCAAGCCATGGCTGGTCTGTGGCCGGGCGCGTTGGCTGTCGAGCGTGGCGAGAACAAGCTGTTGAGGTGGACTTGGCTGTTAAAGCATGGCATGAGCTCCTTCCCCGCCCCCCCCCGCCCCCTCATCCCGCTCATCCAAGAAATCAGCGGCGTTCCCAGAAGTGATCCCTGCAGGTCCTGCGCCGCAGGAGCGTGGCGGTGGGTGTGTGCGTGTGGCTGCCCATGTAGGCGAGCGCGTGACGCGGCGCGGGAGTGTGCTGCCGTGTGTTCAGAGGAGAGCGAAGCGAATGTCAGCTCGTGTTTTCCGTGTGTGACCTGTAAGCACTGACATGATTGAGCAAAGGGTCCTCCCAGAGTTTGTGTGATAAAGTCTGCGACCTTGTGGCATTGTTATATATAAGGCATCCTATGGTGGGAAAAAAAATAAATAATAATACAGAGAGCGTTGTTAACTTTTCCATGTAAAGCAATCTAACTGGCATTAAACAAGTTGTGAACTTACATCTTGGGTGCTCTGCTTTTCTTTTCCACAGTGAGGTGAGGGGCGCAGCGTGTCCCCAGGCACTCCAGAGCTGCCCCCCCGCCCTGGTTCAAAGGCCCTGGGGGTCTCTGCAGCAGTTGCCCCGGCTCTGGAGGTATCAACTCTCTCGGCACAGGTCTTATCTGCTCTTTATTGCTCCCACCTCCCCGCTCACATTTACTGCCCAGCTGCTGGAGGAGCTGGGAGGCACGGTGCCAGCCTGCCCTGCCCCGTTCCCCTCTCGTGGGGCAGGGAGGGAGCAAAGGTGCCCCTGCCCTGGCACAGTCCCCATGGCCCCCCCGGTGCTGCTTCCATGCCATGGAGGGGGCTGGGCGTGGAACGGGGGGAGCACAGCCCCTGGCTCAGGACAGGTGTCCTGCCGCCCCTGTGCAGATGGGACCTTTGCTGAGGGGGGGGGTGTGGGTGGGGAAACCCCCTGCCCCTTCCCCAGGAGCTGGAGCCCTGAGTCATGGCTGTGGTCTCTCCAGCCCCTCAACCAGAACAGGCCAGGGCTGAGCTCGAGGGCTTTGGGCTGGGAGGACCCTGCTGGGGGGTGCAGGTCCTGCCGTGCTGCGCCCCAGCTCTGCTTGTCACACCCCACCCCCCCCAGCGCCCGTGGGAGGTGACTGGGTGGGACCCCATCATCCCTGCCCTGTAACAGGGACCCTGTGCCCACTGGGGACCCTGCCTCTGGCAGGAAGGACCCATCCCGGAGAAAAAGTAGGGCAAGAGCTGGGGGCCCCGGCTGGGTAGGGGGCCCTGGGCCCCCCAGCTGTGCCCCCTCTTACCCCCTTCCCCTCTATTCCTGCTTGTCACCTGCAGCCAGAGCCCTGCATGCTGGGGGGCAGCGCAGGGTCTGTCCCTGCACCCTCCCGCTGCTGCCCCCCGCCCTCGCCACCCAAGGCATCGGCCACCGGTCCCCCAGCCCTGCTGGGGTGCTCCTGGGGAGTGTGGCAAGGGGATGCAGAGTGGGGGGCTGGTTGGTGCTCATCCTGGGGCTTCTGGCCTGGTGGGATGCTGCTCCACGCCGGCCACTCCAGCTCCCCCCACAAGTCTTGCCCTGGGGCGGGGAGCTCGCGGCCTCCCTCCACTTGTCCCAAGAAATAAGGCAGCCACTTGTCCTTGGGGAGGGGGCAACGTGGGCCACCCCTACCCCAGAGCACCCCCAGAGGGGGGGTTCACACCTTTATTGGTAGTCTGTCCCTTTGTCCCTGCCTTGCCCGGCACTGGGCCCACTGCTGCTTGCCACATCCCCTCGGTGGGAGGGCTGGGGACAGGGGTGATGGGCGCTGGACCCCAGCCAGACCCTGTGCACTTCTCTTTGCCCCCGGGGAGCTGCCTGGGTTCCTCCTGCTGCTGCTGCTCAGGGTGGGGAGACACGGGGGGAGCGAGGTGGAGACCCCAGCTGCCCCCCAAGAGGTGGAGGAAGCAGCTCCCGAGCCTGCGCCCCCCAGCTGGGGCCGAGGCCCTGGCGATGGCTGGGTCCTTGGTGTCCTCATCTTCGTACAAGATGCTGTCCTGGGGAGAGGTCAGGGCGCAGAGAGTCCCTGCTGTGCTGAGGACGGAGCATCCCCGGCTCCACCACTCACTGCTGCAAATGCTTGGGGTCTGGCCAAGCCCCCATGGACTCCAGCTGCTGCTCCAGCTCCACGATGCGCAGACCGAGGTACCCCGAGGACAACAGCAGGGCCACCATACTGGGAAACAGGCCAGCATCAGGCACAGGGGTCACCACTGGGCAGGGGGACAGGGCAGGAGCAACACCGCGGCCAGGCTGCCACGCACTCGCCTTGGGGACACAGTGGCTGGGCCAGCGCAGGTGCCCAAGGGGAAGTGGGGGACCCCCAGGCTGCCAGTGCTGCACTGGGGAGCCTGCCTGTGCCAGGGTGCAGCGGGGACAGGGACCTGGGGGTGTCTCGAAGCCCCGAGGGTTGTGAGCAGGCCCTGGGGACTCACAGCAGCAGGTAGATGAGGATGATGGTGTTGCGGGAGCTCAGCTGCGCAGTGATCCAGGCCCATAGCACAGTGTGGGATCCCCCTGCCGGGATGGGGCAGTGTCAGTGCCGGGGCTGCCGAGAGCACCCCCCCCCCCCCATCCCCGGTCAGCTCTGCCCAGTGCCAGGGTCAGCCCTGGGGTCGTGCCTGAGCAGCGTCCCCCTCCCCCGCCCCAGAGGCTGCGTGGCTTTGCCAAGGGCACCCACTCACTGCTGTTCAGAGCCAGCGCCGCCGCTTCTTCATCCTCCTCATCCTCCTCCTTCGCTTGCCTTGGCATCGGGATCAGCCCATCTGTGTGCAACCAGAAGACAACTGCTAAGTACCCCAGGACCAGGGAGTGGACTGGGGGGTCTTGGGGACCCAGTGGGGCACACTGGGCCACGAGGAGCTGATCCCGCGCTCCCCAGCACTGTGGGAGATGCTGTTTAGGCAGCCAAGGAATGCACGGTCCCTCCTGGACCATGTCTGCCCGGGGAGGGTGAGCAGAGCCAAGAGCTGTCAGCAGGGCAGAAACGCGGGTGAGGACACGTGTGCTTGCACGGGCAGGGCCGTGAGCACCCAGGGGGGGCATGGGCTGTGGGGTGGCCACTCACCTGGTAGATCCTGGAGGCTGTCGGGCTCCGGGGTGCTCTGCTCCAGGTCCGACTGGCTTGAGGTCTGACAGAGGACAAGACCTGGTGGTGGTGCACGTCCCCAGAGCACTCACCCCACAGCCATGGGGACACGGGTGGGACCCGATGGGACTCATGCCAGTCCCAAGGAGGAAACCTGAGGGTCCTGGGGTCTGGGCTGCCCTGGGCTGCGGCTTTTCAACTCCGTGTCTCCACTTAAAGCCTTTCCAGGTGGCAGGACCGCAACCACCCCCATCACAGCCCAGTGGGCTGGGGCTGCACCTCCCTCCGCTGAAACCCTCCTGCCCAGCATTTCCTGGCCTTACCCGAGACTTCCTAAGGACTTCCTTGTTGCTCAGAGAGTTCCAGCTCTTGTCCTGGACAAGGAGAGATGCAGTGGAGTGCGGGCCACCCCCACAGCCCCGCGACGGGATGACAGAGCCACCAGGTGCTTGGCCCCCGCTCTGGCACAGCACCTACCTGCAGGTGTTTGCAGACTGACTTGAGGACCTGGTACGTGGCTTCCCGCTGGCGCAGCAACACGAAGAGGAACTGTCAGGGAGCAGGGAAAGGGTTTGTGCCACAGCTGCTCCCTCGGCCCCAGCCCAGAGCCCGCCAGGACACCCCAAAGAGCCTCTGCACCGTCCCTGTCCCCACTCTCACCTTCTCCCCACTGGCTGTGCGGATGCTGAGCGCGTTGGGCACCAGGAGCGCTGTGTTGGCCTTCTTGAGGGTCGAGACGGAAGCGATGGGGACCACCACCTGTGCCGGGGTGGGGGGGGCAGGCAGTGTCACCTACCCCTGGCTGCTGCCTGTGCCCCTGCCGGCGCTGCTGGCCCCACACCCGTCCCCAGCCCACCTTGATGTCCTTGAGCAGGAGGCTGGCGTGGAAGCAGATGTGGTGGGAGGAGATGTAGAGGCGGCCGTGGTAGGGCACCTCTTTCTGCCAGGCGCAGGAGAAGCAGGCCAGCAGTGCCTCCCGCTCGGCGAGCTCCCCAAAGGCTTTGCGGTAGCCGGCGGCATGCTTGCTCAGCTGCAGGGGCGGCCAGGGCATGGGGCTGGCACGGCACGGGGCGCGGGGCAGAGCCCTGGCACCACCGGCGTCCCGCAGCCCCCTGCTCTGCTGCCACCTCTGCCGCAGAACTAGGAGGGGCCCTCCCTCAGCATCCCACTGGGACCACAGCGCTGGGGCTGGGGTCCCCCCCCAGTGCCCTGAGACTCACCAACGGGGACGGGTGTCCCTGCCTGCCCACGGCTGCCACAGCCGGCTCCGGCTCCTCGCAGAAGGGGGGGTCACAGGTTTTGGACCTGGTGGGAAGCAGCAGGCAGGGGTGAGCCGCGGGGCTGCCTGCGAGGCCGGCTGTGCGTGCACGTGGGTGCCGTGCCCTCTCCCCAGGGCGAGCGCACCCGGGGGGCACAGCCGGGCCCAGCTGGTGGGAGATGAGGGCTGGGGGGGGGTGGGGGGGGGGGGGGTGCAGGCTCGTGTCCCCAGCGAGGTGCATCAGCCACCTGGCGAGCGTGGGGTGCTCCAGCCGGGTGCCCGCGCTGCCCTCCTCCTCCAGGCTCTGCCAGCGCTTCTCCTCCAGCACCCGCCTTCCACTCCTCCCCGCCATGAGGGTCCCGTCCACACAGCTGGGGGAGAGGGGACAGGTCGGGGGAGACGGTCCCCAGGCTGCCTGTCCCTGCAGCACAGCAGCTCCCGCGGTGGTGCCACCAGCCAGTCCCACCAGGGGTGGGCATGGGGACAGCCAGGGGAGCAAAGCCCACCGGGTCACACCAGCCCTTCTCCCGACCCCCCGCAGCTGTCAGTGCACAGGGGTCCCCTCAACCGGCTGCTCTGCAGCCCCCCAGTGCCCCACATCGGCCCTCAGGGCACGCGTGGGGTACGCAGCGCCCCGTCACAGCATCTCTGCGGGGAGAGGCTCTGCCAGGCCCCCGCCTGCCCCTGCGCCTCAGTTTCCCCGGCCGCGGGCAGAGCCCGGCAGCCCGCAGGCAGCAGTGCCAGCAGCGGGGCAATGGTGAGTCCCTGCCCGCTGCCCCACGGCCCGAGGGAGCGGCACAATCCCCGTCCCAGCAGCCGGTTCTGGGAAAAGCCGCACCCGCCCGCGCAGCAACCGGCACTCGGGCCACAAACCCCGTGCCAGGGGCCACTGGGCCCCCAGCCCCCCGCCTTCACCCGGCCCTGGCGGGGGGCACAGCACGTGCCGGGGCAGATGCCTGGTCCCCCAGAGCAGCTGGGCCAGCTCTGCCCCCCACTCGTGAGTGGGGACCAGGGGGTGACACGTGGGTGGGGACCCCCGGGTCCCTCCGGGTGCTTGGAGCGAGGTGCGCGGCCAGGCTGGCTCCAGAGGGGACGCGGCTCCGCCGCCGGGGCCACCTGCGGGCAGCAGAGCCCCCGCACGGGGCAGCTCCTGCCCACCCCACATGGTACCTGGTGGGGGGCACAGCCGAGCCCTCCTGTCCCGTCCCGTCCCGTCCGGCGCGTGCAGTGGCCCCGCTCGTGTCCCACTCCCACTCCCGCTCCTGGCACCGTCCCTGGCCCACAGCTGCCTCCTCCTCCTCCCGCTGCCGAGGAAGGGCAGCAGGCGGGGCCGGGACCGGCGGCAGCAGGTTTGTAGGGAGGCGTCGGGGCAAATACCAGCCCAGGGTGGCTCGTGGGAGCCCGTGGCACCGAGCCCAGGGCGCTGGGGGGGGCTGCGAAGGGGTGAACAGGCGTCACCGCTGCCGCCACACACGGCTGGGGGGGCATGTGGCCCAACTGCCAGCGGGATGCAGGAAGCTGTCCCACCGCTGTGCCCACCTGTGCATCCCACCGCCGTGCCCTCCTGCGCATCCCACCGGGCCCGCACACCAGGGGGCCCCAGCCCAGGGAGGCCTTGGGGGGGACCGAGTGCCACTGGGGGTGACGTTGGCACCACCAGCCCACGCATCCCCCAGCTGCAGGAGCCCCGTGGGGCAGCCCGAGGGTGGCGAGGGGCCCTCGGCATCCTCACCCTGCAGCCGGGGGACTGCCCACCTCGGGGGAGGGGGTCCCTGGACACGGCCCTGTGCATCCTCTGGAGCGACGTGGTGCAGGACCCCGACCCGGGGGGCGGTTAAGACACCCCCAGGTGTGGCTGCGGTGGGCAGAGCTGCCTGCCTCGTGTCTGCTGCCTGCGCTGCCCTGAGCCGGGACGGTGCAACACCCGACCGAGCACCCAGCGGGTGACAACACGCTCCGCAGGCACCTCAGTGACCACAGCTCTCAGGGCTGGGGGGTGTTCAGCTGCCCCCAACAAGCTGCAGATGCATCCCCCTCCCAGAGCCGGAGCAGCACACCACGCACAGCATCGCCCGCCCAGTGCCTGCTCCCCACCTCCAGCCCCACGAGCAGAGGCTCCCTCGCGTCCCATCCCCTCCCCAGGCAGTCCTGTGGGGCACCCCCGGCCCCCCTGGGGGTGGGGTGGGGTGGGGGCGTCTCTGCTGCAGGACAGAAGGTGGCCCCCAGAGGCTGAGCCCCAGGCGTGGGCAGAGTGCTGAGAAAAGTGAGGAGGGGGCGAGACCCGGCTGGGGGTGCTGAGCAGCCGGTGGGGAGAGGCCTTCGCCCTGCCCGCAGGGTGCTGGAGCACGTGCCAAGGCCACCCAGCCCCGGCCCAGCCTTCACCCAGCTCAGCCCTTGCTCTCTGGACCGGAGCTGATAAAGTCTTTTCCCAAAACCCAGCGAGCCGCGAGGAACGGCCATAAACCCTGTGTACGGCCTGGCATGGGCCGAGCACGCAGCGTGGCGTGCCGCAGCCCCCGCAGCCCCCGCAGCCCAGCTCCGTCCCTCCCCACACTCCAGGCACCCCAGTGCTCCAGCTCTGTCCCTCCCCACACTCGGGGCACCCCAGTGCCCCCCAGCTCTGTCCCTCCCCACACTCGGGGCACCCCCACACTCCAGCTCCATCCTTCCCCACACTCTGGGCACACGCAGTGTCACCAGCTGTGCCACACAGCCCGCCCCACCCCCTCCTCACACGCACACGCAGCACAGAGAGCACCCCCCCTCCACCGACACGCACCCTGCTGCGCGTGCACGTGCAGTCTCACTCACACTCACACTCGGAGACCCCTCGCCCCAGCACCCACGCAGTACTCTCGCATGCCCACAACAGCACTGATGTGCCTGCAGCACATGCCTGCCCAGGTGTGTGTGTGCAGACATGCCACACGCATGCACCCCTGGCACACGCACCCCTGGCACACGCACACAGTGCCCCCAGCCCCAGCTCACCCCTGTCCCTGGTCCCCACGGCCTGACCCCAGCACGGCACCAGGTCAGGGGGCTCAGGAGGGTGAGGGGGCTGCAAG
Organism: Falco biarmicus; assembly: GCF_023638135.1. Taxonomy (NCBI): domain Eukaryota; kingdom Metazoa; phylum Chordata; class Aves; order Falconiformes; family Falconidae; genus Falco; species Falco biarmicus. The sequence goes on from NC_079291.1 coordinate 65,974,909, forward strand.
GTGGCACCAGGACACGCACAACCTCCTCCCTCCCCTCAGCAAGGTGGGGCTGAGCCATGCCACTCCACGGGGCTGGGCATCCCTCGGCCCTGGGCACCCCTCGGCCCTGGCACCCCACGGGGCTGGGCACGCCATGGGCCTGGGCACGCCATGGGCCTGGGCACCCCTCGGCCCTGGGCACCCCACAGGGCTGGGCACGCCATGGGCCTGGGCACGCCATGGGCCTGGGCACCCCACGGGGCTGGGCACCCCTCGGCCCTGGGCACCCCACAGGGCTGGGCACGCCATGGGCCTGGGCACGCCATGGGCCTGGGCACCCCTCGGCCCTGGGCACCCCTCGGCCCTGGGCACCCCACGGGGCTGGGCACCCCTCGGCCCTGGGCACCCCTCGGCCCTGGGCACCCCACGGGGCTGGGCACCCCTCGGCCCTGGGCACGCCATGGGCCTGGGCACGCCATGGGGCTAGGCACCTCAGGGCTGGGCACCCCTCGGCCCTGGGCACCCCACGGTGTTGGGCGCCCCTCGGCCCTGGGCACCCCTCCGTGAGGCCGGGCCGGTTTCTCCGCTCCGGCTGCCTAAGGGTCGAGGAAGGTGCCGACAGCAGCGACCACCCGTCCCCGGGTGACACAGGGTGCCCCGGGCCCCTCGACAGCCAGCGGGCAGGGACCCCGAGAGCCTGCCGCACCGCCGGCCCCGGGTAGGCCGCAGCGGGGCCGCGCCGCCATAGCTGCCCGGGGGCGGCCGGCGGCAGCGAATGCACCGGTGCGCCAGAGCCGGCCGCTAACCCGCCCGCGGGCCGGGCTCCTTCGCCGGTACCGGGAGCGGCGGGGGCTGAGCGGCCCGGCCCCGCGGGGGGCGCCAGCGCTGCGCTCCCACCCCGCGCAGCTGGAGGGGGGGCGCTCGGCCGTGAGCGCGGCCCGGCCGCCCCGGCCCCGCGGAGGCGCGCAGAGCCCCCATTGGCTGCCCTGCCCCGGGAGGCGGGACACCCGCACCGGACCAATCACTGGGCTCCAGCGCGGCTGCGCGGCGGCCATTTTGTTTGCGGGCGCAGCCGCCATCGTTGTTGAGGGCGGCCATCTTGCGGGGCTGCCTGCCTCCTGCCGCAGGACCCCCGCCAATTCCCCGGTGCTGGGGCCTGCCTCTGCCCGAGGGAGCACGGGGCAGCCCCCAGGCGCCCTTGTGCACGCCCCAAGCCGCCCGCCCCCAAGCAGAGCCCGGGCCCTGGGTGCGGAGGGAAGACACTGAGGGTGTTTATCCACGGTTAGAGGTGCTTAGTTGTTGTGGTTTTTTTTTTTTTCCTCTCCTTTTCTCCTCCTTTAAAAAGTGCTATTTGTACATACTGACCTTAAAAAAGCAGGTTAAGGCCGCGGGCCGGGCGCCCGCCCCCCCCTCCCCGTGCTGGGGCTGGCCCCTGCCACCCGGCCCAGGGCCTTCTAGTGTTACACGTGTGCGAGCACAGGGCGACATCCTTCACATGTCCCCGGGCAGGGCGCGGGGCTGGGGGGCCACAGTCCAGTGCAAAGTGCCGGGGAGACGGGGCAGGGGGCCAGCCGCAGAGCCCAGCGCCATCCGCTGCGGCAGGGTCCCCCCGGGCAGAGCTGGGCAGCCTGGGCACCGCGGGGGCCGAGGACAGGGGTCCTGCTCAGTTGATGGTGCTGCTCTGGCTCCTTCCCTCCGTACTCTCCATCCCGCCGTAGGGGGTCCCCGCTCCGCTCAGCCCCTGCAGGCAGGCAGCATCTGTGGGGACAGGAGGGAAGGGACACGTTAAGAGCCGTTGCAGCTGCTGGTGACCCCCATGTGCTGGCCTGGACCTTCAGGACTCTCTTGCCACTGCACTGGCACGAGGGGCCCTGCCTAGCACGTCCCCAGGCTGGCACAGGGGGGTCCGTCCTCTGCCCCCACGCCAGAGCAATCCGCAGGCACCCAGCAGGGCAGAGGCAGCTGCTGAGCGGGCACTGGTGCCCAGGTCCTCAGCCCGGCAAGGGGCACCCCAGCCCCTACCCCAACATTTGGCTACCAGCCACAGAGCAGCTCCCGCCACCCCCTGCTGACCCAAGGGATGCCAGGGTCAGCGTGGCCATCGCAAGGCCAGGCAGGGATGGATCCTGCCCTCCCGGGGGGCACAGCAAGCAGGCACAGCCCCCAGCTCCGGGGCCACGAGCGGCAGAAGCAGGATGGTGGCCTTGCCCCATGTGCCTACCATGAGGGTCCCCCGCTGCAGGCAGGGCCACGCGCATCCCCACAGCCAGCCCTGCCACAGCACCGCACCTCTCACCAGGACGGGGCTCCCACCACCTCCCCGCAGCCAGGGCCATCTGGAAAACCACTTCCACTTTAGCCCAGGCTGGTAGAGGACACAGGGCTCCCAGTGCCCCCAGCCACATGCCTGCCCTCCACCATGCCCCCAGCCCCACTCACGGTAGCGGATACGGATGGGCCAGACCATGATGCAGCACAGAGAGGCGATGGCGACGATGGCAATGCCTCCGGTGACCAACACCATCACCCAGTGGTAGAAGCTGACGCAGGCAGGGCAGCAGAGCTCGGTCCTGCGGGGAGAGGGCAGGGACGTGGCTGGGTGGCCAGGACCGGAGCCCAGCTCCGTGCTGCCCAAGCGCCCTGGGGCTGCTGACAGTGCTCTCATGTCCTCGGTGTCGGGACTGGTTCACACTGGAACGTGAGGGAAAGACCCAGGGCATGGGGAGCGGGCAGCACCCTGGACACCGAAATCCCCAGCCCCTTTGTGCGTCCCAGAGATGTAGCCCCTGTCTAGGGCCAGAGGAGAAGCTGAAGAAGGATTTAAGACAAATCAGGGCCGGTTTCCACTTGTGCCTCTCACTCCAAACCGGGGCTATCAGCTGCCTGGCCTCCGGGTGATGTGGCTGGAGCTGCCACCGGGAGGGCTCCCGCCTCGCAGGGATGCTTACGGGCACGGGTGCAGGTTCTGGATCACCATCACGGCCAGGCCGTTGGCCATCTTGTCGGTGAAGCTCATGGCGCCATAGACGAAGGCGCCGCTGTGCTGGGAAGGGAGAGGAAAGCTGACGGCAGCCGCCGAGGCCAGCCCTGCCACCAGCCCATGCTGGCAGCGAGAGCCTTGTGCCCTCTCATGGGCACAGCCCATACTACAGCAGAGCCCGGCACAGGGGACGGGGCTGCCCGCACCCCCGGGCACAGCCCCCTCGCGGGGGTCTCCGTTCCCCGCTCCCCTGCCGGTGACACCCTGGGCCATCCCGGCTGGGAAGGCTGACCTACCGTGTTGGTGCCGATGAGGTCTGCTGTCATGGAGAGGGAGGTGACCAGGATAGTGGCGGAACCAGCCCCGAGCAGCGCGGCCGCCCCGTAGATCTCCGCTCCCATCTGCCTGGCCAGAGTCACCCAGGAGGCGAAGGCCAAGATCACCAGGATGCCCACGAAGTACGTCAGCTGCTCCGGGCCAGCACGGGGGCAGGCAGGGGGAGAAGGGAGAGCTCAGCGCCCGGCTCCGACGCACAGCAAGGCAGGGCTGACTGGGGCGGGGGGCACGGGGACCAGCTGCTGCCTAGGACCCGCGGGGGACAGCCCCGGCTCCCTCCCAGCCGGCTTTAAACAAGGAGCCCCCAACCAGCAAGGGCCAGACTGTTTCCCAGCGCTGGCCGCAGCCGAAGAGCCGAGCCCGCTAAATTACTCCACTCCCCTTTAACGCAACGCCTGCGCAGGGCACCGGGACCCCCCGACCGGCAGGAGAGGTGGGGGCTTGCTGGGGAACGGGGCTTGCTGCAGCGAGGAGGGGGATGCACTGGAGGGGCAGCCCCCTCCTGCTGGCACTGCAGACCCCCCTGCCTGCCCAGGGTGGCTCAGCCAAACCCCCCCTCCGCCTCTCATGGGCACCATGGAGCTCCCCCAGCCCAGTCAGGGCTGCACAGGGCAGGGTGACTCTGGACCAGCATCGCTCTCCTCAGCCTCAGAGGTGTGCAGGATAGGTCCATGTCCCCTCACCCTGCCCGCCCACCCACATTGTCCCAGCAGGACCCACGCTGCAGTAGGGGGTTGCTTGCAGAGGATGCACGAGGGGTCCCTGCTCTCCAGCCACGCTCAGGTGTGCTGAGTGCTCTGCTCACTTGTGTGGTCAGGATACGGCCCCCGGGCACCTCCTTGGGTCCAACTCAAACCTCAACAGCCCCCCAGGACTCACATTTCGACCCAGCCACTTATTCACAGGCTTCATAAGGAAGGAAGAGAGGAAGCCACTGATGTACATCACCAGGGGGATGGTGGCGATGTATTTCTGCAAGAGACGAGGACGGGGAAATGAGCTCCAGACCGCCAGCACGGGGCCCCTGCCCACGCAACCCCGACGGGCGGGCAGGGACCTGCCCTGCGCCCACCTTGGGCAGCAGCAGCGAGTTGGTCAGGTACATGGCGATGTAGGTCTGGGACAGGTTGACGATGAGCCGGGTGGACATGTAGAGCACCGCCACCTGCGAGGGGACAGAACCGGGCAGCACCGCTCAAACCGTGCAAGCCGGAGGTGGGGAAGGTCCTTCCGCCCCCGACCCCTGTCATGGCACAGATGCCCACCGAGGAGGGGGGCAGCCCCCCTGCCGTGGTAGGCGGGCGCCCAGTACAACCCACTTCTCTGTCCTCCCCCACACCAGGGGCACGTCCCCGCGGCGGAGGATGCCCGCGGCAGCCGTACCTGGTAGAAGGCAGGCTCCAGCAGCCAGTCTTTCCAGATGAGCAGCGGGTGCGTGGAGCTCGCAGACTCCTTCTGCAGCAGCGGCGTGCTCTCGTCCAGCTGGGGCGGCGAGCCCGGTGGGTACGGCTTCTCTTTGGTGCCCAGGTGGAAGATGAGGGAGAACACGGCTCCCAGCCCCACCACAATGAGGGACAGGTTCTGGGTGAGGCAGAGGGAGTGAGCACAGGGTGACCCCCCTCTGCCCGCCCATCAGCCACCCCCCAAAAGGCTGGTGGATAAAGAGGGGTGCCCAAAAACCCAGGGAGAGCTCAGGGCAGCCCCTGCCCAGCAGCAGGTGGGATTTCAGGGCACTGCTGTTTCCCTCCCTCTGGTACCTCCCCAGCTGAAGCCACATCCCACCCAAGGAGGAGAGGACCCCAGGGACTGAGCACTGCCACTTACCCGGAATATAGGGACATCCTGGATGCCGAGGTGCTCTGTGCGGTCAGGCTGGTCTACCTGGAAGTTCAGCAGAAGCCAGGCCAGGCCGTACACAGTGATATTGGCCATGACAGTAAAGGCATACCTGAGAGGAGACAGCACCTCAGGGTGATGCAGAGGGACGAGCACAGCTCCAGGCACAGCAGGGAAACCTCGACCAGAGGTGCCCTCCAAGCCAAGCACGCTACAGCCAGCTTTGCACCCCAGTGTCACTGCTGAGGTGACACTTCCAGGAGTAGGCAGCATCTCACCAGGCATTAGCCTTACTGGCGCACCCCCCAGCGTGCCCAGTCCAAATGTCAGGGCATGGCTGGGAGGAAACCAAGATCCCTCTGGGTCAGCCTGTCCACCCCCCAGCCACAGCTCACATCTGCTCCAAGGATGCCCCAAGCTGCCTGAGCCGGTGTCCCCAGAGCCGGACCTCTGTGCCCCCAGGGTTACTCCGGCGCTGCCCCACATCCCCCCTGCCTGGCTGCGCTGCCGTCAGGGAGGGAACTTCCTCCCACCGGGGCAGGTAAGGCAGCCCGGCTCCATCTGATAACGCTCCTTCCCACAGCCTGATCCTGCCAGATAAGCGGAGCCACCCCTGCCTACGGGACCGCCCGCACGGGACCCTGCCCAGCTCTCCCCACAGGTATCCGGGGGGTCTGCTCCTCCCTGGTGAGCATCACCCTCCAGTCCCGAAGGAGACATGCCCCCAGCTCAGGGAAGCGTCCCACGGGCTGCACCACCAGCATCCCTGGCATCAAGACATTCCCTCCTGGCACCAAAGGGTCTGGGCCACCAACCCAAAAGACCAGGGTCACTTGGTCACATCCTGCAGGACACCCACATGGCCCAGTCCTCGTCCTGCCTTACCGAGGGCTCCGGTGCACCATGGCACCCATGGGACTTCAGACCCATGGCACCCAGGGGACCTCCTGTCACACAAGCGATGCAATCTGGTGCAGGCAGGGCTGCTCCCCGGGGGTCAGGGGACACCCAGGTCTGGCTGTGCTCACCTGAAAGCTGTGAGCTCCACCTTCTCATGGTCACTGGTCACCAGCTCGGGGATGAGGGACAGGTGGGAGATCTGTGTGGCCGCCCAGCCGAACTGGAAGATGATGATGAAAGGGAGGTAGTAGATGAAGGCTGCCCACTGTGGCGTGTTCTCCTTGCAACCCAGGCAGGGGTTGAAGATGAAGGGGAAGGACACGAGGACACAGGTAGTGCCTGGGAAGAGAACGGAGCAGTGAGAAGCTGTAAGTCCTGTTTCCCAGGGACCCAACAGCCCCAGCCGGCTCACAGATGGATGGATGGACACAGGACAGGTTCTGCCCCACGGGGCTGGGGAGGAGGGGTGGGCCCCTTCCCCATGTCAGGCGAGACACATGGAGCCCCAGACCCCCCCCCCCCCTGTCCTGTACAGGTTGATGACCACCTCGCACCCAGCAGTGAGACAGGCAGACACTTGCCAGCAGATTTCTCCCCAGTCTCCCATCTCCCCAGCACCACCTCGCACCCACTCTGCCCCCCTCAAGACACCAGAGGACAGACCCTCACGCTGTCACGACACGCAGCCGCGAAGCGCTTCTCGCCCTGTCTCCAACACGCAGATAAGCAGCCCCAAGGACACGCATCGTCCCACTGCCTGCCCGAGGGTGATAAGGCACCCGAGGGCCAGGAGGGCTCTGGGCTCTCCCACGGGCACGTGGCCAGCCCATCCGTCCCTTGTCCCTTCTCCCGTGGGGCTAGCCGAGGGAGCCGTGCCCCCTCCCTGCTCGCAGAGGTCATCCGCAGAGCGATGGCCAGGGACGCCCCCGGTGCGATGGGGGGGACACAGGAGCAGATCTGCCCCCCAGCCAGGCTCTGAGCCGCAGGAAGGTCCCCGCTGAGTCAGGGACAGCAGAGCCAGGCGCCTCCCTCCGCCGCAGCCTAAGCGTGGGGACGCCTGCGTGGAGCAGGCAGGGACAGGCTGGCTTCTCCCTGCCCTTTTACAAGGTTATGGAGCAAATCTGCTGAGATGCTCTGCTGGTCCTGAGGCCCAGGTGCTGACGTGGAGATGGCCACGTACCCTGTCCTGCGTGTCCCCAGCCTCACCGGGTGCTGCTGAAGAGCCGTGGGAACCTGTTCCTATAGCTGAGGGGAACCTGCAGCCAGTTTGCCAGGTCCCCAAGGTCCCCTCTCCAGGAGACTTTGCAAGATCCTCCTCCTCACGAGTGACTTCTCCTTCTCTCGCCCATGAACTGCAATTCCTCCTCCTCGTCACTTCCATGTGACACAGCTATCCCAGCTGCCACAGGGCTGGGACAAAGTGGGTCTCCCTGTGCCAAGGGCAGGCAGCGAGAATCCCAGCCTGGGTCGGATCCATCCTGAGCAAGGACCCCGGCAGGGTGCTGTGTGCTGCCCCGCACCGGCTTGCAGCCAGCTCTGGGGTGCTCCAGGAGCTCCCTGAAGGGCAGGGAACTCGGGCACAGCACAGTGTCTCTGCCCTAGACAAGCCACCAGGATGGGAAGGGTCCAGGAAGGTCCAAATGAGACCAAGACCTCCTTGGTTCCCTGTTACAGGGCCGCTGGTTTCAACTAAGCCTTGTCTGGAGGTCATTAGTGGAGGGTCTGTCCCCTCCCTGGTCCCAGGCACTTGCCCGCATCCCAGGGGGGCGCTGGGGCAGGAGCTGCGCTGCTGCCACCTGCACGTCCACCCCTGCGCCCACCCCCGAGCCATCCATCGCCACCATCGCACACACGGGAGACTCCTGTCCCTCCCTCCTTGTCACAGCCCTGGGGACAAGCAATGCCCACCGCCAGGGCCGCCCGCACGGGGCTGCGAGCTGCACCCCGACACCCACACAGCCCCGGGTCTGCCCAAGCTGACACGGCCTCACCGTGAGCTAGAGGGGGGGGGGGCTGGGGGTCCCCACACTCCCAAGCAGGGCCATGGGAGCCTCCCAGAACCACCCTGCACATCCCCACGGCGCAGCAGAGCTCCGGGCTCTCATCTACCTGCCACGCGGGGCAGGATCACGGGGATGCCAGGCTGTGCGGCACAGGTGCCCCAGGCAAGGAATTTGGGATAGCACTGCCAGACCGGCGGCACAGACACTCATCCTTCCCAGGGTGCTGAGGCACGATGCTGCCCCAAAGGGGCTGACGAACAGGCGGGACAGCGTGTGGGGCGAGCCAGCCAGGACCGCCGGCAGCCCAGCGCCGTGGTGGGGAGATGCCACCGATAGCAACTCGTGGTATCTCCCGCCCCCCCGCCCCCGCCGCCACCCCAAGGCTGTGGTTTCACAACGTTTCCTCTGATCTAAGCACGGGTTGCCACCAAATGAGCTGTCCCCCCCCCACATGAAGCATCTCGCCGCAGCGTGACCAAGCGAGAACGGCACCGGCGCAGCCGGTTCCAACGGGTTTGCTGGCCCCGCTCGGTCACACCGCAGTCAGCCGAGGCAGGCGGTGGGGTGGCCCCCAGCTTCTAGGAATGACCCACACTCCAGCCAGGGGGACAGCCCCCTCCCCGTGCTTCCAGCCTCCCCCCAGAGCAGACGGGGTGTGCGGGGTGCTGTGCTCCCCGCAGCCGTGATTCAGGACTTCCCCTTCGGTGCACGCCAGGCAGCACCCAGCTGGAGGGGACCTGCTGGGGACGGGGGAAGCACAGCTCTGGCCACTTCCCTAAATCTAGGGTGCAAATCTAGCTGACAGGGTGGCAGGGGGTGAAACTGGCCCCCCCAGCCCCCTCCGTGACTGGCCAAGCAAAGCTCCGGGAGATCAGCCACCTTATCAGGCTCTTGTTGGGTTGCACAAAGCGGTTGGCCGAGATAAATTTGGGATCGAGATTAGAGCAGCCACGCTCCAACCGTCCTCTCTCCGCGTGGGTCCACTCAGGGCGAGCTGGCACTTGGGTGTTAGTGTGCCACCGTTACCGGGAGGAAACATCGTGGGTCTTTAGCTCTGCCTGTCGATAGATGTTTCCTCCCAGTAACTGTCCCAGTTCCCCATCACCAGCTCAGCAGGGATGGGGCCGGCTCACGGCACAGAGGACCTTTCTCCAGGTCACACTGTCCCTTCAGAGAGGGACCCCGACCCAGGAGCCCTCACCAGCCCCATTGCATTTTCTGACCCCAGGGTACGATGCAAGAAGCCAAGCCGGTGCCTCGGCCGTGTCCCTTGGGACCCTCACCCAGCAGGTGCCTCTGCTGCAGCTGGGAGCACGTGTGGGGTGCCCAGCCCCAGCGCAGCCAAGGGCCCCACTCCCTTGGTCACCCATGGGGACAACAGAGGCCTGTCTGGCCACAGGCAAGTCCCTGGTAAACCCTTGGGAACACGGGAAAGTGCGGATTTTACTGTTAAGTCTCATTTTTGCTGTAGCGTTGAGTAGCTAAGCACACAGCTCTCACCCCCGACGCGGTGCCACCGGCACCCAGGGACACCCTGCAGCCACCCGCCACCATGTGGGTATGGCCCAAGGGACAGCGGGGGTCCCTGGGATGTGAGCACCCAGGCAGCACCCACCGCTGCAGCACGGGCCTCTGGGATGGGGACACAGTGACCAGCCAGGACAGGGAAACTGCCAGAAAACCTCCCCATCCACGGTCAGCCACCTGTGCCTGGGGGATCCTGGAACACCCTGCTGTCCCCTACACATGGGGCACCCCGGTCACCACCTCACTGCTGTGGTGGATGGCACGGGGCACCCCAGAAAGGCACCCCCAAGTCCGCCTCCCTCCACACAGGGCCACCCTGGTTCCCTCCCCCCCAGGGCATCCCCAGGGCTGGACCTCCACCCCAGAAAGGCACCCCCGAGGTTGACCCCTCCTCACCCAGAGCACCACAGAAAGGCACCCTGGGGCTGATCCTGTACCCCAGAAACGTTCCTCTGGGGCCACCCATCTCCACCCAGGGCGCCCTGGATAGGCAACCTCAGTTCTCCCCACGGAGGGTACCCCAGAAAGGCTCCCCCAGGGCCATCCCTCTCCACCCAGGGCACGCCAGAAAGGTGCCCCCAAGGGTGACCCCCCTCACTCAGGAAACCCCAGAAAGGCACCTCCTCCACTCAGGGCATCCCCAAAATGCACCCTTGGCCCCATTACCCCCCCCAGCGCACCCCAGAAAGGCACCCTGGGGCTATTCCTTTCCACTCAGAGCACCCCAGAAAGGCACCCCCCCCACACTCAGGGCATCTCAGAGGGGCACCCTTGGCCTCATCACCCTCCCAGGGCACCCCAGAAAGGCACCTCCTCTACTCAGAGCACCCCAGAAAGGCACTCTCAGCCCCGTCATCCCCCCGGGCACCCCAGAAAGGCACCCTGGGGCTATTCCTTTCCACTCAGAGCACCCTTTCTAGGCACCCTCAGGCCCCGTCACCCCTGCCCCGGACACCCCAGAAAGGCACCCCCCTCCACTCAGGGCATCTCGGAGAGGCACCCTTGGCCCCCTCACCCTCCCAGGGCACCCCAGAAAGGCACCTCCTCTACTCAGGGCATCCCCAAAAGACACCCTTAGCCCCATTACCCCGCCCAGGGCACCCCAGAAAGGCACCCTGGGGCTATTCCTTTCCACTCAGAGCACCCTTTCTAGGCACCCTCAGGCCCCGTCACCCCTGCCCCGGACACCCCAGAAAGGCACCCCCTCCACTCAGGGCATCTCGGAGAGGCACCTTTGCCCCTGTCACCCCCACAGGGCACCCCAGAAAGGCTCCCCAGGGCAGATCCTGCACCCCAGAAAGGCACAGCCTCCACTCAGAGCACCCCAGAAAGGCACCCTCGGCCCTGTCATCCCCCCGGGCACCCCAGAAAGAGACCCCCTCCACTCAGGGCATCTCGGAGAGGCCCCCCGGCCCTGTCACCCCCCCACGGCACCCCAGAAAGGCTCCCCGGGCAGCGCCCACCCCCACCCCCGCCTCCCCCCGGCAGAGCCTCCCCAAGAGCCCCCCGCTCCCAGCCCCCCACCCCCGGCAGCACCCACCGGCCAGGTGCCAGGACTTCCTCCGGCCGTAGCGGCCGCAGCCGGCGGAGCGGTCGGTCTCGTAGCCGAGCAGCGGCGTGCAGAGCCCGTCGGCCGCCTGCCCCGCCAGCAGCAGCGCGCCGGCCAGGCGGTGCCCGTAGCCCAGCACGGCGTGCAGGTACAGCAGCAGGTAGGTGAACCACAGCGAGGCGCACAGGTCGTTCAGGAAGTGCCCGGCCGCGAAGCTCAGCCGCGCCCGCAGGGACAGCCCCGCTCCGCCGGCCGCGGCCCCCGCCGGGGGCTCCGCCATGCCGCGCCCGGCCCGCACCGCACGGCTGGGCACGGCTCGGCTCGGTCCGGCACGGCCCGCACCGCCGGCTGGGCTCGGGGCTCGGCTGGGTTCGGCTGGGCTCGGCTGGGGTCCGGCACCGCTCGGCCCGCACCGCTCGGCTGGGCTCGGCTGGGTCCGGCACCGCTCGGCCCGCACCGCCCGGCTGGGCTCGGCTGGGGCTCGGCTGGGGCTCGGCCCGGTTCGGCCCAGCCCGCACCGCCCGGCTGGGCTCGGCTCGGCTCGGTCCGGCCCCACTCGGCCCGCAGCGCTCGGCACGACTCGGCCCCGCTCGGCCCGACACGGCACTGCCCGGTCCGGCACCGCACGGGCCAGGCCAGGCCGGGCCGGGGCGGGGCGGGGCTGTCACGCTGCCCGGCCCCGCCATGCCGGTGCCCCCCGCCCCCTGCGCCGCGGGGAGGATGCTCCGAGCGATCCCGCCCCGGGGCCCCACCGCCCCCCAGCCCGGCGGGGTGCGGCACTGGGACAGCGGGGTGGCAGCTGGCGTCATGCGGGCCCTTCGTGCGGGTGCAGACTGGGGTGACTGGGAGCGGTGCGGGGGTACTGGGGTGACAGGGATCTTCTCTTGTGTAGGTAATGGGTTGACCCAGACCAGTATGGGAAGTACTGGGGTGACTGGGACCTTCTCTTGAGTAGGTACTGGGGTGATCCGGACCAGTATGGGAAGTACTGGGGTGACTGGGAGCAGTGCGGGGGGTACTGGGGCCCCCTTGTGTAGCTAATGGGGTGACCAGGACCAGTATGGGAAGTACTGGGGTGAATGGGACCTCCTCTTGAGTAGGTAATGGGGTGACCAGGACAGTATGGGAAGTACTGGGGTAACTGGGAGCAGTGCAGAGGTGCTGGGGCGACTGGGACCTCCTCTTGTATAGGTAATGGGGTGACTCGAACCAGAATGGGAAGTACTGGGGTGACTGGGAGCAGTGCGGTGGTACTGGGATGACTGGGATCCCTCTTGAGTAAGTACCAGGGTGACCCAGACCACCATGGGAAGTACCGGGGTGACTGGGAGCAGTGCAGTGGTACTGGGGTGACTGGGACCTCCTCTTGACTAGGTACCAGGGTGACCTGGACCAGTATGGGAAGTACTGGGGTGACAGGGATCTCCTCGTGAGTAAGTAATGAGGTGACCAGGACCAGTCTGGGAAGTACTGTGGTGACTGGGAGCAGTGCGGTGGTACTGGGATGACTGGGACCTCCCCTCGTGTAGGTAATGGGGTGGGTGACCACGACTGTTATGGGCAGCGCTGGGATCGCTGGGAGCAGTGTGGGCAAGCACGACGGTCACAGGGAGAAGTGTGGGAGTACTGGGATGACTGGGATGCCGGGATGACTATTGACATCACGGGGGCGCCCCGCGTGGGTGCGTATTGGGCTCACTGGGAGCAGCGTCGGGTACTGGAGGCACTGAGACCTCCTCTTGAGTAGACACTGAGGTGACTGGAGCCGGTACTGGTGGTACTGGGGTCACTAGGGGCAGCATGGGCAGTACGGGGGTCGGTGGGTACTCCCTTCGCGGGGAGTGCTGGGATTACCGGGAGGGACACTGGGGGCGCTGGACCTCCCCGCGGTCTCCTCCCGGAACTCCCCGCCCTGGGCACAGGGGCGGACGCGCTGTGTCGCGGCCCCTTTAAGGCGCGGGCCCCGCCCCCCGGCGCTTCCCGTCCCCGGGCCGGTTGCTGATTGGCCGGGCAGGCTGCCGCGCGCACCCAGCCTGACGTAATCGCGCGCGCCGTGCCGGCCGGCCCCGCCTCTCTCCGCCGCTTACCTCGAACGTAAACCCTTCCAGCCAATCCGCGTTAGGCGGCGGGCTGCGCGGCTGGGGGCGAGCGGCCAATCGGAAGCGCCGAGGCGAGCTTTAGTTTACATAATAATAGAGGGGCGTGGCCAGGTGAGGAAGAGTGGCGAAGGGCGCCGGCGGCGCAGGAAAGTTGGGGGGGGGGGGGGGCTGGGGGTCGCGGCGTGAGTGGGGGAGTCTGGGGTGGGGGGGCCCTCTATACGGGGTGGGAGCAGTGCTGCGGGGCCGGGGGGGGGTGGGGAGCCCTGCTGGGGACCCCGGTGCGGGGGGGGGAGCAGTGCTGGAGGCCGGGGTCCGGGGGGGGGGGGGCGCGGAGTGTGTGGGGGTCCTTGCTGGGGACCCCCGTGCGGGGGGGGTTGTGGGGGCCATGTGTGGGGTCAGCCTGTTGGGGGAGCAGCGGGGGGGGGGGGGTGGGGTGCTAGGAGGATGGGGGAGACGGGGGGGGGGGGGTTCGTCCTGTGGTCCTGTGGGTGGGGGGATCCCGTGGGGGCCTGGGGAGGTGGGGGGCGGGATTGGATGGGGGAGGCGATGCCGTTTGGGGCGGCTCTGTGGGCTCCCTGCGGGTTGTGCGGGGGGGTCTTTGGTGTGGGGGGGGTCGCCCACCTGCCCCCTTGGAGCTGCTGCTGCACCAGCCTTGTCCCCGCGGGGTTGTGGGTGCCAGCTCCGGTCTGTCCTTCAGGGGTGCTGACCCGAGAGGCCCCCCCGGACCCATGGCCCACAGCGCCAAGCAGCTGCCTGCCGGATGCTGTAAGTGCCCCCCCACCGTGCTCCAGGGCCCCCCAAGCCCTGCGTGCCATGAGCTGCCCTGCGTCACCCCAGCCGTGCCCTGGCCCTTTGCTAAGGGGTGGCCACCCTTGCCTTGGGGGTCTTCTGTGTGTTTTGGGGACCCCCATCCTGCTGTGCAGCTCTGCCCTTGCCTGCCTGCTCCCACCCAGGGGGGGCTGCGGGGTGGGGGGAGACCTGGCACGAAAGAAGCATCTGGTGCGAGCAAGGCCGGTATGGTGCTGGGCCGCTGTGCTGAGCTGGCATGGGGTGACACAGCTGGTGGGCTCAGCGGTGCCAGCCCACCCGTCTGGCAGAGGGGCGAGAGCGTGGGCGCTGGGGTGGGAGGAGGCGGGTGCCGGAGCGAGCTGGCCGGGGGAGGCTCAGATAAGAGGAGGAATCTTGCCTGAAATAACTTTACTTTTTCAAGCACGCCAGGAATCCGGGTTGCGGGGGGGGGGGGGGGGGTGGGCAGAGGCGGGGGGGGTGGTGGCGGAGCCAGCGGTGCTGTACGGGCATCACCGGGAATATTTCCATCAGAGCCGAGAAAGCCTGAGGCTGGCCCTGCCTGCACGGAGCCTCTGGGGGGGGGGGTGTTTTCCCCCAGAAGCTGGAAGAAGAAAGGATCTGGCCCCTTCCCATTGGCTTTCCTGGGAGTGGCAGGGGGGTGAGGGGGGCCGGTCCGGATGGGACCCCGCAGCAGCAGCTTGTGCCAGCCGCCCGCGAGGGCCGGTGCGGTTACAGCTGCTGTCCCCGGGGGCTTACGGACAGGGCCCCCGTCAAATTAATTGCGGAGGGGGGCTGGTACGGGTGGCGACCTGACAGCGGTAGGCTGGGGTCTCTGTGGGGATTTGGGGTTACACAGTGACACAAAAGAGGTGAGAGGATCGGGCTGGCTTTCAGTACGCGTTTTCTTTCTTTGCTGGGGCTTTTGCTTGGCCTTGTGCTGGTTACTGTGTCTCGTGACTTGGATGAAACCCAAGCGAGTGCTGTTGCTGCATCTCTCGAGCCCTTGGTGGCTCCCCCCGCGTCGGGGGCCTGACTGCACGCTCCCAGCGGACACGCTCCGATGGGGCAGGAGCTGCCAAAGGATGCCAGCAGGACGGGGGCTCCGCTGTGGGATGGAGCCAGCTGAAGGGACCGGGGAGCCTTGGGGAACCCCAGGGTGAGATGCCGCAGTGGGGCTGCATGTGCTCGGCTGGGGCAGGGTGGCTCTGCTGACCCAGGTGCCGGACACGTGTCCTCCACTGAAGGCAGATGCTGATCTGTAAAGACAAGGCAGCAAGTTGGAGAGCAGGAGTCGGGGCCGCCAGCCCTGCGTTAGAGCCGCTTGGTGCGTCTCGGAGGTGGCTCCGTGCGTTGCGGCAGCGGCACAGCAGCAGGAACCTGATGGATTCGGTTGTGGCTGGAGCGGGTCGAGCGGGTGCCCTGCCCTCATCCTCTGCCTTGAGGGTTCTCCTTACACCTGGCAGCGCTTGTGCTGGGTGTGGATGATGCTTCCAGGTGGTGCCCCTGGAGGCAGGACCCACACCCCGTGGCAACTCCTCCCTTGCAGGGGAGGGAGCAACTGGTTTGTGCTGCTTGGGAGTCCTGGAGGTGCGCGCCCAAGCCCTGGTGGCACACAGGGATGTGACCGATGCTGTTAACTGCCCCCAAGAGCAGCACCAGCAGCTCCTGGCCCCCCTACAAATATCACTGAGAGGTCCTGAGGTCATCGGTGGATCCTGGGGCAGCTTTTGTGTGCCCAGGACTGCCCTGCTGGGCCCGGTGCTGGGCTCTGCTCGAGCCCCATCCCTCAACCGTGGCCTCCCTTCGCAGGGGAACAGGGGCTCCAGGGCTGGTAGCGGGTTTGGGGGCTGTTGGGGTGGGTGGGAGCTGGGGGTTCCGACGAGTGCAAGGCCGCGTTGCTGGGGGATGTGTCACCATCACTCCCTGCAGTTTCCCAGCCCTTTCTGATGGGTACTTTCTGCCTGCAGGCATGCCACGGGCAAAGCTCAGCATGGAAACTTCCTGGTGGCCATCAAGCAGGAGAAGGGGGAGTCAGCACGGGCGAGCAGCGAGAAGCCGCATGGTGAGGAGGAGGTGAGCTCTGGTGCCTGTGTCCCTCCCCACGCAGCTCCCGGGAGCAGGGGTCTGTGTTGCCCAGCCTGGGGCTGTCCTGCTCGCTCTACCGAAGCCCAGGCACAGCCGGGCAAGCCCCTGGCCGCAGCCGTGGCCTGAAGGAAGGTCCAGACCTTCCCTTAAGGGACAGGAGGCCCAGGCGGGTCCCCAGGCTGCTTCTGCATCCTGCCGGCGCGATGGCATCGTGCACACTGATCCGTGATGGGTTGTCCCTTTCCCTTCGCTGGGTGCCAGCCGGTGAAGAAGAGGGGGTGGCCCAAGGGCAAGAAGAGGAAGAAGATCCTTCCCAATGGCCCCAAAGCCCCTGTGACAGGCTATGTGCGTTTCCTGAACGAGCGGCGCGAGCAGATCCGCACGCAGCATCCTGACCTGCCCTTCCCAGAGATCACCAAGATGCTGGGGGCTGAGTGGAGCAAGCTGCAGCTTTCGGAGAAGCAGGTACCAGCCCCCAGGAGAGACCCCCAGGGCTGGGCAGCATGCTCCAGAGCCTGCACCCCAAACCTTTGTGCGTGCTCTCAGGCTGCAGTTCCACAAAGGGAGCTGTCCCAGTACTGGTGGGCTGGTGAGTGGGAGCTGGGTCTCGAGTAGTGGGGGTCTGCAGCCCCCTGGGGAGCCTGGGGCCGGGCCAGGCTGAGTGGACAGACTTATTAGTAGGACCTGTAGTGACAGGACACGGGGTAATGGTTTTAAGCTGAAAGAAGGTGGATTTAGATGATAGGAAGAAATTCTTCACCGTGAGGGGGGTGAGATGCTGGCACAGGGTGCCCAGAGCAGCTGGGGGTGCCCCATCCCTGGCAGTGCCCAAGGCCAGGTTGGATGGGGCTGGGAGCAACCTGGGCTGGTGGGGGGGTGTCCCTGCCCACCGCAGGGGGTTGGAACTGGGTGGGCTTTCAGGTCCCTTCCAACCCAAACAGTTCTGTGATTCTATGATCCTTTGTGACCATAGCGGTACCTGACGAAGCGGAGCGGGAGAAGCAGCAGTACATGAAGGAGCTGCGGGAATACCAGCAATCGGAAGCCTACAAGATGTGCACAGAGAAGATCCAGGAGAAGAAGATCAAAAAAGGTGGGTCATGGGAGCAGTGGCTGCTGGCATCGCTGCCAGGGTCCGGCCAAAGTGCTGCCAGACCTCCTGGGGGATGCTGGGCTGGCTGCTAGGGATAACTTCCTTCCTCCTTTCCAGAGGATGCAGGCTCTGCGGCGGTGAACACCCTGCTGAATGGGCACCCGCACAAGGTGAGGCCCCAGCAGGTCTGCCTGTGTGGGGGGGAAGCCAAGGCATGTGGCACTGCGGGGTTTGGGCAGAGGGAGACTCACGGGTTGTGCTTCAAGGCACCAGCTTCCCGCTGAAGCGGAGCTTGAAGCGGCCGGAGGCAGAGCATAGCTGTCCTCCCTGCCTGCCCCATCCCTGTGCCTCCTGGCTGCCCAGCCCCAGGGAGGTGGGGTCCCCTTGGGTGGGCTCAGCTCTGCCTGATCCGTCTCCTCCCATCCCCCAGGCTGGCGAGTGCAGTGACACCTTCTCCACCTTCGATGTGCCCATCTTCACGGAGGAGTTCTTGGACCAAAACAAAGGTGAGGGGCTGGGCTGTGGGGCAGGGGCTGCCGGTGCTGCAGCATCTTGCATGGGGGGCACTGCAGCCAGCAAGCCTGCATCCCGGGGGCAGGACCGCGACTGGCGCTGGTGAGAGATCCCTGGTGAGGTTGGATAGGTGGGCCAGATCCTGGCTGGAGCCTGGGGCTTGGTGACGCTGAGCCTCCTGGAAAGAGTCATGTCTGGGGAAGGAATTGGGTTTGGGATGAGGGACAGCCAGAAGGGTCACCCCTGCTGACACCCCACGGTCCCGGCAGCCCGGGAGGCTGAGCTGCGGCGCCTGCGGAAGATGAACACGGAGTTTGAGGAGCAGAACGCCATCCTGCAGAAGCACACGGAGAACATGAACTGTGCCAAGGAGAAGCTGGAGCAGGAGCTGGCCCAGGAGGAGAGGCAGACCCTGGCCCTGCAGCAGCAGCTCCAGTCCGTGCGGCAGGCTCTCACCACCAGCTTCGCCTCCCTCCCCATCCCTGGTGAGTTTGGGGCAGCCGTGGGGACAGCCTGCTTGCTGGGGACCCGGTGGCCACGTGGAGGGACGTCGTTGGGGCTTTGCATGTGGTGCAAGCAGGGGGCAATGGGGTGGTGATAAAAGCTCATCTGCCAGTGGGGAAGGATCCTGGAGCACTTTGGGGGGGCTGTCTGGGGAGTCCAGGGGTGTGACAGCCAGCTGGCTCCCCTGTAACGAGGTAGAACAGGCTGGGAACATCCTCCAGAGCCACAGCCCCAGCTGTGCCCGCAAGGCAGAGATCAGCCCAAATCCTTTTGTTCTTGGGTTCTGTCTGTGCCAGCTCTCTCCTGCTGCAGGAGAGGGTACCTGGTGCGCAGGGTCCCTTCCCTAGTCCCCAGCGTGATGGGCAAGGCTGGATGGGGACTTGCTGGCCCTGATAACTGGGCTGCCACCTCACAGGCACCGGTGAAACCCCCACTCTGAGCACTCTGGACTCTACATGGCCAAACTGCACAGTGCCATCGAGAGCAACCCGCTGCAGCATGAGAAGCTGGTGGTGCGCATCAAGGAGATCCTGTCCCGGATAGCCAGGTGAGCTGGGTAGGGCTGGCCAGAGCCCAGGGGTCCTGGAGGGCACTGGGACCACCGGGTCAGCCTGTGGCAGGGCGGGTGATGGGAGCTGAGCAGGGAAGGTGTGGGCAGAGGGGACTCGGAGTTCCTCTGGGTGGCTGTTGGGGAGAGAAGCCAGCCCCTCGTAATTCAGCTTTGCCTTCCTCCCTCTTCAGTGAACACTTGTGAAGAGGACCAGTCCCTCCTGGAGCCTGGGGCCGGCCGGACCACGGCCCTGTCCCTTGGAGCTCATGCAAGGGACAGTCTCTGCTGGTGGTCCGGCTGCTTCCCCCTCCACCCCGCTCACCTCGCTTGGAGAAGTGAGCTGGGACCCCCTCCAGCCCCGGCGTGGCTGCGCCCCATGGTGCACCGTCTCCGAGGACCTCGAGCTTCTGGGGACCAAGCAGTGATGGGGCTGAGAGCCCCCAGCTGGCGTGGTACTGGGTGAGGTGCTCAGTGGTGGGCATGAGCATCCCCCCTGCTCTCTGTCAGCTTCCCGGCTCCTGCAGCTCTGCCTCGGCCAGCCAGAGACCCCCAAGGTGTCCGGTGGCCAGTTTAGTGCCTGGGGGTCACTGGCCTGGAGGTGAACCAGCCTCTCGTGGTGACCCGGGGGGTTGCTGTCACCCAGCCTGGGACAGGAGGGGGGCAGACCGGGTGCCCCGGGAGCCCCCTGGGGCTTGGTGCTGCCTCCTGGCCCCTAGATCAGCCCAGGGGGCTTCTCAATCCCCTGTCCTGCAGCAGGTGGGGGGTGCAGGCTTTCTCCTGCCTGCCTCCTGCTTTCTTGAACCTTCCAGCAGCCCCTTGCTGCTCCCCCAACGGGTGCCTTCAGACCCCTGCCTATGTTACCCTGCCTGTCACCTTGCCTTCCCCCCACACCTCTGGGGCCAGGCAGGGGAGCTCCCGCACACTGCAGGGGTGAAGGCAAAAAAAAAAAAAAATGGAATCAAGACCTTGATGCCGGAGAGCAGCTGGAACCGAGCCCTTCCTCGGTGGGGAGCCCATGGGGTGGCCCCCCTGCCCCAGCCCATCCTGCCTTGTGGGACCACTGTGACAGCAGCCGCGTCCCGGCCGTGCGGTACTGGGGTTGGCCGTCCCCAGGACCGCCTGTCACTAATCTCAGACTCTGTAAGAGAGTGTCTTATTTTCTTACTAGCACTATGTCGGTCTGGCCCTGGGTTTAACCTGGGGCTGGTGTGCGACCGCTCGTCTCTCGCCTGCCGGGTCCCTGCTCTGTAGGTGACTCTCCTGGTGGCCCTGTGGCTTGGGATGGAGATGGGAGCAAATAAATGTTGGAGGAACAACCGGTCTGGGCTCCGTGTGTTCATGCTCAGAGGTGGCTTTGGAGCTGCTCCTGGCCCAGATCCCACCAGCTTTGTGGTGTGGAGCAAGGGGGGAAGGTCCCGAGCTCCTTGCTGCAGCCCCCAACCCCAGCGGGCGGGGTGGGGGGGCGATGGGGCTGGCTCTGTGCTGGCTCTTCTCCCACCTCCTCCAGCCTGGCCAGGGCCCTTCAGAGGTGGCAGAGCTCACCTGATCCCAGGTGGGTGACCTGCCCCACCGGATCGTGTTCCCAGGCCCGGGGATCACCTTACGGCAGAGCTGGGAGCCAGCACCCATCTATAATTCAGCGGTGCGGGCAGTGGGATGCGGCGGGCGGGCAGGATCAGCAGGCAGCCCCAGGAGGGCAGCCCCATGGAGAACGGCGTGGGGCAGGACCCAGGGACCCCCGAGCCACCTGCCACTGAGGGCACCGCAGCCCCCCGACCCCCCCGTGCCCGCCCCAGGCTGGTGTTTCACACGCAGCTGGCCCACGGCAGCCCCACGGGGCGCATCGAGGGCTTCACCAACGTCAAGGAGCTCTACGCCAAAATTGCGGAGGTCTTCGGCATCTCGCCCACCGAGGTGAGGGGGCTGTGGCTGCTGGGGTGCGGGGAGGGGGCTTTGCCCCCGAAAGGTGGGGCACCAACCTGGTGGCACTGTCCGTGGCCAGCCCCTCCCGTGGGTCTGCAGCTCTGGGCAAATGCAGCCTCTAAAATAACCTGGAAAAGGGCATTTTAATTTCGGGGCTGTACTGTCCCCTCCGGGGAGTGGTTGTGTGGCTCCGTGCCTCAGTTTCCCCCCAGCACGTGGGCAGGGAACCAGGGCTGCCTATTCCCTGGCTAATGCCAGCAGCTGCGTAGCCTGAAGCCGAGGGAAGAGTGTACAGGGAGCGGGCAGTGCTGGGTCCCCAGGCAGACTGGGTGTCCCTAGACCCCCCAGCACCTAGACCTGGCTGGATCCACCCATGGGTGGCTCCTGCCCCAGCACCACCAATACCCCCTGCCCTGCCCGGGCATCCTCAGCCCCTGATGACAGGGTTCCCCGGGGCAGATCCTCTTTTGCACGCTCAACACGCATAAAGTAGACATGCAGAAGCTGCTGGGGGGACAGATCGGCCTGGAGGACTTCATCTTTGCCCACGTCCGTGGTGAGACGAAGGAGGTGGAGGTGACCAAAACGGAGGATGCGCTTGGCCTCACCATCACGGACAATGGGGCCGGCTACGCTTTCATCAAGGTGGGCGTCACTGATGAGTTTCATCATTTCATCAAGGATGGGGCCTTGCCAGGATGCTGGGTGACATCCTTGGGGCCATCCTCCTTCCCTGACCTCCCCCCCCTTCCACCAGTTCTACCCTGGGTCCATCCAAGCCCTGCCATGGTGCAGTTTGCGGGGGGACGGGACCTGATGGGGGGGACACCCTCCCTCCCTGCTTGATCCAGTTGTTAGAGGACATGGGACCATGGCGGGGTGTTTGTGCAGGGTGGGATGGGGGCTAGATCTGTTGTGTCCCCCTCCGCGGTCCCCAGAGAATCAAGGAGGGGAGCATCATCAACCGCATCCAGACGGTGTGCGTGGGTGACAGCATCGAGGCCATCAATGACCACACCATCGTGGGCTGTCGTCACTACGAGGTGGCTCGGATGCTACGGGAGCTGCCCGGGCTCAGCCCTTCACCCTCCGCCTGGTGCAGCCCAAAAAAGCCTTCGGTGGGTCAAGGGGTGTCCCCTGCTCTTGCCCTGGGGACCCCCGGGAGGCGCATGGGAGGCTGATCCCCTGTGGCCCTCCTGCCCTGCAACCCCCTCCCCAGGGACCGGGTGGCCCCCAGGGTCTGCCACCCCCCTGTGTACCCCAGAGCACCCCACTCCTCAGGGGGTCCCCACACCTGCCTGTGTTCCCTGTGGGTACCCCCACTCCTTTTGGTGCAGGGGCCACGAGCACCCTGTAACTGTGTGCGTCCCCACCCTGCACCCATGGGTGTCCCTTATGTCTGCACTGCCCCTGAGCACCCCTGCCCAGGCACGGCCTCCCTGGCAGGGTGCTGGGACACACGTGGTCTGGGTGGTGGTTGGGGCGGTGGGCAGTGAGGGGCAGGGGGTGCCAGGCCCTGCCTGCACCCTGACCCCCCCCCTCGCTCCCCACCTGGGGTGCAGACATGATCGGGCAGAGGATGCGGAGCAGCAAGTCCCCAAGCGAGGGCAAAGTGACCAGTGGGAAGGAGACGCTGCGGCTGCGGGCACAGGGACCAGCTGTGCTGGAAGAAGGGGTAAGACCCACCCAGAGACCCCCACCCTGAGCCCACGGGCGCTCACACTGTGCCCGGGGGGGGGGGGGGATGAACGGCCCCATGCTCCTGGGTGGCCCCTGCATTGCACCACCACTGGGTGCTTTGCTGGGTGCCCACACGTGCAGCACCCGTAGGGCACAGCTCCGTGGGAGTGTGGGGGGGTCCCTGGGCCATGCCCCCACCCCCTGGCCCTCTCGCCCCAGCCCAGCCCCTTTGAGGAGGAAGCCGCCCGGGCGGGTGGACGACCTGCTGGAGAGCTACATGGGCATCCGTGACAGCGAGCTGGGTGAGTGCAATGGGGGGGCAGGGGGGGGGGGGGGGGTAGCCCACCCCGGACCCCCACCCACCACTGAGCCTGCCTCTCGTCCTCCCCAGCCTCGACCATGGTGGAGGCGGCGAAGGAGAGCCCCAGCGCAGCCCAGCTTGCCCGTGGCTTGGACTCGGTGCTGGGCGAGTTCGCCTTCCCCCAGGAGTTCGTGGCAGAGGTGTGGGCAGCTGTCTGCCACCCCAAACAGGGGCAGAGTAGCGCTGGGGGGGGGGGGGGGGGGGGGAGGGCAGCGGTGCCCCTCACCCCAGCCCCTTCCCTGCATCCCCAACCCCACCTGGTGCTGTCGGTGCTGGTGGGGATCCCCATCCTGCCTCCCCCCCACCCTGAGCTGCACCCAGGTGAGTCCCGGGGCGGGGGGGGGGGGCACAGCAGGGCATCCAGCCCCCCCCCCCCCCACAAAGGACCCCCTTTGTTCAGCCCCTAAACGTGGTGGGAAGCGGCTGTGGCTCGGCTCATTAAAGCAGAGACTGGAGGAGAAGGGCTGTTGCTTTGGCTGCTGCTCTGGCTGGGAATGGGGTCATACCCTCCCCCCCCCGAGGTGTTCACCCCAGCAGGCACAGAGAGCTGCAAAAGCTGTGTTTTATTGGGGGGGGGGCACTTAGATGGGGATGGGGGAGCACCCCTATGGCCCCTACCACCCCCTTGAGTACCAGGCTGGGGTGGCCCATGGATGTAGGTGATAGGGACAATTAATTAACCCAGATGGGTGGGATGGGGGGGGTCCTCGCCCCCTCCCGCGGTGCCTGTCCCTGGGGGCTGCTACTGCAGGACGGAGTCTGCGGTGAGCTTGCGGCGCAGGGAGGGCTTGAGGACGGGGTAAAGGGAGAGGATGGAGGGCCGGGGGCGTAGGCTGGGGTAGATGCGCTGCAGCACGGCCCGTCGGAAGAGGATGTAGACCCAGGGGTCCAGGATCTGGTTCCAGGTGACCATGCGGATGTAGATAAGCAGCATCTTCTGCGTTGTTGTGGGCAGCATCTGGATCTGGCCACTGGCCGGCAGCTGCTGCAGGACCGTCTGCACGATGAATATCTGCAGGGGATGGAGGGGGCAAGGTATCAGCAGGGGGGGGTCCACACAGAGCCCATGAGCTGCTTTGGGGTGGGGGAGATGCTGAGGGTCCAGACTGGGTGTCGAGCCTGTTGCAGAGGGGTCTCAGGCTGGTTTGGGGCACCTGCTACTGAGGAGCACCCACTCTGCCTGCAAGCGGTGCGGAGCTCAACACCCGGGTGCCAAGCCAGGGGCCTCACCAGCAGGGATGTGGGATGGGGACCTCACCAGGAGGAGCATGGCGGGGTACCAAGACCCAGAAGGGACACAGAGGGGGCAACACCCAGACCTGGGGCCTCACCAGGAGGGGCATCCAGCAGATGGTGGCAATGATCATGATGCCCACCAGCTGCACCATCATCTCCACCTCGCTGTCCCGGCGCCGCTGCACTGACTCCCGGTCATGGTAGACACGGCAGAGCGTCACCACGCTGACTGTGTTGAAGATGAAGGAGAGCAGCACGGAGAAGATCCCCAGCAGAGCGAAGAGCAGGCAGAAGATGACGTTGCCAGTGTCGGGCAGGAGGGTGAGGAAGCACCAGGAGCTGGGGTACTGCAGCGTGTACCGCCCCAGCCCCAGCACCGGCAGCAGCCCCAGCAGGCAGGAGAACCCCCACACCAGCCCCACGATGGACCAGGCGCGGCGCTTGGAGATGCTGGTGGAGCGGGAGAAGGGGTGGTTGATGCCAAAGAACCTCTCGCCAGCCATGGTGGCCCCCAGCAGCAGCGGGCACTGCCCGAAGAAGACCATGGAGAAGCCGAGGAAGTTGCAGAGGTGGCAGCCAGGGTCCACCTCAGCCCAGGTGAACTTGATGAAGTGGTAGGGGATGATGACTGAGGCTGTCACCAGCAGCCCCATGAAGTCTGTGACCACCAGCCCACAGAGGAAGACGAGGAAGGAGGAGCGAGCCTGGCTGGACAGCTTGCGGGAGGAGCTGAGCAGGACACAGAGGGCGAAGAGGTTGGAACAGAGGCCGATAAGGCCAAAGGCAGTGGAGAACCAGGGCGAGGTGATGCTGGCCTGTGCGCCGGCGCGGCCATCGCTGGCATTGAACGCCCCGAAGCACGTGTCCGCCCGGCCGGCCCTGCTACCGTTGGGGAGCTCCATATCCCCCCCACCCCATCCCGCTCCTTCCAGCAGCTTCAGGCGCCCTCCCGGCTCAGCTCCATGGCGTGTGCCCTCCGCCGCTGCCGGCACTGATCCTGCCTTGCCCTGCGGGAGCAAGGAGGCAGGTTTAGGAGGGGTCTGCCATGCGCAAGCCCACCCATCGCCCACCCTTAGCCTGCAAAGATGGGGCACCACAGGGGTGGGGGAGGGGGATGCCACACCAGGACCACGGCCCGCGCCGGTCTGGCACCGCTCTGGGTGCAGCAGCAGCAGCAGCAGCAGCAGCAGCAGGCGTGCAGGGCCCCAGCCCCACAGCTGGATGGGATTAACTGTCCCCGGCTGCAAGCCACATGGGGCTGCTCCACGAGACTGTGACCCAGCGTGGTGGGTGTCTGGAGAAGTGTGGTGCTGGCAGCTTGGCTCTGATGGTACCGGCTCCCTCCTGCCCCGGGGGACGTGGCCGGACACCTCCGGGGCCACCTGCCCTCTGCCTCGGCATGGGGGGACCTGCCCTGAAGGATGGGGAATGCAGGCACAGGGCAGCTGCGCTAGGGCCGGATCCTGACACTCCAAGCCCCGCCCTTCCCCTCCCCGCCCCCCCCCCCCCCCCCCCCCCTCAATGGGGAGAGGCCCCATGCCCACAGCGAGGTGGGGAAACTGAGGCACGGGATGGGATGGCCACAGCTGGAGCTGTGTGCTGCACCCCCCTGGCACCGGCACTGCTGCCAGGCCACAGCCATGGGCCACGCAGCTGGCGTGCACGTGTGACATCCCCATTCTCTGTGTCCCCCTCCTGCCCTACCACAGCTGCAGCTGAGGGTTTGTCCCCGGGACACCGGCCGTGGCGGGTGCACGAGGAAAGCTGCGGTCGTGGGCAGCCCGGTCAATGTCACACTGGCTCGCTCGGTGGTGACCCGGGATTGGGAAGCATCCAGCATCTGGGAAGCCGCAGGGCTGCAACCTCCATCGCTAATTAGTCCAGGCTGCAAATGGGGTGATGTGGGAAGGGGCAGAGGCATGGCAACAGTGGGGACCAGACCCCCTGCGGGAACCAGACCCCTCCTCTCCTCCTGGGACCCATTTCTCCAGGCTGTGGATGTCCTTGCCAAGCCTGTCTTCCCCATCCCCACGCTACTGGCTGACCCCGTTCCCAGCCCAGTGGTCCCCATGGAATGCCCAGCTGTACCCTGACCCACCACCTCCGCACAGACCCTGCCCCACCCCGTTGTAGGCGTCCTGGCGCCGCTGCCTCCCCCTCATGCAGGGTGGCACTGCCACCTGCCCTCCATCCCCATCTCCAAGACAAACCTCAAGGCAGCCCTGATCGGCACCAAACGCAGCGGCTGGTCCTGCATCTGTGTCCCCGTGTCATGGGTGAGCTCCGCGCCACATCCCACAGCCTGGCACCCACCACCCACCACCCCCTCCCAGCCCCCGGTGCCAGGGCACCCACAGGGCTGGGAGCCCCCTCGCACACCCGAGGCGGGTG
Organism: Falco biarmicus; assembly: GCF_023638135.1. Taxonomy (NCBI): domain Eukaryota; kingdom Metazoa; phylum Chordata; class Aves; order Falconiformes; family Falconidae; genus Falco; species Falco biarmicus. The sequence goes on from NC_079291.1 coordinate 66,001,243, forward strand.
CTGATCCCACAGCCCGTCCTGGGGCTGGGATGGGGCCAGGCATTGCACCATCCCCCGCCGGGGCCGCATCCAGGCAGGCTGCAGGACCGAGGGTGCTGGCACCCCCCTGGCATGGCAGCACCTCTGCCCTCCCCCTGTCCCCAGCTGTACCACGGGCTGCTGGCGAGCAGGGAAGGGGCTGGGGGTGGTGGGGGCACATCCCCATCCCTGTCCACATCCCAGCGCAGGTGGCTGGCCCAGTGTGGTGGTGATTCTGCCCCAGCGCGAGCATGGCCCCACTTTTTCCACGAAACAAGAGCGAAAACTTGCTGCTGTTTGTTTTCTCGGATCCCTGAGGGATGGTGGCGGTGGCCCCCAAGGCGTCGGTCCCCTTGAGAAATGCGGTCAGGCCTCTGTGTGACAGTGCAACGGTTCCCTGAGGAGCCACCAGCCTTTCCTGTGTCCCCTGGGATTCCCCTCCCTGGGAGGTGGCAAATTCCCCCCCTGCCCCACAGCGATGCCACAGCTCGGAGGTCCCACTCTGGCTGTCCCTTGCCACGTGCCTGCCCACGCTTTTGGGGTGCTGTCCCCAAGTGGGTGCTCCCCCCGCCCCAGGTTACTCCAGCATGGCTGGGGGGCTCGGGAGCCCACAGGGCGATGCTGACCCATCACCCAGGGACTCACAGCCATGGGATGCTCCTGGCTGCTGACTGGCTCGGTGCAGCAGGACCCGACCCCCTCTCCCCACAGCGTCTGGTGTGTGTGTGGGGATGCACCAGCCCTGGCAGCTCCATGCTGCACACCCCAAACCCTGCTATCACCCACATCCCCCGCCATCCACCCCTCCTGCCCTGGCACAACCACGACCTGGACCCTCACCCACCACCAGCTGCCAGCAGGGCTGGGGACACCAGGTGCCACCCTGCGCGGAGCTGGCTCGGCCAGCCTGGGACCGCGCAGCACTTAGAGGGAATCAAATATTAAAGAGGGGCCTTTTAGTGCCAGCGCAGCTGGGAGCGAGCTGAACCCTGCGCACACCATGACGGGAAGGGGTTTGTGTGGGGGCGGGGGGCTCCTCGCTTGATGTCTCCCCGCAGGAGGATGCTCGTGGGGATGGCAAGTCCTGTGGAGGAAAGACCCCAAGCCTGGTGCTCATCCCTGCCAACCCTGTGCACTTGGGTTTGGGGCTACTAGATCCAGCAAACCCACCTCCCAGGGAGATCCCATGGGGGCGAGGGTTTGGCTGTGAGCAAAGGCAAAAGGCGCTGGGGGAACATCCCCATCTCCGAAACAGGCTGTGGAGGCTGCGAGGCGGCGGCGGGGCCAGTGCGGGCACTAATGGGGTTCTTGGCACGGGGTGAGCCCGCGGGCTGGCATTACACCGCAGCTGCACCCCGGGCTGCCCTGCCTCCACCGGGCACGGCTTCCTGCCCCGGCCACATCCGAGGTTAGCGAGGGAAAGGCAAAGAGACATGAGGAGCGCGGGAGGCTGCTCCTTATCGGTGCAGCTCCCACCCCAGCCCATTGCCTCCCCAAGCTTCCTGGGGCAGCGCTGGCACAAGGCTGGCAGGATCAGGCCGGGGTGGAGCTGGCAAGGGAGGGTTGGGGGCAGCGTGGCACCGCACACCTGCAAAGGGACCCCAAACCAGGTGGCCTGCACCCCACATGCCCCCCCCCCCCCCCGGGTTCTGGCACCCAGGCCGTGGTGCTTAGCCGCAGGGAGCTGTGCAGAAGATGCCCTAGTGCGCTTGCATTTGTCCCTTCTGCATCCAGTCCCTCCTCTTCGCTTGTTGGACCTCTCCAGGGACAGCCCCGTCCCACCTTGTCCTGGAAGGACAGGGACTTTCTCTGCAGTACCCCCTCTGCCTCCCCAGCCTGGTGGCCCTTGCGCAGGTGGTCCCACGGGATGCCAGGGCTGGATGTGGTCCCACCACCAACCGCCCCCCCCTCCCGGCTGGGGCTCTCTGGCAGCAGATCAGCTCAAGGCCATCAGCTGGGATGCGAAAAGCAGCGGCCACGTCATGGGGACAGGGACTTCGGCAGGGCCCCAGCATCCGCCCCCGGCCCCACAGCCACCACAGGGACTGCGGGGGGAGCCGGCCTGACCCGGAGCAGGGACCCTCGCGGACCCCCGGGGCACAGGACATTCCCGGGGGGGGCACGGACGACGGTGGCTGTCCTTGCCTGTCCCTGCTGTGGCCATGCAGAGCTCCCCAACCCGTGCACTCCCGGAGTGGGGCAGGGGGTGGCGGGTGGGGGGGGGTCGCCCTGGGCCCCCCTGCATGCAAGGGCCGGTGCTGTGCCCTCAGGGCGGCATGGGGGGGGGGAGGGGCAGCCCGCAGCCCCCGCGCTCCCGGCCGCAGCATCGCGGCATCTCGAGGGCTTGGAAGCTGCCGCTGGGCACCCCCACTCCGCCCCCCCCCCCCCTCCCCCCCCCCCAGCCCCTTTCCCGGCCCTTCTCGGACCCCCCGGTGGGATGCGCTGCCGGGAGGGAGCGGGCCGGGGGCTGCGCGGGGAACCGGCTCGGGGGGACCGGGACCGCCCCGGCGGGGGGAGCCCCGACAGCAAATGCTGGTGCCGGGGCGAAGCCTGGGACGTGCCGGCCCCGGCGACCCGGTCCCGGGACAGGCAGCCGAGGGGGGGGCACAGCGGGGGCACCGCGTCCCCATCTCGCCCCGCGCCTGGGGGTCACCGTCGTCCGCCCCCCGGAGGATCGCAGCAGCTCTTCGGGTTTCTGCGCAAAGCGGGCGGCTGAGCCCAGCGCCCCGCACCCCGTCCCAGCGCCCCCCCGCCCCGCAGCCCCCCTCCGTCCGGCCGCCCCAGCCCTGCGGGCTCCTTGCCCCCCGCAGCCCCCCCGGCCCTACCTCCCAGCGGCGGGACCCGCCCGGCGCGGCTCAGCCCGGCTCGGCTCAGCCCGGCCCCACGGGAGGGCGCGGGGGCAGGGCCGGGCTCGTAGCGCCCCCCGGTCCCGCCCCCACGCCCCCCGCCCCGGCCCGGCCCCGCGCCGGCGCCCTCCCCCGCCCCGGACGGGGCTCCCGGGGGAGGGGCGCGCCCCGCCCCCCCCGCCCCCCGGCCCGGGCTGCGCCCCCCCGCCCCGGCAGCACCGGCCCCCAGAGCCCCTGCGCCGGCCCGGGGCAGCCTCGAAGGCGCCGGCAGCCACGGGCCGGGCGGGCCGGGGGGCGGCCCCCCCCGCACCTGGGCCGCGGGGCTGCGGGCACGGGTGGGCCGGGACCCCCGCCCCGCGCCGCCCGGCTATATTTAGCGGGACCGGGCCCTGGTCCGGGTTACTCATTTGTTTACCCGAGCAGGATTCCTGTGTCTGGGGGGGGGGGTGGGGGGTGTCAGCCCGGCCGTGCCACCGCCCCGTGGACGCGCACCGCTCCGCCGGGCTGGGGGGGGCGTCCCCGCTGTCCCCCGCAGCGGGGCCTGAGACTCCCCGGGCCGAGGGTGGGGAGAGCCGGGGGTCCCGGCAGCGTCCCGGGGTGTCTCCCGGAGCCGGGGGGGATCGCACCCCGGTTTTCCCCGGCCCGGAGCTTGGCGTGTCCCTGCCCACGGCCGCTGTCCTGGAGCGTGGGAGCCATCGGAGGGGACACGCCACCACCCGCTGCTGCCCTTCGTGCTTTGCTGGGGGGGGCCAGAGCCCATCCCTGTCACCGGCGTCTCCGTCCAGCTCCAAAGCACCGAGTGCCCACCCAGGGGTGACACAGGGGCACTCCATCACCGAGTGCCCACCCAGGGGTGACACAGGGGCACCCCATCACTGAGCACCCACCCATTGGTGACACAGGGGTACCCCATCACTGATCGCCCACCCAGGGGTGATATGGGGGCACCCCATCACAGCCAGCGAGGCCGGGGCATGCGGGCAGCTGGGTGATGCTCAGAGGCCTGAGTCCCTTGATCCCTCGGCAGGGAGCAGGGGCTGTCACAGCAGAAGTCTGAGAGGGGGGTGACACCGGTCGGAGCCGGGGGGCCACCCACAGAGCCGGATCGCTGCTGGCCCTGGCAGCGGGAGCGTGCCACCAGCAGGAGTGGCCCCACCGCAGCAGAACCTGGCTCAGCAGCCGGATGCCGTGCCTGGATGCTGCTGGGGTGTGCCAACCCCTCCTGCCCTCCAGCTGCACCCACAGAGGATGTGGGCGCGGGGGTGCTGGAGGAAGCTCTGCACCAACCTGCTGCCACCACTGGCACGAGCCCGGCCGAGCCCCTGTCGCTGCGCCCAAGAGCGGAGAAGAGCCGTGCCCCCCCAACCCAGCCCTCGAACCGTGAGGCAGAGGAACGAAACCGGTTCCCCCCAAAATATGGGGGAGAAGTGGAGAAGAGCCCGGGAACAGGCAGGGCTGGAAAAAAACACCCAGGGCTCCAGCCGGATCCAGCCCCTGGGCCGGCTGTGGTGGGTGCCCGGCTGCGGCAGCCCCCCCGGGCTCCGGCTCCATCCACGGCTTGAAGTTGGGAGTGGGGAAAGGGCAGCGCCTGGGCGGGGACACGGACCCTGCTCAGGCTGGGGATGCAGCGGGATGGTTTTGGGGGGTTGCCCCCACTGTGTGTATGCCTGGCAGGGAAAAGGACCGTGGGCAGGGGGCTCTGCCAGGCAGTCAAGCAGGGAGGGCACCCAACCACTGCCTTTGGGGTTGGAGTTTTCTCCTTATTCCCTCCGAAGTCATCCTTGGCCAGACCCTCGCATGCTTCCTGCACTGAGCTCAGGCCCTGAACATCCCCCGCGCCAAGCAGCCGCTCAACAGCTTAAATAGCCCACAGGAAGGAGATGCCGGGGGACACGTCCCGTCCCGACACAGCCGCTGGCCCCAGGGGTGTCTGGCAGGATGGGGAAGGGGCACCTGCATGCGGGGCTGGGCTGGTTGGGGTCTCCCCCATGCCCTGCCACTGGGCAGGCTGACCCAGCGCGGGTGGGTGGCTCTGGCAGGCACAGGAGCCCGCAGGGCGTTTGCAGGGCTGGATGGCAGCAGCAGGGCAGGGTGCCCCTCCTGAGCTATGGGGGGAAACGACAGCCGCAGGGCAGCCCCCGAGGCCGGGGAGCCCCCCCAGCAGGGCAGAGCAGAGGGAACCTGGGCACCCCCCCAAGCCGTGGGGCTGTACGGGGGGCAGGATGCAGTGAGGCCCGCGGGGAAGGAAACGACCTCGCTGTGACAGCTCATGGCCAAGGCCAAGGTCTCCCGGCTGCGCTGCTGGGCATTACTCATGCACCTCTTCGGCACCGAGGGGGGGACACCTCGAGGGGCCAGAGCTGGTGGTGGGGGTTGGGGCCACGTGGGGGCACCCAGACGGGTGCAGCTGCCCCCCAAGGCCATCGCCTGGAGGGATCAAGGCCAGTGAGTCCCAGCTCAGCCCTCAAGTGCTCCCCAAAGTGCCTGAAACCCACCCGAGTGTTGCTCAGGACCCCTGGGGACACCCTCCTCCACTGCCCAGCAAGAGCAAGAGCTGCTCAGGCACTGGGTGGGTGGAACTGCAGCCACGGAAACCGGATTTTCCCCTTTAAGGAGATATATCCCATCCAACATCCTTCTCCTCCAGCTGCCGGACGCAGCCGTTGAACCCTTCATCCTGCAGCCAGAGGCGAGCGAGCGAGGTGGCGGCGCTCCCAGGCTGTGGGGAAGCTGGATCCCAGGGGGAACATGCCAGGAATGGGGCCACTCAGGGCAGGGGGACCGCCAGGGCAGGGCTGTGCTCATGGAGCAAAGGGTGCTGTAGCTGCAGCTGGGAAGTGTCTGGGCTGGACAGGTCTGGCACTGGTGCTGGGAGCACGTGGGGCTGGGAGGAGGCTGGTGTGGGGCTGGAATAGGCGACGGAGCACACAGGGCTGACGGCACGTGGGGAGGGGGTGACACACCCCAGAGGTGTAGGGATGAGGACACCCACACACACACTACTCAGCCCCCAGAGGAGGAGGGGAGCTTCCAGTGCTGGCCCAGCATGGTACTGGCAGGTGATGACATGCAGGAGAGCCACACGGTACGGAGCAGCGTGGGGTGCCCACGCAGAAGATCCCATGGCTTAAACAACCCCTATTTATTTATACCAAAGTCTCAGGGTCCCTCGGGATAAAAGCAAGGGCAGAGAAAACCCTCAGGAACAGTGCTTGTGACAGGGGCTGAGAGCCCCCCCTGCCCACCCCCTGTGCCAGGGGGGCTGAAGGGAGTTGAGCAGTCCCTCATCTGCGGTATCGGTAACGCTTGAAGTGGAACCAGAGCTGGAAGATGCCGTTGGCAAACTGGCAGCGGAAGCCGTGGCGGTGGGAATACTCCCACTCCCGGTTGACGATCTTGAAGGCGATGTCCTCGTAGGGCGGCCCAGCGTGGAAGCGCAGGATGGCGAAGTCCTTGTTGTCCTGGCAGGCCTCCAGGAAGTACTCGGGCGTCGAGCGCTTGTCGATGAGGTCGGGGTAAAAGATGTTGAACTTGTAGCCCTGCACGATCTTGGGGGGGGGGTTGTCAAAGTCATAGTGGGTCTGGTTGTACTTGTTCCACTCAAAGCCCGTGTGCACCCGGTTGAAGAAGCGAGGTTTGCGGGGCCGGTACTTGTCAGCCCAGAGATAGGCTTTGCCTGTGAGGGGCATTTCCACACTGAACTGCGCCTCATCTGCACCCATGCCCTCCTTGGCCTTACGGAAGAAGATGTCGTCAGCGCTCTCAGTGGCATCACCTGTAGGGAGGAGAGGCGATGTCCAGTCCTGCAGCCAGGCCTGGGCTGTGGGGATGCTGCTCCCCAGCGTGCAGAGGGAAGGAGCAGCAGATCCTGGGCAGGGGATGTGGAGCTGGGTGTGGAGATGCGCACACCACCCTGCGGACTCTGGGCAGGCACCAGGCTGAGCTGTGCTGGAAAACTCATCCACAACACTCCTCCCACTTGCCCGCAGCCCAAACAGCTCGGTGGTGCGGCTGGGAGCGGGGAAGGCTCCAGCGCAGGTACCCATGGGGAGCACCAGCAGTTTGAGCCCCAGCTCCCTGCTTTCGTCCAGGTCCTGGCACCCTTCCCGGCCTGGGTGTATCCCCCTGCCAGGCCAGCTCTGGATGCATCCTCCAGATGCAGCTCCTACTCCCCCTTTTCCAAGGGTAGCGTCCCCCTCCAGCCCTGCCCCCCAACGCACACGCACACCCTCTGTGCCGCCTGGGAGGCCGGCGAGCGCAGGACTGGCCCGGGGGGCTCCTACCTGTGACCTGGAGCTGCTGACGCAGAAGCAGCAGCCGATGCGTGTCCTCCTCAGCCTCCAGCACATGAGCGTCGAAGGGCAGTTCGTTGGCGCCCAGCAGCCGGGGGCTGTACTTCCCTGCATCGTAGTCATCCAGGCTCTGCTGGATCAGGTCCTCCTCCATCAGCACAGCTTCTCCTTCTGCCTCTCCTTTGGCCTCCGCATCCTGCTCGGCCTCGGGCTCCGAGGATGGCCCTGGCTGTACCACGATGCCCTCCTCTGGATACAGCCTGCAAGGAAGAGACAAGAGAGAACTGGGACGGGGATGGTACCCTTGTTCTCTGCTCACCTGAGGTCTCTCTACGGAAGGATGGGAACACAAGGCTGCATTTTCCGTCGCAGGTGCCCCGCGGGAGAGGCCTGGATGGCTGTGCTCCCCAAGGAAAGGGCTGTGTACCTGTCACTGGGGGAGGCCGGCTCCCGCTTGATGATGGGGAAGAGCGGTTCGCTCTCCACACCCTGCTCCTGCTTCAACTTGTACAGCTTCTGGCGCAGAACATCCTGGTGCCGCTCCCGCAGCCTGTGAGGAGGAGATGAGCCATCAGGTCCCACCCAGCAGAACCACCTCATGCCCTCGCTGCCCAGAGCTGTGACACCGCCACGCTGGGTAGATATCTGCTGGGTTTTGTACGGTTTTGGGCTTAATAACCTTCCAGTTTGGTTCCCTCGCTGTAAACATCATCACTGGAGAAGGGAATGATTGTCCAGCCCTTTTCCCCTCTTGGGAGAACGAGCCATCTCAGAAAAGGTATAAAACACCTCCACCACCAACTCTGTGCCTCCCCCACTCTGCTCACGGTGGTGTCTGTGCTGCCCCTTCCCACAGCCCTGGCCAGGGGACAGTCCCTGCTCTCACCTGGCCCGAGCCATGTAAGCCTTCAGCTGCTGCAGCAGGCTCTCCCAGTACCCAATGTCAAGGTTGGGTCCTCCTGCTCGGATCTTGCTCTCGATGCCCTGGTACAGCACTTGCAGCTGGTTGTACGTCTTCCCCTTGAACACGGACTGCACATCTGAGCTGACGGAGGCGTTGACGCCATCCCGACGCTCTCCTGCACAAACAGGCAAGGGCAGCCAGTCAGTCTTCGGGTGCTCAGCCTGCGTCACCCAGCCCAGGGTTACATCTGACAGCGGAAGGCTGGACCGCAGCAGGGGATGGCTACCAGACGCACAACCTCCATCCAGCTGACCCCAGAGAACTGCTCTGAGCCAGAGCGCACACGGCAGACCCAAAGCCCTGCTTTACCCGCTGCTCACGCTCCCCTTGACACTCACATCAGGCTTTTCCCTCTCACTTACCTGGTCCTCCTTTCCCAGAGGCCTCCAGTTTGCGGAGCTTGGCTATCTCATCCTCTGTGATGATGGTCATGTCCCTCCAGAAGTCCACATTCTTGCCTTGCTCCAGCTCCATGTAAACCTGTAGGCAGGAGACAAGCAGGAGGACATCAGGCACTTGCTCCGCACCGCAGGCAGGGAAGCAGAGCTGGAGTGGGGAGGGAGGACACCCTGAGCTGCTGCCCCTCAGCCATGCATGCTGAGGCGGGCGGGAGGGCAGGAGGACAGGCAGAGGTACAGGCAGCCGGGCAGGAGGGCAGGAGGACAGGCAGGGGTACAGGCAGCCGGGCAGGAGGACAGGCAGGGGTACAGGCAGCCGGGCGGGAGGGCAGGAGGACAGGCAGGAGGAACGGGGGCAGCATGGGGACAGCAGCACTGGCACCTGGATGTCCTCCACCAGATCCTCCATGTCGGAGACAGTCAGACCGTTCAGGAAGGTGTAGGGCTCGTGCATCTCCACAGCCAGGTCATCATCCTCCGCGCTGATGTACTTGGCCAGGAGGTCAATGGGTTTTGCCCTCCCATCCCGAATCCGGATCTTAGACCTGGGTGAGAGGAGGGACAGTGAGCAGTGCCTGCCGCCCTCTGCTCCCTGGCAGGCCCGTCCCCAGGAAGCTGCACACCCACCGCAGCTTGGCCTGCTGCAGGTGGAAGTTGTCCTCCTGTTCCTCCCAGGTTTTGAAGTGTTCCGCCTCTTTCTCCCGCTGCAGCATCTCCAGCTCCTGCTCACGCATCGCCTTCTCCCGCTCCCGCTCCAGGCGCAGCTGCTTCACCTGCCCAGGGCAGAGGAAGACATGAGGTCACTGTGGAGGGGGCACCCACTCAGGACACCCGTTCAAGGACAGAGCCGTAATCCTGCTTGCTGAGCTGACTCAGCTCCTGCAATTGGTGTAAGGTTCCCAGGGAGCCAGGAGCCACGCAGGAGGACAGCCAGCATGGGCCAGTGGGGCCGGGCTGCTCGCTGCCAGCCCGTCGGGAGGACAGGGGACACAGGCACAACGCAGTGGTGACCTGGCACTTGCCCTCCTCAGCACCACCTGAGCTGGACACAACCCCAAGAGAAAAAGCCTTCTCACCCTGGCACAGCAGAAGTCAGTACGCTGTGTGCCCCGTGCCCAGTCCTACATCCTACCGCCTACGGGCACCCTCAGTGATAACAACAAGGGGAATTCCAGGTGAGCAACTGGGAAAACTGGGCTGTCTACAGGTTTCTCTGTCAGACAGTGGGAGGGAGGGGACATCTGAGCCGACCTTCTGCAGCTCCAGCCGATTATCCTCCTGGATTCGCTTGTTCCTCTCCTTCAGGTCCTTCTCATCCAGATGGCTGATCCCTTTCTTTTCCAGCGCCTGCAACAGAGTGGCCAAGGGTGGCCATGAAATCCAGCGACCTCTACAGCCCCTCGCCAGCCAGCAAATGCCACCACATTCACCCGCTTCTGCTGCTCTGGCGAGCCCCGATCCTGTCGAAAGTCCCCAAATCTCTCGCATCCTACTCTTGAAGCCCCTCAGTGCCACTTGGGCTGAGCCAGGGAGGCCACCTGACCTGGCGAGTGCCAACAAACCAGTAAACACTGCCCAGCACTCAGTCTGCAGCTCCCAGCAGGTCTGTGTCCCCCTCCTGCACCCTGACCCCCCTCCTCATCCCACAGCCCCTGGCTACAGACCTTGTTCTTCAGGAGAAAGGGGGTAAAACACCCCTAAGCTGGTCAGAAACACACAGCCGCTGCCCTGGACAAAACACTTTGCTCTCCTGTGGCTGCTCTTAGTATCAGAGGTCCTCCCTCATGCAAAGGTCCCCTCCTGGACACCCCAGTGCTGCCCAGTTCGGGTCCCAGTGCGGCCAGAGGGGCACAACCTCCTGCCAACAGCCCCCCCGGTGCGGGCACAGAGGAGCTCACCTTGCTCCAGATGAAGGTGCCCAGCAGGTTGTTGTCCCCAAAGGGATTGTCGGTGTTAGTGTAACCCATGTACTCCTCTCCCCACCCCATCTTCTCCCGCTTCTTCCTCTCCTTGGCCTCCTTCTTGGCCAGCCGGCGAGCCCGTTTCTCCTCGGGTGTCTCCAAGGCCTTCATGAGCGCCGCCTGCTTCTTCTTCTCCTCCTTCAGCCTCAGGCGCTCCTGCAGGCTCAGCTGCGGCCCCGGCTCCTCCCGGCCCGGGAGCGCGGTGGGGAGGGCGAGCTGGCCAAGGACAACCGACGACCTGGAGGCATCTCTCTTCCTCTGCCGCTCCCGGCTCCGGGCCCTCCGCTTGTCCCGCTCCCGAGCTGGAGCCGGAGGAGCGACACCGGGACCGCGACCGGCGCTTCCTCTGGCTCCTACGGTGCCGCTCCCGGCTCCTGCTCCGGCTCCTCTTCTTCCTCCATGGCTGCCTCTCGCTGCCGGACTCGGAGCTGGGGGAGCCGTGTGTCAGCGGGCGGCAGGCCCGGCTCCCCGCTGCAGGCCGGCCGGAGGCGGGAGGGCCCGAGCGTGGCCCCCCGCCGGTGCCTGACCCCCGGGCCTCCCCCGCCCCGCCTTCGACCCAGCCCCGCGGCCCCCGACCGGCCCCGGCCCGGCCTCGCTCACCCCGAGCCCGGCTCCCGCCCGCGGCCCCCGCTCCGGCTGCGCCGCCGCCTCTTCCGACTGCCGGAGCGCTCCCGGCCCCGCTCCCGCCGCGCCGAGCGGGACCGCCGCCGTGCCGGGCTGCGCGACCCCGAGCCCATGGGCGGCGGCGGCGGCGGCTGCGGCTCCGCCCCGGGGGCCTTCGGCAGCGCCCGGCGCGCAGGGCCTCCCCGCCGGCTGCCCGCCCCCTGCCTGTACCCCTGCCCGCCCGGCTGCCCGCCCACTGCCTGTACCCCTGCCCGCCCGGCTGCCCGCCCACTGCCTGTACCTCTCCCCGCCCGGCTGCCCGCACCCTGCCTGTACCTCTCCCCGCCGGCTGCCCGCCCCCTGCCTGTACCCCTGCCCGTCCGGCTGCCCGCCCCCTGCCTGTACCCCTGCCCGCCCGGCTGCCCGCCCCCTGCCTGTACCTCTCCCCGCCCGGCTGCCCGCCCCCTGCCTGTACCCCTGCCCGCCCGGCTGCCCGCCCCCTGCCTGTACCTCTCCCCGCCCGGCTGCCCGCACCCTGCCTGCACCCCTGCCCGCCCGGCTGCCCGCCCCCTGCCTGTACCCTGCCCGCCCGGCTGCCCGCCCACTGCCTGTACCTCTCCCCGCCCGGCTGCCCGCAACCCTGCCTGCACCCCTGCCCGCCCGGCTGCCCGCCCCCTGCCTGTACCCCTGCCCGCCCGGCTGCCCGCACCTTGCCCGTACCCCTGCCCGCCCGGCTGCCCGTACCCTGCCCGTACCTCTCCCCGCCCGGCTGCCCGCCCCCTGCCTGTACCCCTGCCCGCCCGGCTGCCCGCCCCCTGCCTGCACCCCTGCCCGCCCGGCTGCCCGCCCCCTGCCTGTACCTCTCCCCGCCCGGCTGCCCGCCCCCTGCCTGTACCCCTGCCCGCCGGCTGCCCGCACCTTGCCCGTACCCCTGCCCGCCCGGCTGCCCGCACCTTGCCCGTACCCCTGCCCGCCCGGCTGCCCGCCCCTGCCCGCCCGGCTGCCCGCACCTTGCCCGTACCCCTGCCCGCCCGGCTGCCCGCACCCTGCCCGTACTCCTGCCCCGCCCGGCTGCCTGTACCGGTGCCCACACCCTGCCTGTACCCCTGCCCGCCCGGCTGCCCGTACCTTGCCGGTCCCCCTGCCTGCCCTCCCACCCATTTGCCTGTCCCCCTGCCCTCCCGCTACCCGGCTGCCTGTACCCCTGCCTGCCCTCCCACCCGGCTGCTGGTACCCCTGCCCACCATCCTGCCTGGCTGCCTGTCCTCCTGCCTACCCCCAAGCAGCCCCCACAGCAAGACACCCCAACACCCCCCTTTTTTTTCTCCTTTTCTTCCTTCTGACCCCCCAAAGCGGGTCAGGACCGGTGGTGAGAGAGAGGAGGCAGAGCCGCGCGCAGTGAGCACAGCACAGACTACAGTACGCTTTATCACAGAGCCGAGGACAGATAGCATCAATTTACAGTTCTCTGGAAAAAGGTCTCCTCGAAGGGGGGGGGGGGGGGGGGGGGGGAACCCCTCAAAACAACCAAAAAAAAAAAAAAAAAAAAAAAAGAAAAACCGAAAAAAAAAAAAAAAGAAGCACTCATGACTTCCCCCCGCCCCAGAACAGAAGAGAAACATGACAACATCCATGGGTTGGCATCACGCCTCGGCCGCCAGCCCCCCACGCCCCCCATTACATACATTCGTTACACGGCGCACGCACGGAGTGGACACAGGACACTGGTGGGAATATGAACAGCCAGACCGTACTGGGGGCTGACGTAGACGCCAACTGAAAGCAAAACCAGACACGATGGGGTACACCTGAGCCGCAGCTTTGGCCTCGTCCTTCTCAGAAAGAGCCGGAGCACGACGGTGGCTGGGAATGAGAGGGGGGAACGCCGGGCTGTGCCATGCTTTAGGGGGGCCCGGGAGGAACCGGGGGGATGGAGCACCAGCGAAGGCCATTGTGCCCGTGCCAGCCCTGTACCCAGCCCTACGAGTGCTCTGCCTCTGCTAAGAACTTTCCCAGAGCACAAATTGGGCAAGCGCGGCCGAGCCGCTCACCGCAGAGGCAACGGTGGCCAAAGACTGGAGACTCCGGGGCTCCACACGACCGGAGCCTGACGGCGAGCACTGAGAGATGCTGGTTTTCCCTTGCCAAATTCATACCCTGGCAGGCAGCAGCCACCGGCGCTTTGGTGAGAGCCAGAGCCAAAAGCTCCCCAGCAGCCTCAGCCCAGGCAATGCTGTGGGCACAGCCGAGGGTCCCGGCTAGGATGATGGGGATGAAGGAGCAGTGGCAAACGGCTACACGGGAACCGGCTACGTTGCAGGGCTGCCCTGCTGAAATTTTGGAGTGAAAGAAACGTGGTGCTTCCTTCCAAGGATGGAGAGCGCAGGGCATTACACCAGGGATGGCAGCTGCCAGCGAGCCACTGGAGGAAGCCCTGACATCGAAGGTACAGGGCAACTTATGCCTCAGGTGAGCTGGAGGGACATTCAGACCCAGGACAGGCACTATTCCCTTCCCCACAAAAGCACTGATGCTCTTTCCTGTGGACAAGACCTACTCGTGCCCTCCTCTGACTGCGCGTCCTGCCGAGGCAGCGGTGCCAGCGCTGGGGAGATGCTCCCTGGCTCCCCAAGGCTCTCACGCTGCCACACACCACACCGAGGTGGGCTAAGAGCAAGCTCTGACCTCCCCGGTCCTTTTAGCCTCTGTGGGAAGGGGGGGCCAAGCAGCTCTCCAGCACTGAGCTAACCCGACAGGTGACATGCAGCAGGGAGCGCGCGCAAGCCTGGAAAGGGGCAGTTTCCATTTCAGCCCAGCATCTCCCTAAAAGAAGCTTCCTCCTGTTCCCTCGTGTTGACCAAGTTTGCTCTAAGCTCCCTCCAGCTGACCAAGTTGTCTTCTCACAGGACCAACCCTCCACATCCAGACCTGCTCGCTCCGAAAGGTTCAGCGTTACAGAACCGCCTGCGGATTGTCTCAAGAAGCCTGAACGCTTGAGGAAGGATGGTGCTTGGAATGAACATGCTGCAAAGGGTCTGGGTTTCCCCGCATCTCTTGGAACCAAGCAGAGATCGAGCTTGCAAAGTTCATTCACTGAGATACTGCGTGAAGGTGGGCTCAGATGCTCCCTGCACACAGGCTAAGCAGCTTCGGAGACACCCCCCACCCCCCCCCCCCCCCCCCGCCCTGAAATGAGGGAAAGGAATAAAGACTCCATCAGTGGTGCTTAAACCATCTTAAAAAGATGCTTGATTTTGGCTGGTTGGAAAGTCCTGATGATGCTAAACCCACCAGCCCACAAACAAGGTGGTCTTAGGTCAGAGAGCCCAAGCTCGACCCCCCCCCCATGCCCTTGCCCACAGCCACCCTCCTCCAGCACAGCACCCAAGAGCAACACCTGAAGATGCAGAGGGATGTGGCTCTCTCCAGCCTCTCTACACATGGTATCATGCTTCTGGAGGGGGAAAAAAAAAAAAATAGGGGGAAAGGCTGAATTTTTAGCATTTTGAAGCCTCTCGCTTTCAGCCCAGAGGCAGGTTAGCCAGTGGGTATTGCACTCCTCCCACCTCCCCTCCGCCAAACTACCGAGCCCCTCGCAGCACTGCCCGTGCAGCCCAGGTGGGACGGGCATGAGCCGTGGGGGGGGTGAGGAGCCGTTCCCCAGCCCACCGCAGGGCCTGGAACGGAGCAATGGTGCTAGCTGGGTGACCGAGCTGTCCCCAGGTAGTGACCGAAAGGGGAGAGTCTCTGGAAAGACTTTTGATAGATTATTTGGTAAATAGATGAATACATCTAATGGCAGCAGCTTGCAAGAGCCCCAGCCTGTGCTCTTGAGAGAAGCACGCCCTACAGCCTTCAGCATCTGCAGGCAAGGGCGGGAGCCTGGGTCCCGTACTTTTAGGCAAGAAAACACCAATTTGTGAAGATCCTCCCCAAATTCAGCACAAGGGAGAAGGGAAGAGCTTCCCCCCAGCCCAGTGACCTTCTGGTACCTGAGCTGACCCATCCTGAGTGCTGCTGTGAAGACAGACTGGGGGGACTGAGCCCCAAGAGAAGGGTCCCACTTCCCCACTCCTCTACAAGGAACCTCAAGGACAGTCTGAAGATTCTCAATAGAGATTTTGACCCTCCTTCTCAAGTGAAGCTTGTAAAGCACGTGAATAAGACCTGGCTCCCTCTGGGCTAAAAGATTTCCTTCCTTCTCTCTGGGAGACGAGGATGGGATCGGATCGCTGGAGTTCAAGATGATGCGATGGTGCCCTGCTGACAGATGGATGAGCCCAGTCTGAACACTACTCAGCAACTCCAAATCCTCTCGCCCAAAGCCTGCAGCCCTTGAAAAGCAAAACTCAAGACATCCCCAGCAGCAATTTCCAACAGCAGACGTAACCACAGGCAACATCCCAGTCACCCAGCTTTTTGTCCAACAGAGTCCGTGAACACAAGGCTGCCTGGTGCGATGAGGTGGCAGAGTCAGGTCTTCTGCTCCTGCCTCCAGTGTGTGCAGACATGCACGCGCCTCCCCGACAGCCCTGAGGTACGGAGGAAACGTGCGAACCCGATGTCCGTGACCCCCAGGTACTGGGCGGTCAGGTACACCCCAGGTACACCCCATGTATGCGAGGTGCGGGGTGGCTGCGGGAGGATGCAGCGGCCGGACAAACCACACCTGGAGCCGGGCAGACCTGGGAACTCGCAGTCCAGCGTGGCTGCTCGCTGGAGGAGCGCGGTTCTCGTCCATCCGTCCGTGCCCGTGTGTCTGGAGCAGGCGGCAGCCGGTGAGACAAAGTGTGGACTCCAAGCACAGAGGGACGGGGTGACGCAGCAGTCAGCACGTGGTGAAGGCAGAACCCATCGCGACATCGGGAGGAGAGCCGAGGTGACACGTCACTGTCGCCAGCACTGGTCTGCTGCCCCCGCACAGTGTTACAGATCAAGAGAAATCACTAGCGAGTTTTGAATCCAAGTAAATTGGCATGGCTACTTTGGACTACTGTAAGATGGGAGCAATTCTATTCAATGGCCTTTAATACATTGCATTTACATAGCACCTTTCATCCCAGGGTTTAAGTGCTTTAACCAAAGTGGGTTCTGTACACCCATTAGCATGGGGGAAACCGAGGCACAGAGTGGTTAAGTGACTTGTCTTAGGTCACTCGGCAAAACCGTGGCAGAGTCTGGACAGCCTTAGACCTCCTGACTCCATCAGTTGGTTAGACCACGCTACTGCCTCAAACGAAGCCACTTCGGTCCCTTGCCCTCCCCAGCAATGTGCTCCTACCAATTCTCCAGTGAGGTTTCACACTCCTTTCTGATCCACAAATATATGACCAAAAAAAAAGGAAAAAAAAAAAAAAAAAAAAAAGAAAAAGTGCAGTAAACTAAATGTTTTAAAAAGCACGTTTGTGCTGTCTCTGTGCAAAGATAAAAGAAATAAATACATGATTAAAAAATTAAAAAGGTTCACAGTATCACACATGGATAGGTAGCTACGGTAGTGCACATCTGGAAAACACTGTGTTACTACCCAGGATTCTCTACACCCAGCTGGATGTCTCCCTTGGGAGCTGCGGGTGCGCGGGTGATTTCTTTGCTGCCCACGTCTGGGGTAAGTAGAAATACACGGTTATAGTTTTGCTCCGTTCTGAAATGCAGTGCCCAGGATCCTGCAGTGCAGCAATACTGGTATCAGCAAGCTCTTCCCCATCCCACTGGAACGGCTGCATCAACGAAAAGGGAACACATCGACCTGCAGAGGGAATCGCTGCTCTCTGGGGCTTCTGTGTCTGCATAGAGATTACTGCAAGAGGCAGAGAGAAGGGAGTCAGCACCCAGGCACCCATCCTGCACTCAGGTCCGAGCCCAGCCAACTCCCCCAGATCAACAAAAGCAGGATGAGAGCAGGCTGCTTGCTTCCTATTCTCCAGCAATGACAACACGACTGGAGAACTTCAGCTCCCCAAAGCTTTCCCTGCAACCAACCGATTCGGAACAAGCCACAACCCTCGCCGAGCCGAGGGTCTCTGCCAGCACAGGAGATCCCACCTGCTGCCGCAGAGGCCACGGCAGCTCCCGCTGCAAGCTCCGACCTCAACCCACCGGGCACCCGGCGCACGTTTCTCGTACACTTACTGTATCGCTCTCCTCATCGGAGACAGAGTGGAGCTGAGCGCTATAGTGGAGTGGGGAGTAAACCCAACTCCTCTCGTCTGTCGGCTGCCAGAGTGGCCAGAGACGGCGGGGAGAATGCAAGGAGAGCAGCAGCAGAGCAGGGAGCAAAGGAGAGAAGAGGAAAAAAAAAATAAAAGGAGAAAATAAAAAGAGTAGGAAACAATACAGTAAGAACAGCTGTCCATCTGGAGGGAGGGAACTGAGCTCGGCGCCTGCTCTCAGCAGGAGCCTTCCTCATCCTCAGTACATACCTGCTCCCTACCAAGCTGGGACACGGGGCAGCCTGCCAGCAGCTGCCAGCGGACCCTGCTCCAGCTGCCGCGGGGATGGCACCACCTCTCCTCTGGCAGGGACACTGCTTTAGAGCTTTTGAGATGCCAGGGAAGCCTCGGCTCCCTGCTGCAGCATCACCCTGGCTCCAGAGAAACTGAGACATGGGACGTGACTTACCCAAGGGCAGTGACGGAGCTCTCTGCTCCTGCTACCCCCTCCCAGCTCTCCAGCTCCGTGTCCCCAGCCCTGTGCGTGCCACAGGCAGGTATCTCTGGTGTCCAGGAGGGCTTTTTACAGTGAGACCTGACCTGGTTTGCTGTGCCTTCCCCCTTCCCTGCAGGCCAAGCAAGGCAGCAATGGGTGGGTTAGCCCATGGTGGATGGTGGCCACAGAAGGGAAACAGTTATCACCAGTCTCGGAGACAGTGGGGTGATGGGAACAAGTACCACAAAGGAGGCAAAACACAACCGGACCTTGGACAGAATGAGGGGGAAGGGGATGTGCGTTAAGGGAGCCGGTTACCGCAGCACTGGGCACTGGTGTGACAAAACACGCTTCTGCTGCCGACACAGCACACAGCAGCCCGGGCAGATTCAAGGGCTGGTAGCTGCTTCCAGTGTTCCCAGGGGGACCCACTTCCACTGCAAACAGGCTCTTTTGTCTCCCACAGAGAAGAAAAAGCCCCCTTTGACTCAGCCTGCGGTTTGCAAAGGAAGAGAAATGGAACCAGCTACTTGGAAGAAGCCTGGGGGGGGTTCCCAACCTGGGAACCAAGTGTGACAGTCTTCGAGGTACAAGGAAACACAAGAAGCCAGAGGAGCTTTGAAGCACTGGGCTCCGCATGCTGAACCCCATCAATAATTGCAGCTATATTAGCAGAGACCGCTGGGAGGAAGGAGGGAAAAGAAACCCTTGCTTGGAGCTTCTTACAGGGCTCTGCTCGAGGTGCAGGAAAGCTCAACACGGCATAAAGTCTGTCCCACATCCTGTTTTTCATCCATCCTGACTGAACCACATGCTCCAGCCAGCCTCTTTCAGAGCCTTTTAGGAGCTCAGATGCATGCGAGGAGCTGCAAACCCAGCAGGGAGATAAAGGAGCATCCGCTTGGTATTAACCCTCCTGGCGCTGGGGCAGCCAAACCCAGCCAAGGGGGCAGGAGGAACTGGGGGGGGGTGGTGGATTTTGCGCATTTGCCCACAGTGATGCAGCACTTTCCCCATGCCATCAGCATGTTACTGCCCCTGCTTCCCCATGCACCCTGCCTGATGCCCTCTCCCCTGCATCCCTGCCTGGTACCACAGCGGCAGGTGCTGGGAAGACCACACCAAGATGCTTGTGTGGAGGGTCTGACAGCATGGCCGTTACCCTCTGAGGATATCAGCTCTGCCGAAGCCTGACAGGGGAAATACTAGAACCCAGAACAGTCCGAGCTCTGGATTCAGTCCCTAAATGCTCAACTGCCTCCCTGCATGTTTTGGAAAGGAAAACTCTCACCACTCACAGAAAACTTGCAGCGAGGAGGGAGCACATCGGTGATATTGGAGAGCAGATGGGCTGGAAAGCAGAAACCATCCCTAACCCCACAGCAACTCCTACCTTATCTGGTTTTATGAGCTGTTCACCATCCCAGCCACAAGCCTAAAAGGTTGTATTAGCAACTGAATTTTTAGCAGCTTCAAAACATCTTAATGGTCTCTTTGGAACGCCATCCGGCTTCCTGGGCCAAAGGAGCCGAGCGTAACATTATCTACAAAGGCTCAGGTGCCTCCTTGGCCGGGTCTGGTGCTTGTAAATTTGTCCCAAGGGCTGGGTGATCTTGCAGCCCATCCCATGGCCGCAGCTGTGCAGAAAAAGCTGGGCAGAGCATGTGTTTCTGCCAGATCCTACAGGGAGATCCACTTGTGTGATTTTGATATGCTTCTCTGGTTTCTGCTGGGCTGGTTCCTAATGCCACACAACACAGAGCCACAGCGGCCAAGGGAAATGGGAATGCTGGTCCCAGTGTTTCAAAGCTGCAGCTCTGCTCCCCTACGTGCTAGCGTGTTCACTTACAATCCCCGAGGAAAGCGAGGTGCTTCGGAGTCTGCGCTGGCGGGGAGAGTAAATCCAGTACCTCCCATCTGTGAACTGGATAGCCCCAGGGCAAGTGAGGTGAGAAAGGAAACAGAGGAAAAAAGGATGATGTGAAAGAAAGGATGAAAGAGAAAGCAAAAAACAAGGGGTTGGGCAACTCCAGGCCTGAATGGATCAGCGGGCAGGAAAGCCGTGCGTGCGAAGAGCAGTGCCCATGCCCTGCCACAACCTCTGCACTTTTATTCCCCTGTGGGTGAACAGGAGGATAAAGCGCTCTTCTTTCAGGAGCAAACTTCCAAAGATCAGATCACAGTCCCTCGGACTTGACAAATCATCCTCTGCACACCGTATCCCTTCTCCAACCATCGCCCCTAGAGCACGCCTGCAAGAGAGCAGCTGTGGTCCAAGCCCCGCTGGCACTCCGGTGCAGCCTTGCCTGAGCTCCAGCTCAAGCGGTTTTCCAAGGAGAACACCCACGGGAACCCGAATCAGCTTTTCCCTTCATCCCAGCAGTGACAAACACTCCACAGCACACGACACACATTTAATGCAAAACTCAAGGACTCGGATGAAGTATGAAATGCTGATGATGAGCAGTCAGTCACACTCTCTGTGAGCACACACTGCGCACAGATGGTTTCCTCCAGATAGAGGGGGACCCCCCAAGTTAAGAGGAGTCCATATGCCCAGGGACAGGGAGGAAGAGGAGCTGACCTTGCTAGGAGACATTTGCCAGTGGAGCAGGCAGCATCTGCAGGCAGCATCTGCAGGCAGCCTGTACACCACTGCCATCCACAGGCAAAGAAAGAGCAGCCAGTGTCAGAGGGAGCTGCCTGCAGTTTGAACAGCATGCACAAAAACCCCAAACAGACAAGCTTTTAAAAGGGAACCAATTCCTTCCGCAGCTCCCGTGAGCCTCGGGATGCCTCTGCAATGAGTGAGCAGCTCTGCAGCAGTCACACAAGCACAGGGGAAGGCAAATTTTTTGCCATTTTTAGGTTAGAGTGAAGGAGCTCATCAGAAGGGCTCAACTCCTCTCCCTCACCCTATAACCAACAGCAATGAGTCGGAGCAGGAAGGAGCTGGGCACGTCTTTTAACGAGCAGGTTCCAGTGCCCAGGCACAGTGGGGAGCTCTCACTGGTCAGACCTTCAGCTCTGCTCTGGGAATCCACAGGGCAGGTGGGACACGTTGCTAAAAACTCTTCTCCGGTTTGCAGGAGCTGCTCAGACATTGCAAGAGCTGACTGAGGAACACAGCGCCAAGCTCCACGGCACTCTGCTGCCAACCAGCAACCACCTCACTTACTCCCTGTCTCAGCACTAGATTGCCACTGCATCACCTAGTGCATCTGCCTGCAGGGAAAGGAAAAGCCAGAGCTCAGCAGAGCCCGAGGTCAGCCCCACTGCAACCACCTGCCTCTGGCTCTAGGCCACCGTGGCACGTCTGTGCTCAGGAGAACAGCCAGGCTCCCTGGCCGAGGAAGGGAGAACCTCTCAGTTGCACCTGCATTCGCTTTGGACTGAACACGCTGGCCTAGATAAGCCCTTCAGCGCTCGTGCTTGCAAGTGGAGCAGCACACCTACGGCTGCATCCACAGCAGCAGTGCCACCCCCATTGGAGCTCCATGAGATGCTCTTTTGAGTTCTCCAAGGGTTAACCCATCTCTCTGCGTTAAAAACCCCATCCGGCATCAAGATCTCGAGGTGCTCAACACAAAGATGGCACGGGGCAGACACTGCCCTGAAACTGAAACTGTTACAGCCTCGCCCAACCTTTCCCTTTCCCATCACACCTCTAAGAGGCCGGGTGGAGAAGGCATCTTACAAAGTATATGTCTGTGACTGGCACGTCATCTTCATCCGAGGCCTGGCTGGCTGGTTCGGAGGCCTGGCTGGCTGTCTCCACCTCCACTGTAGCTGTGGATGTTACGATGGCACAGGCTGAAGAAGCCGCCTCTCTGGAGCAGGGAAAGAAATGACAGAGTCTAGTCACTGCGACCAGCAAAGGAGCAAGCAAGACTATGATTTATTACAGAGGGGCTGAAGATGCTCCGCTGTCAACATGCAGAAAGGTCAGGTCAGTAACAGCGCTCAGCTTCACCCAACTGTCTGGGGGAGGACCCATCTCTCCAGGCAATCAACAAAGTCAGCCTCCAACAGAAGCGGCCACAAAGCAAACGACACTGGGCAGGGCTCTCCGAAGCGGCCCAATGCTCCGCAACACTCACTCTTTGTCATCTTCAGGAGCTACGATCTCAACGTCACACTTGGGCTCCAGCTCGACACTGATCTGCTGAAGCTCCTCCTCAACCCGCACCTCCTCGTGTGACCTGGAAACCAAAAGAACAGCCCGAAGGCTTAGGTAGGCACTAGTTATGCACGGTCCTCGATTCTAGATCAGCCTGAATCAGTCCCAGGTCAGCCCAGCTTCTTGCACTACAACCTCCCGCAGCAGCAAGATGTGCAGGTCTGCCCCAGCACGCGGCTGCTGCCAGCCCCCAGCTCCCGGCACAGCCCGAGCTGTTCATTTTGGTTCAGCAGGAGCAATCAGACCTCCCAGGATTGAGGATTTGGATCACCCACACCCCCAGGCAATCGTCGGTCCTGTCACACTGCAGCGCTCAACACTAACGAGGTGGGAAAAGAGGACAGGGGATAATTAGGCAGTGCTGCAGGAAAGATGGGCAGCATCAAATGGAGTACGGGAGGAAAGAGGAGAACTGGCCTCCAGGGAGAACCTGTGTCCAGACTTAGCCTGGTGTTGCCCATCACCTGCACAAGGGCCAAAGCCTCCGACCTCCTCTGAGATTCCCAGCCCACCAAAACAGCTCAAGTGCGCTTCAGGGTTAACATTGGATCTACCTGCACGCTCAGGAGCTGTACGCGACAACTTTCAATTTAATACCTCACGCTATTAAAGTAATCGCTTGTGCTAGCGGGGCTGGCTCCACGGTCCTCGTGGGAAGGAGGAGGGGGCGCTTGCCAAGCCTAGGGCACAGTCTCCGGGAAGGGATGAGCGCCGGGTTCATCGGCAGCACCATCCTGCTCTGCGCTGTCCCTGGCTGGGAGCCGGAGCCAGCAGGCGGCTCTGCTGACCGGCTCCTCTCTTCCTCGCAGGGGTGGATCTCCGAAACCCGCAGGGAATTCCCCAGCAGATTAGAATAACCAGAGGTGTGACGTGTTCTTGAGCAAATGGGATAAGGTTTTTTTTTTTTTTTTTTCATTTCAGCTCAGGAATGTCAGTTCACGCTTTAATCACGTTTCTCTTGCACTGGCTGTCACCAGGGGATCACAGAGGGCTCTACAAATACACAGGTCCCTGCTCTCCTAGGAAGGGCATGCCGAGACACCAACGCCAGAAACGGAGAAACTAGGCAAAAAAATACTTATGTGGGGTGGTTGTAGCTGTGATAAATCTGTGACTGACAGCTCTACTTCTGACCAAGATACTAAGCTTCCTCTCTGGTCCAGGGACAGCCACTTCAATTCACCTGACCTATTTCTGGAGGAGCAGTCACCTCCTCCAGCATCTCCCCCTCCATCAGGCACCAAGGGAGCCCGGAGTAACTTGCATGAAGTCACTGCATTTTGCCAAACGGGTCCCACCACTGGGTTTAAGTCTCCAATTTTCAGCAATTTCAGACAATGGATTCTGCAGGAGGTGGGATGCTTTATGGGTGCCTGAAGCTTCAGCAGGTTCTGCACATAAACAGCAAGTAGGTCCTCACCCTCCAGTGACAGTAATTTACCAAGATTCAGCAACACGCAGCATCCAGAGGTATTTTCATTAAGAAATACCACAGAAAGGTGGTGTTTTTTTTTTTTTTTTCCACAGTGTATGCAGTCTGAAGCTCTGCAAATGACTAAAAGCTAGGAATGAGGGCAGATGTCTGTAAGATGGTGTAAGCCCTCATCTTCCAAAGTCCTTGCCTTCCTCTGAAACATCAAACATCAACCGCAGGGAGAGACGATGTCAGGCTGTCCAGCAGCTCCTCTGGCTACAGCATATCCCAAGCCCGAGTCTCTGATGTGCATTTCAAGATCTGCACTTACAACATTACAAGATGTCCCAGAAAGCTAGGGCAGTGTCAGCAGCAAACACAGGGTCTTCACGCAGATCCCACTGACACTGGCAACGGGGTCATTTTTACTGGTGCAAAACCGCGCAAGGTATTTATATGAGCCTCTAAATCTGGACATCCCTACACAGCAGGTGATTTTTGTCCTACCTTGCCCTCGGCTCTGAGCCACGTATCACCACAGGAGGGGAAAGACACCTCAAAGTACCCGAGTTTCTGAAAACGCTGGAAGCTGCTTCTCTGGGGACTAAGGGCGCTCAGTGCCTCACAAAGTCAAAGCCCTTCCCCGTATTCACCCCCACCGCACGCAGGCAGCCGGCAGATGCACAGGGGGAGAATGTTCCTGCTGTTAACGCTCACTTACCTAGAGAGGGACACGAACCTTCCTCAATTCTGGCGCTGGTTGGGTGGGGAAGTTTGGACAACTCAGTTGTCCCGTTTCCCATCAAATAACAGGGGTAATATTTAAGATTCCTTGCAAAGCACTGAGAGATCTGCTTGTGAGGAAAATTCTGCATAAGAAATGGGGATTATTTGATTGCAGGAAGAAGCCCATCATCCTACAGAGTACCATTCCAAAACCTTGGTGCTGCTGAGATTCACATTCAGCCCTCCAAGAGACCTTTGTGCAAGGACAAATGTGAGGTGTCTGTGCAGCAGTGCGAGAAGAGATGAGACGCTTTTCTCACCTGCCATCCTGCCCTGAGGAGTGTGTGCGCCTCCTGCAGAAAGAAACCAGAAAAGCAGAGTTCGAGGAGCAATTTAAGACAGAAACCCTCCCCTGCCCCCAAATCTAACTCCCCACCCCATGAGGGAGATGTTCTACTTAACAGCTGACACTTCTCCCAGCAATAATTAATCCCATCAAAGCTTCGTCTGCTTGCTCCCAGGAGAGATTTAATTAAAATCGGTCATTAGCATTCCAGAGCATAGGGCAGCCTGCTGAGATATGCAGCACGAAGAGGAAGGGCTGCTGCCTGACGCCAGCGAGGGCCAGGGCCGAGCGCTGTTCTCACCTGTACCTGGGCTGCTCAGAGGTCTCCGAAGGGGATCGCTCGGGAACAGAGAGGGATGTCGAAGATAGTGTTGTGGCTATGGAGGCTGTGGTAGCTTCTTCAAAGGAAGGAGGTGTGCAGGGTAGCAGGTCTGGCCTGCCTGCTGGCCCGGCGCGCAGGAGGGATGCAGGAAGAAAAAAAGATGTGTAGGTCAAACACCAACACCTTACCTATATCAGCCCTGTGAGAGGCTGATCCACCCGCACACCCTCACTGGGACCGGCCACTTCAAACCACAAACAGGCCAGTTTAGCTGGGTTCAGGAACACAGCACCTTCTCCCAGGGCATCCTCTAGGGAGAGTCAGTAAGCACTATTTCCAGCATGACAGACAAGACGCTACAGGAAACATAATGCCAATGAAGAGATCTCACTGGTAACCAAAGCTGGATTAAAGGCTTGGATCGCAGAGATAAATATCCAGGTGAATTAAGAGATGAATTGAGTGCTCACTGCTTTGCACGGGTAGAAATCCATGCACTCGAGGAGCCTGTCCTTTGCCACTCATCTGTAAATCCAGCCCAGATGGAAGTGATGAAAAGGCAGCACAGAACCAGGCCATTCACTTTTTCCCCCAGTGGCAAGATCTTGCCCCTTATAACTGTCCAAACACCACCACTAGAGTCCTGCAGTTCCTAGTCATCCCCCCCCCCCCCCGCCTTTTTCTTTTAAAGGGTGGAAAATTCAACTTTCCGATTACATTTGGGCTATGACTGCTGGTGCCAGTTGGCAGCGGCTGCCTTGCAGCAGTGACGCAAGCAACCATTTTTACTGCAGAACCATACAGTGCTGCAAAGAAGGGATTTGGTCTTCTTCGATGCAGAGGCATTGCTTCCCCAATCAACTAACTGCTGGTGCTGTGACAAAACAATATACTCTTACCTTCTCCCCTGTCCTGGTTAAGTTTAGCACCTGCAAAGCACAGCAAGACATGCAATGAAGAGCAATCCGTCAAGGAAGACACGGTTGGTGCACAGTGGGGAATTTGGCGAGAGCAGGGGAGGATCCTAAGGAACTGCTAGGAAAGAGAGGGTGATCACACACTCATCGGCCACCAAACGAGACCATTACCTTCGTCATCCAGCGTGGGGTAACTCCTGGCCGCACGAAGATCATACTGCGTATCGTCCTTTTCGGAGGGAAGCTGGCTAGCTGAAAATGCAGCTGTGGGACCAGCCGTCTTGACAGCTAGCAAGGCACTGCGCCCTTTCTTGGAGGGAGACGACTTCAGAGCTTGATGGGAAGAGTAAATGAGAAGCGGAAAATTACCACCAAAACCTACTACGACACCAAAGGCACTTCTCCCTTCACAGGGAGAGGCTTCTGCCCTCCGACACACACACACACACACATGCTCTGCAAGCGCCACCTCCAAAGGGCTGAGCTGGAGTCAGGCTGCAGGGTGAGCTCCTGGGGGGGTGTCTGAGCAGAACAAAGCAAGCTGTGACAACCGACGGGCTTCGCAGTTCCCCAGCTTTGCTCCGTATTACAGTGGAAAAGCCTGCTCAGATTCCAGCCTCGAAACTCTCCACATGGACTGAAGCAGCAAGATGGAGATAAGGCTTGCCTCACATCACAAGGGCAACGACAGCTCTCAGGCTAGGTACTTACAGGAATTCTTTCGAAACACTGTGTTGGTCATGAATTTGAAGAACCTCTCTGCATAAAAGCTGGGTCTGTGTACCGACACCGTGTCCTACAAAGGCAAAAAGCAATTGTTTAATTTTAAAATTATCCCTCAAGGCAGAATTTCTGTAACAACCAAGGCAGTCTTTTTTATCCCAACACTTAGCACTGACAGAGCCTTAAAATGGAAAGGCTTAACTGAAATGATCTGATTAATGCTATAAATAAGCCTGAGGCATTGCCTTTGATTTGATTGCATTTGATTATATTCTTGCTGTAATTTTATAATGGATTTTGGTGATTTTATTCCTTTGTAGACTTCCTGGATTTTTTAAATATTAGCCCAATTACATACATGAAATTTCTTCTGGCTTTGCTGGCTGACATTCAAAGCACACCTGGCTACCTTTGTGTATGACGCAGACACCAAAATTCAGCCGAGGGTCTCCACACATTTCAAAAGTTTTGTGCTTTTTGTTTAAAATAGTAAAACCGAAGCTGTGTCTGCTTCTGACATTCTACCGTGCTACCACGACTTGGCACCTACCCATCTCCTTTGCCTTAATATTTAAGGGAAGCTAGGCTATGCCATGCTGAAAAACAGTTTCCACATCCAAGGCTGCTGCTTCGTAAACATCTGCCTGCTGCAGGAGACAAGACAGCAGGGTAACACTGAAACGGATTTATTAACAGATAGCTTACTGAAGTGGAAACACAGTCAATCACCAGAGAGAGAGCAAACACAGGGCTCCTCGACACATACACGACCGCACGCACCTTGTGCGTACAGCTCCTGGTATCGTGGGGAGGGGGGAAACGACAGATGGGAGCAGGGGAGGGAAGCTGGTAGCACGGCAGCTAAACATGCGAGGAGGTGGAGTGAGCAAGAAAACCTGATTGGGAATAATTGGCACTACACCCCTGTGGAGGCATAAGAGGCAAGAACTATCCCTTTCATCTGCTTCAACTGTGCCAGTTCAGGCACTATAAATAGCGAGGTAATCGGCAGCAACTAGCACGCATGAAACCAAGGCAGGTAATCCTGCCGAGGGCCGGACAGTCCCTGCCTCGATACAGGCACTCACCCCGTCATGGACCAGGGCCTTCCAGGTATGTTCTAGCTTCTTGATGAACCTAATTCCAGGGGAAAAATGGAGAGAAAAAGAGAGACAGATTCAGGCACATGCTCTGTATCTAAGCCACCTTTCATCCCCCACACAGGAGAGATCACAGAGCTGCTAACAATTCCTCCTTCATCTGGAGTGTTGCTCACGGAGCTGCTAACAATTCCTCCTTCATCTGGAGCGTTGCTTTCCTCCAGCCGAGAGGTCGGCCGAGCACGCCGGCATCTCTGCAGTCAGGTCAGGACTGCCTGGCAGCCCGACAGGGAAGGAGGAGCTGGGCTGGAAGACGGACAGAAAACCACCTTCCACCCCGGAGAGATGCTACCCATCCCAGGCACCGGGACGGGAAACTTCTTTATAAGCAACTCATTCTATCTTCGAAAAAAAGGCTCTGTGTCACCAGCTATTCTAAGGACAAGATAAAAATCCACGGCCCCCAACTGGCATCGACAGACAGCTTTAGGCAGCCTGCCTACTCATGATCAAACTGCTTCGGAGAAGAAAATCTTTCTGCTTTCATTCAGTATAAAGAAGATGTTAAAGGACAGACAGCTTCAAAGTTACCTACCTGTACGACTGAAGGATATCTATGATTCCTACGTGCAGCAGGAGACGCTCTCCTTTGCCGTTCACTGCTGGGATCCCTCCCATCCTGCAGGCAAAACAAAACCTCAGCGAGTGCAGCCTCGAAAAGAGCAGCCGTAACACCCCCGAGACCTGCGGCAGGGTGGATGGCAGTGCTGAAAAGAGGGCTCTGATGCGGTCAGGCAACGCGAAACCTGCAAAAATGCTTTGTGCACAACCACGGGAAGTCACCTACTGCCACGGGTCATCTCCTACACGGTGCCTCCAGGGTTACTGCCTGCCCCAGATGGCCAAACGCCAGCTATCAGGGCAGGACCTGTGTTGTGTGGCAACAGCTCTCTACCTGGACCAGAAAACACCACATAATTTTTTCTTAGCTACAGGACATTTTGTTCCGGGGATCAGGTTATTTATCAGGTCAGCGTGAGCTGTCTGCCTCTTAGGGCAGGAAACTTGTAAGGAGGAGGGTATTTCCAGTCCCATCCACGCTAATACCAGTCCTGCTGAAGGTGCAGCAACCACTAGCACCAGCACACAACAAAAGCATGCAGGTATCAGGCAGGCCACTGCAATTAATGACGCTGCTTCAAAGAATGGAAGCACCAAAGTATTATCCCAGCTCCACCGTGACTGATCCTCCATCAAAACTGGAGAAGCTGGTTTCAGACAGCAACAAACAGCAAACTCCACCATTTGTTAGAGAGCTTGGGCCACAGAGACAGTCACAAAAGCCACCTGCAGCCTGAGAGCCACAGACTTGGGCACAGCACCGGACAGGTTTTGGGCAACCCCCAGCTCCCCCAGTTACTCTAGCACTCGGCTACACCGCTGTTTGCCAATGGCACCGGGCTGGCCTCGGGGTACTGTCAGCTGTCCAGGGGTTCCACAGCTGGAGTGATGGAGAACAAACTCCAAGCTCCTAGGGACAGGCTGATCCCTACTACCACTGCAGCGGCTGGATGCTGAGCTAGGACAGAGCCAGTTTCTCCTCCCCAGAGCACGGGTGGACGTTTAGAGGCTGTTACAGGAGCTGACAACCTACAGATTGGCCTAAGAAGAGAGACTGCTGTGAGGCTGGAGTCTTCCAGAAGTATTGCCCATGCCAGCTTCCCCCTTCCACACCACACTGCTTTACTGGCAGCAGTACCACAACCCCCAGGAGAGATGCTTACTCTTAACAGCTCACACGGGCCTCATTAGGGATTAACGACCCCACCTCCACCCCCCCAGCAGCGCAAGCGAACCAGGTTTTCACCTACGTGTCGTCTGTGTCTATGGACTCCCCCCGGGCAGCCCCACCCTGGATGGACTCCATGGCCGTGGAGTAAAGTGCCTTCTGCCCCACAGGACGCTTCTCATCAGACGTGCTGTGGGCTCCCTCAGACTGCCGCTCCCGTTCTTGCTGGTCTATGTTATGAACCCCAAGGAGGAGGCTGTAGTCCATGATTTTAAAACTTTCCAACACCTATAGGTTAGCATTGAGTTTAAGAACAAAGACAAAACATCAGGCCAGCAGCTCAAATACAGCACAGACCCCAAAGCACGGAACAGCCCGTCCACATTCCCATTAACAACTCCTTTGCCAGAGCCTGAACGTTTGTTTCTGAACCAACAGTCATCTCTGGACTTGACTGCATAGAGTTTGGCCATCCCTCAGTCAACCCAAAGGGCTGAAGGCTTGCAAATAACACTGTTGTACCAGGTAGCTGCTGCATACTGCATAGGAAAAATGTATTCGGTCCCAACAGACCAGCGACAAGTGGAGCAGGCTGCCACAATTTGATGCACCAGAGGCTGTCTGGAGACCTAACTCCACTGCTTGGCTTTCAGGAAAAAGGGCAGCGGAAGGGATTTATCCTGCTTTGGGGTTAGCAGATTAGCAAAGCTCTCAAACATTTGCTCTTCCTCATGCTCAAGAGCCACAGAACTTCATTAACTTGCTCCCCAAGCTGCCCCGCTCCTTACCAGACAGTCTCGTTGCAACGTTTTCACCAATGCACTGAAGGTATCTGCATCCAACATCAGGCCCTCGGGCATGTCTTGTATGAAATCTAGATCCTTGTACGTAGGGCTGGACTTTTCTTTTTCCTTCTTGGATGCCCGGCGTTTATAGGTTGAGCCTTTCAGGTCAAATTTCAGGTGCATTTTCACCACGCGAGGCAGAATGTTGTTCATCACAACCACACGGATGTTTTTGCCCCCTGATTGCACACAGTACAGTCCATAAAACTTTGGCAGCAGTGTCCGTGGGTTCTGGTTCAGATTCTGGGTTGGAAAAAAGCACAGGGAAAGGTCATTTTGGCAGAAGAATCTTGCTGCGTTCAACACAAAGCATGTTAACAGACCTTGGAACAGACTAGGGATTCTTCACATACAGATTTTCTGGATTTTACGTGAAAGCTTACTGTACACGTTTGACAAACTCTTACATCTCAATGGCTTTAGGATCTGAAAATACCACTATGCCTTGAATACAGGGAATGAGACGTTCAGCACTCTCTGGGCAAATAACCAAGTCTGGAAATTCCCCACTTTCCCCAGCAACAGCAGCTAAAAATGGGAAACCAAACAGGAAGAGAAATAAACACAATG
Source organism: Falco biarmicus (assembly GCF_023638135.1). Lineage (NCBI taxonomy): Eukaryota > Metazoa > Chordata > Aves > Falconiformes > Falconidae > Falco > Falco biarmicus. Next base: position 66,031,905 of record NC_079291.1, read on the forward strand.
AGTGGGAACTTCAAGTTTAAGAATAACAGCTATCTTCATCTCTTCAGAAGCATCAGAAATCAAGAGCCGTTCTCTGGCCCAGAATAAACCAAGGACAGGGTATTTTTTTAAACAAAACAACATAAATTTTCTCCTCCTTTTGCAGAGCTGCTTTATAAAACACAGTTGGCCAGAGAGCACGGATATCCTGCTCTGCTGTCATGGCCTTTTTTTAGGCAGCGGTATGATTAGGAATGACATGACAGGCATGATTCGCTTGTTCAGCTTTGGGAAAGTCTGGAAGGAAACAGAACATCTCTGCACGCTACAAAAGAAAGGACAGACCCGACAGATTCTCTGACAGACGGCAGAAGCATGATTGTATTAAAATTTCATGCCCCTTCTCATCTCACCTAACCAGGCACACGAGCGAGCCCTCTTTGGGAGTGCACCGCTCAACGTGGTACCAGCTAAAAGCAATGGAGGCAGGGCAAGACCGAACACTAACAGCACTTGCCCAGCTTTAAAGTAACTCAGGATGAAACCACTCTGCTTCCTTTCCACTGACTCCTTTTACCCTGGGTGGGTTTCCCAAGAACAGCGGAGAGATCCTGTGTTAGCACCACAAGAACCCACAAACACTGGAAAGCTACAACAAGTAGTACATAACTCTGCTCCAGACAGGTAAGTTCAGTTTAATTCGTTACACCGATTCCTAGCCAGGACAACGGTACAATTCAGGACAATGGTGCAACTCCCATTCCAAAATTCCCCCAATGTCCATTCAAAACCCTCTACTTGATTTACTATATACATCAGACAACACTTTCCAAGAAAGCTCATCCCATCCAGGAACTTGAGCATCACTTGCAAAAGCAAGCGACCGGCTGTCAGTTGTATAGACACCCAAGACCTTGTCCTGCTTTGGCAATTTTTCCCCAGTAAATACTGAGCAAGGCAAGTGTTTTCATAGAAACAGTGTACGATCACATAAATCCACTGTGACACACACACAGACGAGGCAGCACTAACGTTCCTCGCAACCACCTTCTCCTCGGTCGGTGCCCTCATCTGCGGAGCTGGACCCTTCCCCACAGTTACACAGGGAGACAGCTCCTGGTTTATGTGCCACAAGATCAGGTTTGGTTCCCGTTTACTGCTCATCACCACGTGCAAGTCCTCTGGGTCTCGATACATTGCCTTGCTAGGCTAGAGATTTAGGCAACAACGATCTGCAGCAGACTGGATGTGCAAAGCTGGCTGATCCCGTGGGAGTTTTAGCTTGGTACTGCAGCCAGTGAGAGCCAGCAGCTGCCTTCAGAGCAACTCTGTCGACACAGCAGGCATGGGAGATGGCCAGGGACGGCAGTGGTTTCCCCACAAAACCACGGTGGTTGTGTCCCTGCAACCAACAGCCATCCTCAAAGCCAGGCTGAGGCAGATGTGTGGTGCCAAGCAAAGAATGAACTAGTGCTCGGAAAAGGACACTCAGAAACACACATCTAAGAAGCCATTTTCAGGCCAGAACATGCCTAGAAGCTGTGGCACAATTACCTGCCTCAAGTTTACCCACAGAGTTTGCAACCAGTCGGCAGGGTTTGTGCTCCTGGGACCGGCTTCATGACACACTTAACATCGTCCCTGGCACGGGGCTGGCAGGCCATAAGAAACCCAGGTGAAGGACATGCCCCGTGCAACGTTTGGGACAGAAACGCTGCCACTACAAACCCAAGACTGGTCCAAGGTGCTGGGTAATACACACCATGTAGTAGCCAGGAAGGAGCTTCTGTAGGAATTCAGCCTCCTTGTGCATCACAGTTTTTATGATGAATTCATCATCGCTGGTGACATAGAAGAGGGAACCACTGGCACCAGGGTTTGACAGCTCTATCAGAGGCTCATTACATAATGAGTACTAGGGAAGAAAAGAAAAAAAAAAAAAGCTGATGTTTTTAGCCCCCACTCATTGCACGCTGAGTTCTATGCCCTTGAGGGCTTTCACCAGCATGCCGTCTCCCTGTGAGATTAAGGGGTAGAAAAGCTTAAGTGAGAACTATTTTCATTATAGGTTAGGTCTAAGCAGCAAAGTTGATGGACAATTTACAATTAGAGACTGCGATTACAGTTCAGAGCATCCCAACTGCTCAGAATCAAGCTAATCATCTGCTTTCAGTAACACCCAGGCTTCATAATGACATCTTATCTTTCCCCATTGTGTGTGTATCACATTTCGGCTTCTTTCAGCACATTATTGCAAGTGCAGACGGAAAGACAGGATTTTAGGAGATATGACAGTCTGCTCAGGGCACCATGTGTCACTGTGCTGGAGAGAACACAATGCACTGGCTGTTCTCAGCAGCCCCCTCTGGCCTTGTGCTCCCCCTGTTAAGAGTGGATTTTTACAGCCACGTCTCACCCCCTCGATCCTGCTAGAAACAGAGGAAAAGTATTACACCAGTGTCCAGACACAAGAAGGATCGGCGCTGTGTAAGTGCAGCAAGGGGTACTGCACTGGGAATTGAACTGGGAGGATATTTCTAGATATCAGTATGCAAAGAGCAGATCCTCAAATGAGATTTGCCCAGCAGCAGCAGGAAAAAAAAACCCAAACAAAAAGAAGAAAGTGCAAGCACAAGTGTCGGCAGCTAGGTACCAACCCCAAGGTAACCGAGCAGGTCCAGCGCCTTCAGGGCGGTATCACGTCAGAGCTGTCACAGCAAGAGGTAAGATAAGGAGAGGGAGGTAGGGTATGTAAGGGACATAATGATGAGCATTTAATTTATGGCTCTGATTAGGTACTGAAAACAGCTTTCAGCCCTGCACAGATTAATGATCTAAGACTTTATCAAGTTAATTATCTCATGCATAATTAAAGGCATTTGCTGCCATGGCAGGCAAGAGACAATCAGGGGAAGCAGAAGCAACAAATCAGAGCCACAACCTTTGCAACTGAGGCAGGCTCTTTGCCTTACCCAGGTTTTGAACCACTCATCAAATCAGCCAGCATTATCTTGGATGGCACTGATGGGGACCACTGTTACTGTCAAACCGTGCAATGGCACGGATTCCTTTCTACTGGTAGGTGTTCAGCTACCATTACCCCTGTCTACAGCTTAAGCCAGAAAAAAAGGGCTATTAAAAGAGAGGGAGGGCATGCACTCGTTTGGATGCGTTACCTTCCCCTGTTCAAACTTGTCCTTTTCTAAGGAGCAGGACATCACATACATGCAAGGGACCGAACTCGGCCCCAGTGCACTCCAAGCCCAGAGAGCCTGCACTACTAGGTGTTTTAGAAACAGCCTTTCCAGCTCTGAGGAGCTTTCTGAGCACAAGAACAAGCTGTATTTCATTCTGTCTTTGTAAGATGATTAAAATAACTATGCTCACATAGCTCTCAAGTGAGTACACAAGGAAAAATTCCCATCTTTGTCCTCAGAGCCCCAGGGGACATTACAGGGTTGCACCCAGCAGAACACAACTCCCTTTTGCTTGTAAACACAGTAAATTATTGTAACCACAAACAACAGAGAGGGAACCCCATCGCATAGCTTACACATCACACACGGTACGCAGATTGTTTCCTTTCCCTCCGGTGCAAGCCAGCAGCTACCTCTTAGCAAACGAAGACTTGGGCTGAGCGGTGCTGGTCTTGCTGGGATCATCACTGAATCTCCTCCAAAACTGAGCAGAATCCCTAAATCCACAGCCTCTGGCCACTCCTTGCTGGAACCAGAACGATGCCTTAACTCTTTTCTGTCCCTTTTAGGCAAGAATTGCTGATAGCCTTGCTTTAGGGCCAAATTCCCTGTGCTACTCTAGACCATCTCAAATAAAGGAGGAAAGACAGAGAAGTATATCCATACCAAATAATCATCTGGACGAATCCCAAAGAGTTCTCGGAAGTACCGAAAAGCCACTGGTGCATAGGTCTTGAACCTGAAGTCAGCATAATGGTGAGCTGGGGTGAGGTTACTTCCTTCGCTGCACAAAACAGACATCGCATAAGCGGAGCCTCTGTATTACCATTCATCTGACATACAGTTGCCTTGATGTGACTGTATGTATTTAAAATGAACTGAGCCTTGCAAAAAGACATCTTAGGAACAACAACGACAAGAAAAAAAAAAACTTTCTTCCGTGGCAGGACAACAGGAAAATCGGTTTTAAATTATCTGCCAAAATCTGTTTCCAAAGAGCACACGGAACAACCACTTGGCAAGCAGAATACATTTACACAGAGAATATGGCTTTTATGAGCTTTGTTTATTCACAGAGTTAAAGAGCTCCCAGAATGAGTTTCTTCCAGCTCAAACGTGGTATCATTTTGGGGAAGAAATTCTAGATGGACAGGTAGAAAGAAAAGCACGTAGGAAGGTTAAACTCAAGCATAGAGTACTGCACCTTACATTGCACTTCCTTGCAAGCCAGTGCACTGCAGAATCTAACACTTCCCACTGGTATGTTTGTGCGTAACGGATGCATATTTAAAACATTCAGAGCAATCCAACTCTGTGATCTAAAGACAGATGGAAGCTCTCTTGAAAAAAATAAGTGAGAGGGAAAGAAATAACTCATCTGTTAGTTTTGTTTCCCCTGTCTCCTTTACCTTGGGAAAAAAATGCTCTCCACCACGTAGAAGTCCTGCATCAGGACATCTCTCTCTGGCTTGGAGCTCAGATTGCCGACGGTATATCCAATCCCTAGCTGGATGGCGCCCTTCAGAGTGGATGAGGTGGTCTGGCATAAAGAAAAGAGCAGTCAGTGAGCATTTCACAGCAAATTATTGCAGCTAGTGTCCCCTATACTACACTACAGTCATGCCTATGACTTCTGTGGGGTCCTCTGGGGCACCACATAATGCTAAACAACTTCAACCAGCTGCTAGAGAGATGGATTAAGGCTTCCAGGTTTGCTGTTTGCAAGATTACGTGGTACAAGGGTGCTGCATAAAATCTACATCAGACTGGTAACTACTGGGCCCCACCTTCCTTTCTCAGCCTGCCACCTACACGTAGCTGCCACTCCCCACTCCGCAAAACCAAACCTTTTTGTAGGTGGTTTCACCAGAAGCATCAACACCCCGATGACCTATCTTCTTTCCTTGGCCAGGCTGTCCTGGTAACGATGGTCCCTGCAAGGAAAGAGCACGGCTAAAGCCCAGAACAGAAGCTGAGCTGGCAGAGAAGAACAAGCAAAGCAGCACAGGCACAACCACATTATTGCGGTCATAAAGGACAGAGGGATCGCGCTCTATCAGTGGAGAAAAAACCACGCCATGCAAAAAGGTGTAACTGGCACCAGCACGCTTTAAACAAGGCTGTTTGAATTACAGAACCATCCCTCAAGACTGACACCCTTAGTACCAACTGGGCAGAACCCCCAAAGATGCTGAGCTCTGGAAAAGATCTGCTTGCTTCCCAGCTGCCAAGATTCCCCCGCTGCTTGACCGCTGTTTCTCATTGATTTAAAACAGCGCTGTATTAAATCAAACAGCAAGAGAATTTTATTCTTAAAAATCCAATGCCCTCAGGTGTCCTACCAATACATGGTGCTTCACGGGAGAAATAAGAGACAGATGACAGGGACAACACAGCGCCATGCCTGCTTTCACGTGGAGAGAACCCATTCAAGTGAGATCTCATTTGTTTACAATTCAAAGGACGAGCCCACACGGGGTGAACTGCAGTAACAGCTCCTCCTGAAGTTTTGCAGAGTTTACAGAAACTCTACAGGACTGCCAGCACTCCAGAGTGAGAACAAACCTACTCTTGTTCTCCTCCTCTTCTTCCTCTGAGTCTGCCTGGACCTTTTTTTTACCCGTCGAGGAAGGAGCAGGCTGTGGCTGCACCCTTCAACAAGCCAGCGGACCCGTGTTCTGTGGAATTCCACACAGCTCCTTCTGTGACCCCAGGTGACTGCGGAGCCCAGCAGACGGCTAAAGCTGCTGGTGAGCCCCCAGAAACACTTAAGGGGTTTTTACATTAAAGAACAGCCAGGCCTTGAATGTTCCTTTAAGAGATCCAAGGTCACTTCCCAAATGACAATATTATATCACTGTCTCTCTCAAGCACCACACAGGCCCATCTCTCAGGACTGATGTCTACAGCAGACAATGGATAATTTTGTTCAGGCTACAGAAGTTCTTTGTGTTTTAGCTTTTAATCAAAAGCTTGCAGCTATTTCTGGTCAAACTGCTTGTACTCCTCGTACTGAGGGGAAGTCTGATTTCTCCTTCAAAAAAAATCCGATTTCCTACCCCGTTTTAAACATTTAGTGCAGCCAGGCTTTTGCTTCTGAGCACTCCTCCAAGCAGTCGTGATTAGCAGTGCAGCTTATCCTTTCCTTGCAGCTTCTAACCAACAAGCCGCATCCTATTACATGCAAGCTCAAGCTGTATCGTCCTGCCTCACCACGTGGCTCATCATCATCCTCTCAAAGCGATCAACAGACACAGGTACCAGTTAAGGGATTTCCCTCCTATGAAATGCAGTAACAGAATTCTCTTCCACAGTCTCTTGCTCTACCTGTGACTTTCCAGGGCAAGAAAAAGCAGGGCTATATGTGCCCTGAACAAAGCAATCAACTTCCACAGAAGTTGAACTTCCTACTACGTGTATTTCTGGACAGGCAAAAAAAATAATAATCAAGTCTCACATTCCTGGCAGGAAGATTTAGCTATTCATGCATACAAACGCTCATCATCCCAGGTGAGTAATGTAAAGGCGTGTGACATAAAATTAGATCAAACAAAAATCATTTGAACACGATGCCCTAAACCAAGAGTGTGGGTTTCAGGGAACAGCTTTCAAGCACGGATCCTCCTACTAGATTCCCTGCTGCCAACTGTGAAGAGTTTTGCTCCAGAAGGTAACAGTGATTCAGCAACCTGCGACCTGGATTATGCGTGAGAAGATCAGCCCCTTGAGATGTTCCCCTATTTTACGGCTTCACAAATTACAGCCTTGACTCGCTCCCAGGAGTGGGTGAGACCCAACACAGAGCCCTGGAGATGCCCAAGATACAGACCCTCTGTTTATCACCTTCAGCTTCTGGGGTGGAAGAGGAGCCCTCGGCCACTTACAGACCTAAAATTGGCCGTGTGGTGGGCATAACCCCTTCACATCCCCGCGGCGGCTGTGGTGATGCCAATACAGGGACTCCAGAGACCTACCCCACTCATTTTCTTTGTCCCAGATAACAAATATCACATTTTCAGTAATCTTAAAAGTATTTAGAAATCTGGCTTTGCTCAAAAAAGGTCAGGCAGAAGTGTTTTCTAGAGCTCTGCATTTTTATTTCTCAACACGGGATTTTCAAGGCCAGCTTTACACATCTCACCTCGGTGATGGCTGCCTTCTTCGGTGCCAGACCTGAGGAGAGAAAGGAAGAGCATCAGTAAAAGAAGAGACACAGAAAAAAAAAAGCACCAAGAACACAGTCTAATGCTTTGCTCTTCAAGCGAGCTGTAAAGCCTTCAAAGCAGCTGATTTTTTGCTCAGTTTTCAGTTTCACTAGTGCAGGAGTCTGAAGTTTTAGGGGTCACCCAAAATTTCATATTCAGAAGCACAGAGATGCACAGTTCTTCCTGGCAATGTTTCCTAGAGGCTTCAGCAGAGAGTTCTTGTAAATCCCTGCTGCACCGTAAGTAATAGGTCCATGCTACACCGAAGAGCCAGCCACATCCAGAGGCCCAGAGAGACACTTGACAAACTATATTGATAATTGAATCTATTTATAGAACCTGATGTCCAAATATATTGCAAAAATGAACGCATCATTTATCTCAACCACTGCCTTTGGGAGAAGTCACCATTACAGCAAACGGTGCGAAATGAGGATTTTGCCTAAAGCTTTTAGATAGATAATCAGCGTTGGAAACGTGAGTCCAAACCTTCCTCCAACACGAGGCCATCTTCTCATTTCCTAGTGCAAGCCCCAGTCTGCAAGTAGCTCCGTATTTTTAGGCAACAGGGATGAGAGGCTCCTCTGCTGCCAGTCCCACGAGGTGTTCACCGACCCACACGTGGGACCACAACCTCCAGCCCGGCTGACTCCAGAGAGCCACGACGAACAAGGACCAAGAGATGCTTAAGAAGAGCTCAGCACCCCATCCCGGCAGCACCACGTCCCCTGCCGAGGCAGCTCCCTGGCCCCCCTGCACACCCAGCCCAGGTATCAGGAGCGAAACCCATTTGCAAAGGACACAAACCCAAGCGACAGATTTCAGGCCGTCTGTTTCCAGGTACGAGTCTGCTGCTCCCTGCTCCTATCTGAAGTGTTGCTGCAACCACAGATCATTAAGCATCCCACAATCTTTTAGAAAGGACTTAATTTCACAGGGGACCGTGGACTGACCTGGAGTTTTGGCTGCGAAGGAGAAAGGCTCAAGCCCCCCACTTGTCCCCAGTCGAGGACAACACGTAGATAATCCAGCTACCTGCTGGCACACAACTGCCCCCACTCCAGAGGGATAACTACACAAGCTGGGGGGTGGTCGCTCTCCAGGGGGAGCAGGAGATGTCCAGCCCCCCCAGCTGGAGAGCAGGAAAAGCCCCAGAGGGTCCAGCCTGACATGCTGCAGCATCATTCCCCCCACCCCCACCCCCCGATTTGGCCAAGGAGGAACTATGATGGGTTAGCTGGGGTAACTGCTCAGTCTCCTCAAATACAAGCAGCGCTGCTTTAGGGCTTGTTTCGAAAGGAGCGTGAGCAAGAAGCTGAGCGTAACAGGAGCACGATGCTCTCCAGATGACAATAATGCTGGGAGCGTGAGATTCAGTTATATTTCAGGAAACATTTCAGATGCTGGGAAGGAGAAAAAAAAACAAAACAACAAAACCCCCTTGGTGGTCACAGGGGAGACTAAACTGCTCTCCGTCAGAAGTGCTGAGGTTCTCTCACCATCCTGTTCTCTGCAAGCTGGGGACCGTCTGGTGCAAAACGGGTCCTGGCCATGGGGTATTGAGTGTCTGCGATGGATCTGCCCAGCCCAGCAGCTTGGCCCACAGCAAAGCCAGAGGAGCAGGGGAAGATTGACTGGTTTTGGTTTAAACTGTCCCCTCTAGTGCCCAGGTTTTGCATCAGGAACAGGAATACAGGACTGCAGCAAGGGGTCTGCAATCCTGCTCCCTCCACGCAAGCTGCATCGCACGATCCCACCCCAGACAGAAGGATAGGTGGTGAGTGGGGCAGGGACCCCTCAGGGGTGCAAAGCAGCTCCCCTCCATCGCCCACCTGGGTTGGGCATCTCTCGGCCAAGGGGCTGCTGCCCACGTGGGTGCTCACCGCACAGGATGGGTGATGTCAAACCCTGTAAGCCCCTCCAGCTCCTCGGGACTGCGCCCACAGGCAGCTCAGCAGGCCACACCGCTAGCTCTGACCCTGCATCAGGGTGTTTTTTCCAGGGGGACAAAAAAAAAATAAAATAAATCAGTTCTTTGACTTAAGACAACACAATTTTATGACCGTTCATCAAAATGCCACGCAATGGCCAGGGGAGCAGGAGGTATGGCACTAAGTGAGAATTTGGCTAACAAACTTTCAGGGCATGAGCTGGAGTGGCAACTCAAGGCCACAGAAGAACCCCAAGGGACAAACTCTGCTCCAAGCTGGAAATCGCTGGGAACACAACGTGGGCAAGAGGGCGCTGGGCCAGGGGGACCGCACTCTCCCTGCCACGGCCGTGCCGGCTCTCCGACTGCACTAATCTCTTTTCTGCACTTTGTCACAATTCCAGAGCAGGAGATTATCTTTAATTTTGTGATAATTACCACAAGCCGCTTTCATTCCCAGCTTTTAAGTGTCTGCTGCTGTACACGTACCAAATGTGGAATCAACACCAACTACCCGCACAAAGGGAAGGTACCAGAGGCGAAGAACTGTGGATCTCCAGGAGAAACGATGCTTCAGGTAGACAAGAGCATCCCCAACACAAAACCTCCCTCCCCATGCATCCCCACCCCCACCTCAAAAATCAGCTTTATAAAATCAACTTGTCCAGGCAGAAAATGAAGAAAAAAAAACACCCTAATAATTTTCCACTGGCTACTCAGTGCACAGCACTCTGCTGTGCTTGTCTCAAACAAGCTGACAGATGGCCTTGTGAAAACTGATTTAACTCCAGCTTCAGGGGCTATGCAGCCATGAGAGACAGCACTCAGGTTTGCAGGGAACAGGAGCTCTACCATGGCAAGTTTCAACACCTAACAAGCTAATTGAAATGATTCTTATCCGATTTGGTGCATCTTAGCAAGGGTGTATTCAGAAACGTGATGAGCAGCTCGGGTAGGGGAACCCCGGGGTGAAACCCCAGCTTTCTGCCCTGCCTCCAGCTCGTGCCTGGGTTTTGCATTTCTCATACATGCTCAGCCTGCTGCCTTCAGTTTGTCTTCTCATCTGTGCACGGCTTTGAGTCGACCCTGTGCCAACACTTGAGCTCCTCTAGAGCCTCAGAAATGAACGCTTCGGTTGTAGCACTCAGCAGTTCCCATCTCTGATTTAGTGTCTAATTTTTTTTTTTTTTTTCCATATGCCTCTCTATTCACAGCCACAGCACTTGTCCATCCCTGCCACCCCACAGGATGAGGATTAATTTCCTCCTGGAAACCCTCTGCACATTTACTACCCGACATAGAAAGGACTCTCGAGTTTTAGCTCTACCACACCAGAGGAGCATAAACCTACACAAGATGCCACAACCTGGTTTTCTTACACGATATACTGGGTCAACAAATGGGTGTTCAGCCCTTTCTAGGCCCTTCACCCCCCATTTACAGATGCTTGGTCACTCGCTCCCAATAAGCAAAGGACACCACAGGCTGCCAGGAGGGCTCCCACTCGTGATGGGAACACTCATCGTTACCAGGTTCATCAGCTGGCCTCATCGGGGCATCTGAACTTAGGGAACGGTGCAGGGCTGGGATGAGACCAGCCCCCTTGGCTTCTCCCAGCCCACAGCCTCTCTAGACACTGTTGTCAGGGAAACGCAAGTGATGTCAAGTTCAGTTGTTAAAAAAATAAATTAAAAAATACCATCAAATCTTTGGCCTTGAAAGCAAACTCATGAAAACCCGAAAATATCACCCTTGCAGTCCACAATTTAGAATGAGTTCAAGTTAAAACCAGAGGTTTCAAGTTTCATTTACCTGCAGAGAATACATTTTAGAAATTAATCAGGGGGTGAGGGGGAAGTCACTGGGCTCTCTCAAAACCAGCTAAACTAGCAAACCCCCTCTAAACCTGGCTAGAGCTGAAAGAGGCTTCTATCCACTGAAAAGGAATTTCTTAACAAGGTTTACAAACATCCAGCAAAAGTCTTGTTTAAGATCTAATAAAGAAGCCTTCTTTATAAGACAGATGTATACAAATGTATATTTATAAGTATTTGATGGTTTACAGTGCTCTAGAGAAGTCAAAGCAAATTTGAATAACTGGTAGATTTATCTGGACCCCTTTTTCCAGTCCGAGATGGTGCTGCATCTTAATAAAGCAAAGCTTTTAATAAAAGTGTTTACGAGGAGATATACAATGTGACTGCAACTAAAAATACATTAGAATATAGACACCACGTAAGCTTTTCAGCTGAATGCTGTACCAACACGACCCCTCCAAAAATGCAACACAGTAGAGACTGTTTGTCACTCGCTCCGTTGGAGGAGTAGCAACTGCAGTCAAACATAACTGGTTTCCAAAGTACAGTCCTCCAAGACCACCAGACCAGCTGTTTACATTTGTTGTTGGGTTTTTTTAATTTATTTGTTCTTTATTTTTAAACTAATGAACTGGCAGTAGCCTTTGCAAAATTGACGTTTAATACTAACCCAGCCTAATCTGCGAGAAAGCTGTAAAATTCTGACAAGTCATACATGCGCTGATGGAGGTCTGGATCTAATTTTACACTTATTTGATTGAGAAGATGATAACACAACGCACCTGAGCAACCCATTTAGACAATAAGAGGAGGTGAAGACTGCAACCAGGATGCTATGATTTATTGTTCAATCAGACTGGTCTAAATGTGGCCCCGTCTGGTCAATGCATTATGTGCAAAAGCATTAAGAAACAGAGAGCTAAGGCACGAGCTGTGAAAGTTGAAGGCTGTAACACGTGTAGCAGATGTGTTGCAGTTGAAATACAGAGGGAAAGGCTGGAAATTAAACATATCCATCAGAAGAGACAGCTGTTACTTCCCATAAGGGACTGCTGATAAAAAAAAAGGTAAAATTAAAGGGGAGGGAGGCAATTCAAGAGATGCCAGAAAACACATCTCAGCTGAGAAGCAGCATCTGAGCTAGCACAGGCAGCCAGCCGGGGCTTCCCGAGGAGGGGGCACGAGCATCAGCCCCTAGCAAAAGGAAAAGGCAGAAAGCAGCCTCTGAATTTCTTCTTGCACTCAAAACGTGTGGCTTCAGCTCCCGGCTCGCAGGATGGGGCAGCCCAGGGCAGTCAGAGAGGAAGGGACATGACATGGAGCAGAAGCCAGACTCTCAGCAACCTCCTGGAGAAGGCAGCTATTTACAACCTGCTCCTCCCAGGCACCCAGGGTGACCTACTTCTGAGCATTAAAAACATTTTCTTCCTATAAGAGAAACATCAAGTAAGCCAGAATACTAAATAAAAACTTTGGGCTTCCCCCCCTCCCCCTTAAATGCAGCATCTCTCGACAGAAAGAGCTGTAGCCGACCCTGGGCACGGACAGCTGCTGCTGCCAGCGGAGACCTTGTAGAAACAATATGAAAACAAAGCAATTTGAGCTAAATTCTCCTTGTTACATAGAATCTACGTGCTACCAGTAGCTTTGATACCAAAATTTATCCATTTTCCCCTAGAATACTTGCTGACCCACTGAATGATTTCAGGGATCATCTATGCCAAAATTGCGCTGGCTGAAGGCAGCCTGAACTCTCCCCACACCGGTTAGCCCGCCTCGCTCCATCCCTACGGATAAGCATGGCAAGGGGGAAGAGAGACCCTGCTCCAAGGCTCCTGCAGCACAGGTAGCTCCACATTCCTCAGGACAGTTCAGTCACCATCCAAAGTCCATCAGTTATTTGCAGACACAGAAATGCTGGCTGCGCCAGGCACTATTCAGACCGGACTACCAGGAGCGGCCAGAGATAAGTAATCCCATTTAATTCCACCTTGGCTGCCCTGCTCTGATCCCTGTCCTCTGCTCCTGCTCGCCGCCCACACCAGCTCCGTGCCTCCTTTTGCCGTTTCAAGCATGCAGGAACCACCTCCACTTTGTGGAGGGAAGATGACATTTGCCAACCATGATCTGCACCAACTTCATCTGCTGCACTCTCTTCCCCATGGCTTTGGTCTTGTTTACTTGAGCATAAAGTCGTTAGGGAAAGGAACGGCATGGCTTGTACAAATTAAAGGAGAGCTTAATGTACCAGCGAGGTAGGACGGGGCCTCAGGGCACTGCTCTGATACCTCCTCAGCAGTGACACAGCTCACTCCCTCCTTTCCAACCCGGGCAGTTTCCATCTACACCAGCTCTTCCATCAAACAAGGTGGGTGGGCGGCAGGAAGCCCCCCAGCGTGCCCCAAACCCGCAGTGAGCCCCACAGCCAGTCCTGCCCCAGCCACTCCCTCCAGGCTTCCAAACCCCAAGCCCCAGCAGCTGCTCCCTTGCCAGCACCCTGCCAGGGATCAGACGATTTAAGCCCTGCATTATACATCCCAGCCAGGACCGCTCAAAGCATCCAGCTTACGGAACACCACCGCGGCCAGGGACCGCCAGAACAGGATGATTCTGCAGTAAAGGCACCTACCAGCCTATTTTATTTGCAGTTATTGGGGGGTGGGGGTGCCCCCCTCAAGAAAATCTTTCTGCCTCAGAAATAAATCTGTTTATCCCAGCTCAGGAGGCAGGGCAGAAGCTGAAGATGCAGGCAGGGAGTTAACAAATTCCTCCCTCAGCTGCAGGTGCGGATTTCATCCCCGGTGCATCCCTCCTCGGGGAGCCACGCTGCTGAGCCAGGACATACCATGCTAAAACGTTTCCTTGACAACTCACCAGAAAACCCGAAAAGCGCTTACAGCACCGAAGCCCAATTACAGTGAGGAATGAGCAGGACAAGACCAGGGAAATGAAATTTAAAAAGAACTGATTTGTTTTCTTGTCTTGGATCAGCTGCACGTAGAAAAAAATAAAATAAAAAAAGGACAGTTTTGGAGTGCCTAGCCTGAACCATGCGACAGAGCCAACAAAAAAGCAAACCAAAAATCTCATCAAGAGGAGCACACAATAGCTGACACCCAGCAGCGGAAAGGGCTGCAGCCCGCTCAGCTCCACGTTCAACTCTGTAATTATGCAATCCAGTGGGATGTTCAGGCGAACATCTGCTAGATGGGGAAGGTGCAGTCTTATCTGAACACAGTGTTCCTGCTCCCTTCCACGCTGCCGGTCACAGGAGGATTGCGGAGTGGAACAACACACGCTCCCCGGCACGTCCAGGGCAGCCGAGACACTGGCAAGGTCAGGCACCCCGGCAGCGGCGTTGGGGACGCCAGCCTCTTCCTAGCCTCCGGCTTCTCTCTTTATTACAACCTTCGAGTCCAAATCTGTCTACAAGAATTCACAGCAAAGGTTGATTAGGATTAATTAGAGGCAGCAAACATCGCGGCAGGAAGCGTAACCTCTCCAGGACAGAGCCAGCTCTCTGCGCCTGTGACGACATCCAGGCACAGCGGCACCGCATTAAAACCACACCACCAATTTAGAGCAAGGCCATAAAAGGTTGAAGGGCTTTGAAGTCACATTATTCACGATCATCCAGAAGAGCAAGGGCAACGTCCACTTGCCCCCTTCCCTTTGCTCAGGGGTAGGATAAGCTTTGCATCCCCTAGCAGGTCCCAACCCACGGACACCACCCCCTAGAGCATCTCCTGGCTGCTGGGAGAGCTGTAGTTCAACAGCGGGGAGACAGAGAACCTCCTGTTGCCTTTTTCTGCAAAAACATCGGGGACCTGAATGTAGTGAATGACCTCAGGCCGCCCTTGGGACTCTTTGTGTGTGTTCAGATGGAGTTTTCAGCTGCCACAAGGTCCCAGAGAGCCATTTCCCAACCCCATGTCAGAGAAGCGAAGGCTTGGTCCAGAATTCACTTCCCTCCTTTGTTTCCTGAGCATCGCTATCTCCCTGCCTGCAGGCCCCTGCCTAGAAGCAGCATTCAGCACTTCAACGCAGGGAAAGGATGCTCAGCTGCATCCACCATTATGCTATTCTCCAAGTGCCACTAACAGAGGGAAAAGCACAAGCTGACTAATCCGAGGTTATACGCTGCTTGCCAGAGCAGTTATCCTGCCCCAAATACACCAGGTTTGCAGTGTGGCACGGCTCAGTGCTTTAGCTGCACGAGGCTTAATGTCAGACCTCAGCACCTCCTGGTCAGGTAGGGATTAGCGCTGCTGGAGGCTCTTCACCATCTGACCTTCGTGGGCTCCCTTTGCTACTCGCCGTCTCTGCAAGGCTGCTACCAGACCAGGCACAGGACAAGGAACTGGTGCTTGGAACAAGGGTAACTTCACTGCAGCCCATTTCAAAACCTCCTAAGTTGATAATCAGCTTCTTGTTACTGAGAGGGCAAAACCCCTTTAACGAGAGAACAGGAGGATGCCTTTACACATCAGCTTGGTTCCCTTTACAACGTTGCTCGTCTGCGTGCCTCTCCAAAGGATCTCAAGCCATCTCGGTAGAGCACTGGCAAATCAAAGAAATCCTTCAAGCTGCTGATCGGAGCAGCACAGCAGATACACAGCTTGCAGTCCAGCACTCTGTGAGACAAACGACAAACTATTCCCCCTACTTTCTCTCTCAGCCCTTTCTCACAGAGAGTTCCAGTCAGCACCTCCGATCCAGGAGGGATGGGTCTGTTTATAGTTCCCACCATTTAAAACTGTCTTCCTACAGCTGTTACTTGACAAGAGCTTACTTTCCTCACTCACTCGCTGTCAAGAATTATTCTCAGGCTAAACTACATTAAAATAGAAGAATGCAACTCAAAAAAGATATCCACCTCCCTGATATTTTCCATTTGCTGACCTTCTAAAAGACATGTTGAAGTCCAGTTGCTCCAGTCACAACAGGTAAAGAAATCTACCTTGAAGTTTCACAATACCCACCTGCCACAAGACCAGGACATACAGCAGTTACCGCAGTAAGCACAACTTTAAAACTGTGGGAGCTCAGCACCCCAACCAACAGCAATCTCCAAAGGGAAAACAGTTGTTTTGTCTGCAGGCCACCCCTTCACAAGTCATCCTGAAGATGCACCTGGATTTTTAATGAGGGGGGTATTTCCTGATTTACTCCGTAGCCAAAGCTGCTCGGCTAAATCCGCTAAGACTTAATTCCGCTCTTGCTAATGTCGCTTGACAGAGATTTTCCAAGGGTGCTCAAACAACTGAAGACTTGAAAGGGGATTTCAGAATGGGGTCGCGTATAACATGCGTCACTAGATATAAAGTCCCTTTGCCAGGCTGCTCGCATCAGGTTGAGTAAACTTGCCTTCACAAAACACTTCCAGGTTGCCATGGGTGCTGCTGACAACACTGCAACACGCAAACATACGTAGAGATTCATTTGTACCACAATACTGAGGACAGTCTGGGTGGGAGAGGAGGCGGGGCACATCTGTATCTTCTGTTTCAACAACAGCCGTTGAAGCAAAAGCATCAGGTTGAATTTCTGGACCTGTTTTGAGAGCGTGGGTTTGTGATAGAGCCCTCAAAGAGCACACCCTCCAGGGCTGACTGGAAACACGTGGTTAAAAAGACACGATAGGAAAAGCGGACAGTGATACATCTTTGTTCAACAGATCTACTTCTAAATAAACTGAAGCTTTTGCTGCTGTTAACAACTGGAAATTCAAGCTCTACAGCCTGCATGCACATCTCACCTGTACTCGTTAGGCACCAGGCTATCAGAGATTTCTTGGCCTCAGTCAGAACTAACTTCCCCGACTCACACATGGGCAGAAGGCCAGGTCTGGCTGGTGTTTTGCTGCTTGCCATCAGTCTGTCCCCTGCCATCACCAGAGCACCCTGCCACCCACGCTGCCTGCACAGGCATCACAGATTCCACACAATCCATCTAAACCTACAAGGCAACAGTGAGGGCTGTCCAGCTCTTTAGGAGCAAGCTCCGCTTAATCCGCTCCAGCTACTGCAGATCCTCTAGGTGGATCCTCTCCCTCCTCTCCCCCCCAGACCAGTGGGGCTGGTACCCGGGAGGGGGACAAGCCTCCAGTCCTCCTCTCCTCCATCAGGGCTCTGTCAGCAAAAATCTGCAGCAGCTCCAGACAGACCAGTGAGACTGAAGAAGAGCCTCTAGGGCAAAAGCTACTGCCACAAGGCATGGGGTGCTGTAGGTTAAGAATAAATTTCAATTATTGCTCACCACCATGTTCTTTTCCCATCAGCCTTATTAAGGCCACTTCTGCTCTCTGTGACTACAGCGTTTCGGTCGGGTGCTCCTGCTCTGCTCTAACAAAGGCACCTGAACAGATGGAACAAAACAAGCCACAGAAGAACAAGCTCAAAAGATGAAGTGTGCTGCCAAAAATCGTAACTCTAAACTTTCAGCAAGTAGACTCTTCTCTCCCTGGGATCCTGGCTGTAGCACAACAGCTAGTGACTCAGCTATCAGCTGAAAATAAGTTACCTAAAAAATAATGAAATTTTTAAACCCACTTTTAAATTAGTAGGAAATACAAACAGGTGAGACACATAGAGGTAGCCCAGTGCCTGTGCTGGGCTACAAGGATGTTTCAGTTGCATTACAGTGATGATCATGGCCAGCCTCCTCCAACACAGGTAACCACAACCTGAAGGCCAGGCTCTTTCTGGCACAGATCTGCAGCTTTCTCAAAAGCGAGGTCAGTAAAGCAGCTTCTCCAGCCCAGCCTGGAGGATTTTCACTGGCGGCTGAGCCAGGCATTTATTACTTCTGTTTAGCCAACTGCAGCTATGTCCATTTATTTAGGAATAATTTAGGAACAAGCTCTGCTCCAGGCTCCGTACAGGTATGTGTACAAACTAAAGATGCAAAAGAACAAAGAGCAAAATTCCAAGCAGCATTTAAGGGTCCCAGAGTGCTGCGCAGGCAGAACCAAGGGACTGGTTATCCCCAGACTCCCGAAGGCACACTGGGTGCTGAGGACACCAGGTTTCTAGCAGTTTTCCGAGTGGCTGCCGCACACGTTCCATACCTAGTTCAGCCGTGAGCCCCTCTGCAAGCAGCACCACTGTTCGGGATTCAGAATGGAGCCCACAGTCACTGCTGAGTCACTCACCGGGCAAGCATCGCACTTACCCTTTGTATCCTGCATTTACATCACTTGTGTGGGATATCGGAGTGGTCAAGGTCCTTCTGAAGCGACTTTGTGGCTTCTAGGATGTGTTTGACAGCAGGCTGTACGAGGTGAAAGAAAACAAGTTCCCATGGAGCTGAGCCACAGCCAGCTGGGCCACCTCGCTCCCGAGCCCCCTGCTCCTGGGCTGTGGGTTGCGGAGCAGCCCTGCTCCGGTGAGAGGGTGGAGGAGGAAAGGCACACAAGGAACACAGAAAGCTGCAGCTGAAGAACATCGGGCTGCGAGGACCAGGGACAACCTCGGGAAGAGCCCGGTCTGGCTGGCCACATGGCTCGTACACATGCACTGGTGTAACTATGTAACTGGGAGTGACTTCTGGTCTCGCAGGTCCTAAAACGGAGCCCTGAACCACGAGCAACTTAACTCCTGAGCCCTTCTCAGGGCTTTATTCAGCATCTGCCCGACACAAGGAAAAACCAGGGATGGCTTCTGAAGAACAGGTACAATACAAAGTAATTCAAGACAGCAACACTGAATGAATTTCCGTCCAGCATTTCTGGATAGAACAGAGAAGAATCTCACAGGACCTTTATTCCTGTTTGCCAAGACTTTAATAAAACCAGAAACAATGTAGTTCCCCTGAACCGTAACACTACAAGGCTGGACCAGCCCAACTTACACTGCCACTGACTTGCAGAGGAGGTGGGGGACAGCATCAACGTGCTCCTGCCTTTGGAGAGAAAAAGAAGCCACAGCCAGGGATGTGAACATCAGACATTCACTCCAAAAAGCATCCCCAGGAGGACAACCCAGCCTCTCAGTCAGGTTTTCCCTCCCAGCTCGGCTGGTAGCTGCCGGTGCTGTGTTTTAGGACGCTGGCACGCGTTGTGGGGTGGGAGGAAGGGAGACAGAAGCGTGCGGTAACACTGGCCAACAGCTATGGGACAGCTCTCAGTGGGGAATACAAGACACACAGGGCTGACATGGGAAGTCCCATGGCTTGAACTCTACATTCCCTGGCTCCCAACCCAGTAATCCTCCAGGCCAGATGGCTTGAGCCTATAGGCCTGTACCCACCAAGCGGTGGGGTTCCTCCAGCCCCACCAGTGAGGCCAGGAAGATCTTAACGGGTGAGTTATTTTCACAAAACACAGCAAAATGGAAGGCTCAGGGTAGTCAGGTACTGATGGCTTTCCATGGAAAGAAAAAAAGGCAGGTCTGATGAAGAAGAACCATCCTGCACGTACTGAGATGCCATTTAAGATCGACCTGGCCAAGCTCTGAAGTTTTGGATGGTGCAATACCTCCTGGCTTCCTCTTCGCCAAAATGGGCTCATTGGTTTGGCCAGAACTTAAAGTAAGGCAAAGGACTTTTGGAGACCATTATCTTGGCAAGTCAGAGCAACCAAAAGCAGGAGCTCTAATATAAAACATTAAGTAACAAGCAGCAATTGCCACTTCTGCCTGTAACATATTCCTTTTCCCTTCAGATGAGCAGCTGCCATTCAGGCACATCTTACACCTCCCTCCCACAGGCCTTGGATTAAGTCGTTTTTCACCCCACCTCACCCTTACAGATTGTTTTTCACCCCACCTCACAGGAAAACCTGCATTTAAATGTCATTTCTTCAGATACTGTAAAAATCCATCTTGTTTCTCTGCGCTGCAGTTTGCTCTTAAGCTGGAAGTCACCAGCATGTCCTGGGCTCCTAGTTTTCAGTTTACAGAAAAGATTCACAATAAAACCAATCTTTGTGTTTTAAAATCTGGGAATTAAGGAAGCCATAGCATCTCTCTGAGATCAATTCTAAACCTTACATCTCAATACCTTGTGGAAGCTCAAGCATTGCCATCCTACCGATACAAAACCAGACCTTGCATGTATTAAATGAAGTTCCTCCCCCATTACCGCGTCCTTCGAGGCTGACAGCCCTTACAAGCAGTCCACCACCATTTGAAGATGAAGAATTTCATCTCGGGAGGGTCTTCAGTTTAATACCAGCCTATATTGGCCAGCTCTGCATCTGGCATATGAGGGACAACCTGGTTTATTATACCAAAGTGCAACAGATAAGACAATTGCTGTCTTTAACCGGAAAGTAACTGTCTTGTCTGACAAAGTACAGTCTTTTTGCTTCATTTTAAAGACAGACTCATGTTTATCAGGACCTCAAGGCTCTGCAAGGGAGCTACAGTAAAGACTGCAATTATACAGTGGAAACGCACGGGGCCAGTCCGCACAGAAGCAATTAGCAGTTTCAGGACGTTCACTCCTTCAGTTTCTCATCTCCTTTAATAAGTATTTTCTGGCATTACGAGTTTAGAAGCCTCTATCTCAAAAGATTGACTATCTGGGACAATCCACCAGTGACTCCTACTTAATATCAAAATGAAAACAAACATCCAGCCCTCTGAGGCTAAGGTAGAGAAAGACTATGTCATCATTTCTCTTCCATCAACATTAATTTAAACCTGAAGAGATGCCGGTTTGAGAGGAAGCATCCTGGAATTAAAAAAAACAAACCCAAAACCAAACAACAGTATGCATATCAAAAGCCACAAAATGCAGCACAACATGCACCCCCTAGAAAAACTTAATTATCTTGTAACATAAGCTGGCATTACAGGGAAAAAAAAAATAGTAGTAAATTTAGCAAAGGCAATTGTTAGCCTTCCAGATTTCAGTTCTGATCGCTGAACAAACAGTCCTTACCAACACAAAAATTACCCCATAACATGTGCTAAATTATTTAAATCTACAAATAATCACCACCTGTTAGGCCAAACTGAAAAACTTTGCCTTATTTCTGGATTCCACCTAGGCAAGTGTTTGCCCTGTAACTGAAGAGCATGTCATTTAATGTTGACAAGTGCAGCTTCAAGACTGTATAATTTTCTGCTGTCTTTGTTCCAGCTTTGAAGTTAGGGCCTATTTTACATCTCTATAGTTTGCATATCTGCCAGCAAATTCTATGCTGTTTTGTACGCTGCCCCCGTCAACACGCATCCAGACAGATGGCAAGAGCAGCACTGAATACATACAGAAAAGAAAACTGCCATTTTAAAGATGACACCCATTTAAAAGTGACATTTAAAGAGAAGACAAGTGGTTTCAGGTATTACATCTGCCCTCTCGGCAGCGTGTAGCACTTGTGAGCACATTACCCCTTCCTCTCGGCGTGGGGATGCGCATGCTGCGGAACCGGCTGCACGGACAGAAACTGTGAAATCAAGAAATCAGAGAGAACCAAGTTGCACATCAGCATCTAAGCAGAGTGCCTGACTGCACGAAGTGCCATCAGGCACACATTCAGGGAAGGAGCACTCAGCCAGATGATGATTTTAGCCAGCTGCCTCCCTCTGAGAAAAATGCAGTAATGGACAATTTTGTCTTTAAAAATCCACAAACTTCGAACAGTCAGATGTGCAGAGAGACGATAGGAAGAAAGCTACCGCAGCATCTCTGTCATCAGTCACAGCATCCTGCCCACACTAGAGACTCCGGTAATATTTTGCTTGCCCTACTGCCAGGTCACAGAAAGCACCAAACACAAGCAAACATTAAGACAGAGGCAAATTCTCCCCGCCTTTTTAGAGCAATTAGCAAAATACCATCACTTCCGCCGCGCGTTAGCCTTCCCTCTCCGCACATCTAGCATGGTAAACGCCATCAGCTTTAACTTCAGTTCCCAACTCCAGAAAAAGAGCCAGGCAGGAAGAAACCAGGCCATCCAGCCGATGGCAGGGGGAGACTCCAGCGCATCTCACCTTCATTTTACTTCGTAAAATGGAAACTTGTGTTTCTAGGCCTTACGCCAAGCCTGAAGGTTTTTCTTCAATCCCCTCAGATCTTCAGGACCTTGAAGTAAAATCAATGGACATCTGAGACAAGACTTAGCTGAAGCTAGGCTGCCAGCTCCTGGGCGGCCAGAAGCTGACCCACTTCAGCAGGCTCCAAAAGCAGAAAACCAGCCGTATCTCACCTCAGAGCTGCTGTAACCTCCGAAGATCTTACTGACTGCATCGACACAGCAAACCAGCGGTACACGCTGCTGCCAGCGTTTCCATCACCGACATGCACATTGGTAAGATCAGCCGTTTGAAAGGACCACAGCCTGCCACGAGCCCTGCACTACTTTGAAGATGCATCTTAAGCTTCGGAAAGATTTCACAAACATCTCTCAAAACTTGCCAATTACGTAAAAATATTTCTCGAGTGCTCCAAACCCTTTGTGAGCTGTATTGATGCGCCAACCAAAATTGTTCCCAACGCTCAAGTTGCTTAAATTGGTGCCAAGAGGCCTTAATTACCAGGGCTCATACAGCCCTGAATCAAAGATGAAAATCCATATGCAGCCCTTCTTGAACCAAACCCTAATCACTGCAGGGCTGAAAGGACTAGCACGAGAAAGGTGTTTACACAGGCATTCACACAGTAACTGTAACTGCACTGGTGCTCAATTTCAACTGGAGAAACCCCAAGTAAATAAATATCCAAGAGCTCAGAAGGATGCTGTTAACCTGCCCTTTAAACAAAATCAGTTCCACCCACAAATCAGGAATTCCACCCTAAAAAAATAATTGGGAACAGCCTGAAGACGTTCGTTTCATGCACGGAAACAAGACTATTCTGCTCTACTGCTGGAGAGATTTTTTTTGGAGGGGGGTGGGGGGGTTGTAGGTAGTAAGCTAGTAGAAAAGCCTGCCAAGATGACAAAATGCTCCGAAGGTAGAAAGCAAAACAAAAGACTGTCCCAGCTCACTGTCACCCTGCAGCACATGTGGCTGGGACTCTCCCGTCCTGCAGAAGGGGAGGAGGGAGAGCAGATTAAGATGACCTACATTACTCCTGCTTTAAACATAAGGTAGCATCGCTTTTATTCTACCTACCTCACTCCTCCCCATCCTTCCTGCCCCACATGAGGTTGAGCAAGACACCCTCTGCTCAGGTGGCACACACACAGGTGGAGCGCATCCAGCCTTAACCGGGGAGGCAGAAAGTAAGTTTGTGCATCAAACTTGAACTCAGAAGAGATGCAAATGGATATTTTAATGGAGATTACATGTGTTTTTAGTGTTAGCCCTCCATCAGGTCTCAGCTACTGGAGATCTGGACTTCAACTTACTTTTAACTAAGCAACTGAGAATGGCAAACTCCAAGGGGAAGGAAAGTATAACCACCAATTTAAATAACATCTTGCCAGGCACCAAATGAAAGGGCAAAATAATCCTGACTAATTATCCTCTTACAGAATCATAACACTGTCACCAGCATGGCCCGACACATTCAAGACACCCATTTTGAAGGGCAGCATCCCAATGCGCCCAGAGCTTGAGTCACATTAAGGACAGGCTTCCAACACCATCCCTGCCAAATGACTGCATGAACTCAGCTACCCGGTCTCAAAAAGCAGCAGATCTCTTTGCCTCCTACGGAAAAAACATGAAACAGCTGGGGAATTAGTCTGAATTACTAAATTCAGTGAAAGAGTTGGGACCTGGTTGGCTCCCAGCCCAGCACTCCCCTTCCTCTGCTGGTGAGCTGCCTTTCCTCTGGGAGCTCAGTGCTGGTTAAGGTCGAAGCACTCCCAGATCTCTTGGAGAAAAAATGAGGAGGTGTCTACCATGGTAGAGGAACGCAGAGAAGATGAAGAGTCAGTAGTTTGACAGAGCTTCAGAGAGAGCATCGCCAAATTTAAGTGTAAGAGTTATCAACTACTGTGGCCACATGGACCCTCAAAGATCTAATTTTGCAGAACTAATTTTGCAGCAGCCATCAAGCCCCATGCAAGAGCATCACTCGGCAACAGCAACCACAGGCACCGACGGGACCACTGCAAATCTGGAACGCAGAAGCAGTAAAACCTTAACAGTGGCATCCGGAGAACAAGGCAGAAGCCGAATTAAGCATCATTGCCCTGCATGGCTGGGACAGATTTAATGTTACGCAGTAAAGCAAAAAGCTGCATTTGAGCTACTTGGAGTTTGACCGGTACCAAGCTCTGCACCAGCCCACGTCACTAACAGTGCTGTCCCAACAGCATGCCACCACATTTTAATGACTGCAAACAAGGCAAAGCTGCCCTTGTTTTACAATCCACTAATTCCTCTGAGTTCAGGAGACTGAGCTATTTCACACAGAACAAAGGCATGAACTTGTTCCATGTGGTGTTCCCATGCCCAGATAATCTCCAGGCCCTTTCAGAAGCAGCGGTGGACCTGCCCAGGTTGGTCTTGTGACAAACCCCGGGCTGTGACCCAGTTTCCTTTGTCACATCAAGGAGCGCCTTGTGCGGCAGCAGCAGCTCCAGGTGGGCTATCGGAACATGGGCCCTTCCTTTCCAGCTGCTACTCACACAACAGGCAGCTCTGCCACGGTGTAGATGCCAGAGAAGCAAACAGCCGGTTTCCAACTTCTCCTTTCTCCCGGGAAATCTTTCCCTCCCTCTCCAACAGCAATTTCTGCAAAGAGAACATGCAGATTCTGCTAATTACAGAGAAGATGAGGACTGTGCCCCCTCGATGAGTCTGCAAAATGTTTCAAACTCCTCGCGCAGAATGCAAACCATACAGGCAGTGATTGGGCATTGTGAGGTTTGTTTTCTGCAACCCCAGATCTGATGGCTGCAAAGCCGTGCAATTATCCAGGGGGACAGCTCTTCTGACAGTCATTTGCCAGAGATGCAACTGTACAGCGTACACAGTCGCCACGCTACAAAATAATGCTGCTATTCTTCACGTATCAATTATTCCAGCCTGTTTCTGTGTTAAAGTATTTAAGAGAACCCTTTACATTACACACTGACTCGCTAGTTGTAGGCCTTTGGTTTTTTTTAAACAGAACTAGGGAAAAGCGGTGGTTTGGCTGTATCCAAAGAAAGCTGGGAGAGAAGCAAAGGGGCTAACTCATATGGTGGAAAGCTCACAGCTTCCCCCTAGAGCTGTGGGATGACGCAACAAGTCACGGTTAGCAGTGACCAGCAGCATCGGACAGGCTGTGAACACAGTGAAGCTTCCAGATTTCCTCGCCACTGCAGCACGTACTCTGACTCAGCCTGGGTTATTCACCGCAAGCCAGTGCAAAAACCCACACGTACGCTGGGGAAGCCACAAGAACACATGATGGAAGAAGACGACGCTTAATTAGAAGTTGACAGCATTTTCTGCTTAAATATGTGGGTGAGAAGAGATGAAGTGACAGAAAAGCTGCTCTGATCACTTTTAGCTTTTTAATTACAGAAAACGTTTCCCAGAAAGTCCTGAGGTTAACTCAGCTACTGGCACACTGAAGAACTCAAACAAACAAGTGCCAGGCTGCTTAGGAACGGAGAATTTCTAAGACCTAGCTAAAGAAGAAAAAAACCCTGTTACCTTATTATCGTTGGCTCTCATAGAGCCGCCTGGAGAGGCCGGGCTCCCCTTGCAGGAACTCAGCCTGCTAGTTATCTGGAGAGGAGGTGAAGAGCCTGGGAAAGCCAGCAGACGCTTTTCCTTTCTGCACGCAGCTCCCCAGGCGGGGAGGTGAGCAACGCTGGGCTGCTCTGCTGAGAAGGTCAGGACTGATCAGGATCAAGACCAAACTCACTTCACACAGGCCATCGGTTCAGCTTTTGTACGTGACCCTCTTCTTTCCTGCGCTTTTGTTCTTTCATTTCAGCATCCAACGGCCTTTTGTTTCCAGCCCCTCGCAGTGCCTTGATTTACCTTTCTGCTACGCTCCTGTTGTCTCATTGCCACGAGCGCATTCACGCAGCGGAACGGGAGGGCAGCCCTGTGCAGGGGCTCAGCACAGCACCTGTTTTCATTACAGCATCCTCCCAGTTGGAGGAAAACACAAGTGGCTGCACTTGCTTGTTGGTCGAACACAGATCGGTGCACCATCAGTAGGCAGCAAACACAGAGAGGGTGCTTGTGCCAGGAATTCTGCTTTGCCAAAGACTTATAGAAAACGACAATATTTTGCTCCTTTGAGTTTCTGCACCAGCCGCAGATGGATTTAGAAACGGCAAAATCCCACACAGAGATATTGCCCCAATAGCAGCTGCTTATTGGGAACCCACACCAAACAGCTAGAGCTTTGCACCTGTGTCATGCTTTAAAAACACCCGCTGCCCGGCCCCACAAATGTGATCACAGACATCCAGTCCAACGTGCAGTTCTGTTCTTGGGCACATTCACAAGGCGACCCAGCTTTGTAGGCCTAGAAGGCAACAGCTTGGGAGATAGCTGAAGGAAAGCGACACTGTCAACTGGGATATTAAACAAATTAAATTTAAAGGGGGCTATCAAGAAATTTTGGTTAGAGACCTCTAAAGACTTAACGGGGAAACAAAAAACCTCCACCCTAGGCCTTCTTCTACTGTTCTGCTGCTATTTTTGAGTTAAAACAGACACTGTCACCCTGCACCCCACACATGCATCTTCGAGAAAAGGAGGTGCCAAGGCCTCCGCTTTAAACTTTCCAGAATCTATAGAGCATGCCTCAAAACTGGCAGCCTGCTCCGATAATACCTGCTGCTCCTGCCAGCTCCCCCGCAGGCTCTGGGGGAGATCAGGGGGGTGCACCCACAGGATCAGACCATCTGGGGAGGGCAGGACCTGCTTTGGCTCCTGCCTTCGTACAGCCAGGCTGCGAGAGAGAGCATCTCCCACGAGTGACATGACCAGCAGCTCCGTCCCTGCGCTGCTGGTGGGAGCAGAGCGTGCAAAGCAGCCTGCTGAAGGGCATTCCCACCTAAGCACAGCCAAATCCTCCTTGCGCTGGGAGTCAGCTAACACTTCCCGCTCCGACTCCACTTCTGACAGTCCCCAGCGCCGTGCAAAAGGTGCAACATTTTCTGACTGGTGAGTTGCAAGTTAATTATACCCAAATAACACCTGCAGTTCCCACATGCACACGTGGGAACTGATCTCATGCTGGTAAGGTCCCAGAGAGCACGTGGGTATCACATCCATGTCAGGAGCAAGGCGCCGGCCAGGCTTCTACATATGAATCCCGGTCTACAGGAAGATGCTTGGCAGCCCCAAAAGATGGATGGGAATAATCAAAAGTGACAAAGATGTAAGTGTGCGATGAGAAGGGCTCTCTGAGCCTTTGTCACAGGATTGCCCAGCCTCAGCAGACCTATTTTTGGGCTTGACTGGCTGTGATTGAAAGATGTGTTCATGAAAAAAGCAAGCACCGGAATTCCTGCTGCTGCTTTTCAAGCTGCAACCACCTTATATGGGAAAATCATATTTAATAAGATTGTGCATCTGGCCAGAGCCCATAATGGGCATGTCAGCAAATCAGCAATCGTTCCCAAGTTATGCACTGCTCATCCTGAACCCACTCAGGCCATCCCCTGAGGAGCCCCCCTGGAGAGGCCCAGCAAGCTTCCCAAGTGGGATGCGGCAGCAGCAGCTTTGCCAGCCGCAGATCCAGCAGCGATATAACAGGCTATTATATACAGGTCAATGCCAAATGCTAGTTAACGAAAATCAAATTAATCATTCTTTGTCCTGGGTTCTCCGGGATTCATTCTCCAGCCTGTCCTGACACCGATATGGACGGGCGCAACATCCTTCGGGGCAGTGCCCAGATCTCCCTGCCGCACCAATACTGCCCTTCACAGCTCCCAGGCCAAATAATCCCAGCTTCCCGATTTGTTTCCAGCCGATTCATATCTTAAAGGACAATTAATTTGCCAGAGCAGCCTGAATTCTATTTTCATTGCCCTCCTCCTTCCCTGCAGCTGAGCTGTGACTTATTGACTGTGAAGTAACTGCAGGGTCTTTAGAAGTTCAAGGCGCGGGGTGCTTTTCTGCCTGTTTTTGCCTGACTGACTCCCTCTGTAATCATCTTCGCTAGCACCGTTTCACGGGAAAGAGACATGTGACATCCAACTAAGCTGTGAACCATAATCATGCTGGGGATGATGTTTACATTTGATTTTTCCTCAAGCTGATAAGCTCTCTCCAATTTCCCTCTCCATCACGTTGGTATGGATTGAGCTGCTTGTGCCCTACAGGGTGGAATTCTTCTCTTATCTCTAATCTGCTCACTGAAAAAATTGCTTCCAGCAACCCTTCAAAAGTCACTTCAAAGTGGGAAGAGCTGCAATACCGTTCTTCCTCTGTCACAATCAACACTCTCCCAGTGCTTGTTTCAGATGGCCTTACAGGTGCTGCCAGCATCCAGCACGCTCAGCACCAGCAGCTGGGGCCAGGATCTCCACTTTGCCATCTCCAGCTCCGGGTACAGCGAGACAGCTGTTGAACAAGAGATAAATACTTACTAAATCATTTCAGCTCCCTCAAGCCGAGGAATTCAACCCTGAAGAACACATGGGAAGTTTCTGCCCAGGCTCAAACCCATAAATGATAGGCAGACTGCAAACCATAAAATGGGAGAGATGAGAAATGGAAATAAATTGGATGTCAACCTGAATACCCCATCAAACTGAGAATTTCCACCTTTGCAAGGAGATGGTGGAGACCAGCTTTGCCATCAGTTTTGTATCAACAGTTCTTCAATAATTTAAGGTTTCCAGACCCTCTGTCTCCAGGCTGCATCCAGGTAGAGGGATAGCAACGTGCCCTCTCCTCACCCAGCTGTTTTGAGGGCCGGGGCTCTCCAGCTTGAATGATCCTGGTGCTCGCACGCACACAGTGCCCCAGCACACCGCCTCTGCTCCTGCCAACAGCTCTGCTATCGCCACCAGAAACAGCAAACAGCCCCTTACTGCAGCCCCTTCCCAGGGCAAGAGGGTGCAGATTCAGGGAGGGGGCACAGCTGCCATTTATACCCATCAGATTTTGAAACTCCCCCTTTGCAACCACAGCGGTTACAAAACTTTTAAAAACCTCAAAGCTGGGTTCTCGGAAAGAGATGAATTGGGCCTGTGTGTTCATGCATGAGCCCAGCTGCTTGCACTAAATGAGATTTTCTCCCTCAAAGCACATTATGAGACTTCCAAAAGCTCCCTTCAGAAGACTCCATGCCTTCAGTCAAACTACTGTCAAGGTTTCCCTGACTTTCAGCCCCTCTCCTCCATCCATTTTACTCCTGTACCAGACTGACTGGCTCCCCTCTCGGTATTTACTGAGCGCTTGGGGAAGGTCTTTGCTGACCTGACTCACAGTCTGGATTAACCCTGCCACATTCGTTTAGCAAGAGCACGACGCACAGACGTCCTCACTCTCCGGCAAAGAGCCGGAGAGCAGATTTTCTGCTATGTTGGTAATCCTTCATCAACAGCACCAGCATTAAGGTGAGTAGCACAAAGCACCTGTATAGGTGGCTCACGAGTATTTCACCACCTCCACCGCTGCCCCAAATAGCAGCGAAGGCATCAGTGCTGCGTGTACTAAATGGGGTTTTGTCACCATCATCTGCAAAACAGTCAATAAAACAGGGCAGCATTCGGCACACCCCCCCCACCATGCTCCCAGGCACATCGCTCTGGTGTCCAGCACTCCCACCTGCTGTAGCAAGGACCACCGAACACACTGACGTGCTCTGGCAGCCTCGACCCCAAACCTGCAGCACAGCCCACCCTGTGTGCTGGTGTAGCCATGCCTTCGTGCCCAGCCCACCGAGGGCCACCTCCTGTCCCCCCAGGTTTTGTTCTCTCCCAGAAAACACTCATTAGCCGTCGTGCATGTTGTCTCCAGCCCTCCTGGGAGCTCCAGTTGCAAGTGCAGCTGAGGCCAAGTGACACAATCTGGATGCAACCCAAGTGAGGAGTAAGCAACCTGACTCGAAAAATCAAAGCATCGGTGAGATTACTGGCTCTGTTTCATCTTTTTTACTATCAGCTGAAGGTAAGACAGCCCATGGGTTTGTAACCTCAGATTTCCTTGCAAAGGGAAGACACACTCCCTACTTAAACCCCTCCTGAGCAACAGCTTCCACAGCCACCTTGTCTTGTCCTGAGCAACAAGCCTCTAACCTCCCCAGCAAACAGAAAGGCAACAGAGAAATCAGAAGGACGAGCAATATTTTAACTGTTCCTCAGCAAGAGGTTGTCTGTTTTGCTCCCTCAGCCTCACAAGCTGGAAGCCCACCAGCCGCACCACAGCGTGCTGGGAGAACACTCCTGAAATAAAAAAAATAAAAAAAATGATAAAAAAAAAAAAAAAAAAAAGAGGTCTGAGCAGTGGGTGGGGAACACTGCGAGCAGGCTCCGGGAAGGCAAGCTGCACACAGCCAGCCTCTCCATTTTCCTTGCAGCACCGAGGTATGGAAGCAGGGAGGCTGAAGACAGCTTGCCACTTTCCTAAATCTCAGCACCTTACCACAAATTACACATTACATCCAGCCCCCTCCCCCCCCCACCCGCTGTGGCAGATGACATCTATGAAAATCACAGCTTCCCCTGTAATTTGTTGGTTTTGCGAGGAGCTACTGATCCTCATTTAAAGGCTCGAAGACAAGGAGGTTGCTGTCATAACACAACCAAAACCCGTCTACCTCATAGCAGGCGCTGAACGAACTCCAGGCTCAGGCAGGTGCCGCGGAGCTTCACGTCAGGCCCACAAAGGAACATGTCAACCCAACGACCGAGCGGGGCTATACGATCACACGCCAAACCCAAGCTAGCAATTTTGAGGTTGTTAACGAACTCTAAATGATTAGGCAGCGGAGGCAGGTGCACGTGCACAGCCCCACATATCTGATCCTGCCAAGCCAGAACCCCCCATCCCTCGGTCCTGGCGGTGCTGCCAGGCTGGGGATGGCTCCCTACCCCCGATAACCGGCCTTGCCAGCTCGCCGCCACCACAGTAGGAGCACTGGGAGCTGCAGCAGCCCCCTGAGCAGGGCAGCTCCCCCCTGACCCTCCCTGCTCCCCTCCAGGAGCAGGACAGGCCCACCCCCCCAACCTTCCTGCTCCCCCCAGAAGCAGGGCACCCCCCCTCCTGTCCCTCCTGCCCCCCCCCGGACCAGGGCACCCTCCCTCCTGCCCCCCCCCCAGGACCAGGGCACCCCCCCTCCTGTCCCTCCTGGCCCCCCCCCCGGACCAGGGCACCCCCCTCCTGTCCCTCCCGCCCCCCCCTCCTGTCCCTCCCGCCGCCCCCCCCCCCCCCCCCCGGACCAGGGCACCCCCCCCTCCTGTCCCTCCCGCCCCCCCCCCCGGACCAGGGCACCCCCTCTCCTGTCCCTCCCGCCCCCCCCCCCCGGACCAGGGCACCCCCTCTCCTGTCCCTCCCGCCCCCCCCCCGGACCAGGGCACCCCCTCTCCTGTCCCTCCTGCCCCCCCCCCGGACCAGGGCACCCCCCCCCCCCCCGACCAGGGCAGCCCCCCTGCCCCACCACAGCCTGCCCCGCAGCCGAGAGGGGGGCACACGGCCGCGGATCCCACTCGCCGGGCCAGTGGGTACTCCGGGGCCGGGGTGACCCGCTCCTGCGGAGGCCAGGATACCGCCACAGCCCCCCGGGACCGCCCGCGGCGGGGGGCCGGCGGGAAAGCCCCGGAGCCGGGCAGGCCGCCCCGTGCCCAGCACGTTGCTGCTGGGGTCGCAGCTCCCGGCCCCGGCAGGCACCGGCTCGGGACGCCGCGGGGCAGGAACCAGGGGGCAGCCCTAGCCCGGGCGCCCCCCGCCCGGTGCCCGGGGAGTCCCTGGCCAAGCGGCAGCCCCGGGGGGCGGAACCACTCCGGGTCCCCGGTGGGGTTGGGGGTGGGCGGATGGGGACCGGCAGTTGGACGGGACCACGCGGTGCCCCGAGGATGGCACACTCCGGGGGGCGTGGGGGGGCTGGACTGAACCACTCCGAGCCCCCCCCCAGGGGATACAAGGCACAATACGGGGGGCCCGGCCGGGAAGCACCACTCAGACGCCCCCCGGGGGTTGCAACTGGGCTAAACCATTCCGGGCCCTCGGGGGGACGGGACACGGGGACACACACTCCCGGGGCCCGGCCGGCAGCGGGCCTCGGGGGGCGGCGACACGCCAGGGAGCCCGGCCGAGGGTACCGGCCGCTTGGTGCTCGCAGCGCGTTACCTCCTGCCGCGTCCAGTCCCCCCACGCCGGCCTCCGGGGTGATGGCACCGGCACCCGCCACGGCCGAGCCTTCTGCCTCCTCGGGCACCTCCAGCTCCATGGCCGCCGCGAAGGCCGCGGGCAGGGCAGGCCCGGGGCAGGACAGGCCCAAGCCCAGGCCCGCGCCCGCCGCCGCCGCCGCGCTGCTCCCGGCTCCGGTCGCCGCCGCTGAGGAGACTGGGAACGGGGGGGACCATAGAGCGCGGGAGGTGCCGCGGCTAGACACGCCCCAGCACCGCAGGGCGGAAGGGTCCGCGGCCAGCACCGGAAGTAGTGCCGTCCTCTTCCGCCGGAATCAATCGCGACGTGCGCTGGCTGTCGTGATGGTCCGCCGGCTGTGGGACCGGGACCGGGACTGGGACCGGCACCCGCCTGGGAGGCGCGGGGAGAGGGCTGGGGCCTGGCGCGCCGTAGATGGGCGAAGAAACCACCCCCCCCCGCCGTCCTCTTTAGCGGGCGGGAGGCACCGTTGAGCCGCGGCGGGGCCAGGCCCTGTCCGTCGCCATGGCAGCGGGGGCGGGCCCGGGGGCGGGCAGGTGTGCGGGGCTGGGCCGCTCCCGAACCCCGGCACCGCGGGGGCCGGGCCCGATCGCCCCTAGCGCGGCCCTGTGCGGCCCCTGGTGCCCCCCTTTCTGGGCCCTCCCGGTACCGGTTGCGGCCTCCCCACCCTCCCCCTCGGTGGGGCCCCCCAGGAACGGCGAAAAGCGCCGGGCCATGCCTGCCCCGCCACCGGTCACCGGGCACGCTCCGTCCGAGATGCCCCGAGCCGGCTCGGCGCCACCGCCGCCACTCCTCACCCCGGGCCGGGGCCCGGCCGCTCCCGGCCCCGCGGTCAGCCCGGCCCGTGGCACCATCTAGTGGCACCGGCTCGGGGTGGCCTCGGGGTGCAGGTCAGCCCCGGCCGGCCCCACCGGTTCTCCCAGGCTGGCCCCTTCGTGGCCCCGGGGGGACAAAGGTGGCAGGGTCAGCCCCGGCAGGGCGCCAGCCCGGCGTTAGCGCTCAGCCCTCGGTGCAGCCCGGGAAGGTGCCGGTGGCCCCTGTGAGGCTGCTCGGCGGCGGCGCCGTGGCGGGGCCGGGGCGCTCCGGGAGGGCAGCTGGTGGCCGAGGCTGCGGCTGGGCCCGGGGAGCGGCAGCCGCCGGGGCAGGAGGGGCTGTGCCCTCCCTCGGGGCTGGCGGGGGGCTGCGGGGAGAAGGAGCTGCCTGACGCCGCTCGGCTGGATGGCTCCGCGGTGGCGGCTGGTGGCCGGGGGCTTCAGGAGGAGCTGGGCCCCCCGCGATGCCCCACCGCGGCGCTGTGACCTGCTGCGGCAGCGGTACCGACCCCGGCTGGAAGCAGCAGCCTGGAGGGAGAGCCGAGGCGTGGACCTGATTTCTGTCACTGCAGGAAAGCCACCCCGCAGAAAGAGGAGTGATGTGGGGCCGGTCCTCAGGTGGGGGGCAGAGGAAAGGGGAAGGGGAGGAAAGGGGATAGCAGCCGTCAGCAGGGTCACCTTTTCCCCTGGACCCCGCTAGGACCGGGAGCCCCAGACTGGCCACCACCCCTGTCCCCTCATGGGGCATCGGGTGAATCCATTTGGTCCCCTCCAGGGACTCCCAAGCAGGGCTGCTGGGCAGGTCTGGGGGTCCGGGGCAGCACGGGTGGGCACAGAGCCCCACCACCTCCTTGGAGAAGGCCAGGCTTGGGGGGAAGAGCCCCATCCCCAGGCACTGCCATCACCCGTGCGCAGGGCTGGGGTGGGGGGCAAGTGGATGCAGCTGAGCCACCAGCACCGTGGAGGACAACGGGGCCAGCCCCCCGTGGCTCCTGCTGTGCGTGGGAAGCTGCCCCGGGACCCCCTTCCTCCTGCTTCCCTTCTGCAGGCAGCGTCTGGCCCACAAAGGGTTACACCAGGCACCCTGGAGTGACACCGCTGCCACCAGCCCTGGAGCTCAGCTCCTTCCTGGTCGGATCCGAGGCTCGGTGAGTGCCTAACCCTGTCCCCCCGGATCTGCTGCCCCGCTTCCCAGCTGGGCACCCAAACCCAGCCGTGCTTTCACCTGGGGAACCGGCCATGCCTTGTCCCTCTCTGGGTGGCTCCAGGACCTGGTAACCCTCCTGGAGTCGTGCTCCAATAGCAGGGAGATACTCCCGGAGGGATCCAGGGATCCTGCTGTCACAGCTCCTTGCACGGAGGGCTGGAAGATGGGCTTCCATCCTACTGATTTACACCCCAGCTGTGGTCAGACCTTCCAGAGACCCTTTTCCCAGGGCACAAGGTCAGGATCAGCCGATCACGGTGTGGGTGGGGATTGGTTAGAGGAGCTGCTGGGGCGATCCAGGACCTTGGTCCTGCATGGCCAGGACCAGGCAAGGTACGAGCGGTTTTGCAGCACTGGCTGAGACCAGGGACCCCACGGATCCCAGGAAGGCTACAGGGTCCTGGATTGAGGACCCCTCTCAGCAGGGCGGTTGGGAAGCAGGCTGTGGGTGGTGGGGGTGGCTTGGGGCAAGGCTGGGGTGGGCAGGGTGCGTTGCTTTCCAATAAATAACTTCCCCACCCGTTGCTGTCTCCACGGTGGGCATCGCCAGTGGTGTCACCCAGGGCCAGGCACAGCCCCGCATCGGGGCCCTCGCACTGGGGTGAGCTGCCCTGGCACAGCCGGGGCTTCGTTTGCCATTAAAAGCCCTGGGAGATGCCGGCCACGGGGTGCGTGTGGGGCAGAGTGGGGTGTGTGGGGCTCCCAGTGCAGCCAGTGCTGGGCGCATCGGTCTGGGCCGTGGTCAGCTCTGCCCAGATACTGCCGCTCCCGGTGGGGCCATTTCGGGTGCGGGCTGGTTTCTGTCAGAAACCGGCCGAGCCGGCTCCTCCAGCTGCCAGCCTTGGCCTTTGCCTCGGGACAGGCCCTACGCCAGGTTCCCGGCTGGAGATCAGGGGCAGGGCTGGGGCTTGGTGGCACTGTGGGTGCTGCCATTGCTGGCTGGTGAGATGGGAGCTGCTGCTGTCCCCACGCTGTCCCCTCTGCTCCAGACTGCCACCGCCCGCAGAGAGCCACAGGCCAGCGGGATGTGGGTTTGTGGCTGATTTGTGCCACCCCAGTGATGGGACAACAGTGGGAGCTGGCTGGGGACAGTGAGGGGCTGTGTTGGGTGGCAGCGGGATCTGCTCTGGCACAGTGAATGAGTTGCCACCCCAGGGACAGGGATGCTCTGGCTGCCCCACAGCCAGGGTGCCTTGGAGCTGTGGCTCACGCCGTGTCACCCCTGGGCATCCAGGGAGCCCATAAGCACTGACCAGCCGACACTGGTGACATGGCTGAGACGGGCCGCGCCAGTTCAGCTCACTGATGTGGCAGGAAACCACCCCACCGCCGTGCAGGGGTCTCCTGTTTATTGCCGGTATTACATGCACTGGGACAGGACCCTGGGTGCCATGGTCAGCCCCAGCTCCCCCCCCCAGGCACAGGTGTCCCTGTGGGTGGCGAGTAGGTGCTTGGGCTGGTTTCGGCAGCTCGTGACGCGGAGTGGAAACCCGGACTCTGCCCTCCCCGCTCGCCGGCGGGGGCTGTTTCTGAGGCCCGGGTGAATGATTACACCGACCCTCCCCAGGGCTGCCAGACCCTCCCTGGGGCTGCCGGGGCTGGGTCTCATCTCGGGGGCCGCTTCAGTGCAGCTCTGGCTGGGGGCTGGGCACGGAAAGTCCCCATGCTGGGGCTGAGCTGCCGTGTTTGCCCCAGGGTTGGCTGCCCACCACCGGCCTTAGCTTTGGGCTCTGGGCTGGCATGGGCAGGAGATGGGTGTGTGGATGTGTCCTCTCCAGTCCCTGTACTGGTTGGAGGGTGAGGACCTGGTGGTGGTGGTGGTGGCATCGCGCTGGGCTGTTGGCTTTCCCATCCCCATTGCACTGGAGAATCACTTCATGGTCTCACCAGGGTCTCACCAGGGTTTCCTTGGCATGTGCAGTGGCACGGATAAGCCTGGATCCTTTGAGTCCCTGATCAAACCGGCTCCTTCCCGTCCCACCCTGTGGCAAGTGACAGGAGGCTCTGGGTCTGCTCCCCCCTGCCCCATGCAGGGATCCCACATCTCTCCGGGTTCATGCGGATGTTTCCTCCAGGGAGCCAGGAGCTGGTGGGGGGGATCCCCAAGCCCATCCCAGGCATTTCAGCCCAGACGGGCCATCATCCCATCATCCTGTCAGTCAGGCTTATCCATCCTGGGTGGAAAACGGATTTGGGGAAGACCCAGGGAAACCAAAGGGTAAAGCTGGGGCACTGGAGCTCCCAAAGCGGTTGGCAGAGCTGTCACGCTGCAGCCCAGAGCAGGCAGGCGGGAGGGCACTGAAGCACTGTCCAAAGCAGCACCCTGGGGTCTGCCAGCTCCTGGGAGGAGGGAGAGGAGGGGGACCATAAGGATGGCATGGACAAGTGGTCCCAGCTATGGAGATAGTTCCTGACCTGCTTGCCCTGCGTAAAACCTCCCCTTCTGTGGACACACATCCGAGGGCACGGAGATGGACATCTCAAGGGGGTGATTTCACACTGCATGGAGGCAGCTCTGGGTGCCGGAGCTCTCACGTGGGGTTAGGCAGGGACAACACAGCTGCGAGTCCTGGTGCCCCGGTGGGTGCCTGGGCACTGTGGGGGCTCTGTGCCCTGCACCCTTGTTGTCCCTGGTGCCCGCAGCTCAGCTTTGCTTCTGCTCTTCATTGCAGGCCAAAGCGGGATTGAGGAAGGGGCCGGTGGCTGCAAAGAGGACCCGGAGCCGGTCTGTGCCCCTGGCCGCCGGGCAGGGTCTGCTGCGCTGGCTGGCCGCTGCGGTCGCCCTCCCTCACTTGCGCTGGCGGGTGGCCGCCATGGAGGAGATGTTGATCTGGGAGCAGCACACGGTGACACTGAGCAAGGTGCGCACGCATGGGAGGGGACGGGGTCTGTGGGGCCGGCTCTGCCTGACCCCCTCTGCCTGTCCCCACTAGGATCCTCAACGGGGCTTTGGCTTCGCTGTCTCTGGAGGCCGGGACCGTCCCAACAAGACAACTGGGGAGACAGCAGTGATTGTTTCAGATGTGGTGTCCGGGGGACCAGCAGTGGGCCGGCTCCAGTGAGTGTGTGGGGACATGGGGACACAGGGGGTGCCTGCTGCCGGCAGAGACGGGCAGGGCAGCAAATCACTCCTACTGGGACAGGGCCAGCACTGCTGCCACGCTGCCCACCTGGGATGGGGTCTCCTGGGGCAACGGGTGCCCTTGCCACCCTGCCAGCTTCCCTGGCTGAGGGCTGTGCCTGGGGCAGAGCCACAGCTGCATTTTCCCTCCCAGGAGGAAGGATCACATTGTGATGGTGAACGGCCTTTCCATGGAGAACGTCTTGTCCTCCTTCGCCATCCAGACACTGAAAACCTGCGGCAAGATTGCCAACATCGTGAGTGTGCCCTGCAGCAGGACAAGGGCCAGCATCGTGCACGGGCCAACACCGTGCTTGTCCCCATCCCAGCTCCCACACACCCTGGGTTTCCCATTCAGGGCTTGGAAATCAATGTAGAAACATCTCCTGGCAGAGGTGGCTGCACCCACCACCCTTTCTTTCTCACTTTCCATCTGCAGACACTGAAAAGACCAAAGAAAGTCCACCTCCCTGTGAGCAAGAGCAGCCCCAGCTCCCCCACTGCCCCCCGACACTATGACTCGGATGAGGACTATGGGTCACATGCTGCAGATCCAGCCCTGCACCGCTCCCGGGATGACCTGGACCACAGCCAGGGCTACGATGGGGACTCATCCAGTGAGAGGAGCTCTGGCCACTACCAGGATGACAGCCGCCACCACAAGTCGGTGTCCCGGAGCCGGAGGCGAAGCCAGGACAGCAGTCACTGGAGGCAGAGCGGCAGTGGCTCAGGTCAGAGGGGCTACAGCCGGCACCGCTCCACCAACAGCTTCGGCCACAAAGGGGACACCAACGGGCTGGCCCTGGTGTCAGGCTTCAAGCGGCTGCCACGCCGGGATGTGCCGACAAAGCCCATCACGTCGGTCTTGGTGAAACAGAAGCAGAGTGAAGGTGAGGCCATCCTGCTCCCTCTGTCCCTGGGTCTTGTCGCCTGATTTGTGGCTGTGTGCCCCCCCTGGGGAGGAGGCGATGGCAGGGTTGGTGCCAGGGTCTGGCATGTGGTGAGGGAGCAGTGCATGCCGTGCTGGGTGCACCAAACCCACCCAGCCTCAGCCCAGGGTTGCAGAGCTCAGTTTTGCAGCTTGCTAGTGCCCCACGGGGGGCTGGGCTGGACTGCTGGAGGTGGTGGCGAGGGGGGACCTTGAGTGGATCCTGCATCTGCCTGGCTCTGGTACTGTCATGGGCTCTCTCCGGTGTAGAGTATGGCCTGAAGCTGGGGAGTCAGCTTTTCATCAAGCACATAGTGGAGAGCGGGCTGGCAGCGAAGGGCAGCTCCTTGCAGGAGGGAGACCTTATCCTGAAGGTACGGGCACCCACGGGGCGCACAGCACTTGCTGGGGATCTCATCTCCCCCTCTTCGGGTGGCTTGTCCCCTGGCTAGCGTCACCACAGGGGACGAGCCAAGAGCGTGCTTCTCTCAGCTGCCTGTGAAGGCTGAGAGCTGGGCTGGAGGCAGCTCTGCCTGGTGCCCGCAACCCTGCCCCGGCTCCCAGCCTTCCCCGGGGACCCCGTGCGGGCTCGGGGGTGCCAGCTCCCTGCGATGCCGAGGCTGGCTGGTCGAGGCAGCCCTGTGGCATTCAACCAGGGCTGGTGGCCTGTCCCTCTGCCACAGCGGGATCACGTCTGCTCCACTGTCCCCGCAGCACGTGGTCCCCTCCCGTGTGAGCGTGTCCCCATCGGGGCAGCAGTCGGCCTGAGGAGCTCGGGTGTTTGGATGAAATGATATTTCAAGCGTTTGGGAAGGAGGAAATAGAGGGAGGGGGACTCCTCGTTTGCACACATGGGCCAGGCGGACCTGTGGCTGCTGGGAACTGGAGCCAAAGTGACTCTGGGGCAAATGGGAGGGATTTCATCCCAGCAATTCGGTGGGAAAAGCTGCTGCACCCTGGGGACATCACAGCCCCACGATCCGCTTGGGGCCTGACCCCTGGCACCAGCCCAGTGCATGGAAGGACAGCACGGGGCCAAGGTCAAAGTAAAACTGAGCTTCAGGCATCTGAGCAGGTCTCTGCAGCTCCTGCCCCCATGCAGGGCTCCCCAGCAGCTAAAGGTGGGAGTTAATTAGCCTCACTAATTTTGTTTCCTCTGTGCGGGATGAGGTCCCACTGGGAGACAGCCAGGAATGGGGATGTGGTGTGGGATAAATGGGAGCTGAGGCCAGGCTGGAGGGGCTGGGGAGCGACCGGGGAGGTGGCGGTCAGAGCATCCCATTTGAGCAGGGCTGTCCTGGGGGTGGCTGTCCTGGGGGTGACTTTCCCAGGATCAAGCGCCCTGATGCCTCCCACTCTGCCCCTTCTAGATCAATGGGGTGGCCAGTGAGGACATGTCCCTGGCTGACACGCAGCAGCTCATTGAGCAGACAGAGGGGACCCTGACCTTGCTTATTCTTCGGGACGACCGGCAGTTCCTGGTCAACATCCCTGACATAGAAGACAGCCAAAGCGACAGCTCCCGGATGGATGGTGAGGGGACAGGGTGACAGGGCTGGGGGCCAGATACACAGCACAGGGACTGGATAGTCTCTAAAATGTCTTCCTGTTGGTGCAGATATCTCTGACATTGACTCTGAACTGTCTCACCCACCATCCCCTGAGACCTCTGCGCGACCCCCAGCTGCTGCCACGATGAATTCCCCGCCGTAAGCCCCGCTCTGCCCCCACGAACCCCTCTTTTCCCCATCAGATCCCCGGTGTGTGCTTTGCCTCTCTGGAGGGGCTGGTTCTCCTCCATCCCAGAGCCAGTTCACCCTGCGTGTGGGACTGCTCCACTGTCCCCGCTGCCCACCTGGCACTGCCTGCCTGTGCCCACGCAGGGCCTGCCTAAATCCTGCCCCAACTTTGTTCCAGGGATAGGAGACGATCAAACAGGGACCCTGTGGCCGACACGATCGTTGACAGCGCTCAGGACCCTGGTGAGTGAGCTCAGAGCAGGCTGGGGGAGCTCAGGGCACCGAGGGGCTCTGGGCTCCTGCATGTCTCTGCTGTCCAACCCCCCCGGGCAGAGCCACGCCAGGTCTCCCCGTGCCTCAGCTGCCCCGGCAGCGGCGCAGTCACCACCGCCTCCGGGACCAGCTCTCCTTTCCTGCAGACCTGCTGGAAGCTGTGGAGGGGGATGGCAGCCACGCTCCCCACACCAGCCCCGCTGCCCGAGCTGCCCGCAAGGATGGGTGCGTCTGTGAGAGGCGGTGGGGAGCAGATGGGGGAGATGGGGAGCTGCTCTGGTGCAGGGCTGGGGTCACAGGGTCGGTGATCCCCTTGTGCTGTCCTCAGCACGTCACCACGGGGCTGACCGTGGCTTCCCCCGTGGCAGGTACAGCGCTGACTCCAGGGTCGTGCACTTTGTGAAGGCCAAGAGCATTGGGCTACGGCTGGCGGGGGGGAACGACGTGGGCATCTTTGTGTCCAGCGTGCAGGAGGGGAGCCCAGCCGACAGCCAGGGCATCCAGGAAGGGGATCAAATCCTGCAGGTACCCAGGGCTGCGAATGGCTCTAAATGCTGCTGCACCCAGACTGGTCCCATCCTTCCTGCGTCTGATACCTCCCTGGGGTCTGGATTTCTGCTGCTGGGCATCATCTTGGGTCGGTGCTGCTGCCCATGGCCCGTACCCATCGGGCTGGCTCTGCGGGTGCTGCCCAAGGGGGTGACCCCCTCTCTGGCACCATGCTAACACCCAGCAGAGTCAGGGCACCCCCTCAGCTGGCCCAGTGGCCCTCCCCAGGGTTACTAGGGGTTTTGGCAAGCACTTGGGTGACAGGAACCGGTTCTGGCTGCCAGCCTGCCTTGGGCACTGCTGCCCCTGCAGTCCCCCCACCGGTATCTGTGCCCTCCGTCCCGCTGGCAAGGCCATGTCTAAGCGCTTTTCTGCGGCAGGTAAACACCACCAGTTTCCAGAACCTGACCCGTGAGGAGGCCGTGGAGTATCTCATGAGCCTGCCACCCGGTGAGGACATCACGCTGTGGACCCAGAGCAAGCAGGACAGTGAGTGATGACCAGACTCATCCTGGGCTTGTGCCTCTCCCATCCTTTGTCTCTTCTGAGCAAGCATCAGAGCCACTAGACTTGCCATGGCCTTTTCTGCCCCTGCAGGGTGGTCCTTCTTCCCCACAGCCCTCCCATCCTCCTCCAGAGAGGTGATGGGAGGGAACCAGATGATCCCAACCCCTTTTGTGTCTCGGTATCCTGGAGCACGGGGGCTTTCTGCACCGTGGCTCAGCCTGGAAAGGCCAGTATGTGCTGGGGGGTCAGATCCTGCTGTTGCCAGCATGGCTGAGAGCGCCATGGGAGGAAAAGGTGTCCCCAACACCCTCCTTAGCAGCAAAGGCTACTTGTGGAGGCTCCCGGCCAGTGTAGCTCCTTCCCAAATCTCTCCAGCATCTTCCTTGTCAGATAGCTTTTCCCGTGATGGTCCCTCTCTCCCTGGGCTCCAGTTTACAGGAAGGTGATCTCGTCCAACACGGGTGACTCGTTCTACATCCGGACACACTTTGATTTTGAAAAGGACACACCGTCAGGGCTCAGCTTCGTCCGTGGGGACGTCTTCCACGTGCTGGACACCATGTACCGGGGCAGGCTGGGGAGCTGGCTGGCTGTGCGCATGGGCAGGGACCTGCAGGAGCAGGACAAGGGCATCATCCCCAACCGGAGCAGGTAGGGATGGAGCCAGGAATAGCTCCAAGGTGAGCAGAGCTGGGGGATGGCTTCCCAGTGAGACGGGGACGTGGACAGTGGGCCCCGTAAGAGGCAGGGCAAGTGCTGGTGGAGCAGTGGTAGGAAGCATGAGCTGGTGAAATCCCTTCTTAGGGGTGATGGGGCAGTTGATGCTCTGGTTGTCCAAGGTCCTGAGGGAAGAAGCTACCACAGCCTCATCCGGCCATGCCACGGAGCAGGGACACTGGCTTCTTCTGCCCTGCTCCTCGGAGCCTGGAGTGACAAAACAGGGGTTAAATCTGGAGGCTCCGTGTCCTGAACCCTTTCCCCTCCCAGAGCCGAGCAGATCGCCAGCCTGGAGTCGGTGCTGAAAGCCACATCTGGTGCCAACCCCTCCGGGGCACGGGCTGAGTTTTGGAAGCTGCGGGGCCTGCGGGGAGCCAAGAAGATGCTGCGGAAGAGCCGGGAGGACCTGTCTGCCCTCACGAAGCAGGGCTGCTACCCACCGTATGAGAGGGTAGTCCTGAAGGAAGGTGGGCACCAGGGCTGCGTCCCCATCGCCCAGACCCACCCAGGGGACATTGGCACAGGGCTGCCCCGCTGCAGGTGCTGGTGGGCTCCGCTCTCCTGGAAGGAGTGGGGCTGGACACCTGGGTGCTGTGAGCTCTGCCCTCGCCCCCAACCTCCCTGAGCCGGTGTCTTTTCCCCACAGCCAGCTTCAAGCGGCCGGTGGTGATCCTGGGCCCCATCGCAGACATTGCCATGCAGAAGCTTAGCATGGAGCTGCCCGAGCTGTTCGAGATCGCCCGTAAGTGCCCCCCTCGCCGTGGGGAAATTGCCCCCGGCAGCTGGACCCTCAGTGCCC
Source organism: Falco biarmicus (assembly GCF_023638135.1). NCBI lineage: Eukaryota > Metazoa > Chordata > Aves > Falconiformes > Falconidae > Falco > Falco biarmicus. The sequence continues at coordinate 66,074,879 of NC_079291.1, forward strand.
AGGACCTGTGGGAGCTCTTTATCCGGGGCTCTGTCCCAATCCTGCCTTATTGCCCCCACTCCGTGACACCGCCAACTCTTTCCCGGATGCGTTCACCCTCCTTCCTTGAGGGACACTGCCCAGGGCTGGGCACAGCCAGACCCAGCCTGGGGCTGCTGGAGATGCCACATCTCTGCCAGCCTCTCTCACGCCATGTCTCTGTGTCCTGCAGTGAGCGTGCCTCGAGACGGGGCATCATCCAAGGTCATCAAGTTGGATTCAGTGCGGCAGATCGCAGAAAAGGTGAGAGACCACCCTGGTGTGCTCGGGGTGGTCCTAGTGGGTGGCCTTGCTGTCCCCAGCGGGGCTGATGACTGCGCCCTGCCCCAGGACAAACATGCCTTGTTGGACATCACACCTTCGGCTGTGGAGCGTCTCAACTACGTGCAGTACTACCCGGTGGTGGTGTTCTGCGAGCCGGAGAGCCGGCAGGGCATCAAGGCCATGCGCCAGTGGCTGGCACCTGACTCCAGGAAAAGCTCCCGGCGCCTCTACGTCCAGGCCAACAAGATGAAGAAGCATTGCAGCCACCTCTTCACTGCCACAGTCAGCCTCAGCGGCAGCGGCAACACCTGGTACGAGACGATCAAGAACATCATCAGGACGCAGCAAAGCCAGCCCATTTGGACAGCGGTGGAGCAGGTACAGGGCACGGGCTCCCGCGGCACTGCTCAGCCTGCTGGGGCTGCAGCCAGGCAGGCGACAGGACCACCCGTCCGCCGCACACCGGGGGTCCCAGGTCTCTGTCATCCCCACGTTGCAGGCAGATGTGGCACCGGAGGACAGTCTGGACCTGCTGAACCCGCCAAGCGCAGCAGCCTCAGGCTACCTGACCTGTGACAGTCAAGCCAACAGCGACTACGATGACACGGATGGCGAGGCAGGTGCCTACACTGATGGTGAAGCAGAGGACGCCTATGACCAGCCCGGGCTGGCCCGCTCCTCCGAGCCAGCACAGGTGTCCCCAAGTGATGATCTGAGGGAGCAGGTGGGTGTCCCCCCCACTGGTAAGAGGGGCTGGGCGGGCAGAGGGGGAGCAGCGTAGTGCCTGGCTGTGGGGGATAATTCCTAGCCCCTGTGGCACAGGCAGCGCATCCCCTCCAGCTGCTGCAGCGTCCTGCTGCGCATCCATGCCCAGCCCCAGGCTGGTGCACAAATCCTGCCCCTGCCTGAGCCCCCACCTCTCTGGTCTTTCACAGGTGACCAAGCAGCAGCAGCAGGGCCAGCGTTACGACAGCATCAGGTACCCTGCACACCAGGCCAGCTGGGGAGGGGGTAACGCAGCCAGCAGAGCCACAGGTGCCAGCTGTGCCCCCCATCTTGACCCGGCGGCAGAGGCCTCACCGCAGCTTCTTCTCCCCCAGGGAATACGAGCACGATGCCGTGAGGAAGAGGTTCACACGGGCCAGGGATGACTCGGACCAGGATGAAGGCTACGAGTGGGGCCCAGCTACAGATGTGTAGCGGCACCCCTGGCTTCTGTCCCACTGGGACCCAGACCCTTTAGGCAAGCCCTGCTGCAGCCTTGTGCCACCAGCTCCATGTGACAGCCCAGGTGGTGCCACAGCACCCCACAGCCAGGCTGGGGGGTTGGGGCTAATCCTGCTGTACCCCTCACCACCAAGTGCCTCCTTTCCCCTTTTGGCTATGGCTGCTGCTGCTGGAATAAAAGGGATGTTTTGATGGGGACACACCGTCTCCGTGGGTGGGGGGGTAGCCGTCTGCAGGAGAAACGCAGGCAGCAGGGTGGCAGGCAGCAGGGTGGCGTTGCTGGGACCCAGCCCCCTCCATGGCCGGCCACCCTGCCTGCAGCGTGGGGGTCAGGGTGCATGCACCGGGGCTGACCCTCTGCTGCAGCCCAGCCCGGGCTCCTGAAACGCAGCCTCCCACATTCCCCAAAACTTTTTTTATTTTTCTATCAACCAAGCACACAGGCAAAGTCAGGGCAGCGCTGCCTCAGCTGTAGGGCTCCAGAGACCCACTCACAAAAAGACACATCACCGGGGGCTGGCCCTTGGGGCTCAGGACCCCAAGCTCCCCAGGATGCGGGACTGAGCAGTGTCCATGTTCCCTTTCGCTGCGCCGAGGGACAGCCCTGAGGGCTGCGAGCCAGCGCCCTGGCAGGCTGGGCTGTGCGTGCAGAGCGGTTAAAGGCAGCACCAGAGAAAAGCAGAGGTAGTTTCCCAGCATGGTGTACCAGGGCTAATGGGGAGTCCGTTTGCATTCCCGATGGGCCCCAGCAAAGCCAGGGAGGAGCAGGCGCCAAGGGTGCTGCTGCCCTTAAAGCTGAGTCTGGGAGCTGCCAGGTCTCCCTCGGGGGTGCCGGCGTGTGCCCCCACACTGGTATGCAGGGTCAGTGCCGAGCTGAGCTCCGCACCTGTGATTCAGCACCATCCCCACAGGGGGAAAGGCACCGTGGGTGAGTGTAAAAGCACTATCTGTAGTGACTGAATGGGGTGACCTTTCGCATGGGGTCCCCTCTCCTGCCAGCACCAGGCCAAGGAGAGGGGCTCTGTGAAGCAGCGGGACAGGCACACACTGCAGGCACTGTGAGGCTGGGAGGGGGGAAGGCAGGGGGAGGAGGTGCTCAAACCACGCACCACAGGCCCTGACACTGCCTTAGCTGGTTATCGGGGCCCCCAGAATCTCCCACTGCATCCTGAGTAAAACCAAAGAGGTGCAGGATTAGGCCCTGCTGGGGACCAGAGGGCTCCGATGAGGGTGCTGGGGTAGGAGGCGGAGCCTGTCCTGCCCTCACGGCCCTGGGCTTGCTCCTGCCTGGCTCCAGGCACGTGTGGCGACAGCCGGCCATGGCCAGCAGCTCAGAGGAAGAGGGGTTGCTCCTGCCCGGTCAGTAAGCGGTACGTGGAGGCCGGCATCGTCTTGATGTGGACCTAGGCAGAGACCCAAGATCAGCTGGGAGATGCCAAAGCCCAGGCTGGAGGGGTGCTGGTGCAAAACTGAGCCCAGCCAACTCCATGTGCAGCTGCCCCGCAGCACGGGGGCCCTGGCCGTCACCCAGCTCAGGCCTGGCTCACCTCACTGACCGCCTGTGTGAGGATCTGGATGATCTTCTCATGGGGTGTTGCCACCACGCTCTGCCCGTTGATCTCGATGATGCGGTGCCCCACGCGGATGCCACCTCTCTCAGCAATGCCCCCACGCATCAGGCTGCAGATCTGGGGAGCAGAGCGCGTTGGTAAGAGCAGAGCTGTGCCCACAGCCATGCCCAACCACCACCTCAAACCCTCTCATCCGTGCAGGCTCCCAGCAAGAACTCTAGACTTGGGCGCTGCCTCCTCCAGCCCATGGCTGTGCAGCGAGGGCAGGGACGTGCTTTTGCTTTGCTGCCACCAGCGCGCCGTGCTGAGCTGTAGGGCAGCCAGGGAGCTCAGCTCCCCCCAGCCCCACATCGAGGCCTCATGCTCTCCTCAAGCCTGGGCTGCAGAGCCAGAGCTTCTCACCTGGGCACCAGCTCCTGCAGTAACCACAGCTCCAATGCATTTGGGAACATCGGACACTGCACAACGCAACCGTGCCACCCCCTCCACCATCCACCCACCCCATCAACCCCCACTGGTCCTGGAAATGCCCCTCTCTGCCTTTCCAACACAGCCACTGTGGAGCCCAGAGCGGAGAGTGCTTAGGGTGCTGGAGACAGCAACAAGCATCACTAAGGTCACAGCAGGAAAGCCAGGAAGAAACCACCACCTTGAAAGCAAATAGCTGAAGAGCAGCAGTGAGACAGATCTGACTGCTGGTGCTGCAGGACAGCTACAAAGAGCCTTTTGCCGTGGCACAGCAGCACCCTGTAAAACCTCAGCCCCGGCAGGCACAAGGAACGCTGGAACTGTGCGCGTCCATGCGGATGCAGCCCGAACCGCGTGTCCCTCTGGCAGACAGGTGGCCGAAGCCCACGGCTGACCCTGGCCTGGCTTCTGCCCCCACCCCCACAAGCACTCACCACGCCGTTCTCAACACAGAAGCCCAGCTGATACTTGGAGTCAGGGCGCCGGATGACAGCCGTGGTGACAGGGGGACAGTGCACGATGTTCAGCACAACCTCTGTCTGGTGCTTCAGCTCCTGGAAGATGGGAGGGGGCTCTGTCAGACTTTGGAGACTATTTGGCATGGTTGAGAGGGGCGATGCAGCCACACTGCTCATGGGAGGGCTGAGGATTAGCAACCTGTTTTCAATGGGGAAACTGAAGTACACACAGGGATACTGCCGTGTTCAAATTCAGGGAGAACAACTTATAAATCCAGTTCAAGACGCCCCACTCTGCCCCTGAGGCCACAGTGTCCTTGCTTTCAGCTCATTCCTGCCCTGGGAGGTAGAAGATGCAACAGGTTCCCTCCAGGACAGATGCCTGCCTCCTCACCCACCCCCCTCCTCCGGCAGGGTCCTGCCTGCACCCCACCACAGCAAGTTTAGCTCCCCAGCTTTGTCCCTGCCTTGTCACATCCCCTCCTCCCAAGCACTCACAGCAGGGACTGTCGCAGCCCACCAGATAGGTGTAGGCCCCCAGACTCCTGTCCCCTCTTCCTCTACGGCCTCCTATCACTCATCTGCACACGAGCCAGGAGCATCAGGGGGTACCCCGGTATTACAGACACTCCTGGATGCATTCAGGCCAGTCCCCATGTCTGCCAGGGCTCTCGCTCACCAGGCCGGAGGCAGGTGGCAGCCTGCGCGCAGCCCCGGCTCACCCGGATGATGCTCTGGCAGGTGGTGAGGGGCAGCCCCACCAGGCTCATCCCGTTGACAGACATGAGGCGGTCTCCGATGCTCAGCTCGCCCGACTTCTCCGCGGGACCCCCGTGCATCAGGTTGGCAATGACCACTGTGGGCAGGATGGAGCCCCAGCCTGACTCCACGATGGCAATGCCCAGGATCTCCCCCTTCTGCTTCCGGATGCAGACCTGGGAGGGCAGGCACAGATAGGTCACAGTCACCAGCCACGGGGCACGTGTCCCAGCCCAGCACAGGTGTCCTGGGCTCACAGCCAGCTGGGATGGGGCCCAGTTTTGTAGGGAGCACCCCAGCTGCTCAGGGAGCCATGGAGGGGATGACGTAGAGGTGCCAGCAGGTACCCCATGCTGTCCCCACCACTTCAAAGCAGCTCTTACATCCTTGCAGTTCTCCTGCCGGGAGAAGTGCGTCAGCTCTGCATTGTATTGTTCCTGGTCCTCGAGAGCACGGCTGTACTGGCGAGGGCTCAGCTCGCTCGGGTCAATGCTGTTGGCCTCCAGGAAGCGCTGGTAGGCCACGCCAAACGCCTGTCCGATGGCCTGAGCGATGATCTGGGCCTGCGGAAAGAGAGGGGCTGTCTGTGCCCACGGCTCGTGGCCAACAGTCTCATGGCCAAACCAGAGCCAACAGGTGCTAGCACCCTGCAGTGCACAGCACAAGCACTGTGCCCTGGGAGCTCCAGGGCATCCCAGCCTCTTGCCTGCCCGAATGGGCCCCTTTACGGTGCCAGTCCTCCCTGCTTTTCTTGCTGGGCCCCTCTATGTCGCAGAGGTGCTCAAGCTGGGCTCCTTCCCCCTCTGTGCTCACCAGGACCCCCCAGCACAGAGACCCAGAGCACCCAGTCATTACAGCAGGATAGGGCCCAGTACCCCAATGTCACCCTGCCCTCCCAAGGGACTCGTGTGTCTCCTCACATCAGCCGAGTGGAAGACGTGGCAGATCATCTTGTAGAGCCGCTTTTCCTCTGCTACATCTGACCGCCGAGGAAGTTTCCGACGTGCCATGAGCACCACGAGGGAGCCGATGTCAGCAATGTAGGAGATGGTCTGGAGGGAGTGATCCATCATGGCCTCCTGACAAGAGGGACACAGAGAGAGACATTCAGCTCCCCCTGGCCCGATGGACCCTTTGGGCAGCCCGTAAGCCAGCCAGGCACCACCACAGGCAGGGAGTGTTTAGGTTCAACCACCACCCTGCTGAGATGCAGCTCAAATGCCTGGCACGTGCTGGGCAGAAGTCACATCTACGCTAAAAGGTACAAGCAGCTCCTTCAATCAAGGACTCATCTGTGTCCCTGGGTGCTGCCAGGGGACAAGACAGCTCTTTCCCCTTATTATAAAGCAGAAACTAGTTCTGAGGCAAAAAGCTACAGAAATTTCAAGTCTAGGTTCCCTGGAGCCTGGTCTCAGAACCCAGCAGCTCCCACGAGGCAGTCTGCCTGAGAAGCCTCCAGCAGCCGTGCAGGGAGCCAGGGGACACGGCAGCACGTCTGTGTGGGATGGCTGCAGAGTAACGTGTCTCCTCCCAGATGTGTGTCCTTGCCCGTAGGCTATCCTCAGCCTGCCGTGGGTGCAGAGATCCCAAGGCCAAACAGGACGGTTTCAGCAGCCCCAAAGCCATGCGGGTGCTCCCGTTCCCTGCTCACCTGTGTGTCAGCCGTGAGCACCTTGATCCTCTGTGTGGAGACAAACAGATCCACCTCCGTCATGGGCTGGGACTCCCCCTCCGGTGCCTGCAGAACGAAGCACCCAGGAAAGCTCACGGCTGCTGCCAGGACTCCTCTGGGTCCCTGCCCCACTGCCAGGAGGTTCCCCTGGACACGTCCTGAGAGCTGCCCCATGCCCATGAGGGGCCAGGCTGGTGGCAGTCATGCCCCCCTACCCTCCTGCACCTTGATCCTGTCCACCGCCTCCTGGGCCTGTGCCATGCGGATGCTGGTTGGGGGGTTCCTCTCTGAGACCAGCTGTGTGGAGCCCAGGTACTTTGCCCCAAAAATCACACCGTCCAGCAGATCCTCCGGGTCACAAGGGCCTGGAACTGAGGCATCAGGAGGGACTAAGCAGGGGCTGGTCACCCCAGCTCTGAAAACCAGGGGTACCAACTCCTACTGCCCATTAGCTGTATTCCCACACGCAGCAAAGCAGCTCAGCGCTTGAGAGACAGACTCCTGGCATCACTGGGGGACCAGCTCTGACCCCAGGGCCGCTTCTCCCTTCCCTTGAGCACACCCTGGCATCCCTCTTTGTCCCTCCCCAAGCCTGAGCAAACACCCCCATCCCCGGTCTCTGAAGCACCCCCATTTGCTCAGCAAAGGGCAAGGTGGGATCAAATGAGCCACCCGGAGTCTGCAGCCACGTTCCCACCCTGCACGGGCACAGAGCCACGTGCTCCCCTCCCCGGCTGGGACCCCTGGTCACCCCACATTCGGGGTCAGAGCAGGAGGCTGTAGGTCAGGCCTCCTGGATGCTCTGGCTGCTTGAGCACAGAAGCAACTCACCCTCTTTGAAGGTCGAGCAGGAGGATTGGGATTTCCTGTTCTGCAAAGCAACAAGAGAGCAGGTGAGGCACTGATTGGGATCCCAGGGATTCAGCAGGCATGCTCTACAGCCAGGCTGCCCCTGGAGCACCAGGCCAGCGAGGGCACAGTGTCCCGGAGGCTGGGGGTGGGCGCACAGGGCCCTGGGGCTGTTCGGACCCACCAGCCTCTTCCCTGGGGCATGCACAGATCAGCCAGCCATGCAAATGCTCCCCTCCCCACTCAGGGCAGCAGGGGCCAAAGCCAGTACCGAGGGTCTTGTCCGGGCACCCCAGCAACATGAGGACCTGTAAGACCCGAGGAAAAGAAGTCTCTGGCTTCCCCCTGTCCCCACCCAAAACCCCACGAGGGAGCAGAGCCAAGGGGGTGCACTCACGGTCATGCTGCCCTGGGGTGGCTGCTCTGGCTCCAGGGCCAGAGTGGGAGGCAGGGCCACCCAGGCTGGCTCCGGAGAACTGTCCTGATTGCCCTCACAGGCAGAGTCGACCTCGCAGTGCACTTCTCCATAATACCAGCTGCCGGAAGTTCCTTCCTCCGAGCTCTCTGGCCTCTCCAGCCCTTCAGGCTTCTCCACAGCAGCCGGCTCCTCTTGAGCCTGCAGCATCTCCAGGTTGGTCCCAGCCAGGATATCGGAGCGGGCCAAGGGAGTCTCAGTGCCGGCCTCAGGCAACCCCCCCTCATAGCACAACAGGCTCAGCAAGTCCTCCCGGTCGGCCTCGGCGAAGAGCAGCCCGTGGCAAGGCCGGGAGCAGGCCGAGTGCTGGGCACAGCAGGGCCGCGTTGCTAGGCCTTGGCCCATGGCCACGTGCAGCGGGCAAGGCCGGCACTTGCCCTGGCACTCGCTGTCACCGCGCCGGGGCTGCTCGCCTGCTGGAGGGGCCGGGCCCGCACCTGGGGAGGGCAGCAGGCCCCGCTCCGAGGGGGGCGAGTGGTCGCTGAGGTTGGGGTCGAGGGTCTCCAGCTGGGCCAGCAGGCCCTGCATCTCCGCGGGATCAGCCTCCGCGCCCTTGGCCCACTCGGCCCTGCCCGGGCGCGCACTGGCCTCGGGGGTCTCATCCAGCTCCATGCCCACCGGGTCGCCGCGGCTGGAGATCCGGGGGTGGCCCACGCCCTCAGGGGTATTCCCGGCACCGGGCTCCCAGCCGACGGAGCCCTGCGGTGCCGCGGCCGCCTCCTCCAACTCCCTTCCCGAGCCCTGGTAAAGCGCCGCTCGGCCGCGCCCGCCGTCCGAGGCTGCGGCAGGCCCCGGGCTGGGCCCTGCACCCCGCCGCCGGGCCTCGGGGCCGCAGCCAGGCCGCGGGGGGGCGAAGGGGGGCTCCTGGGACTGTCTCACACCCCGGCGGAGCTCGGGGGCGCCGGGCCGCGCCGCCGGCCCCTCCTCCGTGTCCATGGCCGGCGGCTCCGGGGCCTCGTCGCTGCCCAGACCAGGGGCTGAGGCCGCAGCCGCCTGGAAATCCATGCGGCTCTCCATGGCCTCCTCCCGGGCGCGGAGCAGGGGCCGGCTCCCCCCGCTGGCGACCGAGGGCCGCTCGGACTCAGGGGGGCCGGGGCCGCCGGCCGGGGCCGGGCCGGTCCCGCCGCCGCTTCCGGGCGCCGTCGCGGCGCATGCGCGGCCCGGCGTAGCCCCGCCCCTCCCGGCGTGCCCCGCGGTGCCCCAGCATGGCCGCCCGGCTGCTGCAGTGGCTGCCGGCGGCGCTGCCCGCCACAGCCCGCGGCTACGCCAAGAAGGCGGGTGAGCCCCGCCCCCGCCCCCGGGCCCGGCCCCCGCCGCTGCCCCCCGCCGGTGCCCCCTGCTCCGCCCCGGTGCCCCCTGTCCCCGCCGCTGCCTCCTGCCCCGCCCCGGTGCCCCCTGCCCCCGCCGCTGCCCACTGCCCCAGCCTCCGGGCCCGGCCCCCGCCGGTGCCCCCTGCCCCCGCCCCGGTGCCCCCTGCCCCGTCCCGGTGCCCCCTGTCCCCGCCGTTGCCTCCTGCCCCGCCCCGGTGCCCCGTGCCCCCTGCCCTACGCCCGGCCGTTGCCCCGTGCCCGAATCCTGTACCCCCCAGCCCCGGCCTGCCTGCGGCCCCCCCCCAGCCCCCCCCGCCGCTCCCCCTCCCCACCCTGCACCCCCCTCCCCGGCCCGGGGCTCGGCGCCCCCGTTGTAGCCCCCCCTGACCGTGCCCTTGCCCCCACAGCAAAGGCCAAGGGCAAGCAGGCGCCGAAGGAGGCGCTGAAGGGGCCGGAGGTGTGCACGGACCCCACCATGCTTGCCACCCATGCCATGGGCGTCAACTACTTCAAGGAGGGCCCCGAGGTGGCCCTGAAACCAGACTCGGAGTACCCCGACTGGTAGGTGCTGCCCCACAGGCCCTGGGGCACCTGGCCCCACGGCGCTGCCATCCCCGAGGCATAGGCGAGTGTAGGAGGGATGCGGAACTGTTTGGGGAGGGGGGGGGACTGCCGCCCTGCAGCCCAGAGACCCTCCCCAAGGGGCAGGGGGGCTGGCTGGGCCTCGCTGTGGATGTGGGTGAGGGATCTGTGTGTCCTGGCCGCGCGCTGCCATCGCTCTGGCCTGTGCTGGTCCCTTTGCCCTCCTGGCCGCAGCCTCAGATCCTCTGCCTTCGCTTCCAGGCTCTTCAAGATCCACCTCGGGCCCCCCAAGAAGCTGGAGGAGCTGGATCCCGACTCCATCGAGTATTGGAGGCGCCTGCGGAAGTACAACACATGGCAGCGCAACAGGCTGAAGAAGGGCAAGAAGCTGTAAGCGCGGCAGCACTTGGGGCACAGGTGCCACCCTGTGTGCCAGAGTGGGACCAGCTCCCACTTCCAGTGTCTTTTTATTGTTGTAAACAAACAATAAAGCCCTGAGGCTGACACCTGTTACGGCGGCTGTGGCAAACACCCAGGGCCCCTCGTGCCACAGGCCTGTGAGGGGCTGAGGCAACACAGGCCACAAATTTTCAGTGGATTTGTTAAAACAGAAGCTCGTTTTTTTGCTTATAGAGGGAATCGGTGCCACCAAATGAGTCCTGATCCCTGCTCTGTCACGGTCTGCACTGCAGGAGCCTGTACTCCCCGGGGGTGGCAGGTTGGGGGCCAGGCTCTGGCAGTGCTGCGGGGGCAGCGGGCGAGGTGAGGGGGAACATGGTGGCATCTGGCAGCGCCACCCCCGTGCTGCACTCTCGCTTCCTCCTCCAGCAGCAGGGGAGCAGCGGCCGCCGGGATGCCAGAGTCCCACCTTGGCTGGGCTGTTTGGTGAAGGCAGCATCTTCCCCTCAGCAGTGGGGGTCTTGCTTCCCCATCCCTGCATGTTCCTGGCTGGCTCCCGCTTGGAAAAGCCCAGCACCTTCCCCGCAGCATTGGTCTTGCCCGTGCATTGGGCTCCCCAGGCTGAGAGGTGCCCTTGTCACCCGGGTTCGCCTCCGTCCCGGAGTAACTGCCCTGCAGCTCTTGCCTGGCCTTGAGCCGGGCTACGAGGACGCAGCAGGTGCCTGCAGGGTCCTGCCGCAGCAGGGAAGGGGGGTGCAGCCCCTGTGCCTGGCTCCCCTGGGGGGGCGGCTGGCTTGGCAGCTGCTGTGGCTGCGCGCTGCAGCACAGGAAGCGGTGGAGGAAAGCAGAAGTGCTGGGGGAGATTTTGGGTTGAACCCTCGTTTCCTCTGCGCGTTGGAGCTGCTGGGGCTCAGGCCGGACTGTACCCAGCGTGAGCGCCCTGTCCGTGCCGTGCCTGCCCTCCCCTCGCCACCCCCCAGCGCCTCCAGACCCCAAATCCAGCAGCAGGTGAGCAGAGGGGGCACCTGAGCCCCTGCCCTCTGTCTCGGAGCTCCCCTGCTCGGGTGAGCGTCACCCAGCCGCCATGGACGGCTTGGTCCTGGGGACAAGCTCCCATCAGGGGTGGGTTGGTGGGGAAGGACCTGAGGGGAGGAGCAGGGAGCCAGTCCCTGGGTGCTGCCCCCATCCAGGGCAATTCGTGCCACCCTCCTCTTGCTGCTGAAGCCTTTGCCAGGGTTAGGGGGAGCTGAGGCAGGTCCCAACCGCAGGACCCCCATGTACCCTCCCCTAACCCCCACTTCAGGCCCCTCGTGGCCCAGTGGGGCTTGTGCTGGCTCCGGAGCCACCACCCAGAGACCTGGTGATGACAAGGGGGCTGCTGCTGTCCCACTGGGGTCTCTGCCAGAAGGACAGAGGCCCCCGAGCTTAGTCCTCCATGATGGGCCCTGTTCTCTGTGTCCCTTGAAGGAATGGGGAAGGTGACAGGGGACATCCCCCCTTGCCAGTTCCTTGGACCCCATTCCGTGAAGGTCCCTGTCCTGGGGCCGGACTAACACAGCTCTGGCTCCTCGCACGAGGGCGGGGGGTGAGCAGGGTCCCCTGTGCTGCTGCCACGGCTCATCCTCCAGGCGTGGAGGGGGAACTCGTGGCTTTCCCAGCCGGCTGCCAGCAGCCAGACCCGGCAGCGCCGCCGGGCCAGTTCCCAGCCCCTCGCTGGGGAGGCCAAAACCCTCTGGGGCTCCCATGGAGAGGTGAACTGGTGCCAGGAGCTCATGTGGGTGCTCTCCCCCCTGAGCCACCCTGCGCAGTGCCCGGCAGCGTCCGGGGGGGCAATAGGCATCTGTCACCCCATCGCCCACTGGTGACTCGTCCCTTGGGCATCCCCAGGCAGGTGGTGGCGGGTCTGCAAGGGGATGGGGGACTGGAGCATGCCCATCAGCTCGCTGGGCGAGGAGGTGGTGGCCCGACTCTGCGAGCTCCTGGATAATGCCAGCCGGGGCTGGCGCAAGCTGGCTGAAGTGGCCGGGGCAGAGAAACGCTTCAAGTGCAGGTAGGGGTGGGGGGGCACATCGCCGGGGGTCTGCCCCCAACTGGGTGATGCAACACACATGGGCACAGCCCTGCTGTGGGCTGAGCAAGAGGCACGTGGGTCTCCAGCCACCCCGTTAGCCTGGGCTGGGGGCTGCCGAGTCTCCTGGCAGGTGTCCCCATCCTGCCCAGGAGGGAGGTGGGCTGCGGTGCTGAGCACCATGGGTGTCTTGCAGTATGGAGGAGCTGGAGATGTGCTCGCTGAAGGTGTTGGAGCCCCGCGGCAGCCCCACGCAGTGCCTCCTGCAGCTCCTGGCCGAGCGTGAGTGCACCCTCAAGTACCTGCTGGGCTGCCTGGAGAAGATGGGGCACACGCAGGCCTGCCAGGTCCTCAGCAGCGCCGGTAGGGACAGGCAGCAGGGTCCCATGGGACATAGAGGGGGCACTGGGGGACAGGGCTCAGCAGGAGGAGTACAGGGGGAGATGAGAAGCAGCTCTTCCTGCTGGTGGTCTTGCTCTGGGCAGCGGGTCCCTGGGCAGGGTAGGGTGGGATGGGATGGGATGGGATGGGATGGGATGGGATGGGATGGGATGGGATGTGTGCATGTGATAGGGTGATATAGGATGGGATGCGATGGGATGGGATGGGGGGGCAAGCAGTGGGATGTGGGGGGACAGGCTGTGATGGGACCTGATGGGATGTGACGGGACAGGTTGGACAGGTTGTGAGGGGACAAGAAGGGATGGGATGGAACAGTGTGGAGTGGGATGGGACAGGGTATGATGGGACAAGGGGGGATGGGATGGGGTGCTGCAGGGTGGAACACGATGAGATGGAGGTGGGTGGGATGGCACTGTATGGGACAAGGTAGGGTGGGAGGGGTGGGATGGGATCGGAGAGGACAGGCTGTTGTGGGTGGGCGTGGGACATGGTCGGACAGGACAGGGTGGGATGGGATGTGATGGGTCGGTGTGAGACAGGGGTCTCAGCCAGCCCAGGCTGGTCCTTCCTCTCCCACAGTCCAGAGCATGATCCGCATCACAGTGCAGCCAGAGTTGCAGGTGGTGACGGAGGGGACGCGCCTGTCCCTGACCTGCTGGGCGACCGGCCCGCCAGGGCTGGTGTACCAGTGGTTCTGCGGGAGGCAGGAGGTGAGATCCGGCTGCACCATCAAGCTAAGCCCCCAGACCCTGTCCACAGCGAGGGCACCTGGCCAGCTGGGAAGGATCCTCCTGTCTCCTTGGCCCCCTCCTGTCTCACAGGTGCCTGGAGCCACGGCGCCGGAGCTGGTGATCGACACGGCCGCCACGCCGGGCCAGCCCCGGTGGTACATCTGCCGTGTGAACTGCGGGGCCACCTTCGCCTTCTCCAGGTGGACCCATGTCCAGATGCAGAAGAGCAGCAGCCCCAGTTCAGGTGGGTCCTGAGGTCTGTGTCCCCAGGCTGGCACCCATGGGGGGGGCACCGCTCGCCTCCTTGGAACCAGGGTAGCTCCTGGGGGGCTCCGCTTGCCCCAGTAAGACCAGGGTGGCTCTTCAGGCCATCACCCGCCTTGTTGCGCCCTGGCTCAGCTGTCTCTGGGCTTGCTGGGGTGACGGTGCCGATGGAGGAGCCGAATGCCGTGCCTTAGGCATGCCCACCGGCTTGTGCCACCCGTGGGTGCCAGGACCCCTGGGCGAGGGGGCTGGGAGCAGCTTCACAGAGCCCTGCCGTGGCTGGATGCCAAACGTGCTGCCCCATCCACTCCCCAGCCAGCGGTTACTGCCCAACCATGGCAGGGCTGCAGATCCTGCGGCAACCACGGCCGTGTCACCTGGCTGAGGGGGACACGCTGGTGCTGGAGTGCAGAGCCATCGGCAACCCCCCGCCCCAGTACCAGTGGTTCAGGAACCGGCGCCCCGTGGAGGGTGCGCAGGCACCCCAGCTCCAGGTATGGTGGGACCCCTGGCACGGCGTGGCATGGCACGGCATAGCACAGCACGGTGCAGTGTGGCACGGCACAGCACAGCACGGTGCAGCGTGGCACAGCATAGCACAGCATGGTGCAGCGTGGCACGGCACAGCGTGGCATGGTGCAGCATGGCATGGTGCAGCACAGCATGGCACAGCGTGGCATGGCGCAGCACGCCATGGTGCAGCATGGCACGGCTCGCTGCCCCAGCTGCCTGCTCCATCCCGCTGGCAGGTGAAGCTGGTGACGACGGCCGAGCGGGGCAGCTACTCCTGCCGCGTGTTCAACCTCTTCCATGAGGTGTGGAGCCAAGAAGTGGACGTGGAGATCGGTGAGGGCTCCGGACAAACCTCTGCAGCCACCACCCTGCTGGGGTGTCCTGGCTCTGCTCTGCTCCTCTGGAAAGCCCTTCTGTGGCTGCCTGGGGTCTGGGGGGGCTCCAGCCCGTGCCAGGAGGTGCTGCCACACCTGAGGCTCCCTGACCCCCCCTTTTGCTGCAGGCCCACGGCTCTTTGCCTCTGGAGGCTCCTGGCAGGAGGGGGATGGAGGTAGGTGGGGGCAGAGCGGGCAGGTCCCCAGGCACTGCAGGGCCATGGCACAGTGTTTCTCTCTTTCCAGGCTCCCTGGAGCACGGCAGCCCCAGCCAGCTATATGGTAAGAGCCTGCCCGGGAGGGGTCCGGTGGCCCTGTGGGGCTGTGGCTGTCCCCAGTGCCACTACTGTCACCCCATGAGGCTCCACTCAGCCAGGGAGCAGCATACTGGGGAGAGCACACCACTGAGGCAGGGCACCCTGGTACCCAGGGACAGTGACACTGGCCACAACCGGGTGTCACCTCTGTGGGCTGAAGGTAGCTGGGACAAGCAGGAGCATCCCGCTCCGGCCCCAGCACCCACCTGCCTCTCCCGTCCTGGCAGCCACCGACAAAGTGGCGCTGCTGATCGGCAACATGCACTACCTGCACCACAAGCAGCTGAAGGCACCCATGGTGGACGTGCACGCCCTCGGCGCCCTCCTCCGCCAGCTCGACTTCAAGGTGGTCTCGCTGCTGGATCTGTGCAAGGCAGAGATGCAGATGGCTGTCAACGAGTTCCTCCTCCTCCTCGACAAGGGTGTCTACGGTGCGGTGGCACCCACCGGGGTGGCTCCAGCTGGGGGGCACCGGGTGGTTTTGCGCCGGTGGGGTCTTGGGGTGCAGCCGGGTGAGAAGTGGGCACAGCAGGTCAAGGGATGTCACCTGCTTTCCACCTCTCCCGGCAGGTTTGCTCTACTATGCTGGGCATGGCTATGAAAATTTTGGCAACAGCTTCATGGTGCCCATCGATGCGCCCAGCTCCTACACCTCGGCCCACTGCCTGTGCGTGCAGCGGGTGCTGCGGAGCATGCAGCAGCGCCACACCGGCCTCAACATCTTCCTGCTCGACATGTGCCGCAAGAGGTGACCAGCCCCCGCCACCAACCTGGGGACAAGCTGCCACAGTGGCAGGTCCCGGCACAGGGGTGCATGTGGGTGCTGGTTCCCGGGGGAGAGCAGTGAGGTGTCCCCGTGGCCCCATCCAAACCCGCTGGTTTAGTCTGGATGCCCCAAAGCCTTGCTGCCCCAGCTGGGATGGCAAGCACCACGATGGGTGGGCAGAGGGGCACGGGGCAGCCCCCGGGATCTGGGGTGCCTTGGGGTGGGATTTAGGAGGTGGCGGGTCCTGGCTCTGCCCAGCAGCACTTCTTTTGTAGGAACCTCAACGACGACATCATCCCGCAGGTCGGGGCGCTGCAGGTCACGGCAAACATCGTCTTCGGCTATGCCACGTGGGTCCCCTCCCCACCACCCCCCGGCACGTGCAGCGGGGCTAGGTGTCCCCCCTGGCTCAGAGCGGGGGGGCTCAGCCCCCTGCCAGGGCTCAGCCCTGTTTGCACCCCTGAGTCTTTCCCCCCACTGCATATGGGCAGCATCACTCCCTCCAGGCAATGCTGGAGTTGGTGGGCATCAGCCCCCAGTTCCTTACAGGGCGGGGGGATGCTCATGGCACTGCTTGGCTTCAGGAAGCACCCGACAGGATCAAGCCCTGCGGCTCCTCCGATGCACAGGGAGTTGAGCTGGTGATGCTTTCCGTATCCAGGATCCTGCTGTGGTTCCCACTTCTGCCCAGCACAGTGGCTGGATGGATCAATGGAAGCGAGTAGAGCCGTGGGTGCCCGGCTCTGGCTTCCCCAGGATTGTCACCCCACGGGGGGCTGGTTCCTGGGGGAGTGATGGAGCCCACGACAGAGGCGACCGCTGCCCTGTCCCCACAGGTGCGCAGATGCCGAAGCCTACGAGCTGAGCCAGGGCGAGCTCTCCAATGGCATTTTCGTCACCTTCCTCAAGCGCTGGTTGATGGAGGACGAGAAGATCACTGTGCTGCTGGACAAGGTGGCTGAAGGTGAGTGGGGAGTGGCAGGGGACAGCAAGCCCCTCGGTAGCCCCTGCTGACCCCCCGCTGTGCCCCTGCAGACATGGGCACGCTGGAGATCACGCGGGGCCGGCAGGCGCTGGAGCTCCGCAGCAACCTCTCGGAGAGACGAGCTCTGACGGACCCCATCTGTCCCCCGGGCCAGGATGAGTCCTCCGCTAGGAACCTGCAGTGGGCCAAGGCTCACGGTGAGTGGTGGCCACCCCATGCGGAGCTGGCCCCTGGGGTGGGGATGGCACCGAGTCGCAGGGAGCAGCAGCAGGCAGCACCTGCCGGGTATCTCCCACCCTGGAGGGTGGAAACCACTGGCACAGAGCCACTAGCCCAGGTGGAGCAGTGTCCCCACTGTCGGGTGACCACCGTGGTCACCTCACCTGCTGGTGCAGCACCCTGAGCCCCTGCCGGTGCCAGCCCTGTGCTCCCTGTCCCCTCCCCAGAGCTGCCAGAGAGCCGCCACCTCCGCTTTGACTGCGGCGTCACCGTCCAGCTGGGCTTCGCCGCCGAGTTCTCCAACATCATGATCATCTACACCCGCGTGGTGGCCGCCCCCGAGGACATCGCCAAGTGCGAGGCCAAGCTCACCGACATACCCGAGGTGGGAGTGGGTTGCCAAAGCCCACACCAGGGTGATGCTGGGGAATGGGGGGGGTGTCCCTGGGGGTTTCCACGGCTGGATGCCATCTGTGGCAGGAGCTGGATGTGGACCTGAAGTGCATCAACAAGGAGAGCCCGGAGGAGGTGGGCAGCCCGCTGGCGCCCACCTGGAGCCTCGGCTGCCCCTCCTGCTGCCTCTACAGCCGGCTCTGCGGCTTGCAGAAACTGCGGGTAAGAGCCGCAGCAGGTGGGGAGCGGTGCTGGGAGCTCAGCACGGCCGCGGCCATGGTGCGGGACAGGTACCCATCCTGCCGCCCCCCGCAGCAGGAGCTGGCCTTCACCGTCTGCCTGCAGTACCGCTACCGTGGCATGGAGGACTTCGTGGAGGAGAGGCGGACGGTGAGCGTGGGGAAGCCGCTCATCGCCAAGCTCAACCTGTGGCTGGTGGCTTCCCCGGCATCGCCCGGCAGCCCCCTCTCCACCTCTCCCCCCGAGAGCTGGGGGGCGGCGGGGAGCTCCTGGGTCAACACCCCCGAGGAGAACCTGAGCCCTGATGTCCCCGGATCCCATGCGCTGTAGCGGGACAGCGCAGCCCCCTTGTCACCGCAGTCCCCTGGGGCCACGTCTGTCCCGCTGGGGGGGCTGGGGGGCTGGAGGGGCAGAGGTGAGGTGGGTGGAGGTGGGCGCCGGGAGGGGGTGAGCCCCATCCTGGCTTGTGCCAGGGGGTGTGGGGCTCGCTGCACGGCACGGCTGGGACCCCTGGGGCGGAGGGCTGCAGTCAGTGTCAGCCCCACGTCCCCTGGCACGGCAGCCCCAGCCCCACGTGCCGGACCACCGCCCCGCAGCCCACGAGCAGAGCGGCCAGACCCCACGGCTCGGCTGGTGCGAGGCGTCACGCCGGGGCAGGGCTGGGTTCATTCAGGCCTAGGAGAAATAGAGAGAAATAAGCAGATTAGGGGGCAAATCCCATGGGAGGGGATTAGAGGTGGTGGGAGTGGGAGGGCTCCTGCTCTGCCACGAGGGGCTGGGAGAAAATCCTGGTGCCCCCAGTGCTCCCAGTGGCACCCAATCCTCCCAGTGCAACCCTGGGTGCAGGACTGTGCCGGTCTTGTCCAAGCAGCGAGCACTTTCAGGACAGGATTGGGATCTAGGGGGGAAAAAAATGCCGATTTGCTTGGATTTTTTTCCCAAATATGGCCCCATGTGCTGGCGGCCACAAATGATGTGGGGCGCACTCCATTGAGTCTCAGCCGGGGAAAGCACCAATAAAGAGGGAAGGGCAGGTGGCTCGGTGCTGCTGTGGCTTTCCTGCCCTGAAATGGCTTTTTTTTGGCCAGAAATACTGCCTGTTTCTGCACCAAGCACAGCGCAGCATCAGGGCGCCCATGGGAGGGAAGGGGCAAACACCCCCCTCCTGTGAGGGTACCCTGACATCCCCTGCCACCAAGCCTTGGGGTGCACCAGGGGCCCCCCTGCAAATTAGCTCATTTAAATAATTTGCATAACTCCCCAGCTCCAGGGACCCAAGGAGATGCGTCCTCATCCCAGGGCCTCTCAGTGCCTTGGCTTTCGGGTGGCGGTTGCGAGGCTGGGGGGGCAGCACCCTCGCCCCAATTAGGCTCCAATCAAACAGGTCAGGGGGTGCCGAGCCTCCCGCTCCCCACGCCAGCCGGCCTTTGTTGGCGCTCGGGAGGCCGAGGGGTGCCCCGGGCTGGCGCCAGCCTTGGCAATTATGTCATGTGAAAAGCGCAGCCCCCATTGAGCGCGTCCCTTCCCCTGGATCAAACCCCATTACTTCCGCGGCCGTTGCTTCATTATCTCTCTGCCGGAGCACGCCGCTGCCGGGGCCGCTTCACCTCAGCCCTGGCCCATTAGCCGGGCTGGGGAGCTGGGGGACCATCGATTATGCGTTTAATGGGTTGTTAAAGGTTTAATTGTCACTAACGAAGCAGATGAGCAGCAGCAGCCGGGGGACAGGGGACGAGGAGAAGGGTCTCGCTGGGGTCAGTGCCTCTCCTGGCCCGGTGGCATCCCGGCCGGTCCCGCCAGCCCCTGGGGCTGTGGGGTTGGCAGAGTCCAGCCCCATGGCTGTTGCATTGGGGTGAGACCCCCGGGGTGGGGGGCTGTGGCCAGGGGTGCTGGTGCTGAGTGCAGCCTGGCCCATGCAGGGACACGGTGGGGATAGGGCTGCCCCAGCAAAGCTCTGGTGTGTGGTGGCCATCAGCTCTGAGGTGGGAAGATTTTCTGGGGAAACAGAAACAGGACAGTGCTCGCCTTGCTCCCCTGGGGACCTGGGGAACACCAGGACACCCCAGGGACCCGGGGAACACCAGGGCACCCCAGGGACCTCGGGCTACCAGGACACCCCAGGGACCCAGGACACCCCAGGACACCTCAGGGACCCAGGGAATACCAGGACACCTCAGGGACCCGGGGCCCACCAGGACACCCCAGGGACCCGGGGAACACCAGGACACCCTAGGGACCTGCGGCCACCAGGACACCCCAGGGACCCAGGGCACTTGCTCGCCCAGGGCTTCTTGCTGTCCTGGCCGTGCTTTAGCCCCTCAAGCCACCATGAGCTCAGCCATCTCCACCAGGGCTGTGCTGGCCCTCACCACCACTGTGAGGGTGCTGGTGACGCTGGCTGCGCCCTGAGCCCCGGCAGGCAGCGGACAGGGTCCCCCAGGGCTGCAGAGCCACGCTGGGGAACCCTGGGGATGTGGCACCTTGTCACCACCACCCTGCTCCCACCTAGCAGGAGCCACTGGCAAGGGGTAACTGGAGCTTCGGCACTCACTGCCCCCTGCCATGAGGACCCCAGGCTCCCAGCCAGCCCCCTCCTCTTGCCAGCCCCAGCCGGGGGCCATGGGGGTCCTGCTGCCGCCCACCCTCCCGCCAGCACAATTACAGCAGCTCTGTGCCACCAACATGTGGCCAGGCGGGCACTGCTGGGGACCAATTAGGGCAGGTGGGCAGCAGGCGCAGCCCCCCGGGGGACGGCCGAACAGATGCCCCTTGATGAGCCGCCGAGGCCAATCTGTGGCACAAGGCTGGTCCCAGCCCGTAGCCGGGGTCACCGGTGCCTGGCCCCAGCACCAGCCTGAGGGAGCAGGATGGGAGGGTGCCCGGGGACGATGCTCCTGCATCCCCCAGAAAGCTCCTTCCCGGCAGCACACTAACGAGCAGCACCGCTAATGAGCGGCACAGCGGGCAGGGTCCCGACTCCAGCATGCGGCATCCGTTCAGCTTATCTCTTTACTCACGATACAACCGTCTTCTCCGTGCCAGCGCACCAACCGGCACAACCGGCACCGGGCCTTGACGTGGCTAAAATATCCCCCCAAATACTCCCTATGAAACTAGAGCTTTTCTGTTCTGTTTTGTTTAAATCTGCAGCATTAAAAAAAAAAAAATTAATAATAATGGGGAGGGGAAGGGGTGTGGGGAAAGGAGGTGTCCAGCCAGGGGCAGTGGGTGGCCTGGTGGGATGCCTGAGTCTCGGGCCAGACCCTCAGCCACGGCCGGTGCCTCGGCAAGGCAGAGTGGCCGTGGGTGGCTGTTGGGGTGCTCCCCCCGGTGGGGTCCCGCCAGCACCCCGTCTCGCTCCCCTGCCACCCACGGTGCTGGCACGGTGAGGGGGAGATGCAGGGCTGGCACAGTGCGGGGGGAGATGCAGCTGGGCATCCCTGCCCTGCGCTGCCTTTGGTCCTGCTGAGCATCCCACCGTCACCCCCCTCGCCCACCCTGGGACGGCGCCGGGGCAGGAGCCGGGGTCCGGCAGGGCTGGAGGGGAGCGTTCATCAAATGGGCTGCCAGGTCTTGTCAATGGTCTGAATGTGCTCCTTGGCTTTCATGCGGAGCGAGGCGATGCTGGAGCTCCTCTGGTCCACCTCCTCCAACGGGTACTTGTCCACAAAGGTGGTCCCGCACTGGTAGGGCGCAGGGGCCATGGGCTGCATGCCCTGGGCCATCGGCGGGGGGGTGTTGAGGAAGGAGTGCCCACCATAGGGGGGCTGCAGGGCCTGGGGGGCTCCCATGAAGCCGGGGATGCTGTGGACTGTGGTGGCGCTGGAGATGGGGGACGTCAGCCATGGGTCAAGCGGGAGGGAGTTGCTCATGGGCCCCACGTTGGGGGTCATGGGAGGCCGGTTGAAGGAGAGCACGGGGGTGTCGTGGAGCTTCATGGAGCTGGCCTCCATCTTCTCCTGACGCCTCCACTTGGCTCGTCGGTTCTGGAACCAGACCTGCGAGGTGAGAGCCAGGGTGAGCCCCGCTGTGCCCAGTCAGTCCCTTGCAGCGTGCCCCACCTGCCCTGCCCCATGCGGGGTGCCCCACGTGGGGTACCCTACCCGCTGTGCCCCACACACAGTGCTCCACCGGCGTGTCCCATACGGGGCATCCCGTGACGCGGGGGGTGCTCCATGCGTTGGGTCCCACAGGGGGTGCCCCCCAGGGCTCCAGCAATCCCCCGCATGCTGCACCTCTGCCCAGCCTCCCCCACAGACCCCAGAGCATGAGGGCATCTCCCAGGTGTGGAAAGCGAGAGGTGTCACCGTGTGGCCCCTGCCATTGCTGCTCCATGGGACCATGCGCCTCAGCCCCATGAACACCCATACAGTGCCCAGGATGACGTTACCTGGCCCTCAAAAGCCCCTCTGTAAAAGTTTTTAGCAGCCAAACTTCCTTGGTTGCACCATAACCCAGCAGGAATGAGAGGGATGGGTGAGGTGAGGCCGGTGGTGACATCCCACCCTGCAGGAGATGCTCCTTAGAGTGCTGGTCCCCTCGTCCCCAGAGCCACCAGCAGCACAGGGCACCGGCCGTCTGCTGCGTGATGCAAATGGGCGGTGAAGGGGGTCTCTCCCATGGAGTCACTGGTAGCCACTGGGCTATAGTGGTGCAAACATCACGTCCAAAGATGGGCAACCAAGCTGGAGCACAAGTGCTAGGAGGAGCGGCTGGGGGGTTCAGCCTGGAGAAAAGGAGGCTCAGGGGGGACCTGATTGCTCTCTGCGACCCCCTGGCAGGGGGCTGGAGGCAGGTGGGGCACGGTCTCTTCTCCCAAGTCACAAGCGATAGGACTAGAGGAAATGGCCTCACATTGCACCAGGGGAAGCTGAGATGGGATAGCAGGAAAAATTTATTCACTGCAAAGGATGCCCAGCACTGGAACAGGCTGCCCTGGGAAAGTGGTGGAGTCTCCATCCCTGGAGGGGTTTGGTTTAGAAGACGTGTAGATGTGGCACCTGGGGACATGGCTCAGTGGTGGGCTTGGCAGGGCTGGGTTAACAGTTGGACTTTGAGACCTTAAAGGTCTTTTCCAACCTAAATGATTCTGTGAGAGCTCAGCAGCGGTGTCCCTGTGGTCCAGACCTCGCCACAGCAAGGCTGCATTGTCCTGGACTGGGGCTGAGGCCTGGGAAACTCAGTTCATTTGTAAGGGGATTACTGCTCTGCTTTGCAGTGGCTTTGTCACTTCTTCAACTCCTTGACCCCTTCCGTCTCCCCGAGCTCACCCCATCAGTCCCAGGGTGGGTGGGGAGCAGACCAGGGGGACTCTGGGCTCTTCCCCAGGCTGTGCATCCCACCCACCCACCCCATTCCCTCCAGAACCTTCTGCAGCCCAGGGGGCAAAACCTGCCTAGCCTCACCCCAGAACCGCCCTGTTCCAACCAGCCTAAAACCCCCAAATCCGTGAGGATCTTGTGTTTTCTCAGCACTGAAGACCTGGGAGTGGTCACGAGTGGCTGAGGTTTGGCTGCTTTCCTGTGGGATCACCTGGAGGGATGGGAGCAGATGCCACCGGGGGGGCGGGGGGGGGGGGGAAATCTCTCTTAAAAACCATCTCTGTGCCCAAACTGGCACGTGGGCTGAACTGAGACCTCGTGGAGGAACAAGGCTCGGCCATTAAACCCCTTCTCTGGTTTTGGCAGGAGCAGCCAGCTCTGCAGAGATGCTGCTCCTGTCTCGAGCAATGGGGAAACTGAGGCACGGAGCCCAGCGGCGGCAGTGGAGCTGGGAGCAGAACAAAGCTCTCCAGCGCTGGGGTGGTTCTTCTGCCACCGCCTGGGGGACAGGTCCAGGGTGCTGAGGCCACCAGGCGTCCTCCCTACCTGCACGCGGACCTCCGGCAGGTTGACCTTCATGGCCAGCTCCTCGCGGCTGTAGACGTCGGGGTAGTGGGACTTCTCAAAGGCGCGCTCCAGCTCGTGCAGCTGGTAGGTGGTGAAGGTGGTACGGTTCCTCCGGTGCTTCTTCTTGGGCTGCTCCTCCTCGGCGGCAGCCGGTGGGGTGCCCTCGCCGTCCCCCGGCTTCCGCAGCTCACCCAGGTCCCCCTCACACTTATTCAGGAACATGGTGGTGCCTGTCAGGGTACCGGGGGGCTTAGCCTGGGGGGCGGGGACATCGGAGCTCCCCATGCAACCCCGGGTTGGGGACAGAGGGACAGATGGACAGATGGATGGGAGGATGGGGTGGCCCCAGGAAGGGGCTACACAAAGGTCTGATCCTGCCTCCTGCCGCAGTGTTATCCCGGGGCTGTGGCTCCCAGGGAGTGACCCAGGGGCCTGGGGACCCCATCCTTGGCTCCACTGAGATGCCCCCTGGCCAGCGTGCCCCCCTGAAGCTAAAAGTCAAATGTCACCTGAAGTGGAGGATTTAACAGAAGTGCCATCACTGAGAGCCAACCCGACCCCCCCTGCCCTGACATGGAGGGGATCAAGCCTTGGTCGGGTCCCTCCTTCCAGCCCAGCTCCTCTCCTCCAGCCCCTCCCCCCGTGGGCTGGGAATCGGGCCCCGAACCACTGGAGGACCCAATGCTGGTCCCCAAGCATGGCCAGAGTGACCTGGCGCTGTCCCCCAGCTAATCACCTTTTTTCTGCACGATTATAAGCATTTTCAACCCTTGCAATGTTTCATCTTTAAGCTTTTTATCCGGCATCTGAAATCTTCCTGCAGTATTTGCTGGGGATTAAGGGTCCCTTTCTACGGCGAGGAAAACATGGAAATGGGGCAGAAAGACGTAATCCCGGGGCACTTCTGCCAAGGAGAAGGCGCCGCGTCGCCTGGAGCCACCAGCAAACGTTTGGCTAATGCCAATGGGGAGGGAAAGGGAGCACATGGGGGTCCCGAGGGGGCGGCGTGGGTGCTGGGTGCTCAGGCTGTGTGTGTGGGGTGCCTGTGCCCAGCGAGCACCCAGCGGGCAGCACGGGTGCGAGCAGCGCCTGCAGCCAGCACGTGTCTGTCTGCACCCCGGGACGTGTGGGCTGCCTACGCGGGCAGGGTTGGGGGGCTGGGGGTGCGCACGGTGGGGCACCGGAGGGCACGCGTGTGGTGGGCTGAGCGTGGGGTGGAACGAAGTGTGTGCGCAGCGTGGGTGTGCGTGTGCCGGGCAGTTTGTGCCGCGTGCCCACCGCATGCAGCGTGCGCAGCGCGGGTGCAGCGGACAGTGCTCAGGGTGGGGTGTCCGCGTGCTGTGCGCACAGTGTGCGCAGCGCAGTGTCTGCACCCACGGCATGCAGGGCGCAGGGCGTGCAGCGTGCACACCTCCGGGTGTGTGCAAGGAGTGCAGGGCATGCAGAGCGTGCAGGCACAGCATGACTCCATGCACAGTACCTGTAGGCATGCAGTGCGTGCAGGGTGTGTGTGCAGGGCATGCAGTGCCTGTGTGTGCAGTGCAGGCGCATGCAGGGCATGCAGCGTGTGCAGTGGGTGTGTGCAGTGTCTGCACAGCGCATGTAGTGCCTGTGTATGCAGTGCAGGTGCGTGCAGGGCATGCAGCACACGCCATGCAGCACCGCACACGCTGCGCATGCAGATGTGCAGTGTCTGTGCTTGCAGCACGTGCAGCATACCCGACGTGCCGTGTGTGCCCATAGTGCCCACGGGTGCTGTGCCTGGCGCCCCTGTGGCACGTGCTGGCTGCGTGGCATGTACAGTGTGGTGGGCGCAGCATGCAGAACGCAGGCAGCGCGTGCACAGGGGCTGTGAATGCAGTGCACAGTGTTTGCAATTTGTGTCGCATGCAGCGTGCGGTGCACGTGCAGCACTGTGCATGCAGCATGTGTGCCGTGTCAGCATGTGTATCACTGGGAGCTGCTGGCCCCCCAGGACGCCCCACGGCCCCTCGCAGGGGGTGCTGTAGCCCTGGGGGGCTGCAGTCTCAGGGTGCCCCAGGGGCAGCCATGAGTGGGAGGAGGGGTGCTGGGTCCTGCACCCTGGGGTGCCCCGAGGCAGGGGTGTGTGTGTGCTGGGGTGGGGGCAGGGACCCCATTATCACCATGCAAGCACCCCAGTGTGTCCTGGGGCTGGGGATATGGGGAGGGGCCGGGGTCCCCCGCTGCCATCCCCCTCTCACTCACCCGCTTCTCATTTGCGCAGCTCCGCACCTGCAAGGAGAGGGGAAAAGGGGTAAGCACCCAGAGCCCCCGCCTGGGGCACCCCCCGACAAGGGTCCCAGCACCCATCAGGGCCCCTCCTGCCCTGTCCAGCCATGTCCTGCGGCCCCACATGGGCCAAGGGGACAATGGGGCAAGGGGGGAGCTGGGGCAATGGGGGTGGGTGTGATGGGCACTGGGGGGGGACAGGGGAGACAGGCCGGGGGGGGGCTGGGGACAAGCTAAGGCAGGCGGGAGGAGAGAAGAGGTGGGGCAACAGTGAGGGGACAGGGACAAGATGTGGTGATGGAGGTCAGGGCCAGGGCTGTGGGCAGCCCCCATCGTCCCCCCTGACCCCGTCTGAAAGCAGAGGAGGCTGAAAACACCGGGAAGGAGAGCGAGCCCCGGTGTGGGAGCGGGAATGAAGCGGAGAACAGCAAAATAAGCACGGCAGAGACAGAGCAACCTGGCAGCACCGACCCTGCGGGGTGGGGGGGTGTGAGGGCTGGGCACCCCCACATCCCCCCGCCCCGCTCTGCCTGGGCCTGGCCAGGGACATGGGTGTCCCTGGGTGTGGAAGGGGGGACGCTGGTGGGCTTGGGCTGGGGGACGCCAGCACCGGCAACCCTATAGTGCCCATCCTCCAGGGACTGCCCCTGGGCCCCCTGAGCCTTTGCCACTGGCATTTTGGGAATCCTGCCTGAAAACGGGCAGCAGGGAGCGGGCACGGCAGGGAGAGCCACCTCCCCGCTCCCGTCGGACATTTTCCTGCAGCCGCCGTCATCCCGGCAACAAATTTTGGCTTTAAGCCCTTAAGCTTTAAAACTGTGCCGGGAACTGCAAGGACCCCCAGCCTCAGGAGGGGTTTTCCCCCCCCCTATACTCGATGCCCCTCTGCTGGGGGGCTGCAAGCCGGCGGGGAGGGGGCGCCTGTTATTAAAGACACCCGAAACAGCAACCGAAAAATGGCATCGAGCTCTGGTTGAAGTGGGTAAAAAGCAAATGTTTCCCCAGTGCTGGAAAGCAGCAGAGCATCAGCGAGGACCAGTGGCCTCCGCTGGCAGCCCAGGATGCGGGGGGGACAGCCCCAGGGCAGCCCTGGCTTTTGCTGGGTCCCATTTTTTTTGCCGGGTCCCATTTTTTTTGCCTGTGAAAGCCCATCTGGGTGCCAGGATTTGGCCCCCCTGGCTTGGGCTGCCTGGGGCGGGCTGTTCGCAGCGGTGCGAGCATGGGTGGCTCCTGCCCTCTGTCCCCGGGTGCAAATCGATGCGAGTGATGCTGAGGGGTACCCAGCACCCGCTCCCCAGCCCCCAGGGAAGGGTGCTGGCCCCGGCCCCGGCCCCAGGTGCACCCCGGGGACAACCGCCCCCTCTTCCAGCATCTTCCCCCGGCACTTCCTCCCGAATCGGAATAAAACGGCGTTACCTGCTGGGCCCAACTCGGCTTTTCCAGGAGTATTTAACTTTGCCGGTCCCTCCTGGGAACCAAACAAGCGGCTCAACCTCACCAATCTCGCAGCTTTGGCAGCCAAAGTTGCCTCTAGTCTTCTTATTTGTCACAGAACCACCGCGCTAAGGCTCGGGAGAATCTTTATTTAGTGTTGCAGATGTCACCAAGGCACCGCAGATTGGAAATGAGTCCAAAGGATTAAGACGAGGTTATTAATTGGAGGCCTTCCCCTTTAAGAATGATTGACAGTTACTTTCTGGACAAGTAATTGCTCTAAATGTCCCCCCAGCGCGGGTCCGGGGGGGCGGCGGCGGACAAAGCCCCGAACTGCCTTCCCCACTCAGATTGTCTCCCCACAAAGGCGTCCTGCTGGAGTTTGCCTTGTAATCCCCTCATTACGGGCGAGGAAAAAGAATTAGAAACAGGGGGAGCGGAGAAGAAAGGCCGGGGCGATGGGGGGGAGGGGGGTGGATTTCCTTCGGCTGCAGGGGCTCTGCCCCAGGGATGGGGTCCAGGACAGGCGCCCCAAGCTGTAGTGGGATGGGGCTGCTGTGGTGGTGGGTGTTGACCCCCCCAGCTGGGGATGGCCCCGGCGATGGCCCCGGTGGGGATGGTGAACCCGGTGATGTCCCCGGTGATGGCCCCAGTGAGGATGGTGAGCCCGGGGATGGCCCCGGTAGGGATGGTGAGCCCGGGGATGGCCCCAGTGATGGCCCCGGTGGGGATGGTGAGCCTGGGGAGGGCCCCGGTGGGGGTTGTGAGCCCGGGGATGGCCCCAGTGGGGATGGTGAGCCTGGGGATGGCCCCAGTGATGGCCCCAGTGGGGATGGTGTGCCTGGGGAGGGCCCCGGTGTGGGTGGTGAGCCTGGGGGTGGCCCCGGTGGGGATGGCCCCAGTGATGGCCCCGGTGGGGATGGTGAGCCCAGGGATGGCCCCAGTGGGGGTGGTGAGTCCAGGGATGGCCCCGGTGATGGCCCTGGTGGGGATGGCGAGCCCAGGGATGGCCCCGGTGATGGCCCCAGTGGGGATGGTGAGCCCAATGATGGCCCCGGTGATGGCCCTGGTAGGGATGGTGAGCCTGATGATGGCCCCGGTGGGGAGGGAGAGGCCAGCGATGGCCCCGGTGATGGCATGTGGCCCATGGGCTCCCAGTGATGCTGCCTGCGGAGCCCTGCCCGCCTGGAGAGCAGGGCTGGGGACCAGGTGTGGGGATGGGTGTAGCAGCCATCAATGGGCACGGGGTGTGAGGGCTGGGTAGAGGGTCTGGGGACCTGCTATGGGGTCTGGGTGTGGGGACCGGGTGGAGGGACCAGCTGCAGGGACCAGGCACCCTGACCAGCCTTGGGGACCTGGTATGGGCACCAGGCACGGGGACTGGGGCAGGGACCAGGCAGGGGACCAGCTGTGGGGACCAGCCAAGGGGAGCAGGCACCGCGTAGTGCCCATGGCACTGGCCATGGGGGTAGCTCATGGACATGGGATCGAGCACCTGGACCAAGCATGGGGACGTCCTGTGGGGACCAGCTGCGGGGTCCAGCCATGGGGACCACCCCTGGGGGCTGCCCACGGGCCCTGGCTGTGGGAGTGTGGGGTGGGGGCGGCCGGGCTGGGGGGCACAAACACCGTCCCTCTCCCCCCTGCTCCAACTGCCGCCCCAAGGACCTTGGCCCCGGGGACAACGGGAGCATCATGACGAGGGCCCTGGGGTGCTCTGCGTGGGGCTTGCTCGTGCCACCCGGAGCCCCTGTCCCGCTGGGGTTTTTTTTTTGCTCTTTTCTTCCTCTGTTCACTTTTACTTTCTCCCAAAAGCCTCTTCCTGCCACCTGCAAATGCTGCCGCCCCCGGCCACCGTCTTGGCTTCCTCCCACTCCCTTCCTCTCCTCACCACGGTTCCCCTTTCAGATGGCAAATGGCACTGTGGGGCTTTCGGACCCCCCACCCCCCACCCCATGCCATGTGGCTGCTGGACTCACACGGGTCCGTGCACATCCCCCACCCCCCACCCCCCCCAAGCTGCTGCCAGCCAGACCCCCCAGCCATATCTGCACCCCAGTTTGGGCCCCGAGGCCACCCCAGTGTTCCTCCTGGGGGGGGGGGGCCGTGCACCCCGTCTGACACTGCTCTGGGGACAGCATGATGCTGTCTTGGAGGTGGCATGCCGCCACCCTGGGGACAGCATGGCCCCACACCAGGGATGGTGTGACATGGCTCTGGGGACCACCCAGCCCCTGGGGATGGGGTGACACCCCCATGCCAGACAGCGCAGCCAGGGCTCCACCTGCAGCAGGCATGTGCAGGGAGGTTGGGGACATCCCCGGGGGGGTTCGGGGACATCCCTGGGCTCAGGGATGACATGTGGGGCTGGGGAGGCAAACTAGCACCCGGACCTGCAGCCCCCACTCGCCCAGAGCCAGCGCTCAGACCCTCGCCAGGCACTGCGGCAAGCTCAGGAGCCGGGTCCCCTGCCTTGGTGGCCCTTGGTGGCAGCCTCCGGGGTGCCCCCAGCGCCGGAGGGCGCAGGGAGGTGCTGCCACGCCGGGACTCCTGGGGCACCAGGGCTGGTTTGAGGGGTGGGGGGCGCCCAGCTCAGCTGTGGCATCGCCCGCCGGCGGCGTGCACAGCACCGGCACCGCTGACCGCTGTAAGGTGTTGGCTCGCACGTGGGGGGGGGGGAGGGGGGGGGGGAGGCCAGCAGGCTTATTTGCCAAATGATTATAATTGCCTTTTAGGAGCAGATAGCAAATTGATTTGCTTCCTCGTCCAAGGCCCGTAATCGCTTCATCACTTTAAAATATTAATGCTATACTTCTTTGCTAGTTTCCCAATTACCCTAATTGAAGGCAAATTGGTTAAGAAGGTGCAATGCAGAGTATCAGGGGGTTTAGTTCACTCAAATGACAGTTTTAAACCTCCCTAATCCTATTAGTGGGCAAAGCTGCTAACGCTTAGAGACGCTGCGTCAGCTTACCGGGGCGGTGGGGCCGGAGGCGGGGGTCGGGGTGGGGGGCGGCCGGGGGCCACCGGCCTCACGTGACCAGCTCGGCCAGGGATTTATCACTTTTTTAGTTCATTAAGAGGCCTTGGGCAGGCGGGGAGGCGGCAGGGGTGACCCAAAAGGGTGCTGAGCGGGAGGCAGGTGGCAGCGTGGGGAGGGCGGAGGGGGGGGGCGGGACGATTAGCCAAGGAGACCTGGCGGAGGGTCCTGACCCGAATCCCAGCTGGCGCTGGGAGCCCCCACGCAGCCCCACTGGGAGCACTGGGAGCTAGGCTGCCCGTTGGGGCGCGAGGGGCCCTGGCGCAGAGCAGGGACGGAGGACCCTGCTGTGATGGGGCGCGTTGGGGACCGCGGTGCCACCATCCCAGCAGCGGGCAGGCGGTGCTGAGCGCCCACGCCGGGGGGAGCAGGGATGTGGGGTGGAACAGGGCTGTGCCAGGTGCCGCGGCTGTTGCTGCCCCATGCTGGGGACTGTTGGGGTCACGGGTGGCCCCAGCTCAGACAACACGGGTGGATTTTTGTGCCCAAATGGGAGATTTTGCAAGTTCTGAAGAAAGGCTGGAGAGCAGGGGTGGCAGCGGTGGCAGGGATGGCAGCCACCAAACACGAGGAGGCTCCCGGGTGCCTTCCTGACGTGCCCTGGGATGCTCCAGCAGTCACCAGCCCCTTGGCTGGTCCCTGGAGGGTGGGTGGCCGGGGTGGGAGCCGAGCACCTCGTACACCCTGGGACCTCCCTGCTGGAGCTCCTGCAACTCCGGGTGCTGCAGCCGGGGTGGCTGAGACCTGTGGTTCTTGCTCTTGTGACAGCTATGAGCTCCATGGCCCAACTCCCACCACCCACCTGTGCTGGCTTCAGCTGCCCCCTCGCCACCCTGCCACCGCCACCGTGGGCAGCCTGGGCAGGCTCGTCCCCACAGGCCTTTCCGGAGCAGATGGCCCAGGCGTGGGGAGGACGGAGGCGGCTCAGCGCGTCCTTTCTTTCATGCAAACACAGCGTGACTCCCCGGCGGCTCCTGCTCCGGTGGGGAGGTGCTGCTGGGGCCAGCGCTGGCGGTACATTTTACAAGGGTTCAGCTAGCTTAGTCCTCAGGGACAGGCGACTCAGGCAGATTAGACCTCACTAAAATAGGCAGGTATTAGTGATCTCAGCAGCCCCCAGCCTTCCGGCGCAGCGGTGTTTAAGCCAGTGCCGCTGCCGAACACCCAGGAGCGAGTCCCCGGAGGGGCAAGAGGCAGCGGAGCACCAGGACCCCAGCCAAAGGGACCCCCTCGCTGCCTGTGCTGGCAGGGGGATGCTTGAGGCGGGGGTAAATGCTGCCCCAACCCCACTGGTGCTGCCCCCGAGGGGGGCCATGGCTCCCACTGGCTCCCACACTGGGCTGCGGTCGTGGCCGGGGTCTGGGGCAGAAGTGGGGGCACGGATCTGGTGGCTGAGTGCCACGCGCCGGTTGCTGGCTCAGGGACATGGGGGGCACCCCCGCTGCAGCAGTGTCACCGTGCCCTCCCCACCCCACGCAGGACAGGGCTCGTGCAGACGAGGGGTACGGCAGGAAGACCAGGCTGGTGCTGGTAACACCACGTTTATTGAGCCAAACGGCGCGTGCAGCCCTGGGGCCCGGTTCTGGGGCCGGTGGAGCATCGGGGACCACCGCCCGCCCTGGCTGGGGGCTCACAGCAGTGGCACGGCAGGGAGGGGCTTGGCCAGCGCAGCTGGAGGGGACCCAGGCTTCCTGCAGCCCAGCACCCACCTGGCGCAGCCCTCAAAAGCCACAGGGAATGGTTTTGGGGAGGGAAACCCAGCCCCAGCACGTGTTGGGACCTCCACCCCCAGGTAACACATCCCATCACTCCCGGGGGGCAGTGGGGGGGCAGGGACTGAGCCCCAACACTGCCAGTGTCACCTGCCGGCAGGGTGGGCAGCGATGCTACATCACGGCACACTTCTCCTTCACCTCATCCACGCCGCCCAGCGCCCGGTCCCGCAGCGCCGGCAGGTCCAGCTCCCGCAGCTTCGTCAGGAAGGTGAAAGTCCCGGTGCCACCATCCTCCTCCTCCTCCTCCTCCTCGCTGTGCACCATGGCAGCCAGCTCCTCCGGCAGCTCCACCGCGCCACCGGCCACGTGCAGCTGAGCATCGTCCCGCTCGTCCTGCGCATGGGTGGGAGACGATGTCGGGGTTGTGGGCAGAGCCGGGCACCCACCAGCCATGGGGCGAGGGATGGGGAAAGCAGATCCCTGTCCCTCAGGGCCAGCCGGGCGCTGCGGGGCACTGGGGATGCTGAGGGGACACTGGGACTGTCCAGTTCCAGATTTGGATGGCTGGACGGACACGCGGGCGGGCAGATGGTGCAGACGGAGACATCAGCCGTTTGCTGCCCTCTTCAGGAATCATCTCCCATCCCGGGGGAGGCCAAGCAGCCACCCAGCCTGGGGCTGCCCCAGAGGGCAGGGGGTCAGGGGAAGACCCCCAAGGTCTCACCATGGGCAGGTTGGTCCTTACCTGGGCCAGGTGGTACTTGTCCCGCAGGTGCATCCGCACGGTGGCCCGCTCTGCCTTCCTCTGTGCAAAGGCCTTGTCCCGCTCGATCCTGCAAGCAGCAGGCACCACGCTGTCACCCCCCATCTCACCAAATGCCCCCCCCCAAACCTTCCCCAGGCATCACCCTGGTTCTCCAGCAGCAGCATGGCTGTGCCAGCCCTGAGCCGGGAGAAGGGGGTGCCAAGGTCTGCAGCAGGGTTGCAATAGGGATCTGGGGGCAGGGGCCACATCCTGTCCCAGCACCCAGCAGAGATGCTGAGTGAAGGTGCCTGTTGGTGGGACTTCCTCCTCCTGCAGCCTCCTGGATGCTGGGCCACTGGGTCCCCACAGCACCCAGACCCACAGAGGTGGGACCTTAATGCAATCCTATGCTGGCTCCTGTCACCCCTTGGCTCTGTGGGTGCTGGGCTGGCACCAGACACACACTGCTCTGGGACAGTGACACCTTGGGGGTGCCCCTTGTCACCTGGGTGCACCAAGCCTCATGCCAGCACCCATGGGGGCTTCCCACGCCACAGGGAGGTGTGCTGCAGGGCACCCGCTGTGCCTCTTCCCTTGCCCCGCTGCCTCCCTGCCCCACCCTGGGGACAGCCCATGGCAAGTAGGACCCCGGTCTTGGTGCAGGGGGACCCCAATGATCCCCGGTGAAGCCTTACTTCTCCTCCAGCAGCTGCCGCTGGTACTCCTCAAACTCCTCGCGGGCCATGCCGTTGGGCAGCGTGGCCGCCTTGCTGTCCTTGGGGGGTCCCTTGGGTGGCGGCTCTTCCTTGCCCCCCCGAAAGCTCTTTAGGGCAGCCGTGAAGAAGGCGGCCATGGGTGGGCAGCTGCGGCAGCCCGCGCCCCACGGTCCCTGCGCAGGGCCAGCGCCTGCAAGGTCAGCGGGACCGGCTGCCCCAGGGGCGCCGCGGATCAGGGCCGGATTAAGGCATTAGGAGGGGAAGCCACAGCCACCAGGGTGGGAAGACCTTCCCATGCTGCGCGCTGCACCCAAGGGTGCTTGGGGGGGGACGGCGGGGGTGGGGAGACAAGCGGGGGGCTGCCAGGGTGATGGGGAGGTGGAAGGAGCCACTGAGCCCCAGCGCAGCCCAGGTCAGGCTGAAAGACCCTCCCTTCGTTGCTCAGGCCCCGATGGAGGGCAGCGCCCACAGGGTCGGATCCTGCTGGGGGGCCCTGCGCCATGGGCACCTAGCACCACTGGCACTGGCAAGAAGTTGGCGCAGAGGAGACGCGAGAGGATTAATGAGAAAACCCAATCGAGGGTCAAGGGACTGGAAGGAAGACGAGGCGGCAGGCGGGGGCACACGCACGCACACGCACACGCGCGTGCGGCCCCGTTGCCCCCATTAATCCCAGCTCCACTGAGACGTCGAGATTGCTTGGGAGCTGGCGGGGCCGGGGGCTTCCCACTGCCGGAGGACATGCCCCGCTGCCATAATCTATATGCAAGCAATTCCCATACAGACTCTGATTAAATGAATAATCCCTGGCTGCGCAGAGCCCCGAGGGGAGAGGGGCCAGGCTGTGTGCAGGGGGCTCCGAGGGCCAGAGCTCCCAGCCCACCCAAGCCTTTCGCTGTGCTTTGCCCGGCCCCAGGCGAGGGATAGGCCTAATTTGAGCCCAGAGGCTTAAAGATGCTGTTGAACTAATTTCTTTGGTTTAATCAAAAAGCTCAAATCCGTGTGGTTTTAGAGCTGGCTGCAGCCGGCGTCCCCGTGCGGGGCCGGGGGGCTGGAGCGGAGCTGCGCTGGGGCTGGGCTTTGGGCTTTCATCCTCCAGCGAGCAGAGATGTCCCATCCTGTCCCCTGTCACCGGGAGGGGCAGCTCAAGGGGACCCCACGTGTGGCACATGCTACCCGGAGCTGAGCACGGTATTTGCGGTGTGTGGCCCCACACCACCCCAGCAGGTCAGGGGAGGTGGACCCCCAGGAACCCTTCTCTGGGCCGCGTGGTGGGAAGAAGGACCCATGCCAGGATGGAGGGAGGCTGTTACCTCCTCTTTGGGTGCCCTGGGGGAGGAAAGCCTCTCCCCAGCTGCTGCCCCATCTCCACCAGGACAGAGCGGTGCCACCGGCCACCCCTTGCCACACCACCCCCAACCCTGGTGGTCCCGGAGTCCTTCTGCCATGGGTCCTGGGAGCCAGGCAGGGGTTAAATATCCTTCATCAGGTGCTTCAGTTCCTTCTGCAGCTTCTCCATGAGTTTCTTGAAGGACGGCCGCTTGCCTGGCTCCAGCTCCCAGCAGCTCTTCATTAGGGCATAGACGGCAGGCGGGCAGCCCTCGGGGGGGTCCATGCGGTACCCCTGCTCCAGCAGCTCTGTCACCTCCTTCAGGCTCTGACAGGATGGAAAAGCCAGCTGGGACCCCCACCTCCCCACCCCACCGGGGCCCGTCCTGGCCAGGGGACAGTGGGGTGTCCCTGTCCCATCGGTGCCAGTGGGGTGCGACCTGCGGCATGCCCCAGCACAGCACTCACCAGCTTGGGGTAGGGCGCTCGTCCGAAGGAGAAGGTTTCCCACAGGAGGATCCCGTAGCTCCACACGTCCGACTTGGAAGAGAATTTCTGTGGTGGCAGGAGGAAGGGGAGGCTGAAGCCGGCCAGGGGCCACGCGGGGTCCCCTTCCCTCCCTGAGCGCAAGACAGGAGACGGCGCCTGCCCGCTGCCAGCTCCAGCCCCCCAGAACCCCCTCCCTTCCCACCACTCACACGGCCCTGGGTCCATCCTGCCGCATCCCACCGGAGCTGCCCCAGCTCCCACTGCACACCAGGGCAAGCGCTGGCCAGGACAGAGCCCCTGTTCTGCGAGTCACAGGGCTGAATGTGCCAGAAGCCACCACGGGGCAGAGCCGGGCCGGTGGGACGAGCTGGTGGACCCAAGGGGGTGAGCTGCTTTGGGAGGACCCCCTGACCCACCCCCCCTTCCTACCACTGCTCACGTTGTGTTTCAGGGCCTCCGGAGCCGTCCACTTCACGGGCAGCAGAGTGGCGTCCTTGCCCTTGGGATTGACCCGGGCCAAGCCAAAATCGCTCACTTTGGCCACGTTCTCCTCAGAGATGAGGATGTTGCGGGCAGCCAGGTCCCTGTGCACCAGCTTCTTGGACTCCAGGTAGTCCATGCCCTGAGCCACGTCCCTGCCACGGCCAAGCGAAGCAGAGCACAGTGTCACCACATGTCCCCTGGGGCTGCCCAGAGGGACACAGGGCACCAGTCCCCAGCCCACAGGGAGGAAGATGGACTTACAGAGCGAACTGGAGGAGCTGATGGGTTGGGACGAGTGCCCGGCCCCGTGTGCGCAAGAAGTTCACCAGGTTGCCCTGACAGAGGAGGAGAAATGCATAAGGACCGACAGCGCGCAGCTGCCCAGACTTTGCCTCCCGCAGGGGCTGCAGCACCCAGCATTCATCCAGCTCGGCCCCTAGACGGGGATTTTGTCCTCCAGCCTGAGTGGTGACGAGTCCCGATGGCCGAGGACCAGCCAAGTGCTGTTACCTTGCTCATGTACTCCATGACGATGTAGAGGCCGTTGTGCAGGATAACGCCGAGCAAACACACCAGGTTT
Organism: Falco biarmicus; assembly: GCF_023638135.1. NCBI lineage: Eukaryota > Metazoa > Chordata > Aves > Falconiformes > Falconidae > Falco > Falco biarmicus. Next base: position 66,110,893 of record NC_079291.1, read on the forward strand.
TTGTGCCGGACCTTCCTGAAATGCAGGGGATGTGAGTCAGGGGGGTGCCAGGGTCGTGGGGCAGGGTCAGGCTGTGTCCCCCCCGTGTGGCACTCACGTCATGGCAGCCGTTTCGGTGAGGAAGGCCTGGGCAGTCACGTCACACTTGATGTTCTTCACAGCCACCTTCTGCCCCATATACTCTCCCCGCAGGACATCTGGGAGGGGAGATGGGGGTCAGGCTCAGCACCACACCTGACATCCCACTCCCAGGCTGAGCCCCCCATGCCATGGGATGGGGAGGGGACATCAGCAGGTGCCATTTGGGGAAGCCCACCGCCAGGGAACCTCCACACCCCACCTTCTCACCTACCTCCAAACTCTCCTTGCCCGATGCGTTCTCCCAGCGTGAGGTGCTGCAGGTTCAGCAACCAGCCGGCTGAGCACAGGCACAAGGGCAGGTTAGCAGGGGCCACCAGCAGGGCCTTGTCCCCAAAGCCTGGACAGCGACCCTCTCCCATCATTCCCTACCTTTGGCTAACTCCTCCTCGGCCGACTTCATCCCAGTTTTTGGTTTGGGCTTCACCAGTTTGGTGCAGATGGCTCCCTGCTCCTTCATGTAGTGCTGCCGATGGACAAACAGACCGAGGTGATGCGGCGGTGCCATCTCTTACCCCCAAGCTCGGGGCATGGAACCAGGAAACGTTCACAGGATGCTCCATGGGACCCCAGTACCACCAGTACCCTCAAGGGGCTGGGACCCCCTTCAGCTCGGGCAGCACAAACCGCCACATTTTCCCCAGCGGCACGATTCACAGCCCACATCTCAGCCCTGCTCCCCTCTGCACACAGCCGGGAAACACCGCAATGGACCACGGGCACCATGAGATGCTGCCAGCGAGGCAGACGGCAGCCGACAAGCCCCGGCTGGCGCTGCAGTGGCCGAGGGCAGGTTGCAGAGATGGCCGGGGCGGAAGCGGTGGGGTGGCTGTCGCAGCTACAGAGCGGGGCCGAGGCAGCCAAAAGGGGAAAGGACCCACCCAAAAGCAGAAGTTGTGTCTAAATGAGGAAAACATAGGGGAGTACAACCCTCTAGAGAGGAGCCGGGCAGCAGCTATGAGACAGGGTGAAGACAGACCATGAGGAGCTAATGTGGGAGCCCTGCTGGGTCAGCAGAGGGGAGCTCAGAATGCCTCAAGCCTCGTCCAGGCTCAGAGGCTGCCAGGACCTTCCTTCTCTAAAATGCCCTAAGCCTTGCTGCTGTGTGAAGCACCAAATGAGCAGGGATGGGGGGAAACGTAGCCCTGGACAGGGGACAGGGGCTGCTGCCAGCTGGGCTGGCTCACAGCAGAAAGCATCCCTGGGGCCTCCCAGATCTGTCCAATGCACCCCAAACCGAGCGGGAACCGCAAACCGTTGGCAAGGATGGAGAATTCCACCAGGTAACAAAACACAACGAAAACCATAGAGGGACAGGGACCTGCCGCTGCTCTGAGTGACCCCACGAGGTTCTCACCCACGGTCTGGTGCTGGCGGGGCTCGCTGCCTGGGGAGGGGGGTCTCACCTCGATCATGTCAATGAGGTTGGAGAAGTACTGCTGGCTGTCGATGCTGAGCGTGTTCTCCTCGTGTACCACGCGGTAGTGGATCACCTCCTTGCCAAAGCTCACGCACAGCACATAGTCACCGGGGTGCCGGACAGACTCACGCACCAGGAACAGCCCGTCCTCGGGGGGCTGCAGCTGCTGCACTGCCTCCACCCCGGAGATCTTCCCATGGAACCAGCTGGGGAGAGGAGCATTGGGGAGAAGGGCCATGCTGGCAGCGAGACGGGGAGAGCAGAGCCCCCTCCAAAGCTGCACAGACCCCACTGCATAAAACCCCTCCCTACGAGGTCCATCCAAGCTGGGTGGGCACAACTGGGGGTCTTGAAAGTTGTGTGCTGGCTCCAGCAAATCCCTCCATTGCCAGGGCATAGCTCCAGGCTGCTCTGCCCCCCGCTGCCCAGCCAAAACCTGGCTGGGGGGGGAACGTGCCGGACTCATCCACAGCTCCCAGGGTCTCACCTGGGCTGCTGGCCCCCCACCCCGGATCCCCCCAAGCTGTACTCACGGCATGAGGCTGAGCTTGGGGTCAACACGGATGGCACCACGCTCCCGCAGCGCGCTGGCCGCCAGCAGCCCCTCCTGCCCCGTCTCATTGTGTCTGGCACGGTACCAGCCTTTGCCCTGGGGACAAGAGGGTCTCAGGGCAAGGGAAGGAAGGAGGGATCCTGCTGGGGACAGGGGGCTGGTGCTGTCAGCTCAGCTGATGGCACTAGGGTCCCATCCCCTCTGTGCCCGCCCAGGGCAGCATGCTGCTGCAGCACCCACGGGCTCACCTCCACGGCCTCAATGATGGTGACCACGTCGCCCTTGCGGAAGGCCAGCTCCTGGGCCTTGGGCTTGGTGTGGTCGTGCTTGGTGACACACTGCGTCCCCGAGGGCCAGTGTTTCTGCAGGGGAGAAGGCAGCATCAGCAGGGACAGCGAAAGTTGGCCCCCCTCCACCTCCCACAGCTATCGGGGTCAGCCCCAAGGACCGTCTGAAGCCCTGGCTGGAGATAAGGGGCACTGGGCACAAGCCGATGTTGGCAGGGGAAGTGCTGGCATCCTGTGGCAGTGCTGCTCACCCCAGACATGGTCGGCTGTCGGCACACCAGGGACTCCCTGTCCTCTCCTGCTGCCACCTGCCAAGAAAAAAACCAAAGGCAGTTGTGGAGAGATGGGGCTGAGCCGGCCCAGCCCTGGCCACTGCTGCTGTCCCCACAGGCTCCTCTGGCCAACGCAACTGCTGGCAAACCTGTCCATCGCGTGGGACAGCCTGCACCGTAGGACGGAGGACAAGGCTTGGAGCTGGCTGCAAACCCTGCCCGCACCGGCTGTAAGCCAGGGGACACTCCTGTCCCAAACCCAGTCGGGAGCAGGACCCAGCTGTCCTGGCCCCTGCCCCTTCTCCCCGCCTTGGAGCCCAAAGATGTGCTCCACCACCCACCGGCACTGCTGGCTTGAATATGTGCTCCACCACCCACCAGCACTGCTGGCTCCACAGGAGCCCATCATCGTGGCCGCAGCAGGGAATGCGGTTTTACCAGGAACTTGTTTTTTCACCTCCTGTTTCAGCAGCTCCAAGTCATCAGGGCCACAAGAGGCACCAGCTGCAGGGGCCCCGCTGACAGGGGACGTGGCAGTGCTGGCGCACGGGCTGCCTGCTGCAGGGGAGAATGCTGACAGGCAGGGCCGGGCTGAGGTGGGACTGTCACATTCACTGGCTGTGGGATGATTGCACAAGGTCCCCGTGCTCCCCTTGCCACCAACTTGTCACACTGGGATGCATGTGACCATGTTCCAATTCAACATTGTGCATCTTCTCCTCCTGGAGCCCTTCATCCCCAGTGCCACCTCCACAGGAGGATCAGAGACTCACAGAACCGTTTGGGTTGGAAGGGACTTGAAAGCCCATCGAGCTCCAGCCCCTCTGCCGTGGGCAGGGACACCTTCCACCAGCCCAGGTTGCTCCAACCTGGCTTTGAACACTTCCAGGGATGGGGCATCCACAGCTGCTCTGGGCACCCTGTGCCAGCACCTCACCGCCCTCGCGGTGAACAATTTCTTCCCAATACTGAACGTAAATCTACCCTTTTTCAGCTTACAGCCATTCCCCTTTATCCCATCCCTGTAAGCCTTGGTAAAACGTCTTTCTCTGTCTTTCTTGTAAGCCCCCTTCATATATCGCAAGGTTGCAGCCAAGTCTCCCCAGAGCCTTCTCTTCCCCAGGCTGAACAACCCCAAGTCTCTCAGCCTGGCTCCATAGCAGAGGGGCTCCAGCCCTTGGACCACTTCCATAGCCTCCTCCGGACCCACTCCAACAGGTCCGTGTCTTCCTTGTGCCGGGGACCCCCCAGTTGGACACAGTGGTCCAGGTGGGGTCTCACCACAGCAGAGGGGCAGAATCCCCTCCCTTAACCTGCTGGCGATGCAGTCCAGGATACGGTTGGCGTTCTGGGCTGTGAGCACACGTTGCTGGCTTATACCCAGTTTGTCAACCACCTGTAGCCCTAGGTCCTTCCCTGCAGGGCTGCTCTCAATCCATTCATCCCCCGGTCTGTACTGGTACCGGGGACTGCCGCGACCCCCGTGGAGGACTTTGCACTTGGCCTTGTTCAGCTTCATGAAGCTCACATGAGCCCACTCCCCCTAGGCTGTCAAGGCCCCTCTGGACAGCATCCCCTCCTTCCAGTGAATCAACTGTGCCGCCCAGCTTGGTCTCATCTGCAGACTTACTGAGGGTCCACTCAATCCCACTACACACACCACTGATGAAAATATTAAATAGTATCGGTCCCAGTGTGGACTCTTGAGGGACACCACTTGTTACTGCTTTCCACCTGGACATTGAGCCATTGAGAGTCATCACGCATTGACAGCTGCATCTTGTTGGATCCTGTAGAATTATTTATCTTCAGGTCGCTCAGGTGGTCTTGAACCTGATTTTCTCCTACAACGGGAGGGACTTTGTTTCCCCAGTCCCTTTCTTTAGAGACATGAGAGATTACCACCGAAAACTGAGCTGGTGAGTACCTCACCCTCCTCCTTGCTGGTTGTCACCAGCTCTCCCACCTTATTTTAAGGGGGGGACGACACATTTTCTTTAATCTTCCTTTTATAGCACAGGGGGCTGGAGGGGGGACTTCTCACCTGCTGGGGCACTGACCCCAAGCCTGTGCCCTTGGTGGCACTGCCAGGGCTGCCATGCATCCTCGTGCCACGGCATCATCCCCAAACCCACCACACTCTTAAAAGTAAAGTCACAGCTTCTGTAAGTTTTGTTCTGATTTCAGCACCCTTCTTCCAGATCCATTTTGCAGCTGAAATCTCTCTCTGCCTCTCTGGCCCCTTGGAAACTTCTAGCCAGAGCAGGACGGTGTCTCCCAGACTCTGCTGGGCTGGGAGCAGCGTGGGGGCTCACTCGGCTCCTTGGAGCAGCGATGACGGTCTTTGTTCTATTCCTCTTTTGGAGGTGAGTCACGGTCACTCCTCTGCATCACTGGTGGTAAACCCCAGCCTGTCTCCGTGACGGTGAGGATCTGAGGACGTACCATGTGGTCCTGATCCAGCGCAACAACAACAAAGGGGCAACTGCAGCTGTTGCAAGGTTAATATCAGCGGGCAGCAGTTGTATCTGTTCCACAAGCCATTGTTAGCTAGCAGAGACATCCGCTCAGCCTGCAGCCCATCTGTGCCACATGTATTATGTCGGTGGACTTAGAGATGCAAAGGCAGCCACCCTGTGCCTGCTCCCATCCGACGTGACTGGATGCAGCTCAGCTCACTTCCAGGATGGGCGAGGACTTGACGGGCACAGAGCTTAAGGATGGGGTCTGCTCCAGACCTCTCACCATGGTACAACCTGGTACAAGGAGGGACATGCTGGCTGGGCCAGGAAGGACAACATCAGCTCTGACAGTTGGTCCTTCATTTTCTCCTCCTCTGGGACAGTAATTTCTGGGGAAAAGCAGCAACTGTTTGCTCAGTCCTGCCCGAGTGCAGACAGCAGGTGGTGCTCAGAAGGGACAGATCCTCCTCTCCGAGCACCCAAAGGCCCAGCTTCTCTTCTGCCCAGCTGGCACTAGGGCTCACGGTGCAACATGCAGCCCAACACGGATACTGGCCACTGGCAGAGCCTGGAGCCCAGCCACCAGCAGGCAATGGCAGTGAATCACCTTCCTCCGGGTGACACTCACATGCCTCGTCCTAAAGCACCTATTTGTTCTTGGAGATGTTTAGATTTAGACAAGATATTAGGAAGAAATTCTTCACCGTGAGGGTGGTGAGATGCTGGCACAGGGTGCCCAGAGCAGCTGTGGATGCCCCGTCCCTGGGATTGTCCAAGGCCAGGTTGAATGGGGCTTGGAGCAACCTGAGTTGTGTAGTTGGGTAGTGGAAGGTGTCCCTGCCCATGGCAGAGGGTTGGAACTAGATGATCTTCAAGGTCCTGTCCAACCCAAACCATTCTATAAGTCTATGAATCTATGTTTGATCCATGCAGTTCCCATCGCTGGAATGAACATTCCCGCAAGCGGCACGCATGGGCAGAAAGCCTGGGAGGAGATATTTCTCCCTTCTTTGTTTTGGAGCTGCTCTACGCACTTTTTTTTTTTTTTTTAATTAGTTAACCTGAGTACTTGGAATGAGGGTGAGAAGCACAGAAGCACGGTGGGATTCAGCGGAGCCATCCCAACCCTGGACTGGAGAGTTCAGGCTGGTTTCCAGCACACAGTTATCCCAGCTGTGGAGCTGCCAGGACCCAATGGCACAGTAACAGAAGAGGGGACATTGGCAGCCTGCACCTCTGCACTGAGGTTGGAGCTGGATGCGTTATGGACACGCCTTTGAAACACAAACTGGAGAACTTCTTTATCAACACCCAGCCGCACTAAGGGTCACTTGGACAAACGGCAAGTACAGCTCTTTTGCTGAAAAATCAGGTGATGCCTGACCATTTTCTCCACTGAGAGAAACAGTCTTAACCATTTAACCATGCTCTTAACACTACACCACCATGTCCATCCCTCTTCACTGGCAGAGCAGACCCATCAGCCGCCCTCAGCAACCCTAACAGAGCCTTGCACTTACCTCCCAGCAATGTCCATGCAGGGCCCTGGGGGCAATGATGTCTTGGGGTAGCTCGCACCTATGCCTGGACTTAGATTCCTGAAATCCTGGAGAGTAAATTCTCTTTCATATGGAGCAGCAAAGCTTTATTTTCAAGGGCATGCTCCCAGAAAGAGCTACTGCGTTATTTCCTGATTTCTCTTCTGGTAAGGGCTGTAGATGCAGCGTCCCAGAGGTCCTAGTGCCTGCCGCCTGCACAGTCAAACATCAAGCATTAATCAGAGGTGACTCATTGTTTGACAACACTTAAAACAACTTTTACCCTTTGAGGGCACAAGTACACACCCTCGCCAGACATGAACTGGGAGATCACCAGATCCCATATCCTGGAGCACTGTGTAGCACTCACAGAAAATTAACGATCCCTGGGACCAGGGATCCCAAAGTCTAATCCCATCTCAGCACTGTCTTCTGTGAGACTTTGGGAAGGTTGATCCAAGATCATGGCTGCACCTTGCTGGTCTATAGAGGATGAAAACACAGATGCATTGCAGGCTGGAACAGGCAATTGCAGAGACACTTTTAAATGAGAAGCACCATCAAATGGCAGTGGCTTATCTGTATCCTCCAGCATCCGCAACTAGCGGGGAGGGAATAATCGCCTCTGCAGCTCATCATCCCAGCCAGAAAGCTGGAAACCAGTTTTGCACTAATGTTTAACATTTCCAATATTCTGAGCAAAATGTTGAAAAGGAAGAAAAATGCCATTTCAGGCAAACACCATACTTCATCCAGGGGTCTCGATTTTTTTCTGTGTACTTTTCTGTTTTTAATAAAATGGTGCTTAAGCCTTCAAAAAATACTGGCAATTCAAGGGCAAAGGCAGTGCAGAAAGACAGTATTCCAAACTAGCCAGTAGTTTGAGCTCCTGATTATATTGTTCTATCAACAAACAATTTCCCCAAGCCATTCAAGCCAGTCTGTTCATAGGATTCTTGGGACATGTTTCCCCAGGAGCACTCCTTGCATTATCCTCTGAATCTGTAAGGATGGATCCTTAGTTACCAACTCTCTTCAAGCTTGAGAACAAACACAAGAGTACATCATAACAGCGCTTGCACCACACATCTGGGCTCAGCACCAGATCTCCTGGGGTCTGCACAGTACTCGCTGTGACACAGACGTTTCATACTTTCGGGTTTTGCCACATCCTGTCGTTGTTACAGATGTGACCACGGCCCAGAGAACTCAGCATCACGCACAAGGAACAACTCACTCAGGTTGCATAAATGGGCTTTCCCTGTCCTGCTGTACAGTGGCAAAAAGGCTCCTGCTTGCTTCTGCCAGAGCTGGTCTCACACCATTTGCCTATCACCCAGTCACTGCCTCAATCTTTAATACATTGATCCTCAAAACTGTCTTCCTCCCTCCTCTAGTGCAGTAGGGTAGGTGTCTGCACTGCACAGCCAGGTCAGGGTGGCACAGCCAGGTCCCTCTGAAACAGCCTATGATGAGCCAAAACATCAAGATTTTGTAGCACTTCCAAAATTGCTGGGTCAAAGTTCAATCGTATGGGAAATGCTTTTCTCACATGGTAGGCTGAGGCTTTAACCACTTATTAAGTCTTCCTCCTGACATCCTTCCTCTGGGTCAGTGAGAGTCAAGCTCACGGTCACAAGCACAATGTCCTACAAAAACTGTTGAGCAGTGCCATTCCTGGTAAGACGAAGGATTGGAGTTATCCAAGGAAGCGAAGGTTGGAGCAGGAAGATGGAAGAGATGGGCGACAACACGCATTATAAACAGCAGCACATTTTGTACAGAAAAAACAGCTACTTTCAGCACAGGTCCACAGCCCATAGGCTCTCTTTTGCTGACGCAGCTCCCTTCAGTCCACGCTGACAACGCGGTTGGACTCACCAGACACGTGCCTTCCCAGCCTGAGGAATCTGCCCTGTATTTCAAGCCTTTAAGAAGGGAATCTGCAAATGTCAGTATGTCACAAAAGCAGACAACTCTTTCCTGCCTTGCCTCCGGAGCAACTTGGGGGCAGTGAAGGGGATTCTTTTTACCTCTCCTTTTAGCATCTGAAATCAAACATCCAGGTCCTTTCTGGCTTCCTCTATAGTCAAAGGAAAAACAGGCACATCCAGAATGCAACCAGGTGACCTGGTTTCAAATGCCACCCTGAGCAAGCCAAGGTGTCCAGCGTGCCTCTGGCTTCCTCTGCTTGTAAGGGCAGCACGCGACGTCTAACTTGGTCTTTGACATCTGACCTCCAGGTTTAAAGAGAAAAATCACTGAGGTTAAACACCCCTTTTCATCGCAAAGATTTACATTTCAACGCAACAACAAAGGGTATTTCACTCTTGGTAATGGCTGGAGCTTTAGATGATGCCTTAACCTTACCCTGCTCCAAGCAGCTGTATGCAACACCGGGTTCAGATGCTGCTGCACACACCGCACTGCCGGGAGCCAGACTGACACTTCCAAGAGATTCCCCTCGGTCCCTAGCAGCGCCCAAAAGCGGTGAGGACAGCAAAGATGCTTTTACTAAACCCTTACAGATCAAATAGCAATGCACAAACTTATGCCCCAGCAAGAAAGTAGATCGGGCATGCTCAAGGGACGAGTGGAAGATGCCCTGCTACAGCTGCCAGGTCATTACACCCAAATCCCACTGTGGCAGCTGTTTTACCTGGACACATCAAGCCTTCACTGCAGTGCCCATGCTTGTGTGTCGTGCCTGTTCTGGGGGGTGATGTGCAGCATTTGGATGCATGTTCTGCACCTGGGTTCTTGGTCTTTACAGGCATCTACGTCACTTACCCCGAACAGGGACCGCTACATCAGACTTCAGCATTTGGTATTGTAACTTGGCTTTCATCTCTGGCAGCACCTGTGGCAGTGTCTAATGGTTTTACTTTCTGCCTTCTGATGAGTGAAGCTTGTTGGAGTAGATGCACCACTTGATCCTCTTTTGATCTAAGACAAAAGGTTAGAAATTACTCACAGTATTTCAACGCTTCCCTATCTTTCTGATTTAGCAGAAACAGATGACGATAACTGCATGGCAAGAGGAAGATCAGAGTCAAGGCTTCGGCACGAGGTCATGGTAACACTAAGTGTACAGAAGGATGGCAGCCGCCCCAGCTAAGCCAGCTAGCTGTGAGCACCTTTTAGCTCAGAACACACTGCACTGTAATAGTTTAATACAAAAATGCATCTATTTGAACATCTATGGAAATGCTGAAATGCATCACTCTTCAAATACCTATTTTTGTATGGCTTACAACTCTTAACTCAGAGCACCTAAACAGAACCTGCTTTACAAACCTGCTTTACACACCCCCCCAAAAAAGTACTTAAAGAAGAAACAGGCTTATTTGACAATGAATAATGCAGAAGTAATGTTTTGCAGTAAATTCTAAAAAGCCATTGTTCAAAATACCCCCAAAAGCCTGAAGGAATGTGAGGATTGATTTTAATGAAGTTTAAACAAAGAATATATGCATGAAGCTGAAGCCTGTGACAATCCAGTGGCTTAACTGGCAACACCACACAGAAGAACAAAAGCGTTCAACTCTGGTTTTCTCCATTGTACTCTTTTTCCTGGTCCCATTATGACAACACTAAAGCCACATTACAGCCTCTCCTCCACACATTTGCTTGGTCAGCTTTGCCAAAACCACCAAAAAGGCTTTAAGCAAGCAACTACGTATCTCTGTACAACTCTGCACACCACTGCTCCCAAACAGTAACCCCTGAAGTGCAAGACCCCTGCTCGAAAAGGGTGGGGTAAAAAACCCCAAACCTGTACAACAGGGCTATAAACTGCCTCCAGTTGGAGGGTAGAAATCCAAAGTAATAAAGAAAATCTATAAAGAATATATACAATACTAGAGGATGGGAGGGGTTTACTTTTTTTTTCTTTAATAGTATTTGACTGTCTACCTGTTTTACTGTGGGAAGAGGTTTTTTCTAGAGCAAGGGAGTGGGAGGGGAAGGAGACATAACAGAAGGAAAGGAACTGTTGCTACAGGCAACTTCACTCTCACACAGTGGTGCGATTTCTGTAGTGATTATAGTACAATTTAAAAGTACTTACAGTACAGTATTTCAAGGAAAAATCATTAAAAATGTAAACAGACTAAACCAGGACCTCTTTAGATATAAAAAGTTGGAAGCATATGAACATTATTTTATACACGCAGTATCATTATTAGGCAGCATCTTTTTTGTAATCTCTTCCACCTCCTTCACCCTCTACTCTTCTAGCTGTCTCTTTTTTTTTTTTTTTTTTACCATATGCATTAAATATACTTTTTGGAGATGCCAAGGGCCCCATTCCAAGTCTCCTGTTTTTTGTTAGTTTTGTTTGGGGTTTTTTTTGTGTGTGTTTTTTTATTTCCCCTTGAAAGTTAGCATTTTTAAATCATGCTAGGAGATGGACAAGATAAAACGGTAACAACCCAACTGAACTGAAGGCAGCTGTATGAAGGAAATACATAGAATTCTGCAGTTCTTCCTACACATGCCATGGAAGGTGGAAAGTTATTTAGAAGATCACCACCACTACAGCATACGTAGCAATTAAGCTTATCTTGCAAACACTCACCTAAAGCTAAGGTAGCCAGCTACTTTGAAAATTAGAAACCAAGAATTTCGTGTTCAAGCTGAAATCACCTTAAACTTCTGCACTGAGACACACAGGTTTCAGTCAAGACTGGTTACAGCAATTGTAATTTAGTCTCATATGCTATTCTCTTTCATCATATTTAACATAAGTAACTGTAGGATTTTAATGTTTGCTTATTCAATAAGGAAGTCAATGCTTTCATTGCAAATAAACTGCATGGTCAGGCAAATTTTAAGTGTCAATGAAAAAGAAGTAATTATACGTAAATGACCTTTCCTACTGCATACCAAACTAAGAATGACTAAGCAAACAGAATGGAACAGGGCTTGAGTTATGCGCTGTTCAGTTTTATGTGCCACAATAAGTTCTATAGTTTTCCACACAGGCAATAAAAAATGTGACAGAGGACCCAATGGCAGACAAAAACATTTAAAACAAACAGCATATTTAAAGACAACTGGGCTCTCGTTTGCAATATTCACCCACTTTGATGAATCCTTTCATTAAAAAGTGAGCAACACCAACACAATTTCTGGTGTTACTTGTGACAGAAATACAATAATAAGTAAAATGCAGACCACATCTCTCAGTAGTTTAAAAGTGCTCTTTTTTTCTACCTGTGCATGGGCTGTGACATCACCTTACTCCTACAGTCTCCAAAGTATCCAACTTCTTCTAACAGGGATCTTGCAGCCCAGGTTCATCTGACAACGCAAGATATGAGAAAGAAAACACATTAAAAAATATGTGGCAACCAGGTTTTTAACAGCAAAACACAGAAGGCAAAGAATCAAAAATCAAGTTTAAAAACTGTTTAAACAGTTCTGGAATTTTGCTTTACCTCAAGTAAGAAAATGTGACAAAGTGATCAAGCTTTAGACTCTCTGGAATGAGCACACAGCTACAGCATTCAAGACATCTCTTAAAAGCTTTTCTATAAATAACGACTGCGTTCAGAAAAGCAATGTGAGCTTTGTAAAGCCAAGTAAGCATGCCTGGGGGCTTGAAACACATCTCTGACAAATTCAAATATTAGTCTTTCCTTAGAAATCAGAAGGTACAGAGGTCTCTCCCTTCCTGGAGAGAGTGTTGCTATCAATATTGTTTTAACAGAGCAACTCAGCAGTGCAGAGGAGTCAACGCATCACACTTCACACGCTTTCAAAAGAAAACAACCAAGAGGTGGCAGAACTGAGGAACAACATTCCCAGCATGAGCTGCTGTGCCAAAGGTTCCAGTGAGGTTTCTGGGTAATGCTGATACCCACCTGTCAACAGTTTTCCTGACATGATACCTTCAAGAACATGCTGCCTGCCACCACCAGGATTTAACAGGCTTGATGCCCTGCTTGAAGCCTTTTTTACAGAAAGTCCCATTGTCTCTGGAGAGGATAAAAGTGACATGTTAGAAATAAGAAGCAAACAAACATGCTTTCCCTTTCCCAGTCTTTGCTGCTTCTCTAAACGTTTGCCTATCCTTGGGACCCTGCCCCTTTTTTTTTTTTTTTTTAGCACTTTGAAATTATTTTCTAGATTGCATTTTCACAGGTCTGTAAAACCACCCGGAACATACAAACTTCTGTGATAATTTCTATCATATAGACAGACAAGTAAGAAATTACCTTTGCTACTTTACCACCAAAACAGACGCACCCCTCCCAAGACAACCACAAACAAAACAACCCTTTAACCTGCACTTGATAATAAACAGAGCTTCCTAGGGATGAATGTCAAGTGAATGAAGAATTCGGTTCAGAGCTTCTTTCTAAAAATGTTAAAGATCTGAGACAACTGAGTGCATGCAGGATTTTACAGCTGCCTGGTAATCTTCTTAACTGCAGTAATCATACAAGAAATTCTCCCTCAAAAGCACAGAGAATAGCAGAATATATCACCTCTGTCATTTAGATTTAAGTCTGTGGGGATCTCCATGGATATTTCTGTTATTTACTGGCATTTCTCTGTCACTCACATACTGCAGTTTTATGGGCACAGGCAGGAGTAGAACATTTTTCCCCACCTCTTATCACATTTTTTATTTTGGTGGTAGGATTCTAGCACTACTCTCTGAATATTAAATACAAACCCACTGAAACTGCACTTGGAGCTTACAATGAAGTCTGATATTTATTCCTTCATCATTTCTAATCTGAGACATAAAACATGTTGTTCAGGATAACTACCCATAACAGTAACAACTGTTTTGCATTCAGGAATTTCTCACCAGAATGTACTTTTGCAAGATGCACATACTTACTCTTTATAAAAATTTTGCCAACCCGTTGAGTAATGTACAACAGCTATTTTAAAAGCTCCCAGCAATGTTACAATGTTATTTAAGACAGGAAGGAAATGCAACATCTACTTTAAGCTGCAAAGGCTTCTAGGAACACACAACTGAAAACCTCACAAATTTAACTAGAACATGATTCATTCACATACAGTGACAAGACAGCATTTTTATCATAATGGATATGACTTCATTTTACAGCTCATAAGATATAGCAATCATCGTCTAGCAAAGAATTTCTTACAGCAGTTTTTCTGAGTCCATAGTGCACCCAGGTATGTTCTCTTTAAGATCATTACTACCTCCTGCAGCACCCACCTACTCCCTGGTATTCAATCACCTGCTTGTGCCATCACAGGCTTTTCCAGGCAAAAATAATTCTTACACTTGCTTTTTTTTTTTTCTCGTCTTTCCTTTTTATCTGCTTTTGCTTACATGAGAATGGAAAAAATAAAAACTAATCTAATTGGAAATGCTGTACTTGAAGATTCAATTTAGATATCAAATCTTAATGTACAATTTCATAACTAAAAGCAAAGTAGTATTTTCAGGAATTCATGAAATAACAACAACAGAAGCAATCTGAAAGTTTCGTCACCTGGCACAGCAATCAATATTTACCCACAGAAAAAAAGCCTGACTAATACAAAATCTTGCATTAAAGCCTACAATTGTATATTTGAAAAATCAGAGTAAGGTAATTATGCATGAAATAAACCAGCATGGAATAAGTTCAACAGTTAGATCAAGCACTGTTGAAAAATCACTTTGCAAATATGTTAAAAATCATGATAAGAATGTCTGAAATCAAAAGCCTCACACAGCAATTTATCTTGCAAGATGTTAACGTCTTCTACATGGTCATGTAAAACAGGTTGTGCATCCAGTAGCCCTCCAGGTATATTTTCAGAGATAGGTGTAGCTCTGCTTCTGGTTTCATCACCTTCTCTTCCACAAGTTTGTTGCATGTTCCCTCTGTTTTTATTAGCCTGTGAATGAAGAAAACTGGATTAGTAGCCAAATTCTTTAATATTTAAGAAGACATCCTTAATACTATTTAAGTTAAAAATTCTTCATACTGTTGTCAGTTGTTTGTCACCATAAAATCTTGCCCCATTTGTTCTGTTCCTTGTCATTATAGCAATTATTATAGCAGCTGACAGTAGTGGATTAAATTTATTACTGAGATTTGTACCTCTAATGCAACACAGAAGCAAAGGCTATGCTAAAAATTTTGTTTTGTTAAGCAAAAGCTTCTGCTCGAGTATCTCTCACATTCAGACTGCCACAACGTCCAACAGGTAACATTAAAAAGTTACTCTTTGCAAAGACTGGATCCCTCCAAAGACAGGGAATTATTCCAATGGTAAGAAGTCTTTCAAAAGAAAAGGCAATTTGAGACTGCTAAAATGTTTGTGCTCTGCAAATTTGACTGTAATTATTTCTTTGATGATGGTTTTTATATCAACTACAAAAACTGTAGTTAGGCCTGAAAGATTTTAAGCTTTTTTATCACAAGCTGACATGAACATCTATATGATGTTACACACCAGACACTGGCATCTTCAGTATTCTAGAACATTTCTGAATAGGTTATAGCTCACACCACCTCTTCCTTTTTCATCCTCAGCATCCCTTCTCTGCAAGCAGTTCCCAAAGTCAGCTGCTTCTAAACTTCTATTCAAACAACAGTTTTTAGGCTCAACAAACGACAATGAACAGTGCAGATCAACTTCTAATCTCACCGACAAAACAGACTTTTTTTTTTTTAAGTGATGTCTTTGTTAATTGTAACATCACTTCCACATGAGTTTAGAGAAGAATGTTATAGAAAACATTTTTCAAATGGTTAGGTTTCTCAGCATAGATTACAATTTTAGGGGAGGGCCATTTGGCAAAGCTGAGCAACACACCTAGTTATCCCAAGTTTGTTCATGTAGCATGTATTTCTACTGCAATTTTTCTTTCAGAAATGTTTCTGAAAGATCTTTTACTTGCTGTACACACTTCTAGAACATAAGCAAGCTCTGTCACGTTCATAACTCCATAAACGTATCCCACCTTCTGATGGCTCCCCGGATATGTGCCGCACATGCACCTGCTCCTGTGCAAGGGACGCACAGAGCTGACATTGAAACTGGTTGTAAAGCCTGCGGAGCTCCTGTTTCCTTGGTTTCCTGTCTTCTGAACAACGTCTTTCTTTTTGTGCTTTTGTCATTCTAAGTGCTTCTGGTAAGTCTGCAATCAGACAGGGCAACATATTCATTTCCCTTTCAATGATGGCACTGTTTTTCTACTAAAACACTAAATGTCCTCTGAAAATAAATGGAAAATTTCCCGAAACACTCAAATTAAAAACAAAAAAAAAATGCCCTTTGGAGTCCCGTTCAAACCTGCAATGTATAAAAAGCTCACAAGCACTAACAGTTTGATGAATTTCTCCTTTGCTACCTTGCACTAGTGTAAGCACTCACACACAACCTATTCATTTTAGGCTTCCTATACAGTCAGCCCAGGCTTGGCT
The DNA here is from genome assembly GCF_023638135.1 of Falco biarmicus. Classification (NCBI taxonomy): domain Eukaryota; kingdom Metazoa; phylum Chordata; class Aves; order Falconiformes; family Falconidae; genus Falco; species Falco biarmicus. Next base: position 66,126,976 of record NC_079291.1, read on the forward strand.
GCAAGATCTACATCTGGCCAAATGTATGTATGTGATTAGCTTTTTGTTGACTGTAGAGCAAACCTAATGTAGCTGGTTTACATACAGGTGACAATATTGTAGGCATATGCACTTGGCAAGATACACGTCACCTCCCAAAACAGAAAGACCTAAGGACCCTTCTGCCCCAGGACCTGTTTGTCGTTTAAGTTTTCAGTCAGGCACTGAGAATCGTAACCAACACAGATGTGAGTTCAGAGAGGCCAGGCAGTTACAGGTGGATCACATGCCTGCTTCTGAAAAAAATCCGGAGGAGTTTTACGCGGTGTAACTACTTGGATGTTAAGTATATGCTTGTAAGACATCGTTAGCTCTCTGCAAACATCACTAAGGAACAGATCTCTCTTTTCTTCCACCATAACAAGTGAGCTGTCATTTGGGTAGCACACTGAGAACGCAACACAGGTGAGGGGGAAAATCCCCTCTCAAGTTTTGTTTCTCACAGTGGAATTCAGTTCCACACTTCCCTCCACAGGAGCAGCTGACCCCAATTCCAGACATTATTGGACACAGCAACAACCAGCTGCAGGACAGAAGGAACCCCAGAAGATGTATTCCCAAACTTTCATATAAATTAAGAAGTTAGGAAAGAGATGTTTAGCACATCGATATAAATTTCTCTTAAAACAGAAGGAGGTTATCTAACAAAAATCATAAGAATTCAAGTGAAGAAATACAAATCTATATAAATGAAAAGTTTGAAACGGCACAGATTCACTCCAGTAGGCAGAGAAAACTCCATTTATCATCAAAATATTTGCTTTTTATCTGGAGAAGAAAGCTTTTTTCCTTACTAAAATAAATATGAGAAGAAAAAAATAAGGGTTAACAAAATGTCATGTTTTAGCACTTCTTACTTCCTCAACAAGACAAAGTTATCCAGTAATTTCAGTTACAAATATACTGCTCACCATCTTATGCTTTTCAGATATACACATGTCCAGGAGCTTGAAGAACATATTTTTAGAGTCTCTCAGTGTTCCTATTTAAACCTCCTCCCCTGTCCCCTCCATAAAAACCAATGATAAGTAAACTAATCTACATCACCCATTAAAACATTAGAATAATAATTCTGTAACAGTTTCAGATTTCTCAAATTGCTACAGAAATATCACTTTTTCTAGCATAATTTAAGTGAATTAATGAAGAGCATCGATAATCCACAGTTCACATCATCATATCCTCACAAAAAACAGATATGGAAAAATACTGCTCATACATTCATGATTATGAAGTACAGTGTTATGTTTTCCAGTTACAAAGACACAAAAGAAAGAAGTGAAAATCATTTTGTTGATTTCTTATTTCCAGTTTCAGAACATGCATTAAACACAACCTATGTATGAGAACTGAATGCCTGATATGAAACAAATATTTGAGCAAGAAGGTAAAATTCACAAGAGTAACTTCATACTGAAGATAATATTCTCTTTTTCTTAGTGGAGAGAGAGGCTTCTCCAGAAAGCGATTTGAGCAGGAAGCTCATCTCCTTCTGTGACTACAGGAACTAGTGCCCTTAGTTTTTTTAAGTGTCCTATTTGAGAACCACCTACCTGTGCTGCAAGAACTTTGAAATAAAACATATACGTACACGAGACATGGACGTTGGATTCCCGCAGCATTCCCTTGGTGGGCAGTACGAATCCCTGGCAGCATGCTGCAGCTGAGTAGTCTGGCACGAGCTGGTGTAACTGCTAGCTCTCCATGGTTGCTTGCAGATGTTTGTTGTTCATAACTGTAATTATCCTGTGTACAGAATTCCAAGACAAACCCAAAAAGATTAATAAAACAGACTGTACTGAAAATAACTGGTTTTAAATGACTGACACAGCAGACAATTCACAGATTTAATTTCTCAACGTCTGGCTCAAATAGCAGATAATGAGATTGTTTATAGAAAAAATGCCTAATGACATTTTCATGGAATTGGCAGGGAATGACTTGGGAGCAGGAAGCAAGCTAATTGTGCTTACTCCAGGAGAGCTCAGCTGGAGGTGCAGGGAAAACAGCAGGAATCATTGACAATAACTCTGGACAAGAAGGCAGTTGTAATTTATTCCCATGAGAGGTCCATCCCAATTCCAAATGGTGCTCAGTTTGAGTCACCCCAAAATTAGGGTATGTTGCAAATTTCTAAAGCGAGATACAAGACTTCATTAAAACATAAAATTGAATGTTATTGCTAGTATGAGAGATACCAACTCAAAATAGATATCCTTGCAATGGAAGGGGTGAGGGCAGGGCAGGGGGGGAAAGTATAAGATTTTTTTATTTTGACTTTCTAGAAATACCTACATCTGGAACACTGTTAAATAAGAGATATGTCTTACCATTCAAAAGAAGCAGATAACAGGCTGCAGTCTAGAAGCATTTCTCTGAAATTCACCAGAAAGTCAAAGCTGATTCACTAACGGCAATACCCAGAGATACTTATTAAGGACTGAAACACATCGTATGTGGGAAAAGAGTACATCCCTCAAGAAATGGGGGTCTTGTATCTGCACAACGTGCAACAACTTAAATCATCCAGTTACCCTGACAGCTGCCTAGGGGCTGCAGACTTCACACCGATGGCAGATCAAACCAAATGCCCTGGCACCTTGAATATCTGCTGGCCACCAGCCAGAGGACACACAAATCATCAAGAAATTCTGTCTGTTCTCAGGTGGTCTGAGAGAAACGGGCATCTCTGGAAGGTAACTCACCGTGGCTATTGCTTTCTGTTGCCTACAGAGGGAGTCCAGACCAGTTTACACTGGAGGCAGAGACAGCTTCAGCAAAACGAAGCCCACAGAGAAGAAAAGTAATGCAATAGTAATAAAGCAACCACGTGAAGTCGGTCAAAAAGTTACTGTCTGGCAATAAGCACATTCAGGTCTAGCCCTCACGGTATTCTGTCTCCAGTGGTGCCTGCTTCATGCCACTTCAGATTCTGTAAACATCTAGTGTCTGCTTTAAATCATCTCTCCCAGGCTGAAAGGTGCCAGCCCGCTCGGCCGTCCTCGCTATGGAAGCTATGCTCTGCTTTTGATCACCTCTGTCACTAGCCTCAGCCCTTCCCAAGTCCTACCGTATCCTCTCCAAGGCAAGAAGAGCAGAGCATGCCATCCGTATCCCAAGCACAGGCAAACCACTGTCATTCTAGAATGTTTTCTGTCCTCTGTTTTTGTTCTTAATGTCCAAGATTTGATCAGCTACTGCTCAGCACAATTGTAAATTCCAGAATTTTGCTCCTGAGTAGTGACAGCCAGCACAGTTCCTCATATTGTGGAAAAGCTAAGACAGTTTTCCCCCAGGTTTTATTTTTGAACATTAACTGTTCAGTCATGCATAAAGTCTTCCTATAGTTCCTCATGTTCTGCCCTACATAACATTAGATTATACAGCCTCATGGGCCATCTTTTTTTTTCCAGACAATGAATATACTGACCCACACTTTACTCTGCAAAGTTTAAAAACACACTGCATGGCTGCTGATGCACTATACTGTAGTATAATCTAGTATAATCTGGCACAAAACATCTCACACAAGAGAGGAATTTCAACATGCAACAAACCAGAAAAAACCCAAATCTCTTAAGTCTCCAAATTTCACTGCAGTTCTAACTGATATTAATGCATAGAGGCAATTGTGCACTGGATCTCAGCACCTCTTACAGCTAGGAAATTAAGATTCAATTATTATCATACTTATTAGAGAACTGTTAAGTGATACAGGTATTCTGAGAAAAAAATACCTACGAATCTGTTTTCCTAACAGCCCAATAAAGCTATGGGAGTTCCACATCTTCAGCACCAGAAGGAATTTCTCCCTATATGAACCACACAGTTTATTCCAAGAGCTAATCTGGTGGCCCCCATAATTCTCACCCTCATCTATACTACAGCAGGTATAGCCGGCATTTCAAACAACTGAAAGCCATAACATTTCTAGCTTAAAAAGCTTACTGACAATCTTGGTTTGGACTAAGAATAAAAAAGGCAGTTATATTTAGGTCATCATGTCTACAGACTTGCTATCACTGGTATTAAATGTGGACCAGTAAAAGAGTTGCCACTGTGATCAAAGAGGGCTTATAAATGAGAAAACTGTTTTATTATGGGAGGTGGATCACGGTCCTGTTCTCCCTCTGTCCTCTGCAGAAAGGCTCGTCACTTCTGTTACCATGGAGCGCCTAGCAGGGATTATCAGTATTTTCTACTCAAGCACAAATGTATCTACATTTGACTTGACTTCCTTGGCAGCTCACAGGACTCCTTCCTCCTCCAACCATCCTATCCCGCCCTGGGCAAAAATTTGATACGCGCCCCTACAAAAACACCCTTTCAGTTAAGAAAAATGCCTAAACTATCTTCCTTTTGTTTTACTTCTTGTTATAACTTCACACTGTCATCATCGTGACAAAAGATGAACTAGGTCATAAATAAGCATATCAAATGCTAATGACTGAATGAGCTGGAGATGTTACTGCACACTTGGTATGGAGGGTCAGTCTAGGAAGTTTTCTACACTCCCAAAGCTTCACAAGTTCACGTTTTTTCTTCAAGATGTCAGATCTGCTCCTTTATCAGAGCTACCAATCTGCACTCAGTGCAGATAAACCTCACTTTTTCAGAAGAATAAAACACTGATGTATCCATACAGACCAAAAGGTGCTGATGAATCTATTTATCCTTGACGCCAAAGCAGAAGTATACCTATAAAAATAATCACAAGCTCCCGTGAGCTCCATTGTCTGCTGAAGTGTTCTCAGTACATAGATTAAAAAAATAAATCAGAGCAACTCCCTAGTTAAGCAAACTCCCAACCAGCCTACTTGTTCAAAGCCACAAGTCTGAATAAAAAAATAAAATCTGTTTTTTTTCCTTGGAAAGCATTAGCGATGTATGTCTATAATAAATCACATGAGATGTAAAGCCAATGACTCACTTTAAATGACATCTTTAAAGCATGAGAACAGAATACTCGACTGAGACAAAAGTCCCTAGGAAATGCTGATATCAGCTGCACTTTGCTCTCTGGTAGCAGTCTCAGCAAGTAAGGAACAATAAAATGATTCTGGCAAACTACCACAGAAACCATACCACAGAGATTATATGATTTTAGTCTGAATTTCTGTGTTATATACGCTCATTTTACAGTTACAAAAAAGCTCTTTCAGGAACAGGCCTGCAAATTCAACCTGAAGTCTCAAAACTAAATACGGCAGATTTAAGCAAAACAAACATGTCAGCAAAACACGTTCTGATGGCCAGAGAAAAGTAACCTCTTGGGACGTAGTAATCGTTTCTGTTGATAAATCACAGTGGTTAGTTCAATACATTCCAAAACAGACACTTTGCTGATGGGTAATAAAAACCTGCACAATCTTCATAATTTGATACTGTGCCAAAACAGGGAATTCCTAATGTAATTCACCCAGAGCCCTCACTGCCTACAAGCCCCATCCCCCCACCCTTTTTTTTTTTTTTTTAACACAGTACTGTTCTTAAAAGATGTTTTAGAGTATTATCTTAGAGGTAGTTAACCAGCAAACATAAAAAGCACTGAGTGCATAAGCTTTACCCATAAAGTGGGGACAAAATCAAACTTGATCCCTACCAGGTAGATCCTAAAGCCTGAAGCATCACGATTTCACAGGAGAGAGACTTACTTTCTTCAGAAGCTTACTGCCCATCCAGTTCAAACTATCCTGAATCTTTTCTCACATGATATCATAGAGGCAGTAGAAGTAACACCTACATCTACTGCTGAACTGACTAAAATACGAGAGGTCACATTAGAACACAGGAGACCATAGTTACAGGACAATTAGCAAGTCATGTACACATACTACAGGAAACTCAAGCAGGGTTGTGGGAGGGAGGATGGGAAGAGACCTTTCAATATCAATACTGGGACGTATCAATATCATCTGAAGGCCACGCTTGATATGCCTGGAGCTGTTCTGAATTGGTTTTGGTCACACCTGACTGAGTGCTCACACATGACCATGATGGCTGATCCTGAATTTATACTCGGTATGAATTTTCCCCAGACCAGTTTTGACTACAGTGTTCTTCAGCATCTCTAAGCTGTTCTTGGGAGAAATTTCTGAAAGACAAGGCTTAGTTGTTGTTACTGCGCTGATGATACGTATCTCCTGTCAGTTGTAATACTCAAGATACTCAGGATTAAACAACTAGAATTTCTGAAGTTAAACCCTTTAAAAGGCACAAATAAAGTGGATCTGTGTGAGGAGACACCCTTAGACATCCCACCTATTCAGAAAAGCGTTCAGCATGTAAACATATACAAAGTGTAATGTTGGAAATGGGAAAAAAACCCCAACCACTAATGGTCAGACATCAGCCAGCGCTTTGATCAGTTGACTGACAGACAATCCCTGAAAACAGATCTTGTACTTCATCGTGTAATATATTAAGCTAAAGGATTATCTAAAGCACTTACCTTGAAAACTCTGTATGTTTGGAGATAAAAACAGATCAAGACTACATGTTGCTTCACTATTTGCTGCAAATTGGTATGCTTAGCACAACAATTACATTATCCTTTTCAGCTAGGATTCTGATCTAATTTGACACTCAAGCTTTCTCCAAACTTTGCTGCCCTGCACAGACTCATGTTACAACACCACAAGACTCAGTAGAGCTTTGCTGTTTCAAACTTTCAAACATTTTTAGGTATGGTCACACCTTCCTCCACAATGCCCTGGTGTGAGGAATTCTTTTTGTTGATGTAAGTGAAGTTTGTGGAGATTGTGTGATTAATGTATGTTTTGATGATAATGAGACTTTAAAAAGTAGATCTTAGAATTCTGAAATACATCCTTGAAGTATGAAGACACTCAAAGTCTGATAACACAGTAATCCTGTGGTGCTTTATGGCTTCTATGGTGGTGATAAGAGACACTTGAGGCTTGTGCAGGTGCCATAAACGTTCAAGCCAAATAATTACTTCATAAACCCCAGGAGACTCCTTAAGCATTATGGTGTTCACATTGCCATATTTTCTGTATTTAAGACCATCAACAATACATGCTTTGGAAACCACAAACCTCTGGCAGCAAAACCAAACCATTCATGTCAAATGTATTAAAAACGCATTAAAACACAGACTACTCTGTAACTGTTGTTGGTCCAAACAATCTTAGTGCCAAGTTTGGCAGCAGTATCAATGGCCTTACCATTACTGATGCATGCAAACTAAATCTGTGGCTTCAATAAGGCAGTTAACGTCACTGTAGACACTTGAGCCGCCTAAGAACAGGTCAGTAAATCTACTTCCACATACTCATTTTTGTGGCAATAAATAATTGATCTCAAGACTAACAAGCCACTCTCAAACAACTATTTTTAAAGCACACATCAGGCTCTTCATAACTCCCTACTACTAGCTCATATGTGGGCTTCTGAGTGGTAGGTAGGTTTTGCCAAACATTCCAAAGTACAGAAAACCTGGGCTTTTTCCCCAAGTCTCTGAGGAAACAAAAACAAAACCAAATTTCAAACAGTGTGCTTTTTGGATTTTTGGATTTATGGGTTTTACTGTTGCTTAACATTATCTTGATATTTCAAGGACTGGAAGATTATGAGAAATGTAATTAATATTATCTTACAGACAGTTGGACAAAGTATTTTTCACACCAAGCTGTGACTACAAAATGTAGTCAGTCAGTAAGCAAAGTTTAGCCTGTCTTTCTAGGCTAAACAAGGTTACAGCATGCAATGAGACCTCATGCCCCTGGCCAGAACTAGTAAGTAATATGCAGAAGTAGTGATTTATGCTACTACAAGAAAAAAAAAAGTATTTTTTTTCTCCTATACACAGAGACATAAGCTTCTATATTACTTTGCTCCTATACACCAGAGATATAGGCAAATGAAAGCATGCTGCCAGCAGTCCCTGAAAGTTGTTATGATTTAAGAAGGGATCAGAAATGCCAACACTGAAATGCATAACCAGATTTGCCAAGTGCTTCCCAGCCATTTACTTCCCTGTTTAGTCTGAGATACGTAGCAAAACTGAAGATTATAAAAATGGTTATCAAAATTTTCTATCGCAGTTAAAATCTAGATGTTAACAGCTCACTGGATAAATAGATTATACTACAAATAATTATACTACAAAATCACAAATGGTATAAAAACACACACAACCACAAGCTTCATAAATGATGAGCTTGGAATAAAGATGACTAATGGCAATCAGAAAAGCTTCCATCTTGCTTCCTTTCATTTTGTTGTTTGACTGTGGAGGTCTATTATCCACTACTAAATTTTAAAGGATATTATTTCCAAAACTAGGCTAATAGTGTGACCACCGCACAACAAGTATGGGGGAAAGAACGCCTACAAAGGATATTAATACGTAAAGGAAAAGGGAAATCAAGGGCAAGAGAAAAATCAGCTTCAGTAGCAACTTATAATAGCCTCAAATTTAAATTGAATTAAAACTTATCCACATCTACCCACAAATGATTAAGTGTTGCTGGTTTAATTAGTGAAGCTTGGTGCAGAGAAACCTGAACCAACATGTTCACCAGGCAACATGCCTGCTATTGACTGAAAATGCTTGCTCTGCTTCAGAGCTCAACACAGCGACTTCCACTGCTTTCTGCACTGACCCGGGAGAGGCTAGAGAAGTTCTCCTACAATTCACTGAAAATTTAAAGACGTGATCTTACTGCAGCACAAGGAAGAGACAAACATGCTCCCAGTGACATAGTTCACCTCACAAGTGAAATGACAGCACGGAGAGAATGAAAAAGAGTGGTTATAACTAACCACAAAGAAGGTAACATGGGAGTGAAATAACAGGTACGACTGCGTCCTTCCACAGACAACCAGGACAAGGTGCACCTGAAGAGGACAAACCCCTCCGAACAAGTGGATATCACCAGACCAGGTCACTGGGAAGGAAATTATCCTCAGCTACAAAGACAAAACCACCATTCAAGAACTGAATACCAGAAAAAGTGAGAAGAACACAAGGGAACGTCAAGGAAAGAAAAACCAGAAAGCATTATTCAGAAGGATGCTCGCAGTGGAGCAGTGCAGGAACCCTGTGGCTCGTGAGGTTGCGCTAAGTCTGGCTAACGAGGTCACGGGACGGAGCCACAAACCCAAGGATGAGCAAGCGGGTGCGCTCGGTAAGCAAAGCCTTGGAGCCACGGCACGAAGAGGCAAGGGGGGAAGCCAGAAGATAATGGAAGTCCACGGGCTGAGACCCCGAGGAGAAAAAGCCAGAGGAGAGGGGGAAGGGGGTGGCCTGTGAATGGTGATTTAAAGAATCAGTCACCAATATTCGAGTGAACGGAGGTTATCTTTATTCAGCAGCACTGGGTGCATGGGGGATTGCTCCACCAAACCTGAAGTGACGAACTATCTCATATTCATACAATAAACCAATGAATATTCAATTAACGCCTATACATTAACCCACCTACTCTTGCTTTGTATGTTAATTAGCTTATCAGTCCTTCGCGCTTGCACAAATTCTTTTAAGAATTGTGGGCAGGGGTCTCCGGGACGTGGGCAGGGGTCTCTGGGAGGAAGGCCGTAGTCTTCCTCATGGTGTACTTCTCACCCTTTGCCTGGAATGGGATGGTCTTGCAAGGTTGCAGTGTTCTTATTGGTCTGAGCTAATTTATGTCCTTGTCAACTATCTGTCTCTTATTCTTGTTGCTTTTAGTTGCTCCCTCTAGATAACTTATAAACAGGTCCCTTGTTAGAGAAAGTTAGAGAAACAGCCCCCTTCTTTCATTAGTTATTTCATTATTTCTTTCAAACTATATGGTTACATGACCTAATTACTATACCTACATTCTTTGGGTAAATATATTTACACTTAACTGATTGTCCCTCTTCCATACAATTTCTTCCTATCATTAGGACCAGGTGTCTTTTTAAAGATAACAGAAATCCGAAGCCTCGGTAATTAGTACATTCTTTATGTCACCAATTCCAAGAATTTAGTGCATCCTCAAAGTCAGTAATGAGGGTCTCTGAATGTTTATCAACTCTTAAGACAAACGAAAGCACAGGCACTTTGTTCCTTAAATAAATTGTACATAGTTCATTATTCAATAGCAAGGGGAGGTCAGAGGGCAAAGGAGGAAAAGAAATAAAGCCACTGAGGACCCCAGGGAGGGTGGGCTGAACAGGAGCCAGAGCACCCTTCAGGAGAGATGCTTAGGGAGAATAATGAGGGAAGCGGGAAGCTCCCGGACGCTTCAAACACCTGCAGCACAGCCCCCCACCCAAGAAACGAAGCCCTGTGCAGAACAGCAAGGCAGATCCCAGGGAGGGGAGAGGGTGGGAGGCGCCCCCAGGCCAGGCCGCCTGTGAGGGAACGAGCCCGCCGGCGCACGGCCGCCATTTTACCCACCCTGGCAGGGCGGGGGAGCGAGGCGGGGCGGGGACCCCGGGAGGGGCGGGGACCCCGGGGGGGGCGGGGACCCCGGGGGGCGGGGACCCCGGGGGCGGGGATCCTGGGGGGCGGGGATCCTGGGGGGCGGGGATCGCCCGTAGGGCGGAGCGGAGATCAGTCCCGCCCCACCGGTACCTGCCCCGTGGCTGCTGGCCGCCATTTTACAGGAGCCCCGGGGATGAGGAGGGGGGGGGGGGCGCTGCTCCGGGGGGGCCGCCCTGGAAGCCCCGTAAACATAATCCAGTGTTATGAAACCAGAGTTTTTTCATAACAACATAAACCCGGGGAAATTAATGAAAAGAGCTGCCCCCTCTCGTGACCCAACCCTGGCAGCCGTGGCCGTAACTGCGGCCTTGCGGCAGTCGCTTTGGCAGATCCCGCTGCGCGTTCTGCGCTGATACGTGGCTCCACGCATGGCCCTGTTCGCAGGGAACTTTCTTCATTTTTCCAACCTACCTCAAGAACAGCCTGGCTGAAGGAACCTGATGTCATTTATGTTGCGTCATCGTACGACAATTTCACTGGGAGACTTGGCTTCGCACTTCCAGAATTCCACGTTGCCACGAAACCTTCAGACTGATGCATTTTCCTACTGAACTGAAACGTTGCGACAATAAATATATTTCAGCAAAATGAGATCATCCCTATAAAAACTGGCATGCAGTTTAATAGGATAATACTTTATAATTGCCAGTCGCAGTTTTAAATACCATGGTGTTTATGGTGATAAATGAAACTGTGAGATTGCAAAGGTGCCGTTACAAGATAAAGGCATCAGAGCTTCTGTGCAGTGTTGGCTTGTGCCCATGGCCTCGATTTTTGGAGATCCCAGACCCATCTTAGGCCCAAGAATGGGATCGCTAAATTAAAACCTGAACGACACAAGGAAAATACAAAATCCACAGTAAAAGAAAGCTGCTATTGATGTGAATGACAAAATTGTGCTGTTGTGGCTGCCATACCTAACAGCATAAGCAAGTAACAGATGCACAAACATCTTTAATGTTTTATGAGGCCTTGAAATGTATTTCCAGACCTGTCAGGCTTGGGAGTTTACATGAGAGGATTCCCCATCTGGCACTGAAAGCTATGACAAAGGAAAAAAGAAAATGGCAACGTTTTTAACATCTCTCTTAATTATTAACCTCCTTGATAGACTCTTCATTTAATGATACTGACCATTATGTTTTCTTTGATACAGTGCCCTTCGGACTATGGCAGAGACTGGGCTGTTTCCTGGTCATAATGTATAAATTAGGAGCCCATACATAATGGCCCAGGATAACAGGACCACTTGAAGGGTTTTCTCAAATGGGTTACTGGGCAGATAAACCAGATACCAGCAGTGCAACAATGTTGGGAATTCCATATACAAGGCCTTGCTAGAGGCCATGACAAGATAGGTAGAGGAAGGATATTTGCATTTTCATTGTGTGATTTTCCATGTGTTCCAGTGTAATTCGTACTAGGTACAGAGTATTTTCAGACACATGTATGTAAAGAAATGGCAAAGAACACATACTCGTATAAATGGTTTTGCAGCTATATTGCAAGTTTCTATCCCTCAGGTGGGATTTCACTGTTCTAGTCTAGAGGAAGGTGCATTCATTTGATTTTCAGTTATGTTATGCAACTAAGTAAAACTCAACTTACGATGTGTCTGTGAATGAAAAATAACACGACACATTTTAGTGCAGCCATACTCTGAAATTTTGGCCAAAGCTGAGTACCTTGAGAGGTATACAGGATTTACAGACTTGCAAGCTTACAAGTATGTCACACACTAAACGTACTTCTTTGTACCACGGGTATTATTGCAGAATACTGTGTTAATGACAAAAAGATAGCTATTTCTTACAGAATAGTGGAAGTTTATATTCACAGACCCCTCCTGTGCAGTTCAGGTGTAAAGGGATGCCCTTGGCTACCAAACAATTGCTGGCAGTGGACAGAGGGAAAACTCTTGACCAGCAGATCCCTTAAGGTCACTGCAGAAGGACTTGGCAGAGCATAGAGCAGCGCTGACCACCATAGCTTCTCCTGCAGATCATCACTCGTATCTTGTTTACACGGGAACGATTTATTCTGTCAGCCAGTGGGCAAGCATTCCTTTGCACTGTTTCTTGGGGAGGTTCCCCTACCGGCACCCACGGAAAGGGAGGCCCTTGGCTAACAGGCTGGCACCAACCACAAACACGCTAGAACCTGGGGCTGTCCTGCTGCACCTGCTGCTCAAGTCTAACTTTTGCTACAGGGAAAAACTTCTATTTCACCTTCCACAACAGCGGTATGGGGGGACTCGTGCCCAGGGTTCGATGCAGACAAGGCCCACGCTCTCCTCCTGCTCCTTCCCATGGCTTCAGCAGGCCCGCGGCACAGGCCGAGGCTGGGGGAGCACCAGCGCTGCTCCTGGCCGCTCCCGAGGCCCTGAGCCCTCCCGGTGGGGACCGTTCAGGTCACGCTGTCCCCGCCACCAACCGCCCCGCCGGGAGCGCCCCTCAGGCCCGCTGAGGGAGCAGCCCGGCGCAGGCCCCCTGCTCACCCGCAGAGGCGGCAGCCTGGAGACCCGCGGCCTCGCTGCCGGCCGAGGGGGCGCAGGCGGTGGATGGCCCTGCCACCGCGGCGGCTGGCGCGGCCCCAGGGGCGGCTGAAGCGGTGGGGCCAGGGGCGGCGAGGCCGGGGGCGGCGGGACCGGCCCGACGCGCCAGGCCGCCGGCGCCGCACGCGCAGCGCCCCTCCCCTCGGCGCGCCCGCCAGAGGCCGCCCCCGGCCGGCGCGGGACGGACGGGCCAACGGGCCAACGGGGCGCGGGGCACGTGCGCGCGACAGCCAACGGGGCTCGGTGGGCGGGGCGGGGGCGTGGCCGCGGCGCTGCGAGCGGCTTGTTGTGCGCGCTGCGGAGCCGTTACCCTCCCGCTGCCCAGGCCCTACCGAGCCGGCGACAGGTGAGGCCGCGCCGCCGCGGGCGGCGGGGTGGGGCCCGCGGAGCCCCTGGCGGCTGCTGTGAGGCCGGCGCGGGCGGGAGTGGGCGGTGGGGGCTGCGGCCGCGAGGCCGCGGCCTGGGCCTGCAGGGGGAGAGCTGGGGCCTGCGGGGGGAGGGGCCAGCCGGCGGGGAGCGCGGGCCTGGGGCGGCGGGCTGGGCCGCGGCCTGCGGGCCGGGGCGGGCGTGCGGGGCCGCGCGGGCCGGCGGGAGGCGGGCGGGGCGCGGGCGGCGGAGCAGGGCCCTTAGGCCTCCGCGCTGGCAGGCGAGAAGGCCGCGGGTCCGGCCGCCTGGGGCTGCGGCGCAGGGAGCTGGCCCGGGGCGGCAGATGCGCGGCCGGGGCCCGCACCGCGCCGCGGGGCCTTGCTCCCGTTGCCTCCTCGCGTGTTTATTTCGCTTGTGTCCGCACGGGCGCAGCTTTTGAATCTCCCACCTCCGCTCAGAGTGGCGCGTCTTTACTGACTGGCAGTACCCGAGGGTGGGCTTCCTACTGCGGCCGGTGCGTGTTAGTGGCCGTGCAGCTCTGGGCCTGCCCGGGGCAGGGCTCGGCACCGCTGTGCTAAATGTTACTGGCCGGAAGAAATCACGACTAAAGTAGCAGCCCACTATTGTTAGTACTCGTGGGAGGCTTTTCAAAGTAGAGTGAATCCCTTTTTGGGGGATTGGAAGAGGCGAGAATGTGTCCTGGGCTGTTCCGTGGGAGGCCGTGGGTGAGGAACGCATCTGGAGGTGGCCGGGATGAAGGGCCGCTGGCTCTGGGGGAATAGTTGGGTGGAAGCGTGTGCTGGTTCCCATGTTCTGTAACGCTGGGGAGCAGAGGAGCGTTATCTGTTGGACGGAGGCTCATATCTGAGACTTGCTGAGAAGGGAGGCATGTTTTAGTGTGTGAAGGACTTTTGCTGGGACGTCTGATCCACTTAATGAGGCATCTGTGGAAAAATAGAGGAGGAAAGAAATGAGAAGGGTAGAGATGCGTTCGCTTCATTAATGCTTCCTGTTGACATTTGATGACTTTTTGTGGTCTCTGTATTTCTGTTCCTTTTTCATTTTATGCCTTGGATGTGGATGTTAGCTGTTGGAATCGCTCAGCGCTTACCTCTTTACCGGCCTGCTGTTCCCCAGTACTCGTGTCTTAACTACTTTTCTTTCTAGATCTGTGTGGACAGAGATCTCTGACTTGTGCATCTTTCTTTAAAACTGGGGTGATGCATATGTTCCAGAGGCTTTATGAAGCCAGTATGGTTGATAGGATTTCTTAGATTTCTGTTGACTCTTGGGTTATGTCGGTGTTGTATGATAGATAATAAAGTCTAGATTCCTTAGCTTGTAAGTCTGTGCAGCATGATACGTACGCTGTGATTGTCCTAGTCCTTGCTCTGAAGCAGTGTAACTGTATTTGTATAATGATGCACATGAGTCTGTGATTTCATGATTCAAGGTGTTCAGCAATGCTGAGTTACAGAACTATGACCTGCACTTGCAGTAGGCTGTCCCCTTGGCTTGACTGGAGTATGACCGGGAACATCTTAAGCTGATACAGTTGTTACGTATATTATGTAGTGAGTTTATAGCCTTAGTTATTTAGCCCTGATGTGGGTGGTTCTGCAGCACCAGATAAATGTGGTTATACTGCTTTCCTACATAAGTTGTCTCATGCAGCACCAGGTTTGTTGGAGCAACAGTAGTTGTAAGCACAGTCTAAATGGAAAACACTGTGTATAGCATCTTTCTTAATTGTGTCGGAACGTAGCCAGTGTCTAGCACTGATACTAGCTTACCATGAAATGTGCCCTGTGCTCTTAATTAAAACATTCTGTTTTCTGTTTGCTGGTTCTTGGATGTTCTGTCACTTTTCTTCCTGAGAAAACCCATCCTTGTCTTGACCTGTCAGCGATGGGTCATTCTACTTTCAGAATCCCTTTCTTTAAGTTGTTGTGCCAGCCTGCTTTCTTTACTGAAGCTTTGGTCTCTGCCTTGTTTCTTGCTTGTTACGAGCCTTCTGTGAATTGATTACAGTAAAATGTTATTAGATGTTGCACTGACTACGTCTTGTGGATGAGCTATCTGTGAAGGTGGTAGACTTTGAGTTACAGGAAGCTCAAGCTTGCTGTATTTGCAGACTTCAAAAAGAGAAGCTGTTCTTTTTGCACTTCTGAGTACTTCAGAAAAAGCATGGAAGGCAGCTGCAGGAGATTCCCACAAATGTAAACATTTAGGAAGAATGACATAGCTCAGCAAATGAGATGTGTTAAATTTTGCTTTCTATTGGAAATTGATCAGGGCACCTTTTTTTGATGTGCAGTTCTGTAATCTAGGCACCTGCAAACTTCAAACTACTGGCCTAAATGATTCATTTGATTATACAACCTTGTTATATGTAGGTGATGTATGCAAAAATAGATTTTAAGCTTCTTTTTGTTTTGTTTTTTTTTGGGGAGGTAGGGTGGAAATAAGCTATGCTGAGAAGGCAGAGGTGTTCTTCATGTGTATGGCTTTGCGCTTTTTTTTAATATTACTAGCAGTGGCATAGTAAGTATGAAGTATAATTTTCCTCTCATCTACTACTTCCATGGCCTCCTTGTAGGAGTGCAGTAGCAAGTTGTGATGTCTCATCAAGCCTTCAGAGATGGATTTCCAGCTACTTCTTTTATGCTGGTGAACAAGTTGGACGCTGTCTCCTCTTGTTACTTCACTTGCCTTCCTGTCTCATCAAAGTGAAAGTACCAGCTGCTAATCCTAGGATGCATCAATGTGTGGGGCAGCTGTTGTCAGAATGTCTGGAATTCACAGTTCTTGTGTCCACTTCTTCTCACCTCCTGGAAGTGTCCTGTGCATAGGAAAGGGGTTGTTCCCCCACAGCAACCGTTCTGTCTCCAGATGCTTTTACTGTAGGTGAAAAAAATTGCCAGAGACATTGCTGGACAGTCTGACACTGTCTAGAACGAGGAAGATAACTTCTTTCTTTTTATATATATATCTGTTTATCATAAATCTGTCCTTTTTTAAATACCTGCACGGAAGGTGAGATAGTGTCAGCTGCATAAAATTGTCCAGCTGTCTCTTCTCAGCCCAAGAACTCTGTTAACTGTCAGTGTCTTTGACCCAGGGACAAAACAACTGTGGAAGCTGTTGATGTGAAACTCAGAGCAGAGCCTCCTCTCTCTGTCAAGGCCAACTATTAACCTTGGAAGACGAGGAAATCTCGGATCTAGCTGCAGGTGCTTAGTATTTCAGCTGTGTAGTTTCCAATTGCCCTTGTACATATCGAGCAGAGATGATGTTGGAAGGCCCTGATCCTCCCGTTCATGTTACAGCAGCAGCGGATGGTAATTATGGCCCGTCTGTATCTGATTTCTGACAGCATCCTAGCTGATTAATTCTGTTCCTATGAATTGAGTATAGGTCATCAGACTGATGGTAAAATGAGGTCATTCCTCTGAAGAATGCAGCTTATTTTTTGGCCTCAGATACTTCTGTCTCTGAATGGCAATATAAGCGTTGACAAAAACATTCACCTTGACGATGTAATTACGTGAACATGGATAAAAACAACTAAGAGAAGCATTTAAAAGCTTTTTAGACAAATCTGCTTGTTAAAGAATATGTAAAGCTAATTCCTTATGAAATACTAAAATTATGACAGTTGAAAATTGTTAGACCAGTAATACACTTAAAACTAGGCTTATGCCTGATGTTATAAAACAAAAATAAAGGAGCTTAAAATATGTGGTAGTAAGAAACATTGGATTAGCATATGGAAATAAAGTTTGTGGAAATGCAGTAGTAGATTTTAGTAATGGCCACCTCTGGTACAGAGATATTTTTATTGTCTGAACTGACAGTATGACAAAATGTTAGAATCTCAAATTTAGTCCAGCTAAGGAGAAAAAGGGCAGTGTCTTAATTCAAGGTTCGCAAAGGGGGAAAGGAATCAATAAAAAGATGAGATCTATTAACTCTGAAAAATCTGAAGGACTGGCAAGCAGGAAGGATCTATTTGGTCTCCAGATTTACAAACAGAACTTAGACATTAGCATGGGAGGAACGTACAGGTACGTTAAGCAACTTGTGTGCCTTAACGCTTAAGAGTTTCAGTGTGAAAGGATCTTCGTGTCTAAAGACAAACTTTTTAAAGTGACCTTCGTTAGCATGTTTCAGTAGACTGAGCTAGTTTCACTCTTGAGGAGGGAGTAGAGTACAAATGCCAAATTAATCAAATTGAATATTAAATTTAAATTTCTCTTGCTTGCTGATATAAGATACTGCAGCTGTGGGGTAGAGGAAGTCAGATGAGACAGCTACGGGGGAAAGAATACTGACCTTGTTGATCGCTGTGGGACAACAAAAAAAGAAATAGGGTAACTGTACATTTTGGGGGAAGGAATCTGTGATGCCTCGCTTTCTGCCTTTAAGTTTTCATATGTACCCAAACATTGTACTTGAAAGCTCAGGAAGATGGCTATTCCAGCAAAGTGTAAGATTCATGCTTATGAAATAGAGCAGCTGTCAATCAGCCTAAGCAAGTATAACAAGCAAGAAAAGGTGAGGTCAAGATTCTTCCTTTGTGGTCATGGACTTGCTTTTTGGAAACAGTATCAGGTATCACTTAAACATAGACATGCTACTTAGCACCAACATTTTTTTTATTTATAAGGAAAACTTAAGCATTATCACAGCCAAGTATACATTGAAATAATCTTAAGCGTGTAGCTCAGATCTGAGTTGAGGTTTTGAAGTATGTGGCCTATACTTTGCATGTACCTGCTAGGATAACCTTTTATGTTAAACATTTTTTTCCCCCTCAGATGCTCTATAAATGTTATTTTTCAATTGAAGAGAGTATCTGTAGATTTGCTGATTTCCCCCCCTCTATTGGCTTTTGGTGTTTGGTTGAGATTAAAATCCTCTGCTATTTGAAGTAATGCTGTATGAATGCAGCATAGGTGAAATAGCAGTGGGTCTTGTGTTGTATTGTCATTGACCTGTAGTCTGTACGGATATTCATGGAGAGGTCTGTGCTTGTGGGGTGTAATGTGGAGAGCTGCTGGGAACATGAAAGGAGTTTGTGTAAAGAATAAAAGGGATTTTCTTGGAGATTATGGGGGAAGAATCTGTGGCATATGTAGAGAGGTCTGGATTAAGAAATTGAGATGTATTCTGGCTGTGGAGTACTGGGAAACTTTTTCTCTGTTTTCTGGGAGGTATGTGAATGTCTTGCTGCTGGAGCAGCTTCTGTGGTGAAACCTATTATTTTCCTTACAGCTGTCGGTGATTTCTGAGAAGAAAACATGCTGGGTTTGTCCCCCTCTTCCTTCCCAGGTTCTGTCCCTTCTATGTCTTGATTAAACTCCGGTTTCTCAATCCTGTCTCAATAGCTGGCTGCAAAGCAAGTATTTGCATGGCAATACTATGTTGGATCATTCTTGAAAACTGTTTTCCTGGGACACTTAAAATTAGTGGAGACCCTGCAGGCCCTTCAGGCCCTTCTGTGTGTGTGTGGCGTTGCTTTTGGCATGTGGTCAGACCTGGACACCTCAGCACCTCTGCATCTGTCTTTTGCAGCTGTTTGGATTGGTTTGGCGCTTCCCTGGATGCAGTAGTGTCCTTTTTCTTCTATTTCAGGTGTGATCTCCAAGGAAGACTGCTCAGCAGCTTCACAATTGAGTGGTAGAGCAGTGTTCAACACAGATAGCCAAATTTGTGGTTTGCCTCCAAGTCAACCATGACTCGCTGGGGGGGGGGGGGGGGGGCATGTGAACAAATATCATCCATGTGCTGAAGAAACAGGAGGAGGTGTCTTGTTTGTATAGCCCTGAAGGTCTACTTTGAAGCACCCTATCAAGATTCTTGAGGTCAGCCAGTGTATTTAAGAATAAACCCTTGAGACTGAAGTCCTGGTTGCTCAAGACAGCTCACCAGCAGAATTCTGCCGCTGTCACTTGTTTCAGTGCAGGATCCCTGTTCATATACCAGGATTAATCCCAGCAAGAGAATTCATCAGTGTAGGGACTCTGTGCGACACTGTCTGCTGAAGCATTTCCTGCATAGTGTGGCCCAGGTGATGCTAACTTGCATGTCATTGCAAAGAAAGACTGAGGTGTTGGGTCAGTAACCTGTGCCAGCAGCCTCTGTTCTGCTGTGGTCTGAGAACCCTACTGTGCTCTCTACGGCCCGTTCCCAGTGTTGAAGTTGCCACAAACTGTGCCACAATACTTTAATGCGCTCATCGGGCTCTCTTTGGCCAGGTGTCAGATACTGGTGTAGTCTTTGTGCTTCTGATATCAAAGACAAGAAATATGTTTGAGGTACCTCTGACCTTCTTGTCTTTGGTACAGCTGGTGTTAGTGCTCACCTGTGCCTCTGCAGTGCTACATGGCTTTCAGTGCCTGGAGAACTATATTGCGTGAGTGAGAATGGATCAGTTGCTGGAGTGATAAAACCTGCTCCTTGGATTTTAATGAAGGTGCTAATTGCTGGCATGAAAGAGCACAGAATTCATTGCTCCTGGAGAATTTCCTGTCTTAGTTCTGCAGTACCTGAAATGCTCACGTTATCATCTATCATCTGTTTAGGTGTCTGCATTCAAGTTTGTGCTCCTGGTAGTGGTCTACTGCCTTTGCACACCTGTGAACAAGGTGAAGGTATATTAAACCTCTTGTCTGAAGACAGTTATCTTTCTTGCCAGTGTTCCTGTTTCAGATTATCTCCTGAGACTTGTACAGGTCTTTCTTCTTAGCAAATGTGTCACAGTGGAAGACTTAGGTGCTGTATCCTGGAATTCTGGATGGAGATCCTGAGCATCGTTTGGCAAAAGCTTCTATTGGTCTGTGGACAGAACCATTTGTGTAATTTTTCTTTTAAACCTTCTGGGGTCTTTCGCACTTTTGTGAGAAGGTGATTGTCACAGTCAGTGCGAATTTCTGGAAAAAATACCTTGGAAATCTTTTCAGTGCAGTCCAGAGACCTGAGAACGCAGACCTGGCTGTTCGTGAATGAGCAATATTTGAGGCAGGTAGTAAAGTGCTGGGCCATGTGAATCTGAGCATCTCCAAAATTAAGGGAAGATCAAGGCACAGTACATATTCCTGTTGGTTGTTCTATGTCCTTGAGATCATAAATTTGAGAGCACCTTACACAGAAAAAAAGAGAAGGCTGCCTTTTAAAACAAGCTGTTGCAGGGTTTGGTTGTTTTTTTTAAAAAAAATCATTTCAGGAACTGCAGTGCAATGGAACTTAGCCTTAAAATTTCCGTTTTTGGGGATATAGAATTGAAAGCTTTTTTTTTTTTTTTTTTTTTTTTTTTTTTTTTTTTTTTTGGAAAGGCTGTGAAGTATCCATCTCATTACAGATAGCTTTCCCAAATGGAGCTGGTAGGCCATCTTTCCATCCATCCTCGACCTTGATGAGGATATCGGTACATTAAGACTTCTGATTTATGTCTATGTGTGTTCACAAACATCAGTTAGTGAAGTTATAGATCCAAGTTGGTTCCTAGGCCTGGTTTTCAAGCCCGGAATATTTACTGATACAATTTGACCGTTCTCTCTTTGGTAAAGAAAGATCAGGAGATTCCCTCAACATATTTCAGCGACAGCAGAATAAAAAACTTGTTTTCTCATGTAGCATTTCTCATGTCATCCATACTGACCATCTCATACCACCTTTTCTTTTTGGAATTCTCTGCAGTATGCAAAGGTTAATGATTCTTCAGGGACACTTTTTATTCTTGCTGGTGTGGGAACTGTTCACCACCAGTGGAGGAAGTGGTTTCCCACAAACTTCCAGGATGGCTAGAAAGTGTTAGTCTGGCAGTAGATTGTGTAAGTGCTTGGTGAAAGATCAAGGAGAAAGAGGCATCTTCTTTATCAGCACTCTTCTCCTTTTCTTCTTTAAAGCACACAGAAGCGATAAAGACATAGTATTCCTGATAGCCCATGAAAGTGTTTGCCAGGCCTTTATGCAAGGGCATCCCATAATTTTTTTCCTAATGTCTGAAGAAAAGTAGATGGAAAGCTTCCTTCACAGTTCTAATTGCTTCTGAATCAGCAATGCCCTAGGCACCCCTTGTTTATCATGGGGAGATATAGATGGTAAGTCTTGCAGACAGTGGGATTAGAGACTGTGGTAAAACGATTTAAAGTTGATGACCGTTTGCCAAACTCCTGTCAGTTTTGTTTGATGCCACACACAAGTCTGGTAGCTTGCCATCTTGGTGTGCTGAGGAGTTTTCTATGCTTGGTATCTAGCTGTGGTGCCACCTTTTTAGGCAGCAGATACACCTTGGAGGATAAGGAAATACTTTATTTTTTTTTTTAAAAAAAAGGTTTTGGTAAGTGTTAAAGTATATAGTAACTTCTTAAACTTGGCAGGAGGAGAATTGTTGCAGCGGGAAGGATTTGTATCATCACGGGCAGATTGGGTTAAAGTGAAAGGAACTTGAACTTTTGTCTCATAAAGCTGGAAAAATCTCAGCACTTCTGCCTTTGCTTACTAAATACTCTAATTGTACTGTACAACTTCCATACGTGTCAACACATTGGTGTGTTGTGCTTGTAGGGCTTGAATTTTATGCCGGACAGGCAAGCAAAGCTGCCTTCCATTAAAACAGTTTTGAAGACATAAGTCACCTGGTTTTATAGCTTGGATATTTTGAGCAAAGAAGGTTCAGCTGTTTGAGTGTCATTTAGCAGAACAAGAAACTTTTCTGAGGTTGTGCTCAGACAGTTCTGACAGAGCTGGAAGGGAACATGTATTTAATGATATAATGTCACGGCACAAGTGGGACAAGCTGGCAGCTTAAAATCATCTGGTGGGAGTGTCTCTTCCCCTGCTTCTAGTTCTGTGTTATCTGCTCTTTCTTTCCTATCCTCTGCCATTAGCTCTGGTGCTTAACCTTGCTGCAAGGAAAGCAGATTAAAACTGCTGACAAAACAAAAAGTGCTTCCCTCCTGGTGTAGGTTTCCATTGCTTCCATGGTGCAGATTGGTTATCCTGTGGACAGAAGGGTGCTGGCACTTGCTCGTGTTGACACTTGAAACAGAAATGGGGAGTAAAATGCTGATCAGTGGGTGAGAGGGAGCAAGACCTCGCCTTTAAACTGCAAGCTGTTAATCCTTTTACAAAAAAAAAAAAAAAAAAAAGATTCAGTTTAAATCTATACTGTGCTTGATCTCAATATTAGTCATGATTTGTTCTCAAATGGTGTACTCTGTTATCGTCATTTAAAATCTGACCTTTGCAAGAAGAAAGTATGAAATAAATGCTAAACATGATTTAACAATAGCTACTGGTGAGGAGACTGAAAATCCCTTCCTGCAGACAGCATTCACTTTCTAGATTTAGGATTTCTAGGTGCTGTTCCTGACTTTTTCCATTTTTTTTCAACTTGTAAATAATTGTCAGTAGTGGTGCAATCCCTGGAGAGCTTCATCCTGTAGTAGATCCTGCTCCGTAAAATAAAGCTGGTGCATCATTGCTGCTCGGGCCCTTGGCATAGAAGGCAGCGGGGTCTGTAAGTTTCACAAAACTCTTAAGCTGATGCTACATAGTTGTCTTGTGGTGTCAATGGCTGTAACTCAAAATCACCTTCTTTGAGAAGCGTATGTGGTCATATGAGTGCTTCTGAGCCACCTTGATGCAAAAATAAATTGGCAAACAGCCAGTTATTAACTACATGGTCCTGCAGGGCTTGCTGGCTCACTGTGCATGGAGATGAGCTAGAAGCTTTCACATCTTCTGAACACCTGACCTGATGTTTTACTGTTGGCTGAGAAACAATGGTATCTTAAACTGTTCTAATACAGCTTGGATTGATTATCCCCTCAGGTAAGATTAGCACTGTGATAGTGGTACCTGTTTCAGATAATATGCTCAGTTCTCTGGCAGACTGCAGCTAGAGGAATTTTAATAGTAGTTGCTTCTGTACAGCATCTTATGTTATTCTTTTAGCCAAATGAATGTATTGGCCAAAAGTCCTATTAAAGTAAACGCAAAATTATCTTTGAGCCTGTGGTAATTAACTCTTCTAAGGTGGCAGTGAGAGATGCAATGAGAAGCAGATTTCATGTTGAACTTGGAAGGTTTACA
Source organism: Falco biarmicus (assembly GCF_023638135.1). Lineage (NCBI taxonomy): Eukaryota > Metazoa > Chordata > Aves > Falconiformes > Falconidae > Falco > Falco biarmicus. Next base: position 66,150,513 of record NC_079291.1, read on the forward strand.
CTAAACTTTCAGAAGGGAGTTAAGAGTTGCAAGTCTGTTGCTAAGTTTCTGGTGCTTGAATCTGTCGTTAGACTGATCTCTTGCATCAGGTGAAGCATTCATTTACCTTGATTCTGGAAATACAGCAGTGTGAATCTGAATTTACAGAGCTGGTAAACAGTATAGCAAGAACAGATAATTAACTAAGCAAGCATTGGTGATTTAGTTATATGCAGCCAAACTTCAGGTGGTATTCCCGTCGTGAGAATGCCGGATTAAAGACAAAAAACTCAGTCCTTTCAGATTAGCCTTAATTTCCTCCAAAAACCAAGTGTTTGGTCTTATGCCTCTTACTGGTGGAGTTTGAATTTGGAAACACGTAAGATTATTGCAGGTATATGGTGTACATTGACGTTTCTGTATGCTGTTCATAGACATAGTTCAAAGAGTTCAGGTTCTGTGGTAAAACACGCAAACAGTGTGGAGTGCTGAACCGAGCATCAGGAAGCCATGAATTCACTTCAGGTTTTTAGCAGCTTTTCTGTTAATTCTGTCTGCTTCACAGCTGTTTTTAAGAACTGTTAAACAAAACTATGTTGGTTTGGAGCTAGAGATGTTTAACGTTCTTGGACTAGAAGATGAACAAATCTGCAGCAGTGAACTTGAGAACCAGAGTCTGGAACCATACAAGAAATCAGCTTCCTGGTGGTGGTGCCTTCCAGAAAGAACATGCTGATCTAGACTTGCTGAATCTTCTAGACATCACTTTTCTCCTGTAGCAGGGATGGGGTTTAGGTATCCTGATTTCAAAGTAGTTGTAAAAAAATTTACAATCTATTATTCCGGCAGGTCATGAAGGAAGAGCATCATGGGGCTGTTGTGAGTTTGAGCTGTACATGTCCTCTGCATCTGAAACATCAGGATTCAGTCCCTGCTCATGGCTGATTAAGGCAGAGAGTATCTTCATATGATGGAATTTCTGGGTATTTTCTCTAGGCTTTCTTTAAAAAGGTGCAAAAATAGAAACTATCAAATACTCAACAAGCACCAAAGTTAGGTTTCCAGTACAAATTCCTGTCTCCTATATGCAATTAAGCGGTCACCGAAAGGCAACTATTTAACAATAACAGGGCCTTAAGATGGAGGGTAAGCAAAGCATGAAGGAAAAAACATTTAGAAAATAGTCCGCATTTGAAATACTGAACTGGGTATAGTAGATCTGGCTGCTGCTGCTCCTCTTTCTGTCTTCTAAAATTTCAGACCATAAGGTTGGAAGTAAGGTTGAGGTGGCAGTTTTGATTCTGGTGAGTCAAGTGCTTGGACATGTGGAAAGTGATTTTTAACTCTGTTGTTGTGAATACTTTGGTGTTTACAGGAATGTGTGCAAAGTCTGTCTTAATGCTTTTTATTAATGTAAAAAAAAATGTTAAGAGCTCTTCAATGGTACAGAGTTTTGTAAAATGCCATGCTTGTTAGTTTCAAAGAGTGAATTGTTCTGGAATTTTCAACAAATGTTTTGGTTTTGAGTGGAAAAAATGTGTAGTTGAAAGGGTTGCTTGTTCTCAGTTTTTTAAAATAAACATTCAAACTTATTTCAGGTGGAGGAAGTCTGGCTTATTGACATGCAAAGATCTAGAACTTATGTGGGATTTTTCTCTTTGCAGATATATTGTAAAATGTCTAATGGTTATGAAGATCACATGGCTGAAGATTGCAGGGATGATATTGGTAGAACAAACTTAATTGTGAACTACCTCCCTCAGAACATGACGCAAGATGAATTACGGAGTCTATTTAGCAGTATTGGCGAAGTTGAATCTGCAAAACTTATTCGGGACAAAGTTGCAGGTATAATCCAGTATATAAGAAATTTTTACTTTGTGGTAGACTGCTCAAGCAATTACTTAATTGAATGCAATTTGATGTAGAAATATTCAATATTTGTGTGTGTGTGTGTGTAATCAAACTATTGACAAGTATGCATGTAACTACAGTAGTGCTAATACTAGACATTGAGGATTAGGAAGGTAGAATACTTAAGGCTAAGTTAATGACTGTTTTGTATATGGTTAAGAATTCCAAGAAATACCGTTCCTAAATTTGAACATCAATAGGCGTGTCTAAAAATAGTTTGAATTTGGTCACCAGCTTATTTATTCTTCCTACAGTCTGTGAATTTTTGAGTCTTACTAGAGCTCTAAATATGCAAACAAATTTCTTGATCTGATTTTGATCAGTAAAATAAAGGTGTGGTATGTGCTTGAAATGGTTGTAGGCTTTAGCGCTTCAGGAATTTAACTTGTAAGTTCTTTGAATAGGATTGATAGTTATAGCTTTAAAAAATGAGAGGAATGAACAGTTCAGATTTGTGAAACTTCATGTTTCCTTGCAAACAAAAAAATGCTGGTAAAGCAGCTGGTTCAGTAAGTATTTATTTGCAGGAGCTTTTTATCTGCTCTGCAAAGATGTTTTAATCCTACATTTAAATTCTGGTTATTCTTGTTCAGAATTCATGGAATCTTGGATTTAGTGGGAGAGCGTGGTTGTTTCTGTAAACAAAAGCAATTGTGTTGTTAACTAGCTATGCATACTTGTTTGTTCTCAGCCGCAGATGATTTCCTTGTGGAATTTGCTGTTCCACATGCTCGATCTTGTATTTCAGAACCTAGCAATACTGTCTTAGATCATTATCTATCTAATCCATAATGAAACAGGTCTGAAACTACTTCACTGTGTAAAAACTGCATGAAAGCTGATGAAACACATGAGAATTCCTTCTGTGTTATTTTAACTGACTTTAGTTTATGTGCTCGAGAAGAGATGTGAGAACTAATTAAAAACTTTCAGAATGGTTTCTCTGATTTCCATGCCTCTTTAGTTCTCCTAATTTCTTTCAGATGAAGTTTCACATGATCGCTGTCTGTCTAAATCTGTACTTATGGAATGTATATCGAAAATAATCATGAAATACTTACATAAAATACAGATTTCTTTGAATATTTTGGTAGCTGAGTTATCAACCTAGATGTAGTCATACAGTTTGAGATGCTTAGAAGCAGAAGCTTGCTCTGGAGGCTGCTTTTCCAAGGAAATAAGACTACTTGATGAATGGCTTGCTATCATTAACAAATGTCACAGCTGATCCACACCTTAGACTTTCAATTAAGCACAAAATCGTCTGCACAGGAGGTAAGGATATTTTAAATGGGAAGCCAGACACATCATTACCTGAAGTTTGAGAGCCTACCTCACACTGTTCCCTGTAGCATCAAATACTCTGGTAAAATCTGGTTAACTTTAACTTGGAACTTGACAGCGGTGGGTAGTTTAAAGTCCAAAACATATACTTGTGTGCTTCAGATTTTTCTTAACAACCCTCTGAAAAAATGAGACTAAAATTCCTGTTAGGGTTGCATAGAGTCCTTTGGTGCCTGTGGACAAAAATGTTGGCTTCTCTTTAAAGGGATTGCAAGTGTTTTAATTCTTGGTGGCTGCGTTGGTCAGACCACTTAATTTTGTTGCTACCTAATTTTTCATTCACTTGCAACACTGTTACAAGCAATTCCCAGTCTTCTTGCTCACTGGTGGTTTTGGAGTATCAGTAAAACCAGTTGGCTTCTTCAGGAACCTTCTGAAAATGCCACTTTTCTTTTTCTTCCTTTTGCTTTTCTTTTTGCCCCTTCATGTTTGCATTAAGATTTAGGTATTGAGAAACTCCACTCTAAGCAGGTCTGATGTTTGGCTGCCCCTGTAGAGAACAGTCTTGTGGCAGAGTTCTGCTTTCCTTGTGTACCACCACTTGCATTTCTGCAGAAAAACCTGTTTAGCTCCCTGACCTTGGTTTCTGTGAGGTCAGATAAGTCATAATATTGGCACATAAGACGCAGTGGGGTTGAGTGGCCTGGACAGCAAGGATGTAACTCCTCCTTTTGTTGCAATTTTTTTTAGATCAGTTTAGTTTTTCTCAGTGAAATTACAGCTTTAGTGCCACCATGACATTCTGTTAAAGCATTTTGTCTTTGGAGTTGCCTTTATTGATTGTATTTGCAGAATTAAAATCAATCTTTGCTTGATAATGCTTATTTTTCATAAACCAATAACTGGTATGTTTATTTTTCTCAATTAATTCTCTATTAGTGAAACATGTAGGACAGAAAATGTCTTCTGCCTGGAATGCAGTTTTTAATGATTTACTGAACTAGCCTTAGCTGTCAGGAGACTGATTACTTAAATTCAAGAATCTATTTGAAAGCCAGAGTTTCGTTTTAGCAAAGTATTTCATTATGATCAGAGTATGTATGTTGTTGGATTTTGTTTCAAATACAGCATGGTACAGAACAATCTTATGTTCCATGTATTAGATTGTGCTTATACAATTTAGAGAAACTTCTTGAAACCATTAGGCTACTTATCCCTTATTTTGTTATTGATGAATGCTATAGGAAGTTGAAAGTAGCAGCAATCCATAGTGTCAGTTTACATTCCTTACTATGAATTTTCTGCTTTGTGTACACATGGATTATAGCAGCTGGTAAAAGTATAGCTATGCATTTGTTTTGTTGAGATGTGATAACTTCTTTTCCTGTTTTTTGCAGTTACTGTAAAGAGAAGCTTGTGCACGCTAAGGTGAAGATTAGACAGGGTGCAGTGCTCCTTCAGCTCTTCCTGATCATACTGGAAAGATAGGGTGCTGGTCTCATCATTCTTCAGTTTGTGTATTGCATTCCTAAGCACTTCCAGACATGGCTTTGCTTAACTTGTGATGAGTGAATCAGTACTTGGGGTCAGCGGGCAAATAATGGGATGTTGCTCTGTTGCTCACTGTACTTGTATTTATGGTGAGTATGTCGTGGATGTCCAGGATTTTCATAAGAGATCTATAGAACTTGGATATCATTCTTTCTGTCAGATCTTAAGACTAGCACTAGCCATATCTTGGGGCTTTGAGCCCTGGGGAAGCATGAGAAGGTCGCTTCCCAATTTAGTATGGCACAGTGTCAAGTCTGAGATGTAACTGTTGCATCTCCTGGCCCTTTTGTGGTAATTGCTGAGGCTTGTGAGTAGCCATCCACCCAATTCAGCTGATTAAATACTCTCTTCCTGTGGCTCTGGCTCATGAGGCTGAGAGCAAGGAAATAGTACTGGGGTTTGTCTGATCAGTCTGTACTGATTAGACCGTAGCCTTCTAGCACTGATTTCAGACTCAATGGTGCCAAATGTGTATAATGTTAAAAGTCCTCTTTCTTGGAGCAACTGCCTCCTATCATAGATGATTCAATGGAAGAAATCAGTCCCATACCATATTTTGCACTGGGGGTGCTTTACTTTGCTGGGACATCCATATTCTGGGGTACGGTTTTCTGGACAGTCTGCTGCGTTGGACTTCTCTTATAGGTGAACATTTTTTCAAGCGTTTCTCCTCCTTCAGTATCTGTTAACGCAGAAATTCAGGCCTTTGCCATGCTAGTCTTGCTGGATTTCTTGCAGCACAGATGTGGGTGGCTCATCATGTCGGGATATCTGATTGCGCGCAGTGCAGATGCTTCTAATCAGTAGCTGTAAGTTTTCTGAGAGAACCTGGTCGTTTCTAGTCTGCTTGTTTTTGCAGGCATACAGATTTTTAGTCCTTCTGGACCAAATGATAAAGCTGAAAGTTAGTCTGCCATGAGTGTTAAGTTGCATTTAATTTCTTTGTTCTTCCCCTCACTCTGCTGAAGTGTTGGTGCTTTCAAACCCAACTGTTTAGAGATCTGAAAAGATTGGGTTAAACATTTCCCATGTGTTTAAGGTTTCAAACTGCTCTGGGATCTTTTTATTGCTCATGTCACCCATAGCCCTGCTCTGAGTACCTGGTGACAGGTGTGCTGTGTGCACCTCCCTGTAAAAGTATTCAGTCTGATGGCAGTTGATTTTGTTAGGGAGGCATCCAACTTCTTGAGGGTTCTTGTTCCCTCCCTCACACCTTCTGTACTGCTTGAGCAGGGAATAAGGTATCCCTGTGATACTCATGACAAAATACTCATGACTTTCTGCTCTAGGAAATCTAGGATATGATCCTTTAGACTGTGCCAAAGGCTGGCTGTACCTGTCAGCTAGCAAAATGCAGCCATCTCGGTGCAGACACTGGAAGGAGACGGTGGGCTTCCTCTCCACTGTCTGTATTTGCTTATGTAAGTTTGAGCTCTGATGGAGCTTGCTGAGGTTGAACCCCTTGATCAGCTGCCAGGTACAAAGGCATCGCTCCACTGTTGCTGAAAACCACGGAGCAGAATGGATGTTTTGGGATGACTTGTTAAGGTTGTGTGCAGAAATCTGGGGTCCATCTCCAGCAGTGCTTGCTGTTAGAGCTGACTCAGGCTGCAAGTGTGCACGTGGCTTACAGAACCGAAAAGAAATCACTTCCCAGGCAGTTGGAATCCCTCAGGGATTGGTATGCATCTTCACCTTTTCCTTGTCTTTTTCTTTTCGTGATGTTTTCTCTGGAAGGCTTGCACGGAAATGATGCAGCTGGAAAAGAAACAAATGGCTGTGTCCTGGTAAGCTTTTAAAGCAAGAAGGGAAGGAGGATTTTATTGCACTGCTTTCAGATCTGAAAGGCAGTAAGTAGCGCTCTAGCTTGCATGACAGGGTAACCATTCATTTTACTAGTGCAGTGGACTCCAGTCTGGAAACAGAATTCTTAAGTGTTCTTGTTTTGTGGAAAGTATTCTCTTTGACCGAAATTGCTTCCTTTTGCCTGGAAAACAACCGTTAAATTGTTCATGCAGTTTTGCTGTTAACTGTGGAACTGGAATACATCATTAACCTTGGATTTTTTTTCCCCTAGCTTTTTAATCACTTTTGGTGGTATGCAGTTTCTTTAAATGTGCATTCAAGAATGTGGCTTTTGGTTAGATCCGCTTAAAGTGCGAGTGGAGCACGGTGCAGTGATTCCTGGTTCAGTGTTGATCTGACTAATCCGGCCTTAAACAGTACAGTGCTTACCAAATGTCTTAACTAGTTAGGCACAAGACCAGACTATCCAGCTAGGCTGAGCTTTGCCCCCAGCCTGACACGAACATGATTATGTGGGATTTCTGCAGTGCCCTTTTGGTGTTGGCATGACTAATGATGGTTTTGGACAGCATTTATGACTAAACTGGAGGTGAAGCATAACTGTAAAAAGTAATTCAGAATGATTAATTGTAGCTTCAAGGAGTTACTTGGGGGGAAAAAAAACCAACTTCCTTTTTCTAAAATGTGTAAGAAGACTGTAGAATATTTTTTGGGGCAAAGTGAAAGTGATTTTTAAGATTAACTTGCTACTTCAATACCTGCGCTAAAACTACTGTACTTAGCTCTAGCTCAAGCAGCACTTTTTCTAGTTTTCTGGGACTTAACTGTGGTCACTGTGGTAGAAGTGGGAAGGAATGGGTGTGTTTCAGAGAAGCGAAGCAATTTCTCAGGATCACTGATGAATTTAGGTGTAAGGACATTGCTGAAGAATGAAGGACTGGGTACTTTGGGACTGGATCAGGAGGAAAGTTTTTGTTTGGGCTGTGGGTTTTAGTTTCAGCTTCACTTGTTTTCAGAGAAGCTGAGATGCATCATGTATATCTTTAGTGAAGAACTGCATGTAGGGGTGTTTCCTGTATTTTCAAAAATACTGAGCGCTGTGTGGTAGACTAGTAATAAATAGAATCACTTCTATGTTGTGATGATAGGGCTTGGTCAGCATAGCCTTGTAATGGAAAATCATGCCCTTCTGTTAGTTTTGGAGATCAGTGATTAAATACTTCAGATGTTTGTTAACATCCAGAAGTATGTCTTGACAAAAATCCTTCAAGAAGCTGTTTTGTTTCGTGGTTGGTTGTTTTTTTTTGGTTTTTTTTTTTGTAAGGATATCTTGTAGTACAAAAACTGCCAAGAGGGTAACAAATAGCAACTGCTTGTCTCCAAACTGCTTGTCTCCAAAGTCAGGCCAAGCAGTGTGTGTAGAACATGACAGGTTCTGAAGTTGATGTTTAAAGTATTGAAGTGAAAAAATGGTTAAAAATTATGATGTGGAGCAGATTTAACATTGGGCTGAAGGACATAAGGAGGAGCTAGAAACCAGCATCATCTCCTGAGATCAGTGGACAAAAAAAAAGACAGAAGAAAACTAGCGGAAACCTACAGAAATGAGTTTTCACTCAATTAAAAATAGACTATGAGAGTGGGTGCTTCCAAAAATGTGTGACAGAATAACTAGTCCACTGAAAATGGGCAGAGTCTGCATTCCATGTACCAGTTTTGGTAATCCCAGGCTTTGGTTTAAGGACTACATTAGAAATAAACTCAAAATTTAGAAATGGTACCATGAATGGGAGAAGAAAAGGGGTACTGTCTACCTTTTTCAGCACATTGATGCCTGGTATTTGGATGTGGTGGTGCTTGATGTATTCACATGTATTTAAGCTGTCTGGTTATCACTCACAGCACATTTTGTAAACGCAAACAAACAAAAAAACCCAAACCCAGCTCTCTTTCCAAGACACCACATCCTCCCCTGAGTGACATTTGGGGAGAATCTCTTCCATCCTTCTGTGTTATGTACTTGGGCCTTTTTAATTTAATCTCAGAGCATTGTTTTGCATTTCAGAAAACAAATTCTAAACTAAAATGCCTTTGTACTGAGGTTCTCTGACATGACAGGAGCCAGATTTAAATTTAGGTTCTTGAGAAGGATAGGATGGGGAGAATCTATGTTAGCTGCTTCCAGAGGGGGCAGCTGGTCTGTAGTGAAGTGGAAAATTAAGTCCTGGCTCTGGTCTCATATTAGACTCCCCAGTGAAACTAGAGTTGTCAGTCAGTAACAGGAGGGGAATAAGAAACGAGTTAGTAACTGAAGCAGTGTGTCTCAGGGAGCTGGGAAAGGAAGCAAGGACATGGACAGAAAACCAAGTGATGCACAGAAAGAAAATGCGTGCCCTCCTTCATGAAAGGGCTTTTTATCATGGAAACAAAACCAGATTCTTTCTGCTGAAGGAGTATGGTAGTTTGCTTAAAACTAGGTTTTATGGTCACTTTGTTAATTATTCATCCAGATAAGGACCTACTTGTTGGTTGTGTGTGGTGTTTTTTTTTTTTTTTTTAAACTTTGTCTCTTGAGTACACTTGCATTTATGTGTATGCAAACTTTTAAAAGTTTTTTTTCTTAATGGTTTTTTAATTATTATCTTCTAAGATAGTTTAAAAACTGTTGCAGTACTGCCGCCTTTTGCACGATAGGTTTCTAGCAGGCTCTTAACATCATGATAAAGCAAATAACTTGTTTCCTTGCCTGGGATAAACACTTGACATAAACCATAATGCTTTGTAAATGCCGATTCCTTATATATTTTCTGGCATGCCCTCAAAGGAAGGTAGTTTGTATTGTTTAGGAGGAAGGAATATGGAGTAAAATTGTGAAGCAGAGAGTATTCCTCAAGAGTGATCTGTCAGGGGAACGGTGGAACATGCCTCTTGCAGTGACGGGATTGTCGTGTGTTAGATACCCTAGCTTGTTCAGAGATGAAACTTGGTAACTGAACAGCAAGAGGTGCCTGAGACTGATGATATTAAGTATAGAGCAAGACCAGTTAATATGTTGTCATTTTTGCATGGGTTAGCTTTTGGTTTTTTTAGCACTTAAGGACTGTAAAGTTGTTAAACTGATGTAATTTACAGACTAAAAGGGAAGTCCTGTACTCTAGTTTTTGTAAAGAAAAATAGGTAATTGATATTTTTGTATCACGTGGCAGGTAAAAGTTAACTGGACTATAATTTCTGGGGTTTAGTGTGAATTTACTATAAAACGCCTACAACAGATAAAGAGAAAATCTGGTAGCTGTTGTAATCCTGCTACTTTTCAGACCCTTCTTTTTTTAACCTGTGTTTGTTTCTGTAAGCCCAATTATATCCCTGCTCCCTCTTTTCCCAGGGCATTTAAATAGGCATATCCCTTTGATAAGGAATAGTCGTTGAGCAACCTGTATAAAATTAGAAGTGGAAAAGGTGCAGAATTATGGTCGGAAGAAAACAGTAAATGTGGCCAAGGGGATATGGTCACTGCTTGTGTGTACTTTGGGGAACAGGCACTTGGAAGGATAAGTGTGTGTAAGCTCAAGGACAGGGTTTGGGCAACAACAACTGGATCCCAAGGATGAAGGTTTGCATTTAGAGGAGGGAAGTTTTGGATGAGGTTTGTAGAACGTGCTTTCAACCAGAATGCCTAGCACTAAAATCTTAACTGCTTTTAACGTGAAGCTGGCTTACGTTTTAGGGAAAGGAAATACGTACGGTTTGTGTTTACAGGGGCTGGATCCAGATCACGTGGTCCCTTTTGGTCCTGTGTGTCTGAGCGCTGCTACTTTTATGCAGGATAAAACCAAAACTAAGTAGCTTAATCTTCTTTGTCATCTCAAACAGTGCATAAAGATATAATCTGCCTGATGCTTTGCAAGAAAGCTGCTGGGTGGGTAATGTTTGCATGCCTCCTGTGTTCTCTGGGAACGTTGCAAGAAAATAGGGAAGGATACTCGCTTGCACTGGTCGTAGGCTGAGCCCCTGATGAGTACTGAAGGTAGTTTAATAAATTTATATGGTGTGGAACCCTGCTCTACTCTGGCAGGAGACTATAGGCACCTTCTCCCCAGCGCAGCATCCACCCAGGGAATGACGGTCCCGGCTGCCAGGGCTCAGTGGTTCAGACTCAGAGGGATTAATATTGTTGAAGTCTGTTTCCCTGGTCTTTAAGGACCTATTTCCGTAAACTTTATTAGGATATGGACCTCTTTGGTAGTTTACTGGAATATTCATGTTTATGTGGCTTTTGGGCCAGACTGAAAATATCTGCAAAGCAGCTGGTACTCTGAGCCTTCAGGGCAGGTGCTGGCTGGCTGTACCTGTGAGGAGTGCTGGACTCTTCCCACCCTCTTAGGAGGTAAAAAGCCATTGCCTACTGTCTGTGTGATATTTGTTCCCTCTTATCTTTGGTCAGATTTGGGAGAAATAAGCCAGGGTCCAGGTGCTAAAAAAATTTCTAATTGTTAAATCATTAATTTTCTTAATCAGGGGAGAAGAATCTCAGTAGGTAAGCGATTGTGGACTAACCAGATTTGATCTAAATGATTGACCGTCTCTGACTAATAAACCAGAAAATCAATGTTACAAAGAAACCAACAAAAATGCTGTAGGTATATATAAGATATGTTTGCAAAATCCTGATCAGTGTTAACTGTAGCTCTTTAAAGGATAACAGTGCAGCATTTGGTGCTTAATTAAGATCTTGCTTTTATTGCATTTATTTGTTTCTTACGTAGAGTTAAATCCTACTTGGCTATCAAAGAGTGATTTGCCATTACAGTTGTGCAGAAGCATCTGGCATCATGAGAGTTTGGTCTGTGCTGGTGAAGATGTGTTGGATATTGTTCCTGCAAGAGGGTTGAACACAAAGGGGATCTGGCTTCTTCAAGAGCTTTAGGAGACAGTTAATTTTAACTGGGACTGTTTATATAAGGGGTATATTAGAGAATGGGCAATGACATTATTTGGGTTTAGATGAGTTACTGGTATATTACATTTCACAACAAAGCAGACAAAGGCAGAGGACATGCCAGGGAGCTGCAGTTGATCTGCAGTGAATCTGTCATGTATACCGGTAGTAATAACAACTTGAGGGTTATTTGGCGCTTCCTTCCATCCCTTGCGGCTTTTAGACTCAGAGGCCTTTGCTTTCAGTAGACTGGTGATTCTTTTTTTCAGTAGATCGAGTTAGTGTGCAGTGTCTGTTCCAGCCCTTTTGTTCAGTTTCTCTGATACTTTCTGCTAGGGTGATCACCATTTGAATCTTCTTTTTTTGATTGGGGTGGGTATATTTGGTGTTCTGAAATGTCTGGAAAGTATAAGAAAACTTTCTTACCAGCTAAGACTAATGCAGAGCCATGTTGTGTTATTAAAAAAGGGCTTTATTTCAGAAGAGAATCCTCTATTATTAACAGTTAGCTGTGTCTTCTAGTGTTCTCAAGGCTAACAACAGAACTTAATAACTTAAAAATAGTATGTTGTTAAAGTAAGCACATTCTCCCATGTATGCTTACAGTTTTCTTTAGAAAAATCCCATGGAACTGACGAGACAAGGATAAGTTGTCTGAAAAGCTGTATATTTTATTGAGTGGGAGTTGCTCTATTGCACCGGCTGGTCTTGAAAGTATCTTTAGTTATTTTTAGGTCTACAGTGATAAGTCTCTAATAGTTGGGTAATTGAAAGCCAAGATGATCTTGGTATGTAGTGTTATATTTGATAGTAGATGGATTAATTGATATAGTTGATTGTGGAGGCTGAAGATAGAAGCAGCATAAATAAGTATATCCAAATAAATATCCATTTCCTTAAACGATTTAAAGACTTGCATTATTATTATTATTATTATTTTTGTGAGAGTTAAGAGTAAACTTATATAAAGTAATAGTACATTAATTGTCTGCATTAAAGAGAATTTTCCACTCTTCAGTTTCATCCTGTGTTTGGGAGACTTACTGCTCGTTAGCTATATGAATATGTGAAGGATTGAAAACTTCTTTTTCCCTCTTCTCTCGAGGAGTAAGGTTGGAATAGCTACAGAGAAATGAGTAGCCTGATGATTTCTTACCTAGCAGTTCCTCTGTTGACACTTTCTCACTTTCTGCTCTTTATCTACAAGAGTTTGTACTAATGAACTTTGTTAAATTCTTGCCTTTGTTCCACACCCATGAAGTTTACAAGGCTGTTCAGAGTCAGTATTTTTAGTCTTTAATTTCTTAACTGTTGATGGATGATCTGCAGCTGTGTGATAGGCACTGTTCTTGAAGACAGTGGCATGTCCAAAGTGGCAAATGAAAGAGCTTTGAGTTACTTAAATATTTTGATGTATGTCAGCCTTGAGAAACTTCTTTGGCTTATTTAAATATTTGCTGTGTGGATTATGTTCAGTTTACTTGTTCTCATTTGCATTTCCCTTAATTTTGATGTTGATAACTTCCTTTTGTTTAGGATTAATTTAAAAAATGTTCTTCCATGTAGGACACAGCTTAGGCTATGGCTTTGTGAACTACGTTACCGCAAAAGATGCTGAAAGAGCAATAAACACACTGAATGGCCTCAGACTTCAGTCAAAAACTATCAAGGTAGGATGTCTAGATTTTTTTTCAGTCTTCTGTGAAAATGGCATTCTAATAAGCTTCATTCTGGTGATAAGACTTGTGTGCTTTCCAAGTGCAAGAAAGGTAAAATCTGGGAGAAGAGTAGTGAAGTGAGCTGTTAAGACTCTCAGGTTTTGTAACAGCTTTGTATTCAAAGATTCCCTCCTTTACATTGCCACCAGTTTTACAGAAGTAGGTGGGATTGTTCCAAATTGTTGCCAAACTTTTGAACTCAAGTACATCTCAGATACTTGATGATCTGTACTTTAAATTGTGTTAATTGTGCTCCTTTTCAAAATAACAGCTAGTACTGTGTGTGTAGGAAATAACACCTGCTTAGGTGATATTTGTAACTTTCTCGAGTAGCAGAAGTTGAGATAGAAAACTGCACTCCAGCTGGTAAAATCTTTTTATGAGGCTTTAAAAAATGCACTTGACAGCACAAGTTCTTGGTGGGATCTGTGATTATTGACAGGTCCAGTATCAGAGTCAGAACTTCAGACAGGGATTCTTCAGTGGAGCGAGTATGTTTGTTGGAAGCATCGGTATTAGTCTGCTGCTGTCTCTTTATAGTAATGCCACTGTTGTATAAGCCCAAAATGAATGGAGTTGTACAGGGACATGCCTTTTCTCTTGTAGTTCTGGCAGTTTGCTCCTACCTTCTCCCTGTTCTGCTTTTTTGAACTCCAGTGAAAAATGCTGGCATTCTTTAGTGGCGAATAAATGAAAGTGACTCCTAAAGAAATAATTCACTCTTTCTTATTTACACCTTGAACTTACCTTTTCTTTTTTCTCCTCTCTTTTTAAAGGTTTCTTATGCTCGTCCAAGTTCTGAAGTTATCAAGGATGCTAATTTATATATTAGTGGACTACCAAGGTCGATGACACAAAAAGATGTAGAAGACATGTTCTCACGTTTTGGACGCATTATCAACTCACGTGTGCTTGTGGATCAAACTACAGGTGTGTTCTGTTACATTAGCTTCATAAAACTGTAGTGTGTAGCACGTTTGATGTTTTTTCATAGACTGGCAGTTCCTAAGTTAAATCACTTTGACAAACTAACCATAACATCTGGTGTCAGTCACTGATAAAATTTAAATGGGATATGCTTTTCCAGTGTGGTTTGGTTTTTTTTGGTTTTTTTTAAGACACAGAATGACTTACGCTGCCTCCTTTGCTAGCTTACAGTTTAAACCTCATATCATATTTTATGCTTTTATTGTCAGTTTTACCAGGCTGAGCTGCTGATTTGCCAAACCTACTCTTGCTATGACACTTGATGTTACTGTAGTAGTGCAGCGTGCTTCTGGGCAGTTTGTAACCTGGAGCGCTAATGTTACCTTTACTTTACACGTATGAAGCTATTACCCACAGGTAAATTCCAGGCCATAGTTATATATTAAAAAGCAAAACAGTAATGTGTTTTGTCTTTTATACCAACTTGGAACCCACAGAGATTTCTCATGTTTTAAAACATTGAGGTGTCTTACAGTCCTCTGTGCTTACTGCTAACCAAAAGAATGAACTTAATATGCTTAACACTACTTTCTTGAATTTTCTGATCGTGTTTTGTTTATTAAAAAAAAGAGAGAAAGATAAGGGAGATGTTGCTTAGTTAAGCACTCGGCTCAGGAGAGACCAAAGTTAAGGATTTCCTTTATAATGTTAATTGTAAGGCTGTGTTAAATGTGTTTTCACAGAATTTTAGTTTCTTGCCTAATTATTTCAGACTGTTTAACTGCAGAGTATGGCTTATCTGGTAACCTTAGGTGTTCTGTGTGGGTTTTTTTGTTGTTGTTTGGTTGGTGGGGGTTTTGGGTGGGTTGGTTTTTTTTCCTTCTCCGTAGCCCACATGTCATGTATGAAGTTGGAGAGAACTTTTGTAAATACACTTTTTCATTGATTATACGTATGCTATATTAGAAGAGAAGATAATTTAATTCTAGCAATTCCACACTTTTATATCTGGTAGTGTGTACACTTATACATAGTAGTTAAACAGCAACTTCCATGCCCTGTGAGGGGTGTACTGTGATTTAGAATGGGATTAATTAACTTTTGGTGGGATTAACCTGACTAAATGCTAAAGTCTACCATCTTAAGTATCTCTGTCAGAGCTAGCTCCTTGTGTAGGCATCTGCTTCTAAGTGTTTTGCTTTGGTCAGACCACACTGTAAATGCGACTGCATAAGAGATATCCGAGGTGACTAGATAAGATCTGGATACTGACATTGTAGACACTCCAGCGTAGAGCGAGGAAAATCCTATCCTTCCTTTCCTGGAGAGA
Source organism: Falco biarmicus (assembly GCF_023638135.1). Taxonomy (NCBI): domain Eukaryota; kingdom Metazoa; phylum Chordata; class Aves; order Falconiformes; family Falconidae; genus Falco; species Falco biarmicus. Next base: position 66,165,961 of record NC_079291.1, read on the forward strand.
AGGATTCATTTTGTCCAACTTTGATATCTGTCTGGCTGTGTCTCTAGAGCTAGTTATCCAGGTGACAGCTGTAGGTAGAAGCAAGAAGGCGGCTTCTAGAGCACAGAAAACTTGTTAATACAAGTGTCCAAAATAGCTATCTGGCTGCCTATGGAGTCTAGATAGCTAGCATCTGTCTTTTAAGCTTTAAAATGAGATGAACAAAGTCATACAATTAAAATATCTCCAGTAATAATACAGTTTTCATTGAATGTGCTGAGGCTAATTCAGTGTCAGCTCAGAATATTCCGCTTGCTTTCAAATAACTTTAATATCGTATTGTTTGAAGAATGTATTCTGTTTACATTATAAAGTTTAATGCATACATAGCCTAGGTTTTCTTTCCCTTCAAAAACGTAGCTGTGCCTTGGCTTTAAAACCTGCGTTTCAGTGCCTTGATCTAGGCCCAGTTAGGACACATTGTAATTCGTGCTTTCAAATTACCCTCTTAGCAGAGGTTGTTCTCTATTTTTTGAGAATAATCTGTTTTAAAATACTTAGATTTTTAAACGAACACTATGATAGATGAAGTGAGAAGCACTAAGATGAACAGGGTGGAAGTGGAGAAGGAAGAACAGTACGTTGGGCTCTGGGATGGCTCTTGCTGACTTCTGGGCGATGCTGCTTGCTGTTCTGTGCCTTTCCAGAGCGGGGAATATGTTTCCTCCTGGCACAGAAAGGCTAATCTCAGTGGGTTTGGAGCATATAGTGCTGTCACCTCTAATTTGATGAGTCAATCTGGTCCAGCCTCCTGTTTTGGGAAGTAACCAGCAAGAAATCAAAAAATGGAGTAACTTGTTCACAGGTTGCCTCTTTTCCAGATGACTGAGAAATGCCAGCTGCACAGCTGGTGCCAGCCATACCCTGCCGTTGTTCTGCAGTTCTTAAGAAATAGGCTTTTTTTCTGTGTGACTTTGCATATTTAACAAGACGAGCTGTTAATTATGAAAGTTCTCCCAGTGCCCCACGTGAAAATAGGCTTTTTCTAGAGCCTGTGCTATGGGTAATGGTAGGAGTTGGATTCCCTGTGCTCGCTTGCTGCATGCTCAGAATTTTGTCATGCTGCATTTCCTGCTGTGAAACACGGGAAATAATGTATCAATGAATGTATTGTATCAATTCATTGATACAATGAATTGTCACAAACAGCTGTGTGAAATCCCAAGTATCACACCATAAGCTTGAACAACTTCTGAAACTTTGAAGATTGCCCTGTGTGGGTGTAGAGACAACATGAAAATGTTGATAATAGCCCTTTCTGAAGCAGAGCTGGTAAAATTCTAGAATTAGTCTAGCCATAATATCCTCTTTGGAATGAAATTTAAACCCAACGTACCCTTTTAGCTTCACTATGATAAACAGTATTTCCAGACTATAGTCAAGTCACAGATGAGAAGTAGAGGAAGAGATCTCATAAGGCATAACTTCTACCTCGGTCAGAAGGGTAACAGTAGCCAGTGGCTGGGGTCTGGAATAGGAAAAAAAAATCAAAACCCCAAAAAAACAGCAAACAAATGTTTAACAGCAATTTGTTTCAGTCTGGTTACGAAGAGGTAATTCTTATTCAGTTTTTAATCAATTAAAAATAAGGTATATGACAGCCAGAAATAATGGACATGGTGTAGGTGAAATTGTGATCTCTTTGTAACAAAAGGTTGAACTACTTTATTATAGTTAGACCTTTGGGCCCTCATCTATGAACCAGAGTGGGGTTTCGGCATGGAGAACTGAAAACACGTGCAAATAATCAGTGTCAATGTTGTGTTTGCAGATGCTTTTTAGTCTTAAAGTAATCGAAGCTAAGAGGCTTTGTCTTGTTTTTAACCAACTGGAATTAATTCTCTTTTTGTTCTGTGGAATTAATTTAAAATGTTGGGAGGGTCTGGGTTTGTTTTTTTTTTTTAATGGAAATGTTAGTTGGTGATGGTTTTCATGGAATTCTACGGGATTGGATTTTTTTTTTAAAAGTGTTTTAGTCACTGCGGTTGTTTATAGCTGAAATAAATGTATTAATTTGTCTTTTGTTTCTTAATTTTGTACTTTATCCTCTAGCTGCTGAAGAAACATTAGTAAATGTAGAGAACTTGAAAGCTGTGACCATAGAATATTTAACTTTTTCGTTTTTTGCTTTCAAAGTTATTTTGAGTTTATCCTGAACTTCAATTTTTTTTTTTTATTTTTTTTTTTATTGGTTTGGTTAAAAGGTTTGTCCAGAGGGGTCGCATTTATCCGGTTTGACAAAAGGTCAGAAGCAGAAGAGGCAATTACAAATTTCAATGGTCACAAACCCCCAGGTTCCTCCGAACCCATTACAGTGAAGTTTGCAGCCAATCCTAACCAGAACAAAAATGTGGCACTGTTATCGCAGCTGTGTCATTCACCAGCTAGACGGTTTGGAGGGCCAGTGCATCACCAGGCGCAAAGATTCAGGTAGGTTAGGAAGAATAATGCATTTAAGGCTGTACTACTGTTCCCGTGTCCGTCTGGGAAACTGTACTCTTGCAGCTGTGCAGTAATACCTTCATTGTAGCGTGTGTGAATGAATAAATATAGTGCACTATATGTCCTGCAGTGTTATGTCAATAAATTGTTGAATTAAAGTATGATGAAAGTAAAAATCTTACTTGTAAAATTTATATTTAAGTTAATTCTTTAAAGGTACATACACTACGGTGCCTGTTTCTACAATTGAGTGTATAGTGAGATGATAGAAAGTAGCAGAATCCAGATGGGTATTGGTAGATGCCTGTCTCAACAGATCCCCATTCTGTAGTCTGTATATCTGAATGCAGATATAATTTGGCAATTTAATTAAAGCTCTGAACCATTGGTTCCAGCAGGGAGGTGTCCTAGTAAAATAGGGAAACCTTATTTCCCATTAAGAGATTCTGTGGGATTTCTGCCTACATCTTGAGCTGTGCAGTGTTCTGTCTTTCCTTGAGTGCTGGTAAGTTCAGTAAGATTATTGAGTAATTGCAACATACTGTCTGCTTCCAGAGCTGTGGAAGGTGCTGCGTGTTTTGCCTTTGACAATTGCCTTAGTTGCTGTGAATATGAATTGCTTGAATTTGGATTGCCTCTGTCGCTTAAAGGAGGGTGTTGATAGTTGGACTGTGCTCTGGAAAATGCATTATATTTACTGTCTCACAGATAAGTAATTGGCTTTGTTATGAGTTGTGTTCATGAAAGTTCCTGAGAGTAGTGTTTCCTTGTTGAGAATTTGCTTTTCTTTTTCTCCTCTCTGAGTTATCCAATTAGCTCAGTAAAATTGGACTGAAAACTCAAATAGCTTTTTGCAGCGCTGCTGTTCCAACATTGTTGTGACCTTTCCATAACGCGTTAGTTCAGCCTTTTTAAGATCAGCTAGGTGAAACGTGTCTCCAGTGAGAATTAGTACTTTGTAGTCATCTGTTGTTTTACGCTAAGAGTGATTGAACGGGTTGCCCGGAGACTGTGGAGTGTCCACGCTCAAAACCTCGCTGTAACGGGCCTCAGCAACGTGGTGTAGGTGTCCCTGCTTTGAGCAGGGAGGTTCACTAGAGGGTTTCCAGTAGCCCCTGCCAACCTCAGTTGTTCTCAGATTTTCTACAGCTGTAGCCCAGGCAAGCTTAATGCAGGCAGCTCCTGAAAGAAGATTTCATGTCTGTGGAGTGCTCATCTAGATCTCCCCATCTAAAACTTTTAAGCTACACCAAGGAGTGAAATTCTGCCTTGTTGGCAGTTAGGTGAACTGTTGAAAAACTTACACATCTCTTGTGTCAGCCAGGGCTTCAGTGTGTCCTGATCCCGGTAAAGTCCTGAGGCCTGTGTCTCGTGTTCTTGTTCTTAATGTAATTGGACATTTTCATCATCGTTCTTCCCCTTAACAGAATTAAGATGCATCAGAATAAGCAGTACAAATAATATTCACATCTATAATTAAGATACCGAATAACTTCAGTTCTGTCCTGTAAAGATCACTTAGGAACAGTAAAAATGATTAATGTATTTATGTTAACAGTTGCCGGTGAAACTAAATTCTAATTAGCAGTTCATTCATTGATCTTTAATTGTGCCATGAAGAGCAGCATTAATGTTATTTGCGGGCATTTCATATGTTTCTGCTGGCATGGGTTTCCACAAGTGGGGATAAGATAACAGGAAACATTCTGTCTCTTTCTGTTCCATTCCTGCCTCTGCGGTAACAACTACGTCCACTCAAGTTGTCTGTGCTCAGTGCTCGCTTGTCAACACATCTTGGCTGACTCCTGCTCCTAGTTACAGGAGAAAGAGCTGAAGGTTTTTAGGTACGACAGATTGACAGAGGTAGGAGTAGAGCGATTCTGGGTTGAGCTGTGCTGCTACGAGTACGCCATTGAGACAAGATTAACCAGTTGACTTGAAGACAAGACCTGTCCATCTCTCTTCATCTTTTGTCACAGACTTGCAAGAGCTTTAACACTCATTGTAAAAACTTCTTCCCTCAATGACACATACATGCATGCACATATGTACATGTATGCCCAACACGCACCATCCCACAGCCCTTCTTATTTTTCTTCCCACCTTTGCTGTTAACTACAAGTTTTTCTAGGAAGCCTTCCTTAAAGGATGCTGAACTTAGTGAGTTATAATGAGTCATACTGTGTTAAAGCTGGGGAACCTTAGCTTTGACCGAGTCTTGTTTGTTTTGTGCAGTGAACAAAACATGATGAAAGGATAAGCTGCTTCCAAAGAGCTCACAGTCCATATAAATTACAATTGTCGTCTCTGCTCCATAGAGGTTGAATACTTAACCTGGCATTTTGATTACACTTCATCTCATTCCATCATATCCCTGTAAATCCAGGTTTAAGCCTTTAGTATCTCTAATTTGTAATTGTTAATTCCTACAGATACCGCTCAGATCCTTTGTTTAATGTTCTGTTAATCCTTTGTAGTTCCAGTGGTATTTGTGGCTCACATCAGAAACTGGTCTTAATGCCTTGTCCCACTGGAGTCCTGGATTGGCCTGCTCATTCTGAGACATGGTCCAGAGTGCTGTTTCCATCCAGAAGGAATGATGCTTGCAGCATGGGATTGTGTTTGGAGGATAAATTAAACATCTGGGGCAGGAGTTTCTTTTGAGTGTAAGATTTGTTTACTTAGAATAGCCGATCTTTAGGTGTTGAGCTCTGATGAAGTTAAGGAGTTTAGCTCCTGAAGCATGAGAAGGCTGGCCAAAGTCCCTAGAAGTCCTGTGCTTTTCCAGTTCACCAGAGCTTCATGCTAGAAGAATCTTTTTTCAAATCTTGAAAATATCCCCAGTTCAGCTGGTTTTGCTTTCAGACGTGTTCAGGATTGGAGCCAGTTCCCACTTACTTTGATGGGCATACTTCTGTTGATACAGGAGTCAATGAGTTGGGTCCAAAATGCCTGGAGGGGAGGTGTTGATTCTTGATAGTACTTTGATCAAGGGGAAATGCTAGAAGACTCTAGAGCAGTGTTTAACCCTGTCACTGGCATTTCTGCTCAGACAGCTCCCACACATCTGTTTTATTTCACTCCAGTGAAATTGTTTAGACTTTCAATTTTGAAGCCAATTTGTAATTTGGATGCAAGTTGTCTGTGTTGAGAATGCCACAGAAAAAAGCATTTCATCCAGAGTAGTATTTAATCAAAATTCTAGAAGCATGTGGTACTGAAACCCCTTATTTTGATTGCTGCTGCTCTCTGACATGTAGCCCTTCGTTTCAACACCCTGCTATTTCAGGCTTAAGGCTGGTATCACTGAATTCTCAACCAGACTGGTTTTTTGCACAGTAGGTGGTTCCTGTCTGTATCAGGGTGTAGGAGAAAGTTGCTAGAGGGGAAAACTGTGGACATGACCAGTATCAGTGTAGTTGAACTCCTGCTCTCTGTGGAACTATTAAAAAGTAAAAAGATGCTCAGCTCACGTGTAAAGGCAACATAGGCTAATATTAGAAATAATATTACTGTTTATTATCATGTAAACTGTGGGATTGCTCCCACCTGTGGTGCTGTATATAGCTGTTCTCAGATTGCAGTGAAAAGAATTCAGCAAAAGGTTTATGGGACTTTCATAGAGCTGAAAATGAATTGTTTTGTTCAGGAGTGTCATTTCTGAGATTGTCCTCTAGCATGTTAAAATAATCTCAGAATCTTATTAAATGAAGCTGTCTGTCTTATACCAGTACAGCAAAAGGTCATTCATATAAATGAGAAGCTTATAAAGTGTAAAATACTACAATTAAAAATATACTCTGTTGATACTTAGTGTCACAAGGTGGTGGAGTTGTGAGGTTGGCGTGACTTAAAAGAACCACCCATGGATAGCATCATCTGCAGACTTTTAGGGAGGATTGAAAAAGCAGCGTGGAGGGGAGAGTATAAAAATAAGTACAACAAAAATGAGGACACTGGCAGTAAGTATGCAAAGACTGAGATCACTCAAATTAGAATATTAATGGAATTTTTAAAACATTTTCTCAGAAACATCTTGGATCTCTGTGGGGTTTAGTGTTCTTTGCCTAAATCAAACAGTGTTTTAAACATCTTTAATAACTGCCTAGGAGTCACGTTGATTTTGTGTGGTTGAAGAAATCTTTTCCTGTAGGACAGAGAAGTGTTATGTGTCGTCTGTTCTGTGCCTGGCTGCATACAGGCTGTTACCCCGAGCTAACCAAGAGATTTTGTGTCCCTCTTGTGCAGGCCTTCAGCCCAGGACAAGCGTAGCGATTTATCAGATCAGCTGAATTGCAGTAGGAGCCCGCTCAACTCATTGTGAGTGCTCTCACTCATGGCAGATGTCCTGTGTGATGCTTCCAGGTGGATGCAAGCCTATACGTAAATTTAGCCTTCCACATAGGATCTGATTCTATACCGTGTTTACTGTCACTTTCGCAAATTTCTTTTTTGATGGTTGCCTTTTAACCAAGCAGAAACTTTTGTGAAAGGCTGTTTTTTTCATGTGTATTTGCAAAGTATAGCTTCACTTCAGTATCGTGTTAGATCTGGGTGAGGGAGATACTATGTGTGAGGTGGTATTTCCTATGGTTGGTTTTTTGAAATCACTTTTCAAGTCTTTTAGGGATATTTTTACCCTTGTGTAGTGTTTTGTTTTGTTTTTGTTTATAAACCTGTAAGGCTTTTGTGAGTCAAAGCAGGAAGAGAGGAGAATCAGAGAATTAGTGTATCCAAAGAACAGAGATACTTGCTATTTAAAATGATTTTGCCTGTATAGTATGCATTTAGATTTGTCGTCTTCCTGCATTCGATGCCCAGCTGCTCTTCTACAGGCGTTTCCAGTCCTTGATGTACTGTCGATCTGAGCTTGTGGGCAGAGCCCGAGGCTTTATAGCAAGCAAGGTTCAGAGCTACACTGACTGCTGGAACCAACATCATGCAGTTCTGAGCTTAGTGATTTTCTGCTCCCCATACATGTGAACAAGAACCTGAGACTGGTGATCTGTTGAGATGAAACATTTCCAGATATTAAGATAAATACTTCCTACCAGATCATTACTCAAATGGAGAGAAGCTACAGGGCTGAAGGTGCCTGTCAGAAAAAGTAAGCATGTAAAGCATGCGCACAGGAACATTTTTATATAAAAGCAAAATAAATAGTAGATATGTCACATAACCATCAGATCACGTGGATTAGTGCGTCTCATTCACGCTGTGATACTCTTAACTGCTTTTTCAGTTTTACTGTAGTACAAGGATTCCCAAACTTGGATTTGCTTGGGGCTGGCCAACAGTGGCAGCGGCAGTGAGTACGTGCAGCAGGAGCTCAGGTGTGGCACAGCAGCGGCAGGTAGCCAGCTGGGCTGCAGCCTGGCTGAGTCAGGGCACCTCGGCTGCCTCCAGGCAGTCAGCAGCAGCTAGGGTGTGATGGAGGGGCAGGGGTCTGTGCCACCAAGACTCCCCCCGTTGTGGGTACAGGAGGGTCTGATAGCTCAGGTCTCCAAGACAGTGAGCGCTCTGAGCACTGGAGAGCCTGGGGCAGGGGAGATGGTGACTGAGTGCTTCTCTTGTATGAGTGCATCAACCGAAGTGCCACACTGAACATGAGCTGACTTCCCTGCGTGTATGTGTGTGCTGCTGCAGCTCTGCTCCCCTTCCCTCTGAGAGACATTGCCTTCAGCCCTCCCTTCTATTATAAAGGCAGCAGCAGCTCCTCTCTTTATGCAGGGCAAGAAAAAAAATCAGTGGGGAAGTGTTTGGCACTTAAATGCAGTGTTCACTGCCCAGACATCCATTCCGTGTTTTCTCCAGGTCAGCAGAGAATCAGGAACTGCCACCGCCATGTTCTTGGCAGAGAGCAGCACGTGTACCGCTTTTAAGTGGTTTGCATATCACCAGTGGTACACCACAGTTTGGGAACCCCTGGTATAGTATAATTATATTTCTACAATCACGTGACCTCACATTATTTAAATAATACATAAGCACAAGGGATCAAATTGAGTTTTTTACCTTAACTTTCACATTTCCTGACCTTTGAGTGCTTAGCTGTGCAACCATAATATTGCATTAAAATATTCTGAAGCTTTGAATTTCTAGGATGGAGACCAGAAATAGAATAGAGGGGAATTAGAGATGTGGATTAGAGGAAAAAAGAAAATAATACAAAGCAAGACATGGAAAGGAGAGGTTTTTGCTTTTTGTTATGCATAAATACTGCTGGGGTACTATGCAGGGAGGCAGGGTTTAGGAAGAGTGGGCAGGTGATTTAAAAGGTCCAGTTCAGTGAAGTCAGATAAGTTTTCCCTAGTATGAAGTTGGTGTCAAATTAATTAGAAGAAAACCACATTGAAACTGCAAAACTCTGTGTTTAAATGCGGTTTGCTATTTTGATGTTTGAAAGCTATTGCAGTTAGAATTATCTGCATAACCAGTATTAAGGAACAAAACCCCCAGATTTAAATTCTGTAGCTAGAAACGTGGGGCATCCCAGCTACTGAGAATTGAGTGAGGAAGGGCTCGTATTTCCATAGCTGCAAGTATGCATGATTCTGGCTTATTTAGTAGCCTTCTCATACTGGGAGTGTTTGCCTGCACCTGCTGCCTTAAGGTGGAAAATGGACGAGGTTTTGTTCTGTTCCACAAAAAAAGAAACTTTAATTAATACACACGATTTCTACTCCTAAAATCAAAATACGCCCTCCTTCCCCCACCTCGCCAACACCCAAAGAAATCCTTTGACTTAGAGTTGCCAACATGCTGGTTTGGGAGGCAGGAGAAGGAAGATATGGGATGCAAACTCCTTGAGTGAAATAAGTGAGATATGCCTGAGGGTGGCTTGAAGCAAGCTGGGGTCTGGGGGGGTGCTGCCTGTTGCCCACGCTCGAGCCGTTCTGTACTGATGCCACGGAGCACTCTGAACAGCCTAGCGGAGTTTGAAAGCTCGATCCGGGTCCCCTGTGAAAGGTGATCATGTAACCTTGCCCTGCAACTGTTCTGTTGCCTACCCATTTCTAAGGCTAGTTCCCTGTTGCTAAAGTAGTTGGAATATTTTAACTTTTTTTCCTGGCAGCTGTCAATTTGATTGTCAATTTGAATGGGGAAACATTTCTTTCTGGCGGTGTTGATGTCCATGTAGAAAATATTCATTCTCAGTTGCTTCCCATTCAAGTTAATTTGCGTAATTGAATTGAACTTTTACATGAAATATTGTGCTTTTTATTTGCTAGGTTCTCTCCTATGGGTGTAGATCACATGAGTGGGCTTTCTGGTGTAAATGTTCCAGGAAACGCATCTTCTGGCTGGTGTATCTTCATCTACAACCTTGGTCAAGATGCTGATGAGGGAATCCTCTGGCAGATGTTTGGCCCCTTTGGTGCGGTTACCAATGTGAAAGTTATTCGAGATTTCAACACCAACAAGTGCAAAGGTTTTGGTTTTGTGACCATGACAAACTATGAAGAAGCTGCAATGGCCATAGCAAGTCTTAATGGCTACCGCCTGGGGGACAAAATCTTACAGGTTTCCTTCAAAACCAACAAGTCCCACAAATAACTTGCTCGTGCTTTTTGTATGGAATAGATAATTGAGTGACAGAAGTTGAAACATTTTTGTTAGTGTAAAACTCATTTTGCGCCAATTTTCACAAGTGTTTGTCTTAGTCTAAATGAGAAGTGAAAAAGGTTTTATATTCTGGGATGCAACTGACATGTTCAAATGTTTGAAATCCCACAATGTTAGACCAATTTTAAGTTCCTTTTAAGTTATTTCATTTAAAACATGTTAAAAATCCCCTGAAATCTTAAGTAGATTGCATTAACTAGACCCTCTGGATGGTGGTAAAATTGAAGCATGCTTTCACTTATGAGACTAACATTTGTTCCATTGAATGTTGTCTGCAAAAACTGGAATTTTCTGAAAAATATCAGGCTGAATTCATTAATTTTCTTGTTTTCTGATGTTGTTGTTTTTCCTACCCATTCCCCTGAACTTCTCTACCCCAGACTTGGTAGTATGGAGGAAAAGTTGAGAAATACTAATGTTCTAGTTTGGCAGTAAATTGTTTGATCGATTAATATTCTTTACTACATACATAGCTGAGGAGTAGGCTTTTTAAAGTCAAGGTCTTGTAAGTAGTAGCATGCCAGCATAACTTTTAACACCATTGATGAGGTAAGTTGCACAACTGAGCAGTGGCCAAGCTGTCAAATTCAAAGGTTTTAGAAACATTACTTTGTAAAGCCCACTTTCTATTAGGAATGGACCAAAGAGTTTCAAAAAAAACTCCGGGAAGATTTCAGAGTCAAAATGAAACTCCAAAAAGAGAGTGTGAATATATGTTGCTACTTTATCAAACTGAATCTCTTCTGTCCAAATATTTAATGCATGGTGCACTACTTACTGGTACATTATAATGCAGCAAGATACTTACTCGTTTTCAAAGATCATTGTAGTTTGAATTCCTTTGGTAGTTCTATTTTGTAAAGAAAAAACAGTTATAAACATTTGAGCATTGTATTTCTCGCATCCCTTCTAATGAGTGCTAGATTTTTCTATTTTAATAGGATTTTGTTTTGACAACTAGCTTTACTTATTGAACACTCAGCAGAAAAGTACTTACTACTTGCAAGTTAGATATTAACAAAAAAATCCCTTTGATTTGTAGATTTAAAGATTAATCCCCCAAGTTTTCTGCAGACTGCCTTGAAACTTTGAGTTGTTCTGTTTCTGTTAATTTTCTTTTGCTTTTTTGTGTTTTTTGTTTGTTTTTACTTTTGCATTTAAGAACATTAAATTTGATTTTGTTTTGCTCAAATTTTGTTTTGTTTTTTATTTTCTGTTATTTTTTTGCTAAGTATTGCACAAAGTGTCCAGCTTTCAAAGAGTGTTGTTTTGAAGAACTGTAGTTCCTCTTTAAAGAGTTTTACATTACTCCTTTGACAGATGAGTAGAAGAAAAAAAAAAAAAGGTTGTGAAACAAGAGCGCTCCAATAAATCTGTCACATAGAAACTGTGCGCCACAGACTGATGTAACCCTGCAGGTGTTCTTTGGTAGGAAACGTGAAAAGGATTACTCTTATCAGACAGAGGCCGTGTAAGGATACTGTGCATGACTAGAGACTTGGCCTGGGCATCTTTCAGGTCTAATGTCTTTGTTCTGTTGCCAGAAGCTAGAGCAAACGCAAAAATTGGGTCAGTGGTAGTCTTAATGCAGTGTCTCTTTTTGTGTGAACCTCTACCAGTCCTAAAGTTTATTTGCAAATTCCAGAGGCCGTTCTAAGCTGCCTGCTCGTATCGCTCCATCCCTAGCTGACTTTGCCTTGTGCTCGCGATCGTTTTGCCTTTTCCTGCGATAGGATCTGCAGTCTTGCACTGCCCGACGAAGTCTGTACCAGCATCTCTGCACACTGCACACGCTCGCACTGAAGAGCAGCTGAACTAGCTGCCCATCTCCATTAATTACAGTCAGCACTGTCTAGGAAATGCTGATATTTCTGGAACTGCCTATGGCATATTTCAAGCTGTATAGATAGGTCTTGGCACAGTGAGCAGCCTCCCACTGTTATTGAGCTTGTGTGCGGTGAATGTAAGTGGGATTTTTGCTAATAATGCAATCAGCATCGCCATTCCTACCAGTCCTGTTCACTCTACCATCTTTTGAGAAGCAAAAATGATGGTCTGTAAAACGGTGGCTGTGACAGAGCAACCAACCAACTCCCACCCCCACAAAGTGGGATTTCCAGCTGCCTATTCCAGATCTTTCCAGCAAGGTATCACTCATTTATCACTTCAGTGAATACTTCTTTTCTGCGTACAAGAAGAGATTCAGAAGCATTCAGGGGATTTCTCCCAAGTTAAAACTGCATAGTATAAAGAAGCCCTCTTACTTGAAAGAGAAAGTGTCCCATCACCTTTAAACCTCACGCAATCTTGTTCCACAGGAGTGAGTCTGCAGTCATTTCCAATTTCCTGTCATTCTCTTGCCCTCTTTCATAAAGATGAATTTTCAACCTAAACGGCAGTTGCTGTTTTATCATAGCATTTTGATGGGGCTTCAGACTTCCAACAAATGACACCCTGAACATGACTTTGCATCGGTAGTCATTACAAGCATGTTGGCCGTCAGCAGCACGCTGCTGCGAGCTTGCCAGCTGTCACTTTCTAAAAACTTTTCTTGGAGGCTTTTTGGCATCACTGTCATCTGTCTGCTTCCCTATTTTTTCCATCTCTCCTTCTTTGCTAAATAAGAAGGAAAGGCAGGATATTGTTTCAACAGTGGTAGGAAAACATCTTTTAGGAAACATCCCAGCTTCCTTTTGATAGTTTCTCTGAAAATAGTTATTATGTGAGCAAGTTGGGAATCCTGCTAAAATATCAAGAGCTGATACCAGAGGTGTATGGTCTGTTTAACAGTAATTGTGTATGTGTTCTTGATGCTTTTGGTCCTAAACAACAGCCCATGCACCCTACTAGTAAAGACCAAGAGAAAACTGCTGCAAGTGGAAACTAAATTCTCTAATAAATAATCATAATAATTTTTTTTTCTGCCCAAAAGGTAGGAGCAGCTGGCTGCCTTACACGTCATCCAGCCTACCTTCCTTTGAAGCTCTCCCTTGAACACAGCTGTTTCAAGAGACGTTTTGACCTCTTAATCCTCAGGGAGTTTAGAAAACTACAGCTACATTCTGCTTTATCATCCTTTAATTGGATGAAATAGAGACATTTCTTTAAAGTGACACTTCTGTCTCAGTCGGTGCTTAGAAGATATTTGTGGAACCAAATGCCTGTCTCAAACCAGAGGTCTCCTACGTTCCTCGTGAGATGCAGTAGCCTCAGTAAGGAACACCAGAAAGTCTTGTGTGCTGGGTTCGGATGTGATGGTCAGATTTTAAAGACCTGGATGTGATGGTCCGTACTAGAGATGTGCTGCAGGGAGTAGCTGCGATGGGAATGTTTTGGGATCCTTTAGAATAGGTAAGAAGCCTCGCAGGACACCCCCAGTGCCTGCTTCTGATGGATCAGGTGTAATTCCTGATGAAAAACACAGTTAGGGCCATGCTGCTACTGCCGGGTCTCCTGTGTAGATGTTGAAAGAGAATGGCGATGCCAAAAAAAAAAATGTTTTTTGTGCTAGCATTCCTGAAGGGATCGGTCTGGATTTCGTGAAGCGGCAATTGGGGCGACACCATTTCCTTTTTACGCTTCCTTGATCGGTCAGATGAATACGGTGACAAAACGAAAAGTTTATCTGCGTGTGGTTAAGAAGAAAAGGGGAGAGAAGGCTTTTTCATCCCTCTCCTTACAGTCGGGGTAGCTAGGCTCCAGAGCTGAGCTCTGCCAAGTGGGAACGCAAGTGGCCAGCGATGCAGCTCTCTGGGCTCTATTTTCTTTGTGTCCAAAACTCACTTGCATTCAGAAAGAGAGAACTGGTTTGCATGTCAATGCTTAGTGCTCCAGCAGAAACTGGCCACCACTGCTGCAGTTTCTCTGGCACTCAGTGGACCATACATCAGGACTTCAAGCGTTAAGCCAGTTAGCTTTTTCAGGAAATTTTACCAGCTTTTGAGTATCTGGTGTTTTGTTCTGGGTTTTTTGTTTTTTTGTTTTTTTAATTATTGCTTTGTCACTTTTAGCTTTAGAATCACTTTGGATGATCTTGGTATTCCTTTTGACAGGGAAGCTCTGCTGTCGGTACTTGGTACCTATCCTTTTCTCCGCTTTTTATCAAATACTTGTTGCATCTGGCACTCCAAGAAGGCTCTTACCGGGCCAAGGCATGGCTGCTTAACACGCTTGTTACGGGGCTGCTTCCAACACCGCACATGAGCAATTTTCATTCTTTGCCAGACTGTGGAGTTTCACTCTTAAAATGAGACAATGCCTAGTTAAGAGCAAAACTGGCCTGACTGTGGTTGGAGACTACCTCCAGACTTCTCTGAAGATGTTTGGAGCTTTAGTTGTGTTGCACAGAATAAAAGCAAATAAAAATTAATCAGTTTTTCTTAGTACATAAAAATAATAATTGAGTTCTAAGTAAAAATTCTTTGAAGGCTTTATTCAGACTTGGTCCTTTCCAGTCTGATTTTTATTAATGAAAGTTTTTATTCCTGCTCAGTAACTTACATTTGCTTCCCAGATTTCCATGGTGAACGGAATTCACCCCCGTGCAGAAAGCCAGCCACAAGCTTAATCAGAGTTTAAACCTTCTGGTAACCATTTGCAGATAGGGAAATCTCACAGTAAATACCAAAAAAGAAACTCAAGTTGCTGTGTGCTTTGTGTAAGCTGGCAGAGGCAAGCACAGCTCCCTGCAGGCGAGGGGACGGCAACGTTAGAAAAGCTAGAAACACGAGCAGAGTCAAAGCAGCTTAGCATGTTTAGTTCTCTTGTGATTCCATTTTAGGTGGTGTCTGTATACTAAATTGAATTTATTTTGTTCTTCAAGCTACATCATCGTACAGTTTGGTTTACTTGAGACGCTGCCCTCCGCTCTTGTCTAGAGGGAGGGGAGCTGAGCCGATGCAGTTCATGTTGCCTCCTGTGCCGAGCTTGTGCCAATGCCTTTGCTTCTGCTCTAGATCTGGAACTGAGAAGGACTTGGGGATCCATCTTTTTAGGGTGGAAGGGGACATCAGCATCCCCACAGCGGTGTGTGTCCGCACATCTTTTTTCCTTCCCTTTGGCCGGTTGTGGTTTTTCCTACATCTGTATCATGGTAGCGTGAAAACCGCTGAAAATGCAAACATAACACGAGCCAGTAAAGCAGGATAAATTTCTCACTGCAGTGAATACTAGTCGGGCAGTTTGTGGTCACTTATGTTTGTCCAGATGACCAAGAGGTGTCAGTATGGAGAGGACACCTATTTTTGTAGGGGCATTGAATGTTATAGTAATGTTGTTTATACAAAGCAATTAAGAATCTTAAAAAAATAATAACTTTGGCATAGTTACATTTATAGAAAGAATGGTCAGCACTTAAAAATCACTTAAAAGGTGATCCACTGCTTTGAATGCTAAGTTTTGGAAACGAATAGTCCCTAAGGTCCTTAAGCATTTATTATAACTTTGTTACTTTAATGTTCTGGGTAAGGTCAATAAAGTAGAGATTCTTCAAATATTTCAGGTGAGATTTTTTTTCAGTGTCTTCTAAACTGTATGAACTAAAGTTCTTCTTTGGATAGTTTATAGTTACATATGTGCTTTTTTTAAAAAAACAAAACAAACTCGGACAATGTCCCCGCATTTACTTTTTTTAGCCAAATAAACAGGTCTTATAATAAAATAAACTGTTTATTGAAAGTAGGTCCTCTGATATATCTACCTGCCAAACATTAGGGTTTGTGGGAGGTTTTTTAACATACAGCTTTTTGTGAACTACTGATGGTAATCTCATGGTTCAATCACAACAGTCAAATGCAGAGCTATTTGTCCTAATGCTACCTCTATCATAAGGTTACCATATTTTTGACTTCCACAATGAGGAAATTTGTCCTTTGTAACGCTGTCAGTGAAGCACCTTATTGTTAACATTTCTACTTTATAGGCTCCTAAGAATAGCTTCAGAGCGAAGGGACCAAATTCACATTTAGCGTAAGAAAACACAGCTCCCTTTGAGCTCCCACCGCGGGGCTGCACTTGTCTTTTGGTTTTGGTTGGTTTTTTTGTTTTTTCTTTTTTGTTTGGTTTGGTTTGTTTGTTTGTTTGTTTTTCAAGAACTGAATTTGTCCCCCTAGGTACTTTAATCTCTCTGTTTGGAAGCAGAAGAGCCTGTCTGTGCCGTAGGCAAGTTCCTCTAACGTAGCTCTGCACTTCTCAATGTTGGATGCTCAGCACAATAGAACTGATAAATACGAAGGCCAAAAGGCTAGCGCTTCTTTTCTGTGTTTATTATACCATATTGGTTTTCTACTTACGAATTTAAAAAATGCGGAGTTCCTAAGAAGGGTCATAGTTCCCTCTCTCTTGCTTGTAAGAGGTGGTACCCGCGTATTGTGTGACTTCTCCATGACGCAGCCGGCGGAATTGAAAACTGCAGTTAATTTCTAAAAGTGTCCACTCTTAGGTTAATCAGGTACAGCATCATTTTTGTGATTGCTTTTTTTGTAGTGGTCTTAACGTAGTAAAACTAAACAAAACTTTTTAAGTGTTGCTTTTTCCTTCTGCATGACTTAAAAACCAGTTGAAGCCTTTATGATCTCTAAAGCAAAACACAACACCCAGTGAGTGGATTTGACTTTTAAATCATTGTTTTCTTCAGTCTTGCTGCGGTTATTTGTTATATATCACACTTGGTCAAACATTTATAAAGGTTGAACTAGAAATATTTTTCTGTTGAGTGGAATTTTCAGCACTTAAATTTTTTTTGTTGTTGTTGAAATGATGGAAAATCAGTAATAGTAAACTGCCACCTGAAACCTTGAAAAATTGCTACAGTGTTCACATTTTAGAATCTTTATTCTCATAGTGTTGTTCCTTATTTTTAAACATTTTTGAGCAACTTTTTGGTGGTACAGCAGAACTTTTTCACTTGGTCATTGAGAAGAAAATTACTTGAGACTTTTGAAACATAAGTTGGGATAAACCTTTATTTGACCAGTAATTTTGAATAATACTGTACTTCTAGTCTTTTTATTGATTTAATTTCCCTTAACTTATGTAATCTTTTGTTTATAAGTTAATCTGTTTGTGGGACAGAAGGTTTTATCAATTGTTTTCCATACTGTACAGTATATGGTTAAACATTTTGTATATTTAGTGTGTTTTTAAGTTATTGATTTGTTTTATATCAAATAATTTATTTTTCAGGTACCATTTTCATTTAAACTTTGTTTTTACATGGGTTTATTTTAAATAAAGTATGACACTGCTTTCCAAATGTCTAAAACGAAGTTGAATCCCATTGTGTTATTTTAAGACTACTTCTGTAAATTAACTTATTTTAGAAATAACTGCAAAACTGTACCAAGTTCATACTTTGGTTGTGCTTCATTTCAAGTGCTTGGAAATTTTCTGCAATGATTTTTAAGCAATTTAAAAAATTGGAATTTTCATATTGAAACAGTTCAAAGATTTGTTGAATGAAGCAGCAGCTTTGTAGAATCCTGTGGATGGAATTATGAGCATTGCTTTCTATATGGTATTTTCGAAATTAAATGAAGCATCACCTAGATATTTTACACTAGTGTTAATACTTAAATGAAATTATCTGTCAGTAGTGCAAAGGAGTTTTGTACTTTTGTCACATGTTCATTACTGTTTTTGTTGAGTACTTGTTTGGAACATACTCATAATGTTTTTAAATGATCCATGGTGAAAGGTGATGTACTTCAAAATAGAACTAGGCTTTTACTTAATTGTCATATTTTGTCTTTTTTTTTTTCCTGCAGGAATTGGATTATTGTTGTGCAATTTGGAATTTGGTATTTTTTTCAGAAGAATCTGGACTGTGTTCATGAGTAGTTACTCCACTAAAGATTTTGTTACTTGTAGCCTTATTAGAAAGGTGGAATTAAAAGAAGGCGCATGATTTCCTTTTTATTTTTCAGGAAAAAAATGTTGTTCTCTCTGTCTTGCGGTGTTCGTCCTGATTAAACCAAAAAGCAAGCCCAGCTACACTATTACTCAGAAATGTCTGTTGAAGACAGCTCTTGGGAAGAAGAAATCCATCGGTCTTCAGGTCAGGCAGGGTACGCTGGTTCCTTTAGGAGGAACCTTCATCTGATGTAGGATAAGGCATCCTGATGTCGTGGCCACAGGGGAGGTTGTGCAAAGTCACCTTTAAGAAAGGCTGAGGAAAAGCCATGTCCTCTCAGCTGGAAAGAACCCGTATGCTGCTGTTGGCTCGGAACACTCTGTATTCAAGTCTTAGTCCCTTTTTTCACCCACGCAAATTTTCAAACTTTTGATCAATTGAAATTGGCTCCTCCTGATTTTCAGCAGCTGCCTTGCTGTGTTCTTCAGTCACAGAAATGATCGGTCTCTTTTCAGAGCTGGGCTAGTTATCATACCTTTGAGGTGTTGGTTCTGATTTTTCCCTTAATGACTTACCTGTGAAAAGGGATGTAAAATAAGAAAAAAGTAGTCTCTTGTATATGATAACATGGAATGGATGGCGATGCTCTTTTTTCAAAAGGAAACCAAAAGATTTAGTGCAGACCTGTTAACCCCCACTTGGAGTTTCTGTTTTTTTGCAGAATTCCCAATAAATTCCTGGCTTTAGACTCTTCCCTCACTTGCTCTGTTGTGGGGACTGTTGGGGTGTCACCCCCTTCATTTCCAGAATACTAGGGTAGAAAAAAAATAAGGGGGGGGAGGGGGTGGGGGGAAGGTGTTAAATTGTGCTGATTTCCATCTTACTGGTACATCAGCAAGCAAGGCAGAAAAAAATGTCATCCTGTCTTTGTGTTTTTTCCTGTATCTCCAATCTTTAAAAAGCAACATGGAAAAATATTAATATTGGGAATGTCCTCCTGGGTCACGTTAATGTAAAAAAAAACCCAATGAGGGTTTTGTCTCCAGCAGTGGCAGCAAGAGCAGCTATTTAAGGAAAGGACGTTAAGCCTGGCCACCATCCCCTCTTCATTCCCCTCGTGCTTCCCCAGCACACACAGCAGTTGGATGTCAGAGGGGCCCTGCCTGTTCCCCTCATACCTCTTCTCCTTTTGCTTCTTGGTTTTTGAATCTACTTTACTTTTCCTTACACTGTCTTCTGCTTTCATCACTTGCTGACAGCAGGAGACTGGAAGAAAAAGTGGAACGTTTGGGGTAACTTTTTTACATGTGTGTGTTACCCGTGTGCAGTTGAATGAAGGTGAATAAATAGCAGCGTTCCACTCTTCGCACTGTGACATGTTTTCTTTGTTTATTTCCTTTTAAAGGATTTATGGATAGAAGCAGTGAACTTAGCAAAATGGGAAATCTGAATCTAGTTTGTCAGAACATAAGATCTGTGTTTTAACTGTGACAAATTTTGTTGCAGAAAAAAAATATTTGCCAATAGATTTATTTTTTTTTTTGCCAGAAGTTATTTGTTTGAATTGTGAGCATAGGACATACAGCTTTAAATGTTGAACTTTTCAAAATGGATTGACCTCTCTGCAGAGCTGTAGGTGGAGCACTTACTCTCAAGAATATGTCCTCAAACTAGAAATTACAAGGAAATTCACTGAGTTTAATAAAAATTAGTTTGGGGCTTCCTGTGTAGGTATCAGTGGACCTCTTAATCTTACTTTAACTGAAATTCTGTTTGAATGTGTTGGAACAGATTCCGCCCCCGAGTGCATGCTGCAGCCAGCGTAGCATTCAGCCCGTGTGTGCTACAAAGAAAGATGATAAAGGAGAGAGCAAAGCAGCAATGGGCTTAGGAGCACTGTTGAGTCAGCATAAACGGTGCTGAGCTGCTTCCTTCTCGTAGACTTCGGTAGGCTCCAGCTCAGGGATCAGGGAAGGAGCGTGCGCTCGCGCTTGTGGGATTTCCAGGCTGCATTGCAGGTGCAGCCATGGTAAGTAAGCGTGCGTGCTTCTCTAGAGTCATGGCACAAACAGTTACGGTCTCGATCTAACCAGACTTCCAAAATTTGGGATGAAACGTTTTTGTGACCATACATCCTACTTCACCTTTCTGTCCCAGATGGTTCCTGCTGCTTTGCATCTTCCAAGAGACGCAGTACACGTACACGTGTATCCCTGTGCGTGCATGTGTGTATGACAACGTATGTAGACTCTATTTATAGATACTTTGTTTAGAATCCATGTGTATCTGTTAATTGTCTGTATTAGCATTGTGTGTCTGCTGTGTTGCGCATATATGCTATTCCACATGCCTACACAGTATGGAAGTAATTAATACAAAGATGGATATCCTTAAAAATCCAAGTTTTATATAAAACTTTATAAGGTATTGTTAAAAACAGTACAGTAATATGATGAGCAAGCTATGGAAGTTTAAGAAAATTAATCTCCCGCTGGATGAAAATTTAACATCCAAATTTTTATCAAGTTTCTCTTGAAATAACTCTAGAAAATGGCCACATCTATATATTATATCTTAATATTTCTCAGCAGTGGTCCTGAAATGCACAATATCACTGCTTTTCAGGGAGCACCTCCCATTCGTTTCTCCCTGTGACACAAAATGCCATCACTTCTTTGGCAGTCGGTGACTTGTGAAATAATTTTCCTTTTGGTTTAAGCCACCTTTACTACTTTTTTTTTTTTTTTCACCCCTTTCTGTTTTGACCATATTTCATGGGCCTTAATATTTTAATCCTTTCTTACTGCAGGAGTGGAGGAAGGAAGACAATTCAGCTTCGAGAAGGACTGTGATTCTAGTGAAATGGCAGTGACTGACGGCGTATGCCATGGCACACAGCTTGGTTGCCTGGGGTGCATCCCCAGGCCCTACTCCCTCCACCCCTATCACTGGATTCCAGGACAGACATCCTGGCTGCTTGTGCTAGCTTAGGTAAAACACATGGAAGCCTTGCCCAAGTGTCTTAAGTGCTTCTTTTCTGCAACAAGGCAAAGTTAAGGTTTGAGCTGCGACACATTTTGATGTCTTTGTCTCGGTCAGTCACTCAGCTAGCTCGTAAGGATTTGCACCGGTTGTTTTATCGCAGCGTCTCCAGTGCTGTGATAGTTCCTAGGGAGCGTTCTGCCCGTCCTTATTTGCGTTCTGTGTTATTTACACGCAGTAATTCTCAAAGGCAGTGCAAGAGATGCAGGGCGAGGTGGAGTCTTGTTCTGAACCTTTGTGCTTTCCCCTTGGTCTGGGTGTACAGCATGCTCAGCTGGGCATGTTGGAGCCTCGCGTGCTGTTGGACTGCCGGTGGCCTTGAGGGAGGAATGTTTGCCCTGAATTTGGCCTCTCCACGTTCATAAAAAAAAAAAAAAAAAAAAGTACTGACCTTACAGAAGAACAGCTCTAATATCCGCTGCGTGGAATCTGATTTCCCAAGATACACGCTGGGTTTGGGTAAGGGAATAATGCAAGCTGGCCATATCCAGGAAAGAACAAAAAGGGAAAAGGACAAGGTTGGGGTTTTTTTGTTGAATTAGTGAGATTAAGCAGCCTGACGTAATTTGTGAAACAGCTTTGCAGAGAGTAACTCAGTGACGGTCTCGTAGCTGCTGGGTGTTAAATGCGGCAGACGGAGGGTGTCTGTGTAGGAGCATTAGCAGCAGCGCTCCGTGTCGGTGTGGGGCAGCGAGCTGTTCCAGTGGGAAATCCAAGTCATTTCACTTGTTTGCTCCGTGGGGCAAGTGGGCAGCGTCTAAATTGTAAGTAAACATTTCATTGTCCAGATCAAAGGAGGAAAAGATCTGTGTTGCCCTAACAAGAATGAGGATGACAGGGTTTTGCTCAGAAGCGTTTGGCTTTTGTAGTAGATGTGCTAGAATGGGATCATCTCGCCTGCTGGCCAGTGCTGCTGCAGCTGCTGCTGCTGCTGGAGCTGTGCTGTCAGCTGGGCTTCTTGTTGGAGCTAGCTGAACGAGAAATTCCTTCCAGTGGCCACACTTCCGTACTGTTGGCACTCATATCTGTGCAAAAGCTTAATAGATTATGAAGATGATGCGATACAGCTTCAGAAATGTTTTTGTTGTGAGAGAATTTTAGATACTGAAGTCCTAAAAACAAAACAAAACAAAAAAAACAATAATTCTACGCTATTGTAGATGTAAGTGAGACTCCAAAGGTGAATTCTGGATATCGCTTTAGGTCATGGTGTAGCTATAAATGCTCTCAATTTCCAGCATCTTACACCAGCCCTCCACGATCATCTGATTTGTACTGGTAAAACTGTTGGTAGGATTTACTTAAACTGGCAGCACAGGAGGGGGGAAGCTCAGAGTGGCCAGTTAGTGATTTCTCTCACTTCCAAACAGGCTGGAGCAGGAGAGAAGCTGCTTGGATGTCTCGCTCCCAGGTGCGGTGTGCGAAGGGCTCACGTGGGAACAGGTAGAAGGGCTCAAGCCTTTTGCTGTGCTGGTAGTTTTCAACAGAGCCATCCTGCTTTTCTCATTCTGACAACGAACCGGTTGAGTGGTTTGGTGGATTTCTAGCTGGGGACTGGAAGCGAGTGTGACATGTAAGTGGAGGCTATAGCGAAATGAATCATGCACACAGAGAAACCTGTTGAACAGGCAAAATTTTCAACTTCGAACAGCTTAGCACCTCTCTAGAGTAAAGTTAGTGATGGCATCGCAGTGGTAACAGGCACGGTTTGCTGTCCAGAGCCAGCCAGGGGGTTGGGGTGCTCATCACCGAATTAATGTCCTTGTCAGAATTGCCTCTGTAAGACTGGCTTGGAGCAGCGTGTTCCTGATGGAGTTGCAGATGAAAACCAGAGGCTGTCCCTTGGGTGGGGGGCGCAGGGGCTCGTGTAGCTGATGGAGCACCTTGCTGTGGGTGCTGCCAGGGAGCGTCGGGCATTCATCCAGCCCCTGTGGCCAGAGACCTGCTGAGCCGAGGCAGTTCTGTCTGTCCATGACTCCTCGTAGCTGTGTCAGCGGAGGCACCTAAGCCTGAATTCTTCATTACAAAACAGGGTGTCGTTACGAGACCGGTTTTCTTTGTTGGGGCACCAGGGTGCCGGTGTGTCTTGTCCCCAGCCACAGCCTCGTTCAGAGGAGCTGGAATTACGTGGATGCAGGGGCAGCGGTGGATGTCCTCGGTGGGTTGGAAGGCAGCTGCAGTCCTCCTCAGGCTTTCCGATTTGTTGTTGGGTTGGTTTTTTTCCACTCTTCCTCCTGAATGTGGTTTTTTTATTGCTATTTGAGTACTTTGAAGTCCGATGGCTATCACAGTTACTCTCTTTGTATGATGATGGTGAGTGGTAGTTGTATATCCAGCTGTCAGGGCATTCCAGACACCTTTCTGTCGGTGCTTTTCTTAAAATAAAAACATTTTCTACAGGGCTGTAAAGTCTACGCCATTCAAATTCCTCACTGAGCTGCACCTTGTTACACTAGCAAGAACGTATAGAAGCTCTCAGAAAATTCAGAACGTCAAACAGGCGTGAGCTTTGTTCTTCAGATTGCACTACTACTTAAAGAAATGGTCAAACTTTTACATATCTTTGTAAAATAAGGCTGCTGCTGTGTACTTTGCTTCCATTTTCATTAGACCCCTTTCTCAGCTTCCAGAAGTTGATGCTGTAGTTTGGAAGGCCAGGACTGTAGAGCCTAAGATTTAAGGGGGGTGGGGTAGGTGTCAACATTTTTATTACAAACAGAACCCATGCAAATGAAGAAATAATCAAAGTTAGGAACATACCGCTTGTAAATTAGGGAAGGTAGAACTTACTAGCTTGCGTAACTGAAATGCTGAGCCCTTGCATTGTGCATTTTGAGTATTCTACGTGTTCATAGACTAGTTTTGTTATTTTGGTTTGCCTTTTACTTTGCATCACTCTTAATTCCATTCTAGAGAACTTTGGTTCAGTAAGGAGTTTAATACGCTTAAGTCAGTGACACCTAAGAGCTGCAAGCAAAGGGATAATGAAAGCATATACCTTGTTTTTTATTCTGGGGTTAGAGTACAGGACAGTAGTTTTCATTTTACACCAGTGAATTTGAATAGTAAAGTAATGATGCTAGGCTCTTACCATCTTTTTACTTTTTCTACCAGAGTCTCCTTATGTAGCATAAGACAAGCTACTCGATTCTTCTGATTTTACTCCTCTTCTGACCCGTTAGGTACCATCATCTGATTTTTTTAATCCCTATCTTTCAGAGTACGTGTGTGGGTTAATTGTTACAGTCTCTTCTAGCACTTTGAACTTAATATTTTAGTTGCATAATGTTTGGTCATTAGAATAACACAGTTATCCAGGTTATCCCTGTCTGCTAAGCCAGTGTATCCAACACTAAATAGCTAGTCGTACACACCCTGTTCCCAGCCTAGGTCTAGAGGCACGGGGAGCAACTGCATCTTGTGTTTTCTCCAGTAACATAATTTTTCCTAGCTGTCTCCCCAGATGGAGAGCAGCACATTGCAGCCCGGTTGTGTTGGTCTTGCTAGTGCACTTGATATTCCTTGTGGGGATGTGCTAAAGAAAAATAGTCAGGAGCCCAGAGCTCTTGCTTGTGTATTGGGAGGTGAGAAAAAAGTTCTTGGGAGGACACCTCTTCTGGTGGGACTCGGGGAAGAGCTGTGTGTTTGGATGCACTGAGGACGGGATGGGGAAAGGAGGAGGGGATTTAGTTGGTTTGTGTCTGCCTGTTTACAGGGTTCTTGTATGTTTCTCTGGTTGTTTTATATATTTTTATATTTATATATGGGTGGGGGGGTGGGGTGTGTGTGCACCTTTCTCTGTACATCTGGTCTGGTGCTGTAGAGAGGCAAGAACTGGCAGACTGAAAATGCCCCAGTACAGCGAGGAGCTTGTGGTGTTCAACCTTGAGCAGCGTGACTCAGCTGGTTATTTCTGTTGCCTGATGCCTAGCTGTGTCACAACTGTGAGACTTAATTTGGCTCCTGCTTACTGAGCTGCTGCTTTTGCTAGATCATAAGGGGAAAGGGAGGTTTTGCGACTGCAGATTTGGAAGGTGAAATTATGCAGGTCCCTAGGTGAACCAAGTGTCTTACCTGTTCTCTGCATGTATTTTTTGTATCTGGTTGAAAAAGCAAGGGTGTTGAATGAGTGCAAAGAGATCTCTGCTTTTGTAAATCTAGTTATGCACAAATGAGTAGTTGTTACTTGCAGAGGATATGTACAAATGTTTTATTTCCTACTGAAGAGTTCACGTATTGGAAATGAAAATTGGTGCTCAGGTTGCAAGAAAACACAATCTTGAAGAGCAGGTAATAACTGAATAATAGATGACTGGATGCAGGCATCCTCTTGGGAAGAATCACCGAGATATAAGCAGCAGAAACTAACAATTAAAGGTCAGGATTGGCGTTCTGTTGGCATGAGGAGGAGAATGACGAGGAATTTAGCCTGCCTACAGCTGTGAGATCAGCAGCGGATGTCTGCTGGGCTGTAAGTGCAAAGAGCATTCGTTCTGCCTGTCTCCAACAATTGCAGCCTATCGAAGCAAATAACTGTTGGAGGGTTTGGCGTTTGGAGGATGGACAAAAAGACAGCAAAATGGAGTTAAGATGTGGAAAGACAGTATACTGAAGGGGGGGGTTGTGATACTGCTGTTATTAATACTTTAGCACGAGAGTGTGGTTTAAGGTGATGCTTTGCAGATGATTGAAGACTTCAGGAGTATTGAAAGGGAAGCAAGGAGAATGGCCAGATACCCATTTTGTTGTGGTTCCGCTCAAGGAAGGACAGTGAGTAGAAGATCTCTGAGGTGAGATGGCCAGGTAAGTGAAGCAGCGAGTTTTGGATTGGGTGTAATGTTTCAACCCTGTCATTCTTTCCTCTCTGTGTCAAGCTATGGTTTGGGTAGTCCGTGTCTCAAAATCAAAGCCAAAATCTGGTCTTGCAGAGTTTGAAGGCTCAGCATTCTAAAAATAAATACCTCTGCTCAGACATGTATTTTAGAGTGGGATTCATCCTCTGGACTCAAGCAATTAAAAATCTTGGCGCCCAGTCCAAGCCCATCAGTAAGAGACTTCAGAAGACAATTCAACTGCCGCTAAAATGTATGAGATTTACTCTGGTGGAGGTGCCTGTCTCTCACTGCTGACCACAGGGGACTTCACTTGTGTATGTTAAATGAGACGCATAACTTCTAGAAAACCAAGGTAAGTGTACATTGCACGCCTGGCGCCAGGACATCTGCGCTTGCACAAGACTAGCTGACTCCTGACACGGATTTTGGAGCATCTCACCCAGGGATGTTACAGCATCCTTCCCATGCTGAACACCTGGGCGGTTTGCACATGGAGAATGTCAAAACACGGTGAGATGCAACATGGTACAGAATTGCCCAGACTTGTTAAGAGCCAAGCTAATGAGTCAGTCAGACACCTCTGCGCTGTGTTTGGCGCTTAGCTGAGGAGTAATGCGCTCTGCTGGGTGCTCTGCACGGTGGTGGTATGTCTCGACAGGAATCCTGAGTGCCCAGCAAAGCTGCAGATGCATTTGAACGCTAGATAAAGAATTTCTAAAGTAGAGCCGAACGTTTGTTGTGAACGGGTTGCAAATGATGCTGTGAACGCGGGCATTCCCGTGCCGTGTCTTATTTTGCTGTCGTCCCACTGCAACTTCAGTGGGATCTACTGAGTCGGGTGGCAGTGGGGAGGAAGCACCTGCCTGCAGTAAGGGCTGAAACGGTTTATTCTAGAATGTTTTAGCATCACAGCAGACAAAATGAGAAGTTCCTTAAGGAAATAAGTATGTACAGTGAATCGTAAGAGAAGAGGCAATGACAGACAACTCCCAGCACACATTCAGTAGGGAGCCATTTAGTGTAGGTTACATACTGCTAATTTAAAGAAGAAAAAAAAAAAAAAAAAAGGTAGTTAAGCCATATATATCACTTAGAGCTGCTTTGGAAGTCTGACTTTACAGAGGAACCTGGTGTTTTAATAGATTTAAATAAAGACTTTGAAAACTTCTTGTGGAATGGAATTTTCAAAAAGTTATTCTAGAAAACTTGCACGGAGTAATTTTGCCACGGCTAGTATTTTAAATTAAAAATTGGTAGGTTTGGGCCTTTTTTCACATGTTGTTTTGATTTTATTTTGCCACGTGCTACAATACAGTTGTTTTGTTCTTTTTTTTCAGTTTCAATAAAACACAAACCGAGGTACTTTTTTAATCTGAAAGAAAGGAAGGTAGCAGTGCGCTCTACTGTGACTGTATAGCTCTTCAGATGTTGCTGTGCTACACTGTACTATGGTTTATACATCCTAAAAAAGATGTACAAATCATATTAAAGTGAAAATCCCTGATCAAAACTTACCACTTCTAGAAATTCAGATATGTAAAAATAATTCGTGCTCTGGAAGACATCTCGTAGCACAGAAAAGAACACGTTCTTGAAGATCAAGGCAACTTAAAACCTGGACTGCAGAAACACGCTGGTGTCTCCTGCGGGAGGCAAACCCTCAGGCTCAGGGGTCAGTTTGCTGCAAATTCATTTAAGTTTAGTGTTTATGCGGAGCCACATCCTCAAGTTCCACCAAAACCACTGGGGAAATGTCATTCCCTCATCAAAGCTCGTATGGCTAAACAGGTGGGTTTTCTGCCAGGCGTTGGGAGGTACTGTGATAAACCCCATCATAAACCATTGGGGCGGGAGGGATGAGCTGGGATGCTGCAGGGAGCTTGTCTCTTAAAATGCGGTTGGTTATATTTCTTTTTTGCAATATCATAACTGCACCTGTTGAAGAATAGTTGGATGCTGATGGTTAAGAAGGTATCAAAAAACCCAGGAGGGAAGGATAAGAAAGGTCAAAGTTAGCAGCGGTACCTGCCGCTTACCTTGGCCGTGATTCTGATTTTTTGAAGGCTTTTGGAAGTGAATGGAAGACTACTCGTTTTTGTGCAAAAGCTGGTTTATGATATTTAACAACTTCTGCTTTTCATTTGGCAAAAGTGGAATTACCTTTTCTTCTGAGTTAGAAGATATTTTAAAACCTCCGGCTCCAGCATGAAAGGATCATGCACAGGAAATTTTTTTCTTTATGTGCAATTGGAGAGTAGTTAAATGATGTTAGTGGGAGTTTTAAGCTGCTTCCACGAGTCCTAATGCTGCGGCAGTAAAGACAAAGCAGGAGGGACAAAAGGGATGAGATGGCATTTTGAGAGAGAAATTAATCCAGTGACATGAATTGTTGGGACAAAAGGCTTTTGTGGAGAAAGCTGCCCTGGGAAGCCTGGATTTTAAGGCTGTAATTGGAATTTTAACTTGGGGACAGATCCTTAGCTGGGGAAAATCTCCACTGTTGCAATTGGGCCAGGTCAATTAGTTTCAGTGTAATCAGAGGGCCAGTAAAAACCCGCGTGCAGCTGGTCCTTCCACCCCTGCGGGTACAGTGGCTCTCGCTGTCTGCGCCGGGAGACGAAGACTTGGACCAGCTGTGCCGGCTTTGTGGAATGGCTGGAAAAGCCA
Source organism: Falco biarmicus (assembly GCF_023638135.1). Lineage (NCBI taxonomy): Eukaryota > Metazoa > Chordata > Aves > Falconiformes > Falconidae > Falco > Falco biarmicus. The sequence continues at coordinate 66,194,461 of NC_079291.1, forward strand.
GTTCTGTCCAACCTGAACTTTGAGCTCTAGAGAAAACGTCGCTTAATTTTAGTTTTTAGATGAGAACCTAGTAATAATAAAAAAAGCAAGTATCTTCTTTTTTAAAATCTATAATAAAGAAAGTGGAACCTTACGGAGTGCAGCCTGGCCAGCAGATAGGGGCTGCTGACCTAAGGTGTCAGATTTTGTCCCATCTCTACCGCTTTCTCATCTCGTCCAGTTTTCCAGTACCTGCTCAGCTCCCTAACCTTTGAGAAGAACGGAGCTTGAAGAAACGTGAGGCATAAAGCCCTCAGCTCCCTGCCAGGGCAGCTGGGTCCTCGGCTGTGGGGAGGAGCTGGTCCCTTCCCCCTGCACACAGGGGCTCCTCGGGGGCGTCCTGGCACGTCCCACGGTCTGCAAAGGATGGAGAGGGGTTTTCCATTCTTTATGCCAAGTAAGGCCTTTATCTTGCAGAGCAATGTCAGCGTTTAGCACCAAGATCCCGTTCCCGGGAGCAGGACCGGTGTGACCTACACCTGACAGATGTTGTACTGAGCTCCTGTCTGATCAAACAAACTTTCTTCGATCATCTCGATCACATTGTCTTTGGGATGCAGATGGGAGCTCTCTGCCGAAGGAGACTTGTCCGTCTTGCTTACTGTATCCTGCTGCAAAAAGAAAAAAGTAGTTTTAATTTCTTAAGCGAGCCTGTGTGGGGTGTCTGTGCAGTCCTTCTGCGTTCCCCTGCTCCCCCGGACAAGCTGTACGTACCGTGGGGGTCTTCGGGGCAAAGTCTTTCTCGCAGACGTGTGCTATGATGCCAGCAGCCAGAGCATCACCGAGGACGTTGGTCATAGTTCGGAATCGATCCCTGGAGAAGAGAGAGCTGTGAGGATGCAGTTGGTGGCCACGGCTGACGCGCCCAGGATCTTTTATGGCTTTGAAATACGTCATAGAATTGTGGTTTGGGTTGGAAGGGGCCTGGAAGCCCACCAGTTTCAGCCCCCTGCCATGGGCAGGGACACCCCCCACCAGCCCAGGTTGCTCCCAGCCCCATCCAACCTGGCCTTGGGCACTGCCAGGGATGGGGCACCCCCAGCTGCTCTGGGCAGCCTGCGACAGCATCTCACCCCCCTCACAGTGACAATTCTCTCCCTAATATCTCCTCTAAATCGACCTTCTTTTAGTTTAAAGCCATTCCCCCTTGTCAACCTTTATCCCTAATGTCTCAGCCACTGGTTTTGCGAAGGGCAGGTGGAGGTGGCTGCGTTATTGCTCCTGCAGTGCGGAGGGACAGCGGCACGTGCGATGGCTGCAGGGCCGGGTACCACGGGGCGCCTTCTCAGTGCATAGACCTGCCTCTTCTACCTCCCAAACTGATGCTGGTGTCATTTTTGCTCAGCGTGGGGATGAGCTGCCGCACCAACTCGTAAAACTCTTTGATAAGCTCTTGCTGGCGCAGCCGCAGCACTACCGTTGGCCCCCGGCACAGGGATGCCAGTGGCGTGGGTGCCCCGTGGTGATCGCCGATGGAGCTGACCCTGTGCTCTGATGTTACAGCTCTCCCCTGGGAAGTTAAGCTTCCTTTTATATGGAAGAAAGAGAAAAGCAGCCGGGACGCTCGCCGTTTCTCTGCCCAGAGTGGCTGTGAAGTGCCAGCCAGCCCCCCACATCTCAGCTATGGAGAACTCGGTGTTTACTCCGGTTTTTCACCAAGCTGATTTGCTTTGTTTTTATCCTAGTACTTCAAAACGGCAAATTTCCATCTGTCTGGCTTCTCTTTGTCGGTGACAAACGTAACGAACCATCCGTTTCTATCTCAAGATCAATCTGGTCTTCATCCAGCAAGATGAAGATGGTCTGCTTGGAAGGTAGGCTTCCTCCGTGTTGGATGCAGTCCTTGGAAAATGTCATCCTTGCTTTTAGAAACTCCGGCAATGTTTTATTTCTGGTGGCATATGGGTTTAAGAGAGAAGTTGCTTATTAAATGCAGGAGGGGGGTTTTGCTACATCTGTTCAGGAGCTGCCTGATTTTCTGCTCTGATCTGGTGTGCAACCATCTTGAACTTTACCTTGTTACTGTTTTGACATGACATCTGTTCCTCTCCCCTTTCTATTTTTTAATTGTGAAAACGCCAGTGTTTCAGAACTGGAAACAGCAAACTGGGTGAGCACGTATTATAAATAATTAGCAGTGGTTTATGGTTTATCATTGGTTTCTCTGATTTGTTTTCTTTTTCTTAGAGATTGTTTTCTTAAACACTTGCCTGTTTCCACCCCTTTGGTTGCTCTCATGTGGTGGTAGCATCTTTCTGGCTAAATTTTAATTTCTTCGTTCTGTGAAGCCAGATACCTTTCCCCCTGCCTTACCTAATGTGTTCCTCTTCCAGGAATAATATTCCACCAAAACAAGTACTGTACCGTCCACTTGGCTTTGGCTTTTGTGGAGTCCATCCTCCTTTGCTGACAGAGTGGACCAGAGCTTGGAGAAGACCAGGACTGGAGGTATTTTTAGGGAATACGCTAATGAGCAGCCTTGCATAGTAATGCTTCGGGAAAAGACCAGGCGCCTACTTTCCTCCTTTTCTACCACTCGCTATGGAGGAAAGCAGCGTTCTTTTGATTTCTCAAAAATATAAACATCTCTTAGGTTTTGTTACTTGTTTGAGACCTCCAACAAAGATGTGTTGTACAGTTGGATAGGAATTTAGATGAAAGATCAGGACAAGCTGGGATTTTAGACTGGGGACCGACCTTGAGAGGGTGGCTGAACGCCATTGCCACATCCAGCCCGTACGAGGCACCGGGCAGCACCCTGGGACAGAAGCACCTCAGGGCAAACACTCCTCCAGGAGATGTAGTTATCAGGGGCTATTTCAAGAAAATAATTGGAAAATGAAGAAAGACTCTCACACTCGGCTCCTGGCCTGGTTCTGTGACCCCTCGGTCTCCGTTTGCCCCCGTGAGAGCTGCTTCGGACGTGTCATCACGAAGCGGTGCTGAGCACCTGCCCGTACCTGCCTCCCGAGAACACTTACAGCGCCCAGTCCACTGCGATGATGAGGGTGATGTCATCAGTCGGCAGCCCCACAGAAGTGAGCACGATGACCATCGTCACGAGTCCGGACTGGGGGATGCCGGCCGCCCCTATGCTTGCTGCTGTTGCCGTTATGCTGCAAAGTGGAGGCAGCCACACAGTTGTTTTTTTTTTTTTAAAGAGAAAAAGAAAAAAAAAAAAAAAGCACGTTTGCATGGCAAAGTTATTCCTGTATGGAAGGATTGGACCTGGCTGCCTCCACCTTCCAGCTCCCTGTTGCTTGTCCCACTGTGCACCGTGGCCGATGGCTTGCGGCAGGTACCTGGCACCAGGCTTACTTATTTTCACCTAGAGAGCTGCTTTATTTTCCTGTTTATAAAACGATATTACATGCCTGGAGGGGAGTAAATTAAACCTGCAGAAACCCTCTGTGCTAGGATCATCCACCCCGCTGCAGGTGCTGACCCGCTCTAGCCGTGCCATCAGCTCCCAGTTGGCTTTTGCCTATGGGCCAAGCCTTTGATCCTGTGCAGCCTGTCTGGGTGCAGAGCCCGAGCCCTCCCTGGTGCTCAGCACGGGGGCTGGGGGGTGCTGCACCTTCCCCTGCACCCCAGCTTTCCAGCCAGGTTTGCAAGATCTGTGCCAAACCGGAGAGGTGTGAGTGATGGTTGTGTCTGTACCTATGACAGAGGGAAATAATTCAGCTGCTGCAAAACCCCCGTTTACCTTATCGTTATAATTTGTCCCAAATCCAAGTCATATTCGTTGACCTGGGCGATAAAGATGGCAGCAACCGCCTCGTACAGCGCAGTGCCGTCCATGTTGATGGTGGCACCCACGGGGAGGACGAAGCGTGCCACGCGCCTGTCGATCCTGTTGTTTTCCAGGAGACACTTCAGGGTGATGGGCAAGGTTGCGGAGCTGCGGAACAAGGAGCGGTCAGTCAATCCCTGCTGCTTGCACCAGGCTTCACGGATGGGAGGCAACGCGATGGTGCAGGGATAGGAGTTCTCCTGCCGGTAAGTGCGGCGGCACCGGTACGGGGGTTGCTGCACCCATCAGTGCTCAGCCGGGTGCTGGACGTGCCTGGCCACGCCGCGCAGTGCCGTGTCTGGATGCCGGGCGTTCAGCGGGCACCACGGGCTCTGCGTGGCTCCGTCCCCCACAGCCCCTCCAGTGTTGGGGTCCGGCCAGACCCCTCGTTCCTCTGCTCCGTGGCTGCCCCCCGTGCTTGCACCCCCTGAGCATCTTCTTTCCATCCAGCACAGAGACCTGAGCTGTCACGCAGGAGCCGGGACAAGGACGGGGAGGAAGAAGACCCAGTGGGAGGAAGGAAACGAGTGTGGAGAAGAAGCCGATGGGAGATGGGGACAGCTTTTCCGAAAGGAGCTGGCTGGAGAGCGGGATGCGACTGCCCCCGCCGTGGGGCTGGGCTGGGGGCACAGCTCCCCCCACCCGTGTCGGTGTGGGGCAGAGACCCTGGTGGAGCCGGAGCCCCGAGCTCAGCCCAGAGCAGGCAGGGGCACCCGCAGCGGTGGGTGCCGGGGGAGGTGGGCACCGCCAGGGGAGTTTGTTGGGGTTACATGAAGAACCGACATTGGAGAGGCCAGAAAAACCCTGCGGAGGCAAATGTTTTCTAAGAAAATGTTTTGGTTTGTGTGTGTGTCTCCCAGAAAGGTCCGTAGTTCCTAATGTAAATTTTCTTCATTGTTATAAAGAGTGTTTTTCAAGGAAAATTAAATAGATAAAAATAATCTAAAATTATAAAATCTTACAAAAGTAGACCGCGCTTTTCTTTGGAGGAGCTTGGGGTGCATAGGAGTTGATTTAAGATTTTCAGCAAAGCTTTCGGAAGAGCTTTTGATGTTTTCATCTAAAACCCAGGGTCAACCCCCCTGCATTGTTCTATAAAGCACCTACAACCGTCCTGTTTTGAATTATTGGCAATAAAACTGGCCGCAGCAATCGCAAGAAGCACACAGGCACAGAGCCACCGCTGATTTACTTGGGGGGAAAACCCCGGGAGAGGGTGAGCGGAACGGCACTGCGGGCTGGCTGAGTCCGAAGGCACCCTGAGACCCTTCTCCATCCTGCTTCCTACTAAAGCTGGGAGCGATCCCATTTCAAACAGTGCTGGAGCATCATTTTTCTTTGCATTGCAGCTGTTTTCCCACGGCTTGCCCGGCTGTACACACGGCCGTGCCGCCCTCCACTAACCCAGGTACCTTCCCGGCTGTATCCGCAAATTTCAGCCACGTTTTCATACCTGGAAGATGTAGCTAAGGCGATCAACAAGGCTTGCAGTATCCCCTGAATGAAAGCAAAGGGGTTTTTCTTGGTGATGAGGGTAAAAAGCAGAGGTAAGAGAACGGCTCCGTGGATGAAGAGCCCTGACACTACTGTAATAGTGTATAATCCCAGCTTCTGCCCAATAACCGATGGATCTTCCATCTCCAGGATCTTGCCAGCGATGAGAAATACGATGCCAAAGGGGAAGTACCTGCAAAGAAGAAGCATAAAAAATTACTTTACGAGGTGCAGGAATCATTGCCGTGCTACACGAGGGTCATGACGGTGTTTGGTACCATGTGGTCCAGTCGTGGGCAAACCCACCCAGTGACCACGTTGGACACTTGCAGCCATCAGACCGGCATTACCATTAGATAGAGGTAAGAAAATAACAGAATGAATCAAAACCAGGTTTACCAAACTGCCATTGAGACAATTTTCATAACGGCTTCATTCAGGCACTGGCACACGTTAACCAGCGGGGTTCCTCGCTCACCCATTTTTCCCAGGAGAAGTCCTGCAACCGAGCAGATGGGTTTAGTTACTCACCAGAAGTAGTGTCTGTCATGCCAAGGGTCTCAAGGTTCTGGTGGTCACCCAGTGGGTTTCACAGGGCAAACTCCCAGCAGGTCAGACTTAATACCAATTTCCACATGGTCTTAGAGGTCACAGTAAGTCTCTGCTCCCAGCAAATACAAGCAAATGGCCTTTTCTCAAAAAAAACAACCCACCAAACTGCACAAACTGGCACAAAATTGCCCAGTGTTGAACCACGTTGCTTTGAGGAGCAAGGAGGTTTCCCAGGTACCCACTGAGCAAAAGAAAAATGAGTCTCTGAGCATTTGCCCATCTAGTTTCTAGCCCAGCACCTCTCCTTTCTGTGTGGTCCCATCAACTAAAATTCCTTCTGAAGTACAAGGGTCTGCTTCAGTCTGGGAAGGAAGACAACGGTCAGGAACTTGTCTCATCCCTCTTGTCCCTCTGGGCTGAGGGCTCCTGGAGACCCTTGGCCGGTAGCTGGACCTCGTGGCTTGCACAGGAAAGAGATGAGATAGGGTGACCTTTGTCAGGACTTTGAGAAATGAGGCAAGGCTTGGCGTGTTTAAATCTCAGCTCTCTGGATATTCATCCAGTGTTTTGTGGTCATAACAGCTGGTTTGAAAGGCATCCCTTGTTCTTCAGGTCCTCCAGAGAGCTGCTTTGGAGAAGGTGACCCTAGCAAATGGACAGGGTACTTCAAGGAACTTTTAAGTTTCTGCCCTTTCCTGGATTTCAGAAGCATTGGAGATGGGTGGCGATGCTTGGTGTCAGCCATCGCTGGAGCTGTGGTACCATCCACAGCACGGACACGCCAGGTATCCAGCGCCTGCTGCGTGGACACCTTGGTCTCAGGTCCAGAAAAACTGCCTAATTTTGGAATAGGACACAAACACCCTTTGCTGAGATCTCACCCAGCTTCCACTTGGCCTCCCCTCCTTGCTGCGAGGAGGAGCTGATCCCATCTCCCATGGCACAGGGCTGCATCGCCTGGCCTTCTCTGTCCGTCCCCCTCATTCCCCCCCCCCCCTTTTCTGCCAGGCAACCCCCACCAATTTGACACCCCCCTGCAGTAAAGCTGCCCCTGGCTGTACTAATGCCCTTGTCCAAGCTGCCCATCCCTGGTGCAGGTGCTGATGCTCTGCTGGTCTGTGGCTTCGTGGAGCTCTGACCCACCCCTTGCAACACCCAGGAAGAGCAGCCGGGTGACCAGGGCTGGCTCGGGTGATCCTGCCGCATCCTAACCCAGCGCTGATCCTCACTCCCACGCTGGCAGGGTGCTGGGGTGGAAATCCCAGAGGAGAAAAGCGGCTTCTCCGTGCCTGTTTGGCTGGGCAGGAGGGGGACACGTGTCCGTGAGCAGGAGCTTGGCGCAATCCCTGGGTGTCTGGGTCTGCAGATAGGGTTGGACCCTGGGCCAGGAGTCTGCCATAGCCGTCTCTTTTGTCCATAAGGATCTTTACGTGGATCTGTCTCTTCCCAGTCTCGCTGTGTCCGTCTCCTCCAGGCGCTGGCTGTACCGTGGCCATTAATACTGGCCGCGCTCCGGCCCCGGTGGCAGGCTGGCGCGCTCCGGTGCTGTGCTACCCTCAAATCCCCTAATTGGCTTTTTGGTTCCTTATACACTAAATTCAAGCTCTTTGCCCTCATCTCTTAATCTCCACGTAATCCTGACCCCATGCTCGTCTCATCTCCTCCTACTCTTTCCCATCCTGATTCGTCCCTTCCTTTCTCACTCAGCCTCGCGCCCAGTGTCCTGCCTTATGCTTTGAGTCAGCTCCGAGTTCCTCCTTCCCATGACTTTCTCCCCTTTAAACCTTCTTCCTCCCTCTCCCTCGCACGTGTCCTCTCCATCCAACCTCTGCCCCTTCCCTCCTGAGCCGGCTGCAGAGCACCACAGCCCCGCAGGGTTGCAAGCTGCTCCACGCGGGAGGTTTTCTTACCTTCTCCCGAAAATCCTGTTACAAATTTCCACACGTTTGTGACCACGCACTAATTCTGACCCAGCTTCCACCCGCTGCCTGCCCAGGGAGTTTGGACACTGCCGGGGGGGGGGGGGGGGGGGGGGGGGGGGGGGGGCTCGCGCCCTTTGTAACAAGCTGGGCCACCAGGAAACCTCTGCAGAAGTTACAACTCCCCTCAGCAGACTTCGTAAGAAGGACTCGCCAGCTCAACGTTATGATTTGAAAACCCTCAGGACCTTGGGTGTGAAGGCTCCCATGGAAAATCCAGGAGGAAAACAGCCTCCTCCATGCCCAACCCCTTTTTTGAGCTCCGGTATGGATGGTGCCCTCAAAGGTGCTGGTACAAGCTCCCCGCTGTGCCCCGTTCCCCAGGGACTTGAGCAGTTAGAGCTCCAATAACCTTGTCCCTCAGCATCTCTGCATCGGTGGCCACAGCAGTTGCCCCCCCGTGGCTGAGCACCCCTGCAGGCTGGGGCACAGCGCCGAGCCCCCTCTGCACCGCGGGTACCTATCGTTGCTGAGAAGATGACGATTCCCAAGACGTTCATCTCGTTGTTGGTCCCCGGCAGAGTCCTGTAGGTCATCTCGGGTGGCGGCGTCAGCTCGAGGAACACAGGCCGATGAATTTCAGGGTTTTGGTCGTCGGGTGCAAAGTAAATAAAACTGAGCGATTTCGCTGGGATCTTTGGCAAGACGGGAGACTTCACCACCGGGACAAGAACGGTTCGGTACTGGAAGAAGAGCAAAGCAGCGAGGTCAGGGTCCTGCTGGCAGGGGGCTCCACGCTGCTGTGAACGGTGCTGGTGGTGCTGGGGGTTCAAAGTTTGCTTTTCAGGCGGTACAAGGTGAAAAGAGCAGCACCCTCCCACCCTTGTGTGCCCACCCTGGGGGGAGCAGAAACCTGGGGACAGGCAGGGTGGGGAGGAAGGGGGCTGGGTGTGGGGAAGAGCCCCCAGGTGGGGAGAGCAGCCCCCCGCCCCGGAGCTGAGCTCCATCCCAGCCGCTCACGGTGAACTCACCTGCTGGAATGAAGCTTCAACCAGGTTAGAAGGAAACATGTTCCTGTAAGAGAGCAATGGCGCGGGGGTCAGAGCACGCTGTGAGCCCCCAGGGAGCAGCCTGGGGGGCGCCTTGTGGCGGGGCACAAGGCCAATGGGAGCCCCCTTACAGCCAACAGCAGCTGGGGGGTCTCTGCGAGGCTGGTGGCGAGGAGAGGCTGGGAGGACGATGATGGGCAGGACTGGGAACCAACTGGACTCATGGAAAACCCAAGGCTGGGACAGACATCAGCCCCTTGTGCAGTGCAGGACCCCCTGGAGCAGGATGCTCAGAGCCTTATCCAGTCGCCCCAGTGCCTCCGGACATGGAGATTCTGACCCAGCCCCCGGGGCCGTGCTGCACCCCTTCCCCAGAGAGCTCTTGTCCATCGGCTGCCTTAATCCAGTCCGCAGCCAGCTCCGGCTTGCTTTTCCCTTGCTGGGGGCTGCAGGGCTTGGCACGGCACGGCTGGGGGGGCGGGGGGAGAGCCCCTGACCTTTGCAGGGAATTTTAATCCCTCTGTTCCCTCCTGCTACACCCCGCTTTTCTGGTGGCTCTGGGAGGAAAGCTGGGGGGGTGACAGAGTGGCCAGAGGGACATGTGTGGGGAGAAACACCCCCACACCGCTGGGCTCGGGGCTGCTGGTGCCTGGTCAGCTTGGCCGACGGCTCTCCCATTTCCATCCTGGTGTCTCCTGGGAGCCCAGAGCCTTGTGGGAAGATCTTGGCTGTGAAATGCCATCGTCAGTTTGGCTCCTCGTGAAATCCTGCAACATACCTGATCAAATCCAGTAACGCGTCGGCGGAGCTGAGCACCACTTTCCCCACGGAGTAGTTGTCCTTCTGGGCAGCTGCGCCGGGGTGGATGCTGACCACGAGGATGATCCCAACGGTCACTGCCATGAAGGTGGTCCAAAGGTAGTAGGTGATGGTGATCACCCCCATCTTCCCGCAGGCCTTGGAGTCCATGCTGGCCAGCCCGGACATGAGGCTGCAGCAGAAAAGATTGTGGTCAGCATCTGCTCCCAAAACTGCACAGGGTGCATCTGATGGGGGAAAAGCTCCAAGGTGGGAGAAGTTGCTACAGACATTTTCTTAACCCAAGCTTAAAGGCATCACCAAGCTCTTGCACATACACGTGCCTGTGCCTGCAGGATCTCACGCCCAGGATGGCCTTGGGACCCCCCAGGCTGGACTGCAAAGCGCCCCAAGTCCCTTCTCAAGGTCTGGCCAAGTTTTCTGTTTTCTCCAAAAGATAAGAAGTAAACGTTCTTAGTGGACTTTGATGGTGAAGAACTAGCACTGCCCTTTTTTTGCGTGACACTGTTCTCTTAAGTCTCCGACACCCTGTGCTGCTGCTGTATGTCACTGCGAACGGCAAAGAAAGGTATTAGCAAGGTTTATAGAATCGTGGTGGGGACAGACCCCACTCCCCGGGGAGAGAGCTGCTGGTTCAGACTCCACGTACACATAAGCTTTCCTAAGAAGTAGCCCATAAGCTACTTTTAAACAAAACTGCTCTAAAAATAGGGAGGGTATTACAGGCTGCACCAGCAGGGGTGCTGGTACTGGGGGCAAATGGGACTGCTGGGGGGCTGCAGCGTGCCCCATGTGCCCCCAGCCCCACACCGAGCTCCTGGCTGCTGACTTTCACCGCTCCAGCCCCCGCCCGGGGCTCTGCAGAGCCTGGCCCAGCCTGCTGACAGCATCTGGCGGTGGTCCAACAGCCCCCCGGTGGGACGTGATAGAGATGGGGGCTGAGAGGGTTAATGCCACCCTTGGGGACACACAAGGGACGGGTGGCTGAGGTGGTGGCCTGCCCACAGACCCCCTCCAGCAGCCACATGTCCAGGAGGAGAGAGACCCTGGGAAGCTCAAGAGAGGCCACAAAAGCAACGCGGAGGTGGGTGACACTTTCCAATATGAGGCTTGGGGAGCTCCAGAGGTGAGCCCTGATCTGGACAAATCCTTCCCCACCGTGTGCCCAGTCCCCTCTGGGACGGTGCGTAGAGGGAAGACACCAGTTCACCGTCATTCAGTAATTAAAAGAAGAAAAAAACCTGGTTCAACGTGCAAATCAAATCCTGGGAGCCCTGTGCAAATCCCGCATCCACAGGCGGGAGAGGGGTTGCCTGGGATGAGCCAGCACCACTGAGCTGCGAGAGGCTGAGAGCATCCCGAGAGCCAAGGAAGACCCAGGCAGCAGGGCAGGGGGTGTGAAATCCTGGTGGGGAAAAGAAAGCAGCTCAACAAGGGCTGATGCCAAAAAAGATCAAGTGGGGCCAGGATAGAGCCACTCTGCTCCCAACAATAAAGCAAAGGCAAATGAGACAGCAAGAAATCTCTGAAAAACAATGCAGAAGTGACACGTCCTCAAGGGAATGTAGAGCTAATTGTTTGGGTCTTTATAACGAGCACGTGCCAGCAATTGTTTGAATTATGTAAATCCATATAAGCTTTTCAAGACCTTGCTTAGACTTTCTAGAACTGGACAGGCTCATAAAAGTGGGGTTTGCAAACGCAGACACAAGACTGAGGGGTGCTTGTTGTTTCTACCCAAACTATCTCAAAACGCTCTAAGTAAGGAAATCTGCTTTGCATTTAAACAGCTGCCCATCACCAACTGCCCAGGGATGGTCCCAGCACCGCCAGCTGGCTCAGCCCAAAAAGAAGGGAAACACCCCAGGCAGCGCAGGTGTCTGACCTGGGGGCTGGTGTCTACCAAGTCCAGGTGAGGATTTCCATCGCTGGGAAATCATGGGAAAGAGATGGACACCAAGCCAGGGGATGCCGCTTGGTACCTGGCTGCTGCAGGCCAGGGTTATTCTCACCCCAGGCAGTTGGGGAGTGATCTTCTCCAGGGGGGGTCACAGGGCAATCCCCTGGGTGCGATGGAGACGGTACTTTAGAAGCAGAAGATGATGTCTCACCTGGAGGTGATCAAGGGCAGGATCAGCATCTTCAGCATCCTCATGAGGAGTTCTCCAGGGAAGGAAAAGTACTGCTTCTCCTGCAGGTAGAGCAGAGCTGCTATGTCAGGTGAGAGCTTAGCAGACACTAATTGCAGTTTAAGGGCTTGAACTTGATAAATTTGCCTTTTTCCCAACCAAACGCAGCTCTGAGCTGGGTTCTGACACGGCAGCCGCTCCTTGAGGCACTCAGAGGTGCCGTTTCTCTGGCTGTCCCTTAACAGGAGCTGGGTCAGGGGTGGGAAATACTGGCCACGTGGGGAAACCTGGCTGTGAACCGGGAAGGGCATGTGAGGCTGGTCCCCTCCCAAAAACATCCATGGGGTCCACCACCCTCTAGGCCATGGTCCCCATGGCCCCACGGCTGGCTCCTCCTGAACGCTGTTGCTCTTGTTGAAGAGCAGAGGCTCGACCGCATGTGCAACGGTGCCCTGGTGCCAGCAGCAAACGGTGGAAAAACCTTGTGGCTGCAAATGGCAAAGCCGAGCTCGGGGAGAGGCCAGGGTGTCTGGGGGTGTCCACCCCGTGGCGTCTGCCCACCACTTGCATTCCTCACATGGGTGTGGGGAAGGGCTGCCTGGAGAGAGACCCCCGAAGCCAGGATTCCACAGCCATGGCCAAGGGAAGAGTGAGGAGTCTGCGAGACCAGCAGCCACCTGGCCAGCATCCCTCCCTCCCTTCCTCCACCCATCTCTCAGCAGCAGCCACCATCCTTTTGGCTGCTGAGTTCCTGCCAGGCCTCCATCCACCCACCCCTCGCTCCATCAATCCACCCACGCCTCGCTCCATCAATCCACCCACCCCTCACTCCATCAATCCACCCACCCCTCGCTCCATCAATCCATCCACCCCTCGCTCCATCAATCCGTCCATCCCTCACTCCATCAATCTGTCCACCCCTTGCTCCATCAATTCATCCATCCCTTGCTCCATCAGTCCATCCACCCCTCACTCCATCAATCCATCCATCCACCTGCCCTCCCTCCCCTGCTGCCCCCCAGCCCTTGTGCCGCTGTAGAGGTGCCACATTGCTGAGATGGCCCCAAATTGAGCAGGTACTTTTGGTTACTCCCAAGTAACCAGCCCCACTGGGCTTTAAGGGATGCCAAACTATTGCAACCAGTGCCCCACCGGCTGCCCCTGCACCGAGCCACCCATGTGGCCCACGCACAGCAGCTCCTGTTGGGCACAGCCATGGGATGCCCAGCTAGGGGCAAGGAGCCCCCGATTTGAACAGCATCTCTTTTGTCAGGGGGTGTCTCAGCTTCGTGGCACTTCCCCAGGCAGGAAGGAAAGTGGGGACCGGCTGCTCCACCCCTCGTCTGCGGATTCTGGGACAAAAGGCTCTAACAGAGAAGTGGCTGCTGGGGACCAGGTGCGGGGCTGTGGCAACAGGACAGGACAGGAGGGGGGCAGAGGACGGGTGAACTTGGTGCATGGCAGGGCGAGGGGCAGGAGCCCCCAGCCTCAAGCCCAGTGTGGGCGGCTGCTGCACTCTTGCAGGTGTGTGCTGGGATGCAGGGAGATTACACCCAGCCTCAATTAAGTAACAAGATCATCCCTGCTGCGGGCAGTGATGCTGAAGTGCGTAATGGAAGTGGCAAGGCTTTGCTAAGTCCTAGCGAGTGACACTGGGATGTTCCAGCGCTGACCGAGCTCTCCCTGAAGCAGCATCTCTCCTCCCGGGCTCAGCCCCGTGGATTTTAGTGCCGTGACGTTTAACAGCACGATGCTCCTAGAAAGTGCTGAGCAAACGCACCTCATTTTCTCCAATGCATTTGTCTCCAAGGTTCCTCAGAGGAAGGTGACCCCTTGGAGCCCCCAGCCTCTCTGCCAGCCACATATTGATTTGCTGGGCCCTCTCCAGAAAGTGGAAACGTTCTTTGGTTGAGCATCTGAGCAGCTGGGGACAGTAACAGCGGGAGCTTACCCCTCACACCCTGCACTGATGTTTGGGTTGGGGGGATTCTGTTACTGAGCATCTAGCAGCCAAGCATCCTTCCCCCCCTTCCCATCCCCACCCCACCTGAAGGCTCCTGGAGCCCCCCACTCCCACCTTTGGCATTTGTTGGCAGTTTTTTGGTAAAAAAAAAAAGTCAAGGGGAAAAACCTGCCCCGAGAGGTGGTTTTCTTGGGCAGGAGCCTCTGCTTTTGGGGCTGTGCCCATGTGGGTCCTTGATGGTGATGCCTGGCTGGCACCAAGGCTGGTTGCCCCAACCGCCCTGCTCCATCCCCTTGCTCCCATCCCCGTCCTTACCAGCTCCGTCAGCTCCAGCACCCGCAGCAGGAACCCCAGCAGGCACCCGGTGGCAACCGACAGCATCGACAGGGTCAAGAGGCCATTTTTATGCCAGAAAGCCCGTACCCACTTCCAGATGTGCCGGAAGGTGGTGGACAGCGAGTTCAGCAGAGCTCTCCTGACCCGCTCCCACATGGTTGTCCTCAGCTGCCCAGGCGATGCCCCTTGGAGCAGCTCCCGGCGCTCCGCATCGCCCCTGGGTGCTGCCGCGCCGACGGACCCCTGCCCTTTGCCGGGAGCCCAGCGCTCCAGCAACTAATCTCCGGGACCAAAAGCTTCAGGGCGATGTGGGAGCCTTTCCCGTAATGGAAAGTGACGTCTTCAACTGGTTAATCTGTGCTTGGCATCCCGCCTGTGCTGGTTAACCAAACCCTCCCCGGTTAACCCTCCACCCCCCGGGGCAGGGGCTGTGTGCTGCAGGCTGGGTCAGGGGTTCAGCCCTGGCACCCCCATGCCATCACAGCTGATCCAACAGGATCTGGGTCCTGCCATCAGAGGCTGCCACGGGGTCTGTGCTCCCACCGGTGCTGAGCATCCCCCACTCCTCCCCCACATCCATAAAGGCTTCATGAGGGCAAAGCTTGCAGGGGCAAATCGCTTCCCAAGAAACTGGAGAATCCCCCAAGGTGACCTGCTCATCCCACCAGCCTGAACGTTCCCCCAGGAATATCTGCCCCAGCAGACCTGCCCCCCAGCAGCTTTGTAGGGAAGCTGCCTCGAGGCTGCAGGATGCTGCTGGGACTGATTATTATGTCGATCACCATCGCTGCCCACAATATTTTAGAGTATTTCTGTGACCGGTTTTACTCCGGAGTCTCACTGGGGCAGAAGAGCGGTGCAGGAGGCAGCTGAAGGACGAGGTGGGTCAACACCCAGGGAAGGGAGCGCTATTCCCAGGCTGAGGATGCTCTGGGAATGGGAAAATATTGAAACCTCTCTGAATTAAAACCTCTCTGGCTCAGATTTTACCCCCCAACCAAAAAAAAAAGACCATGAAACCCTCTCAAACCACTGCCATATTTTACACAGGCAAAACAAAGCCAGGGAGAAGGTGTGACCCCAGGATCTCTGTGAACCCCTGCCCCTGTGGGACAGGACCCCTGCAGCCCCAGTGTGCTGAACGGCCTCACTGCTGTTTCAGCAGGGACACGGCGGCTTTTGCAGGCTTTTTCAGAGGGAGCAGAACTCCTTCCAAAGCAGGAGCTGACATGCAGCGCTGCTTGTGTTTCAGCCCTTGGGGAGGCCTCTGTTGATGCTGTCTTGTGCCTTCGGCTTTAGCATGGATCGCTCAACCTGCCAGGCAGCAGAATTAGATAAAATGTTTGCTCTCCTGCACAGCTAAAATACAGTTGTGTCTATCCAGACCCATCTTCAGAGCTATCTCTGAGCCAGGGGATGGAATTTGCAAGCTGGGAGTGAGCAACTGCTCCGGAAAAGGCACCCCGAGTTGCCTGGGGGACCAGAGACATCTCAAAGGACATCGAAGGTCCCTGGGGCTGGCGGCAAGTGGACAGAGCAAGCTGAGAAGGGAAGGGGTACGGAGAAGTCCACAGAATTGGGAATGGAGGAACATGAGGACCTGTGGGGAGCTGAGAGCAAGGAAGGGATGTCCCAGAGAGTTGGAGAAGAATCCCAGAGAGGGAAAGGAGAGAGGGAAGGCAGGGAAGTGGCAAGGGGGCAGGAGGGGAGGCCCTGGTGCTGGTGTGGGGGTCACTGGTGCCTGCCCATGCCAGGCAGCAGTGCCCGGTGCTTGGTGAAGGGGCTTTGGCAGCAGTTCCCTCTGCACCTACCATAAATCTCAACATCATCGTAGATGTCAGCGTCCCTGTGAGGAAAAAGACGGGTTATTGTGAGCAGTCTGGTCTCCCATGTCTCCACCACCCCCCGACGCCGAGACAAGGGCCAGCTCCTGCTGCTGCATCTGTCATCTCTCCTCCAGCATCCACCGCGCAGCCCTGCCCGCTGCCTCCCAGCCTCACGCTCTCCCCATGGAGATGGGATCCCTTGGTGTGGGGTGACCGTGGCTCTGGCTGTGACAGTAGCCCACCCCAGGCTGCCAGGAGCCACAGACCCAGCCATGCGGAGGGGCAAGTGCTGGCCCATCCTGCTGTGCCACCGGCAGCATCTGAGCAGTGTCTGGGCAGGTCCCACGTGAGGGTCCGCAGCGTGGGGAGTGGTCGCAGTGCCCCAGGATGTTGCCCCCAGTGCCAGAACCATTCCTGACACCAGAAATGGCAGATCCCAAGCCCAGGGTAACTAGCTGGTGGTCAGTGCCTTGGCTGGATGGTTTTGAGGTGGCACTCAATGGCCAGGGTCGGTTCAGTGCCATGCACTCACTGGGGAATTGCTACAGCTCACGGAGTTGGGGGGAAGGGGCCAGGGAAGGGGTACTCACAGGTGTAGCATCACAGCCCGGGGCACGTACCCATCTGCAACAGAAGAGGAGAAGCACGTCGGGTCGTGCCAGGAGCTGAGACACAAATGGGGTCTCACCCCAGCACCCGCCCCTGCCCAGGACAGGCAGGTTCAGCAGCAGCTCATCCCCAGGGAGAGCTGCGAGCAAAGCAGGAGCTCAGCTCCGGGAAGGCGAGCTGGACCCTTGGGAGGAACCTGCGGGGGGCAAGGCAGGGAAAGAGCCTGCCAGGCTGGGCGGCAGCTGAGTGGGAAGAGCCCGATCCCCGTCTCTCTGCCTAGGGGATCTGCAGCCCGTTTCACCGGAGCATCCTTCGGGGCAAACGTGGCTTGTGGGCTCCGTGCCTGCAGCAAACCCTGCTGAGCTGGTGGCTGAGGGGCTCCGGGACCCGCAGAGGCTTTGAGCAGAGGGAGACGACCAGGCCAGCGAACAGCTAAACGGTGGGTGCCAAGCAGGAGGAAAAGCAGGACATTTGGGCAAGGAGCAGTAGGAATATTTGAGACCCAGGGTAAGTCAGGTCCCTCTGAACAGCAAGGGGATGTCTCCTGCTGTCTACCGGGGTAGAAACTCGATCCCAAAACTCTGTGTGCTGTGATCCCCCCTGTGGGCAAAGCCTCAGCCCCCCCCGCAAGACTTACACCTCCTCTGGCTGTTTCGGCAGAGGATTTGCTCCTGATTTGTAAACTGAATGACATCAAGAATTTCTCCTCGTCGCAGTGGCAGGTTCTTCCCTCCACCCCTCTTCTCTGTTGCTGCGGGGTCGACCATCATCCGAGTCAGGACGTTGATGTTTCCTTCGAACTGGAACACAAACAGCAGCGCTGCAGCTCAGCGGCTGCCCCAGGGGAGCGTGAGCCAGGCAGCTCCCACCACTCGCCCTTCTCGGAAGAAACAGATCCCTCTCCAGCCCGATGGTCCTGGGGACTGGTTTGATCTGGGGGTGTTGCAGTGGGGAACAGGGCAGATGTGACCTGGGTATGGGCTGGTCTCCGCAGAGCACAGCTCTTCCCTGCCAGTGCACTGCACCCTTCTCAGGAGGCGAGGGGGAGCTTGGAAGGGGAAGCAATTTGCTCATCGCTGCTCACCTTGAATTTCTTCTGAAACTCCCTGTCCGCCTTCTCTTCCTTCTTGCAGTCCTTGAGCGTCATCGGCTTCATTTTCCGGGAGACCTGGGCTTCTCTGCAGGGTCGTTGTGAGTCATGGGAAAACTCAGATGATGCCACGCGCTGCTGCCCCCCTTCCCCTTCTCCCCCCAGGGCTGCTGCCCCATCAGTTCTCCTGCACCAGCTCTGGGGGCTGCTGGGGCTCTCGGGCCAGGTTTAAACCTGCTGCTTGTGCTCTTCACCATGGACATTTCTATCACGAGCCCAGCAGAAACCATTAAACCACCAGCTTTTTCAAAGCAGGAAGGAGCCCTGGCCATTTTGGGACCCTTAGAAAGAGTAAAAACCCCCGTTACCTCTGCGCAGCTGCCAGCAAGGCAACACTGTTAGAAGCTTGACCGGCATCTCCACCTGTAAAACCAAACCCTGGGACAGAAGCTGCTGTGAGGTTGCTATAAGGTGTAGACACCCGCTGAGACCAGACACAAGACTGAAACAGCAGCAAAAGCTTTCTCCTCCTGGCCCCAAAGCTTGAGTTTGCCCCCTGAGCGTGTGTGGGGGGGGTGGGGATCAGGGTTTCCCATGCCCATTTACAAGGCAGCAGAGAAACCCATCTCCCTCCCGTGCATGGCAGCAGCGGGCTCAGTGTAGGCTCAGTGTCATCAGCACCTCGAGGCTCTCTGAGCTCACCCCAGCCAGAATCCCAGCCCTCCTGTACCCACCTTCTCCGGGGTGGCGATACACTGGTGGCTGGGATATGGGGGACAGCTGAAAGCCTTTGCCTCTCCCAAGCAGCCCAGCGGGCTCTACATCATCGTACAGCTCATCTTCATCCCTGCGACAAGGCAGAGAGCAATTAGCAAGCCCTGTTGCATCAACAGCACCGGGGGCCAAGGGCAGCATTGAGGCTGCCAGGACGGGGGGCAACAGGCAGTTGGGCCACCGGTGGGTTGGCCCCAGGTGTGGGACAGAGTGGGACAGCAGCTCCTCACAGGGCTCAGCACTGTGGCACAGCAGCCTGGCGTGCAGGATGACAGCAGCCAGACACGTGTCCCTTCTGACCCTGACCATTCTGCAATTCTGGGACCCTCTTGCTGTCCCCTCTTGTGCCTTTTCCACCGGGTTGGGACAGCCTGGAAGCCACCTGGAATAAAAGTGCTGCCTTGGTCCTTACCCCGTTACACTCGGAGCATCCTGCTGTGGGAACTGCATCAGGGCTGATGTAACGTACCCTCTTTTTTTACCTATGGTAAAAAGAGGAATGGAAGAGAGCAGTGAGGGATTATTTCACATTTTCTCCTCAACTCCATCACCCACTCTGAGGTCAGAGCCACCCTGAGCTAGATTTAGTGCAGAGGGATGCGGAGACATAAAACTGACTGCACAGCTGGATCCAGTGAGGAGTTTTTACTCCATGGCCCAGCTGGAGATTTTCTTCCCTCTCAGCACACTGGGGCACAGCCCATCAGGGAACTCACTGGGGACCTTTAATATCTATTTTCCCATTGCTACATCCCTAATGTTACTTTCTCCCTGGACCAGTGACAAAAGGAGAGGGGAAGAGGCCAAAATGGGTATTTTGAACGTGCTGAAAACCCAAAACTCCAGACCTGTACCACAATCAGGGCAAGCCCTGGGTATCTCCATGTGCATCTCCATCAGCCAGAACACGCTGCTGTACCCTGTATGATGGCCGGCACGTCTACATCTCTGCTAAGATCCCGTTATTTTTATCACCAGCCTCGTAGCTGTTACCAGCCTGGTCAACCAAGATCAACCAACAGCTGGCACGAAGATCCGCAGTACAACATTGCAGCTCTGCTGGGTTAGTGTACCAAGTAATGTGCAATCATACACCAGGCCCTAAAAATCAGGAGTTTGCCCTAAAAATTATCAAAACTAACCAAATCAGGGTGGGGGTGTAATTTCCACATGCTATGCCTATAAAAGCCCCTTCAGCACTACCAGCCTCCACCTCTCCATCAGCTCCCCCACTATTTCCATCTCCCAGAGCTCCAGGCTCTAACTGGGGAGGTTTTCCTTTCCCGGGGGACCTGCAGGCGCCTGTCCGTACCCAGCTGCGTGCTCCTTGGTGGCTCCGCGGCAGGACAGAGGGGTGTCCCAGGATGTGCAGCCACACCAAACTTCTCCAGATCAACAACAGGAGGGCGCCTGGGCTTGGCCGGCCTCACTCCCAGCACCTTGACGTGTGGCAAAGGCTTCCTGCGGGGCACAGCTGGGTGCCCCGTCCTGCGGGAGCTTCCCGCAGCATCCAGGGGGGCTGCAGCAGCGATGCCTTTGGCAGGAACCACTGGAGCACCCTTGTCTTTGGCCAGTGGCCATGTCTGCTGAGCTGGGTTTCTCTGGGGAGGATGGGAGGTGGCTCCCACCTCCTTGTTCAACGCATCTCCTCCTCCTGGCTTCGCAGGGGCTGAGTGGAAGCTGGCATCCTGAGAAATCCCTTTCTTCAGTCGCACCGTCCATCCCGGGGGCTCACAGATGGAACGAGGAGACGAATGCTGTCCCACACCCTGACCTTTACTGTGAGACGGAGGAGCCCTGCTGAAGTCCACCCTCCTTGTCCAGGGGGGCTCTGGAGGCAGCTCGCCCTTGGAGCCTGGCACTGGGCTCTGTCCCAGTGACATCGCAGGGGATGCTGCAGAGCGACTCTCCGGCCACCTGCCCGCTTCGGGGGAGTCTTTCCTGTTCCCTTGGAGCTTCGCCCGCAGGTGCCTCACCACGGCCTCTTTTTCCTCGAGGTGTGTCTGCAACCATTGAGAAAAGCTCTAGTGAAAACACCGTGGGGGAAAAGGAGTCAGCCCCGCCCCGGGGAATGCAATATTTTTTCAACATGGCTTTATACTAAGCCTCCTCCATGAAATGTGGTCTTTGCTCAAAGAACGTGTCTGAGAAAACAACACCAGGCTGCACCAGATCAGGAACAAGTCCCATCGCCATGAGGGCATCCAGGAGGCATTTCATGGAGTCCATTTTTTGCCCTGATGCTCCTTCGTTCACCACCAGGGACAAAACAGAGGGCTTGGATGAGGGATTATACTCTACTAGTAGCAAAGCTCCTGAGGGCAGAATTTGAGATCTAGAGGTTGCCCAGGGCTCAGATGGGAGCAACCTGCCTTGCCCTGGTCCTGGTTCCCATGAAATCCATGGTGAACCCGGGGCAGCTGGTCAGGAGTTGGTGGAGGAGACCCCACAGAGCCATCAGCATCCCTCCCTGGAGGAAAACCTGGGACGGCGCTGATGAAACTCATCCTACCAAAGCCTGCATGCAAAACTAACGGCCAAGCAGCAGCAGATCTGCCCTACTTTCGTGACCAGCACGTTTCCTGCGCTGCTCACACCGCGCACACGTGAACTGGGACGTGCTGCCCACAGCGCAGAGCTGCCCCTGTCTGCCCGAATGACCAAACCCCACCTTTTTCTGAAGCCTCCAGAGAAAGGCTGCCAGGAGGAAGCTGAATGACTTTTGGAAGAAGAGTGTCAGGTTTGAGGTAGGGCACCAAGCTCAGGTAGCGGGGATTTATATTCTTCCTAAGCTTCTCAGGTGGACCTTACAGGAGGGGAGGGATCATCTTACCCTCCGGGATCTTTCTCCCACCCCTTGTCCCTGGGCCACAGTGACCCTTTGCACCGGAGCTGGCTGCTCTGCTTCTCCTTGGCAAGCCATAGGCTTTGTGAAGTTCTCCTCCCTCTAGGACTGCAGTATGGGTTTGTGCTTGCGTAATTTTTTTTTTCTTTCACAACAGAAGGGCTAGTATGCAAAGAAGCTAGCGCAATAATTTTAGATATAAGCGCTCTAATGGATATATACCTAAATAAGTGCAAGTTCCCCTTGCATCCCCGGGCACTCACCCCAATATCCCCAGTAAATGCTGCAAATGCAGCACTCTGACCATAGCCTGTGGTAAAGCACCACCAATTTGCTGTTTCCTGTACACCAGGCAGTGGGGTTCTCACCTAACTAGCAATAACAAAGCAGCTTTTTCCGGAGTCTCAAACATGCTGCTGGGATTTTTGGTACCCAAATGATTCAGAGGTTTGTAACCATCAATTTTGGAGCCGTTCCGTCAGCTGGGACGTGCCCAGAGCCCTCAGGTGTCCCTGTGGGACACAGCACTGCTGCCACCAGGATCAGTTCCAGGATTTTTGCATTGGTGGGTGCTCTCCTGGAGGCAGCAGCAGCAGCAGCGGGTGGCCTCCTCCTCTTTCACACAGGTTTATATCCACCCAGCAAGTGTTGCACTGAGCCCAGGAACTGGTCAGAGACCTCTGAAGCTCCAACCAGCTCAGATGTACCAGAGGACTTGGTCTTCCAGGAGGAGCAAGGGAGACCCTTGCAGGACCCAGCCCCTCGCAAGGACACTGCCAAAGCCCTTCCAAGCAGGAGACATGGCTTCACACCCCACACCCTGTCCCCAGGTCCAGCACAAGCCAGGTTCTTACTCACCATTTTCCAGCAGCGGATGCTTTCCTACGTGCTCACCTCCTTTCTAAGGGCCACCGGTGGTACCCCAGCAGGACCCGTGCCAGGCGAGCCTCTCTGAAGTCTCCCTCCTCTGAAACCAGAAGCTCTTTCCTAACGGTCGGTGAGAAGCTGCGTGCAACACCAGGAAGTCCCTGTAGCCTGACCACAAAACAGAATGAGGACAAGGAGGACGAGGAGGAGAAGGAGGAGGAGGAGGAGGAGGGGGTGCAGCTCTTGGTGCACCATGAGCTTGGACTCTGCTGCTGTTGGGAAGCTTGGAGCCCACTAAGCCCTGCTGCCCCAAAGAGTGTCACCCAGAAAAGAGCCTGGGGTTTGGGGAGTATCAAAAGCGTCAAGGGTGAGCGTCGGGAGGACGGGGACAGGCTGTTTCAGTGGTGTCCAGCGACCAGACAAGGCACAACGGGCACAAACTGTGACACAAGAAGTTCCATCTCAAGATGAGGAAGAACTTCTTTACCTTGAGGGTGATGGAGCACTGGGAGAGGCTGTGGCATCTCCTTCTCTGGAGATGTTCAAACCCTGCCTGGCTGTGCAGCCTACTCTGGGAGAGCTGCTGGACTGGGTGGTCTCCAGAGGTCCCTTCCCACCCCAACTGGTCTGTCATCCTGTGGTCCAGTGGCCAACGTGACCCTGCCGCAGGTCAGGTCTTCAGAGCCCCGTGGGACCCACAGAGGGTGGAGGCAACTTGTGGTGGTTGCACAGCAAAACCAGCGTGGCCGCACACACGGTGCTTCGCCGGAGCGTGGGAGGGCAGCGGTGGGGGGCACGGCTTTCGGCGTACCCCAGCCCGGCTGGTATTTGCCCCGTGGCAAAGCCCAACTCTGCTGGGAAGCAGGGAAGCCTCCGCAGGTCCTGGTGGCACCGCTTGTCACCTCGGGGGGAGATCCGAGAGGTCAGGCCAGGCGCCGTGGCAGGGATGCTCTGCCCAGCGACGGGTGGGTGCTGGTGTCCCAGCCCCATGGCAGCATGTGTCCCCCAGCAGCGTGTCCCCCCAGCCCTGTGCGGGGCTGTCCTCCCATGTCCCCCAGCCCTGCAGGGCTCTGTGCCATCAGCAGCGTGTCCCCTCAACCCCCAGCAGCGTGTCCCCCCAGCCCTGCGGGGGGCTATCCCCCCATGTCCCCCCAGCAACAGCGTGTCCCCCCAGCCTTGCTGAGGGCTGGTGTGTCCCCTCATTCCTGCAGGGGGCTGTCCCCCCAGCGGCATGTCCCCCCAGCCCTGCGGGGGGCTATCCCCCCATGTCCCCCCAGCAGCGTGTCCCCCCAGCCCTGCCGGGGGCTGTCACCCCAGCATCGTGTCCCCCAGCCCTGCGGGGGGCTGTCCCCCCGGTGGTGCCCGCAGCGGCTGCTGCCTGCGGAGGACACGGGCAAGGCCGGGCCGGGGACGCCTTGGCCAAGCGTGGCGGTGCCCGGGGGTCCTGCGGGGGGCGGGGGGCACCGGAGGGTTTGATCCCACCAGCTGGAGGGGGGATGGAGGGGGGGTCGCTGCCGCCGGGGGGGCAGAGCCCTGTTCGGGGGGAGAGGGCGGCCGAGAGCCGGGCCGGGGGCACACGGGGCGGCGGGGAGGCCCCACAGGCGGCCGGGGGAAGGACGGGGCCGGCGGGGAGCCCCGGGGCCGTGTCTGCGGGCGGGGGGCGCCGTCTAGGGTGTCCTGGGATCCCCGGGCCCGCGGGTGGGACGGGGGCGGCAGGGCCGTTCCTGCGGTGCCCCCCGACCCCCGCCAGCCCCGGGCCCCGCCGTGCGGAGGCTCCGCCGCGGCCCCCTCGGCCCGGCCCCTCCCCGCGGCGGCCCGGCGCAGGCGCGGCGCTGGGGCGGGATGGCGGCGGCCGGGCCGGTGGCGGGCGCGGAGGTGCCGGGGCCGGGCCCGGGGGAGGAGGCGGCGGGCGCGGGGCCGCCATGCCCGGGGCCGGCCCGCCTGGCGCGGCTGCCGCTGGCGCGGGTGAAGGCGCTGGTGAAGGCGGACCCGGACGTCAGCCTGGCCAGCCAGGAGGCCGTCTTCGTCCTGGCGCGGGCCACGGTGAGGGGCGGCGGCGGCCTGCGGGAGCCCCGGGAGCCGCAGCCCGCGGCGCTGCTTCGCTCTTAGAACCGGCGCTTGGCGGGGGCTTAGCCCGGAGGGCGCGGCGGGCCCCGCTCCAGGCGCACGGTAGCCCCTGCCGGGCCGGGCCCGCCGGCTGGAGGGCGGGGAGGGGCCGGCGGCGGTGGCCGGGGCCCGCCGGGGGGCCGTAACGGGGCCGTGACGGGGCTGCCCTCCATCGGGGGGGCTCCCGCTGCGCGGGCCGGGGGCGCTGGCTGGGCTGGGCTGGCCCGGCCGTCGTGTGAGGCCCCGTGCGGCTCTGCGGCACCTCCCGGCGGCCAGGGCTGGGCACCGGCGGGGCAGCGCCGGCGGCTGGGCTCGGGCTGCGGGGCACCACCGGGTGGCGCTGGGCACCGGCTGCTGGGTGCCACCGGCTGCTGGGTGCCACCGGCTGCTGCTGGGCAGTGGCTGCTGGGTGCCACCGGCTGCTGCTGGGCAGTGGCTGCTGGGTGCCACCGGCTGGTGCTGGGCAGTGGCTGCTGGGTGCCACCGGCTGGTGCTGGGCAGTGGCTGCTGGGTACCACTGGCTGGTGCTGGGTACCACCGGCTAGTGCTGAGCTCAGGCTGCTGGGCACCAGCTGGTGCTGGGCTTGGGCTGGTGCTGGGCTTGGGTTGCTGGGCTTCAGTGACTGGGCACCACTGGCTGGTGCGGGGCACCATCTGCTGGGCACCACCGGCTGCTGGGCTTAGGCTGCTGGGCACCAGCTGATGCTGGGCTTGGGCTGGTGCTGAGCTCCAGTTGCTGCTGGGCTCCAGTGACTGGGCACCACCAGCTGGTGCTGGGCACCACCGGCTGGTGCTGGGCACCACCGGCTGGTGCTGGGCACTGTCTGCTGGGCACTGGCCAATGCTGGGCACCACTGGCTGGTGCTGGGTACCACTGGCTGGTGCTGGGCTCAGGCTGCTGGGCACCAGCTGGTGCTGAATTCCAGTTGCTGCTGGGCTCAGGTTGCTGGGCTTCAGTGACTGGGCACCACCAGCTGCTGGGCACCTGCTCCCCACTGCTGAGCACCCACCGCGTGGCACGGATGCCGGTTGTGCTCAGTCCGCTCCATCCTGAGCTGAGCATAGGGCACCCTTCTTCCTTCAGAAGATGCCGTGGGAGCAGCTGGTGTGCAGCCAGCCTCCCAGCCCTGTGCAGGGAACCCCCTGTGTGCGACACACTCGGGGCCTTCTCCTGTTGCTTCTCATGTGCACCGCTGTCCGACGATCGCATTTGTTATTCTTAGAGCAATTTATTGGGAAGGGGAAATTTTAAGGTGGAGGTTCTGGTTTCATGCCAAAGTCGTGCAGGACCTTTCCTCAGGGTGTTCTCTCCTCCTTTTCTCATCCCCTGTGTGAAACACTTCTTTTTGCCTTGCAGGAGTTGTTTGTTGAAACCATAGCCAAGGATGCGTACGTGTACGCTCAGCAAGGAAAAAGGAAAACTCTGCAGAGAAAAGACCTGGGTATGAGGCATGTTTTGTGCTATCCTTAGCAAAGTGTTGCAGTGATGGAGGATTTTCCCACCTGTCCCGGTGGGATGAAGCAATCATAGGTGCTTCTCTTTTTCTGAAGATGGGAGAGAAAAACTTCTCTTCTACCAAATATTATGCTAATAATTTCACACACAGGCTCCAAGCCAAGTAAACCTCTTTGAAATCCATTGCTGTACTGTGATGTAATTTCAGATGCACATGCAAATATGGAGTTGGTTTATCCATGTTAATTGTTTTCAATTTGCTTTGCAGATAATGCCATTGAAGCTATTGATGAATTTGCTTTTTTGGAAGGTGAGTTTCTACTTGGTTTCACTTGGTTTCAGTATTTTCTGTAATCTTTTTGGGAGAGAAAGAACTTAACCATCTGCAGAGGCCACTGTTTCCGCATCTTTAATGATGTAACTTGTTATGCCCCTCTCTGAATGGTGAAACACAAATCCAAGTGGACCCTGAGACACATACAATACTTTTTAGCTAGATTTGGTTTTACTTGCATGTGATTTGCTTAAACTTGAAAAAAAGTTACTGCATATTCCTTTGGCAGCTTGTAAACACGTTTCATTTGTCCACATAACTGCATTTCTAATTGCTGAGACTAATTTTTTTTTTTTTCCTTTTCCATTTTTAGGTACTTTGGACTGAGGTGGACAGAGATGGAGCTCTCTGGAGAAAGAAACTGAGGAGATGGACATGGAGTGGAAAACAGGACACTGAGAGTTTGAAAATAGTTCCTGGAATTGAGACACTGAAATGACAACCATAATATTTTGTATAAAGTTTAAGTTGTTGTAAGTTCTTTATTTAAAAGGCAGATTTTTTTTCATAAATATTTTGTATGTCACTTAGCTGTGCCCTGCCGCCACGGTGCAGACTGCTCTCCAGCTTTGGCCAGGTCACACGGCAGTTGCTCGGAGTAGTTGTCCCTGCCTCTCCAGGTACTCTGCAGCACCACAGAGCTCGGAATGGAGAGTAGCTTGGCTCAGGTGCCCAGGCATGGTGAAATGTTTTTTTTTATGGAAATGTATTTTCTTTGTATATGTTTGTTTCTTGGCCAAACACAATTAAATTTTTTATTATTTTTTTTGTTGAACAGCTGTGCTGATTTCTCCTGTGCTGCTGGGATGAAGGGGATGGTGTTCCTGTAGCGCTGCGGTAAATGGCATAGTTTTGAAAGGATGCCTTCTAATAGCATTTTGCTTTCGCTAATTGTGTCCTCAAGGCATCTATCCCAGTGAAGCCCTGTTGTCCTCCAGGAACTATGAGCTCCAGGCTTTTTCCTAGGGGTGTACAGCTTCCATAAATCTCTGTGATTGCTGCACCTGTAAGTAGTTGTAACCAAAAAAACCCACCACCCAGCCTCGACCCAAACCCCTATTTCAAATACCAGAGTGGTGTCAGGTGCCTTATGCTGCCATCACTGTTCTCTTGTGCACTTTCATTCCTCAGTCTGGCAAAAAACCAAAAAAATTTCCCTGGGAACTGGATCGGTTCCCTGCCACGTGCACTTGGCCAAGGTGGTGCAGAGATCCTCACTTCTGTAATTCAGAGGCATGGGCAGCAAGCATCCAGGACATCCCGCTGCCCTCGGCAGGCACAGCTGAGCCCCTTGCATCACCCGAGCACCATCTGTGCCTCTGCTGTTTCCAGGATTTTGGTGGGGGGGCTAGCACTTCCCTGCGTGTATTTGACAAGCTAGAAGGAAAGATGGTTCCTCTTGGCTCCAGGACTCAAGTCACATTGAAAAGAAGCAAAAACAGAGCAGCAGCCTCTCCGTCTCGGTGTGGTTGTGGGGAATATGCCGACATTGCTGGTGTGAGTCCTACCCTGTTGCCATCTTTATCAAAGAGCCAGCTTTGTTTCAGCTTTAGTGTCCCGAGGGCAACAAAAGGGGGCTGTCCCTAGATAAAAAGGCCATTGAATGCAATGAATGAGTTTGAAGGATGAAGGTTCCTTTCAAATGAGGGGACTTAAAAGTGACTCCAAACTGAATTAGTTTGAAAGTGGTGGGAAGAACAAAGACCCCCTGGGAGCTTCCCCAGGCTGGGAGCAAAAGCTCTCAAGAAACGCTTTGAAGTTTGCTGGAGGTCTGATCCCTGTAGACATGTTGTGGGAGGATGCCATCACTGCTCAGGCTGCTTAGGTGTTTGCTCAGATCGCAATCTGAAGACATTTGCTGGCTATATGTGAACCGGTTTGTCGCTGAGCCCTTCACCTGGTGGCCCGCTGAAGGAGGACCTGGTATTAGTATCAGAGATACTGGAGGTCTTTTTGTGTCTCCCAAGGTGCAGTATGCAGGACCCACTAGCTGTCGTCTTCTTCGTCTTCTTTGCTGGGCTCTTGCGTGCTCCCATCTTTGCCAGTAAGTTCCTTTTTCCCTCTCGTTGTCTTCAATGCTGCTTTGGCCTCTTTCATAGGAGAGAAAAGGGCTCGTGTGGGTGTGTAGTGCATGGCTGTGCACGGGCTTCATTCCTATCTGATGCTTCTGTACAGACATGGTGTGTGCTTTCTGCAGTTCTTCGCTGTAAGCAGCACCGAGGGTTGTCTGCACTCAGCAAACAGGTTTTTTATGTTTGATGATGCGGGGTTTGTCTCGGGGGAAGCTGCTGTGCAGAAATCTTTGGGGAGTTCAGTGCCCTTGAGCTGCTCTGTGCTGTGTGTGATCGCTCCTCTTACCCGAGCTCCCGTTGCAGTAATGTGGAAGTAGCAGAGAGCAGGGGACTGATGTCCTAAGATAAAACACCGCTAACCACAACGTTTTCTTGGAGTAATTAAGCAGCTAGGTGTTTAGCCAGGTCTGAGAGGTCAAATGGGTCATGTCCCTTTATAAGGACTCTAAATCTCTCCCTTATACTGGAGCAGTTTGGTTCAGGACAGCAGGTGGCTGGAGACTGGTGCTTGGTGCTCAGCGCCTCCTCTCCGCTCCAGCAGGAAAGGTGGTGAGTTACAACTGGGGTGACACTGGGCTCGGTGGTTTGTGACCGCAGGTGTCGATGCTGACGGCAGAGGGGACGAGCAAGGGAACCTGTTTGCAGAGAGGGGCTGCTGCAGGAGGCAGAGCCATTTCCTCCACGTTGGGCATGGTGAGTCCCCCCTTTGCCCCCAAGAAACCTGCATCCTTTAACCTTCCCCACTCACATCCTGCTCATCATCCCTCCCGTATTCCTTTTATGTTGAAATTATCCTAGTGACTTCTCCCTCAGGGGATTAAGGACAGGAAAATACCATGAGGACTCGTCACCCAGATAATCCCAACACCTCAAGCATTTTTTGGTAGCATAGGGACTGATGGGCAGCCTGGCCCCTAGGTCTGTGCGCCTGCAGAAAGGAGGTTGCATTTTCTGTACCGGTGTGCTGGCAGGGGGGTTATGTTTGTAGTCTGTGTTCGCCTCCGTTTGGCACTGCATAAATTCAGGACTACTGCAGGCTTTTGCTTCCCAGGATTAACGTTGGAAGGGCTGTCAGCAAGACGGTAGGGCAACCCGACTTTACCGTGCAGAGAAAGTAGAAAATAGCTCCGTTTGTTCACCAGAAAAAAAAAAAAAAAAATCTGTGGCCTTCAGGACTAGCCTCTGGTCTCGGTTCCCCTTGTAGCGGCAGTAAGGCTACATAAGATGAGCTTCAGCTGGTTTTAGCACCGATATGTGAAAATGGCTTTAAACTGTATAGCTGAAAGTCTGAGGTTTCTTAGGTTCAGTGCACGAGAGCAGTATTTGCACATATTTAGCTTTTGTTGTTTACAAAATATCAGGTTCTTGTGTGAACAGTAGGAATTATAAAATGATCGTATCCAAATTAAGAACTGTCACGAGCAATGACAGCTCATCATCTCCAGAGGAGACAACTTCCCAAGAGTAAATAATGATGAAAATAGTAAAAGTAGGAATAGATAGCGATAAAAATAATAAACACAGCCTGTATTGCTGCGGGGATGGGAGGGCAGGGGTTACCAGTGTCTCCAGCTGGCAAGTGTCCTTTGCAAAGTGACCAGTGGAGCATTCACAGGGATCACCACCTGGGAATGGCTGATACGCTGCAAATTGCTACCTGGCTTGCTGCTCACTTGTTTCCCTGGGCAAAGCAATCCTGGGGCAGCTAGCGGCGGCTACAACCCATGTCTGAGTTTAGAACGTCCCTACACTTCCTGGTGTCCCTACATACTCCCTGGTGTTGCGCAGCATGGTGATGGGGGCTGCCTCTCGCACTGACACTGAAGATGAGGTTTGAAATCAATGCGAAATCAAAGTTTTGGGGCCCACACTGGGTCTGCAACTCCACCAGGTGAAAGCAGATGAATTATAGTGGTGCTGAACTACTCAATGGGCACTTTTAAGGCCAATATTCTTCCCTGTTATACGATAAAAGGAGGTTTTACATCAGTCAGTCCTTTGAGCATGGACGGTACTGTTGGGGAAGAATAGCTCATTTTAGAAGGATTTCCAGAAGAAACAGCCATCAGCCAATAACCACGATATTTTGCAAACTCAAAATACAGCAGAATAAACCAATGTAAACCTGGATGTCACGGTCCTGTCTCCCATTCCCACCTTCCCATCCTCTGCCCGCAGGGCTAATGTGGCAGTGCCGCAGCTTTGGGGAGCTGTGAGATGGGAATTTGGGGGTGGGGTGGGGGAGTGCAGGTTCGTTTTCAGCTCAAGCAGCCCCACGAAGAGGTTCCTTTGGGCGAGGAGAGCTGGGTTTCTCTTTCTCTTTCTGTCCTGGATCCACCCTGAACCCGCTGGGTGCTCAGGCTTGTCCAGTACCTTCAAGGTCTGCAGTTCAGTGACAGCTGAGCATTTGCATTTTCCTTTTGTTAATCAATGTATTCATCTATTCTCACCCCACCCTTCACGAGCTCACTAAAAAAAGTTAAATTGATGGTTTCCTAGGGTAGATTTAATTGCATTCTTTATATTCTGTAGAACACTTACCAGTCTGTTATGAAATGTTTTACTTCTGATCTGCAAGTGCAGTAGTGGTGTCTGCAGCACTAGCTTTCCTTCTGGGATTTCCACAGGTGCTCAGGCTGAAGGAATCTCTTTCCCAGGCAGAATTCCCAGGGGTGGACCCTGTATTTTTATTCAGTATTTGTGTTGTACTTGGCCCTGGTTTCAGCTTGGGCCTCCCCAGCATCACACAATTAGGGAGGAGTAATCGTTTTGTTAATCTCATGTCCCACAGATGTCTCTGGCAGTCCTGTCAGTGTGGACGTTGGAAAGTGCCGGTCCAGCTGCTCATCCCAGCAGATCAGCTCCCTCAACCCCAGCCTCCTGGAGCTCTCCAGACACTCTTCCATGCTTGATTTCCTTCGAAGCAAGAAGGTGAGAAAAGTATGTTTGTGTCATCCCCATGGCAGGAGCAGTTGGGTCTGGGTGAATGTCATACACTGCTGCCTGGGGTTGTGATTTTATACGTGTTTTAAAATACCTGGTTTGGGCTTCTGCATTGCAGAAAACCCATCACTGAGCCTCTTGTCCTCATTAGCCAGCAAGCAGTGGATTATTCAGGCTAGACAAATGGAAACTATCCAGCCGTACTGGATGCCTTGTGTCAGAGGAAGGGCCAGAATTGAGCTGAAGGGCTATTACAGCACTTACCCAGCTGCTCCAGGCAGCATCCAAGTGCATTTCTGTCCTCTACCAGCCCAGCAGCAGGACCAACTCTTTCAGCCACATCTGCTGTATGTGAGAGCTGGTGTCCTGTATGTAGAAAGGTTGGAGGCATTTTTCTGCCTGGCTGAACAAAACTGGCAGGATCTGTGATTTTCTGATGAGTGTCTGGCCTTCGGGGTGCTTATGTCTTTCCGTTATCACGTCCCCTGTGTCACTGCTGGGAGGGACTAGAAGGAGCCTGTGCACCTGGGGACGTGGCTATGCGCAGGTTGCGATGCTTTTATCCCGGGAGAGCTGACATTGCTTGAAGTCCCATCTCCACCAGGATAACTAAACCTGGAGAGGGAATGAAAACAAGCTCTGCAGGGTGCTGCATGTGTGTGTCCTGTGAGTGTTCACCTGGGGGACTGTAACTGAAAAATGTTGTTGCCACTTGTCCCACTGTTGTCACCACTGGTGCAATGTCTTCCAGGCAGGCAAGGCGCACGTTTGTTCCTCAGAGCTGTCGTCATGCTGACCCCTCCGATCAGGAGCCTGGGGTGGAACGAGGACTGTTTAGCCAGAACAGTTCAACTGATTGTAGCAGGGGTTTAGGGAATAAAGTCTCTGGTGTGTCGCTGGGAAGGGCAGCACCGCTGCGCTGCCGTGTGGGGAGGAAGGAGTAAAAGCTGAGTCAGTTCTAGATCAGAAGGGGTTTTCACCCAGGAGCTGATGCTGGAGGTTGTGGCATGTTTTTACCAGTGTATATGCCACTTGTGCTCTTCTGTGCAGCTGCAGATCAGGCGCCCCAACTCACTGCTGCGGCTGGGAGCCCCACGATCCTGCCCTGGGGGTTCCTGCTGCGAGCCCACCCACGTGCACATGGAGCGACTCCTGCTCTTGGAAGGTGTTCGGGAGGTAGAGGTGGTCGACGGCTGTCACTGCAGCATGTGCCCTGAGGAATGTCTTCGCCTCCCAGCTGTGAAAACCTTCTTTCCAGACTCTCCCTGGGAAGTCACGATCGATGTGGGGAAATGCTCTGATCCAGCCTACAGTGCAGGTATGGGAATGATGGAGTGTGGGGAAATGCTCTGATCCAAGTTACAGTGCAGGTGTGGGAACGATGGAGTGTGGGGAAATGCTCTGATCCAGCCTACAGTGCAGGTGTGGGAACGATGGAGTGTGGGGAAATGCTCTGATCCAAGTTACAGTGCAGGTGAGGGAACGATGGAGTGTGGGGAAATGCTCTGATCCAAGTTACAGTGCAGGTGAGGGAACGATGGAGTGTGGGGAAATGCTCTGATCCAAGTTACAGTGCAGGTGAGGGAACGATGGAGTGTGGGGAAATGCTCTGATCCAAGTTACAGTGCAGGTGAGGGAACGATGGAGTGTGGGGAAATGCTCTGATCCAAGTTACAGTGCAGGTGAGGGAACGATGGAGTGTGGGGAAATGCTCTGATCCAAGTTACAGTGCAGGTGAGGGAACGATGGAGTGTGGGGAAATGCTCTGATCCAAGTTACAGTGCAGGTGAGGGAACGATGGAGTGTGGGGAAATGCTCTGATCCAGCCTACAGTGCAGGTGAGGGAACGATGGAGTGTGGGGAAATGCTCTGATCCAGCCTACAGTGCAGGTGTGGGAACGATGGAGTGTGGGGAAATGCTCTGATCCAGCCTACAGTGCAGGTGAGGGAACGATGGAGTGTGGGGAAATGCTCTGATCCAGCCTACAGTGCAGGTGAGGGAACGATGGAGTGTGGGGAAATGCTCTGATCCAGCCTACAGTGCAGGTGTGGGAACGATGGAGTGTGGGGAAATGCTCTGATCCAAGTTACAGTGCAGGTGAGGGAACGATGGAGTGCAGCTGTGGGAATGATGGAGTGCAGGTGTGGGAACGATGGAGAGCTCCCCTCCCTCCAGGAATATGGGGACGAGCCCTTCTGTGTCACCAGCACCCACATCAGAGCTCGGAGCGTGACCTAACAACCCTTGGGTCTGCTACACAAACCCTCTTTGCCTTTGGGTGGGAATGGGATTGTATTTTTTCCTGTCAGGATTTGGGTTTTCTTTTCCCTTCCGTTGCCAGGCCCTTACATCCGCAGGTGAAATGGTATTTCTGTGCCCCTGTGCATGGTGTGAGGATGGAAATACAACCACCTCGTGTTAGGGGAAAGCATCCTCTAACCAGAGATCGTAGAATCAATGTGACCCAGGCTGGGAGGGACCTTGGGGGTCTCCACTCCAACCCTTCCACTCAAAGCAAGAACAACCTGATGGTAAAAGCTCTACTGGAAACAGCCCACACAGCAACCATGAAACACTGGAGTGTGAAATGCCCTTTTATCTCAGCCCCAGTGAACCACACTGATGTTTCAGAAATCAATCAGAAATGAACACTCCAAACTAAATCATTCCAGACGGGTCAAAACCTTCTAGTGGGATAAAGCTGAACTGGTTCCTCCTGAACTGGTGTGCTGCTGTTTGAGTCCACACATCAAATAACCGAAGAGTCACATCGGTGAAGTTGAACCAATCTGTTTTTATCAGAATGAAAAGTCACCTTTTATTGGTTCATTGACATTGAATGAACAATTCATTCAAAAAAAAATGATTTTCCAGCACCGCTTGATAAAATCAGTTCTCCTGGACTTTGTTGATGTCATTTTATTGGCATTTCTGCATCTAAACCCGCCCCCTTAGAACCTTCCCGGCAGCTGGGGTGCCACAGCTGTACAACAGCCACTAGAGAGGGACAGAGACCAGTGGGAGTCTTGAGGTGGAAAACAGCAAAGAGGCCTGAGCTAGAGGGGCTGGGGAAGCCGGGTGGGTGGCAGGGAAAATAAAAAAGCCCAAGGGGCTCTGCTTGTGTGTGCCATCCTCCGAGAGAGAGCGGCTGGGCACCGGCACCAGTGCTCCCGCAGCTTGTGTCACCCCGCCGCCAGGCACACAGCAAGTGGAAAAGAAAATTAGGCAGCGTGAAGTGCTTTTTTCCCGAGGTGGGAGAATCAGCATTTACTTCCCAGATGGGTGAGGAGAAGGTGCTGGGCCATGCTGTTGTCCCCCCCCCCCCCCCCGGGGTGGCTAATGGATGGTGGCTCACACAGTGATAATGGGCCAGGGCTGGGAAATGTGGACTCAGCCCCAGCTTTGCCTCTGCCCTCCCTTGGGTCTCAGCACTTTCCTTCTAGATTTTCCCTTGGAAAGTCAGGCTGACACTTTCAGTGTCCTGTTAAAGACTGGCGATGTCGGAGGAGCCAGAGGGCTGGAGGAGGATGTTTAAATCTCACCCAGAAATACTGGCTTCCAGAAATCTGTGGTCATTTTGTGTCCTCCTCTTAAGGCATCCCAGAGACGTTTGCTTTCAGAAAATGCTTTTCCCTCCCCTGCAAACACAGCCCCATCCTGGAACAAAGAAATGTCCAGCAGCTGATGAAGTAGCTGGGAGTGAGCAGGAAACTCTCAGGACCATTTTAAAGCCAGGAACCAAACACAAATCCTGAAGGATCCGCACCCAAGGGCTGGGACAGGGAGAGACCAGGTCCTGTTTAGAACCCAAACCCAAGACTGACTTAACCATTGACTTAACCATCCTTCTTCCCCTCCTCTAGCTCGTGCAGTAGAGATTTTAACCCGAATTTAATTGGAGAGACTTAGGGAAGCTGTTTCTTTCTGCACAGCACGTGTTCAAACTGAGCCAGGCAGGTCAGCCTGTGCCTGTTTCCTTCCAGCTAGATTTGGGTTACTGCTGGGATGCTTCTGTCCCTGAGGACCTGCCTGGCCCAGAGGGACCTGCCACTGTCACAGCATGTCCTGGTATGGGTGGGAAATGCAAAGGTGCAGGCTTTTGGTGTGTGCACCCAAAGCCCCCCTTTGCCCTGCTCTCTGCGTGGCTTCCTTAACCAGGCTAGGGCTGTCGCATCCAAACAGAACGGGGCTTTGGCGCTGCACGTTTTTCATTGAGTTAACGCTTGGATAGGGAAAGCAAAGGCAAAGCAGGACTTGGTCCTGCAGCCCCAGAAGCGGGGCCATCGCCTGCCTTCCCTTTCCTCCCCCCTTGTCCCTTCCTCCTTCCCACGGCGTGGGTAGGGCAGACGGAATAACGCGGGCTGATGCGGGGAGATGCTGCCTCCATCCCAGCTCTGGCAGGTTCATCTGCTTGCATGGAGAGCCGAGAGCCCAGCCCAAAGCAAATCCTTGGAGGTGCCCAGGGGAATACACCTCCAGGAGAGCTGGTGATACCGGCTCCAGCACCCGAGAAGCCTGT
Source organism: Falco biarmicus (assembly GCF_023638135.1). Classification (NCBI taxonomy): domain Eukaryota; kingdom Metazoa; phylum Chordata; class Aves; order Falconiformes; family Falconidae; genus Falco; species Falco biarmicus. The sequence goes on from NC_079291.1 coordinate 66,229,996, forward strand.
GCGGGGCACAGGCCCCCTCGCAAACCTGAATGCCGAATGAGTAAATGTTAAATAATGTTCCCCAGCTCCCTGGTGTGAGAGCATGTCACTGGAAAAAGTGCTGCCATGAATATTTTATGTTCAAAGACCTTTTTTTCTCAAAGATAACATGTAATAGCTCAGGCCATCTCCCCAGAGATGGGGCTTTCACAGGGTCAGGTCTGGGACTCACAATTTGCACCCAGAATAACCTCTCTTTGCCCTCTGGTCTGAAACTGAGATGGAGGAACCAAACCTACTGCTGAGTCCCTGAGCTGGTGAAGGAATAAGCCCCAGACTCCCAGCTGGGGACCCTCACACAGAAAACAGCACTTCCCACGCCGGGTGCTGGATGCTGGAGCCTGATGCTGCGTCTGTGCCACATGGCAGACCCCCGGAGAAGATGCTGCAGCCATAGATGCACCCCCAGATTAAATTTCTTTCTCATTTCCTTCCAGATGGACTTTTCTGCATGCCCACAAAGTTCAGCGCTGCTCTAGTCAAAACCCCACAAGGTGGGGAGATGGTTCAGATGCTGGAGAACTGCGAAATGAAGGAAAAATGCTATCGCGTTTCCCAGGTGGAATATTATTATGAAATCGTGCACAGCTCTGCAGGACGCAGGGAGGAACGGCTCAAGGTTGGTTTCCCGCGGCTTGGCCTCCTCTCTGGAGGATGCTCTGGCATGGGCAGCTTCACCCTGGAGAGCTAAGCACACCCTGGCAACAAACTAGTGGTAAAAATCTCGTATTTGTATTATCTTATGCTATAAAATGTATTTTACCACCACTGATTTGTGTATGCACCAGTGCCGTGAAGTAACAAATGGCCTTTTCTTTGGGGTGAGTCTTGCTTTAAAAAATAATTAAGGGAGCAGCGAGATACTTATTTAAAAAATTCTTTGATCTTTAAGTGTATCTTAAGCTCACCTTCAGTGGAGGCTCTGCTCTCTACTTTAACATACCTTTGCAGACAGGGACCTCTGACTCAAAAAATACTGGTGTGCCCCCAAAGTACTGCTCCTTACCCAAAGTACTTCTTCTTGCAAGTTTTGCCTTGCTGCTGCCCTTTCTCAGGGGGGTGCGTTCAGCCTGAGGATGGAGGGTGGGTGGAGGGCACGGTGAGCGGTGAGCGGTCCCCTGGTGTGTCCCCAGTGAGGTGCTGCAGGGGATTTTCATGCTTTTGTTTTGCAAATCTTTGCAGGAAATTGATGTGGGAAGGTGCTTGGGCAGCTGCTCCTGGGGGGATCCCTGCCTGCTTAGGTAAGCACAGCTGCCAGGATCCGGCTGGTCTCATTCCTGGGCACATCTGCTGTTTAGCAGATGTATATCTATCTATCTATCTATCTATCTATCTCACACAATCTGCTATTCAGAGGCTGTTCCCATTCCTCCCTAGGACTGCATCTGCTGCTCCCAGGGCAGGACCCGGGGGGATGCCACAGGAGCGGGTTTTGGGTAACACCCACAGCTCACCCTCTGGGCTCTGTCTAACCGTGTAGGAACAAAGCTGAACCAGAGCAGCGTTTGGAGTGGTGCTGCCACCGCACACTGCTCTGCTGCTTCAAGGGATCAAGATTCACCTGCTGGCGAGGATGCCAAATTTGGCCCACTGGGCAGCTGGTTATAGAGCATGTGGTCCCCCCGTGATATCAGACACAGAAGGGTCCTGACAGTGGCTTTCTCCAGCCTGGGATATGCCATTCCTGATGGCAATGCAGTGGGGTGGGAGGAGGAGGAGGAGGGGGATGCTCTGAGACAGGCTGAGTCCAGACAGTTGCTTCAGGCCCGGAGGGGCAGCACTTTGCGTTGCTTGCAGACACAAAAATGTGGCGAATGCAAAGGGAAGCAAACGAAACCACAAAGCAAGTCATCATCCCTGCTTTGCACAGGCAGAGAGGGAGGAGACAGTTCAGCACTTTACACCATGAGTAAGGAATAAATGTGCCAGAAGAAAGCTGCCTCTCTTCTCCCCCCCCAACCCGCCTCTGGGCATCTGCCCTTTTTTGCAGGTGGTGACCCGCAGGGATGTGGGGGGCCGGGGATGTACTGGGTTTGTCTCTAACTGCAGGGAGTCCCAAGGCAGAGAGAAATGTCTGGTGTGGGCAGAAGCTGCCTCCAGCCGCTGCGTCCCTCACCAGTACGATGTACACACGTTCTGGAGCCGCCGAGACCGCGTCCGCACCGTCGTTGCCATCCGACAGTGCAAGTGCAGGGGGTAGCGGGCCTGGGGCTACTGCAAGACCCCTGCCAGACTGTCTGTAGTATATGTAAATGAGAGAAGGGTATTTTTTGAATAAAAGCTATTTTAAACAGCACTTGTATAAATGAACCCTCTAGAAAATGTTTCACAGCTTGTAAAATAAACATCGTGGGCAATTCGCAGCTCCTTGGGGCTCAGCTGGGCAGCCCCATGCCCCCCCCCCCTCCATCTGCCCAGGCATTCCAGGGGGATGTGGTGTGCGGGGTGGCACAGGCTCGGCTGCTCCCATTTACAAAATGTGGAGCCGGAGTGGGAGAGGAGAGGGAAAAGGGCAGGCATGTCCCTTTGCAGGCAGCCCCAGTTATCCTGTGGGACACCCGCGTGCTGGGAAGAGGAAGGAAAGGATCCAGAGGATACAAATAATTTCCTCCATCCATCAACTCAAGGCTGTCATTGCCTCCCTCCCTAGGCTGGATAATGAACAGCCCTTTCACCCGCCAAGCAATGGCTTAGAATAAATTATATACACAACTGGGCAAGGAGCCTTCAGCTTGTCTCCTGTCGCGTTGTCCTGGCAGTGCTTTGGTGCAGTGCCGGTCCCACACCATCCTGTCTCTGTGCCAAGCCTCTCACAGAGTTTGTACCTCTGAGCCTCATTCACAGCAGGGTTCCCTGTTCCCTGTGAGATCCAACAGGCTTTGCTAACTCTGGCTCTTTTTATCTGGCTGGTATTGTATAATGCTATTTTTTTCCATTAAGTCGTGTGGCATTAAAACAAATATTAAATGTAAAGTGTACAAGTGCATTGTGTCAACACGTCTGCCTTCACCAACCTGATTTCTCCGTCACTGGGGAACAAGAGCAAAAAAACTGGCTTTTATCCCATCATCTGGAGTCCGTAGGGTTCTTGTGGCATTTCATTAATATTGAACATTCAGGAATTGGCAGCAAATGCTTTTTAATGCCCAGGAAGCCAATCGGCTATTTTTTAAATGAAAAAAAAAAGTTTAATTTCGGTTTGGTTCCTCCTGCTGCTGAGTTATTGCCCCGGCCCAAGAACTGGCAGCGCTGTGGAAGGATGCTGCAGCCACCGGCACTGCTGGGTCTCTGCTGGAAGCCTACTCTGCACCGCAGTCCCAGCACCCTGGGCTCCCCTGCTGCATGGGTGGGACATGGGACATGGGACTGGGACGTGCACCCTGGGCTCCCCTGCTGCATGGGTGGGACATGGGACTGGGATGCGCACCCTGGGCTCCCCTGCTGCATGGGAGGGACATGGGACATGGGACTGGGACGTGCACCCTGGGCTCCCCTGCTGCATGGGTGGGACATGGGACATGGGACCTGCAGCCTGGGCTGCCCCTGCCGCATGAGGGGTCCCTGGGCACCCACCACTCACGCTTCACAGGGACATTGGATGGGGACAACACCAAGCCCCCTGATGTTCCTCACCCCTGGCAGTGGCCAGGGCGTGGGACAGGGTGAGGTGCTGCAGCAGGACAGGGATGGGGAGGGGATGCTGGTCCAGCCTGCCTGGCTCTCAGAGAGGCCGCATTCCTCCACACAAAGGTCCTCCTGTTTGTCCCGCTAATGCCATCATTAAAAACCAGTTAGCCTCCTACAGAGAGCAAACGCAGCCCAGCCAGGGCCTTGTGGAGGGGCTGCGTGGCCCCAGACCCCTGTGTGCCCTGCCAGCCCTGGGGAGGCTGGGGTGAGCCCTCCTCCGCTCCCCGCTTGTGTACTGGGGCTAATTGGTGCAGGTGCACAGGAGCCCAGCTTTGCACCTTGTTAGCATGGCAATTAGCATTCTTTACCCTCCTGATTGCTCTTGTGCATATTTTCCCTCCAATCCATCTTTCCAGCAAGGTATAAATCCAGCGCTGGGGTGGCAGGGGGGAGTCGAGCTGGGGCAGGGACACCAGAGCCATGCTGGGGACAATCCTGCTGCTGCTGGCCCTGGCCAAGCCGGCGTGCCCGAGCCCGGCCGGTGCCGCGAGCCAGCGGGCTGAGGCACTGAAGAGGCTCCTGGAGGTCTTTGGCATGGAAGACCCTCCGCCCACCCCGGCTCACGTCAAGCAGCCACCCCAGTACATGGTGGATCTATTTAACACCGTCGCCAACGCAGACGGTGTCACCAAGAACCCTGACATCCTGGAGGGCAACACGGTCCGCAGCTTCTTGGATAAAGGTAACGGGGGGGGCGCGATGCCAGGGATGGGGCGGTGGGAAGGGGCCGAGCATGGCTGGCAGAGGCGCTGCCCCCAGTTTGAGTCCACGTCTCAACGCATCCCTCCCTCCAGCCCACGGCGACAAGATGCGGTTCCTCTTCGCCCTCTCCAGCGTGGCCAAGAACGAGAAGATCCTGACGGCCGAGCTGCATCTTTTCCGGCTCTGGCCGAGGGCGGCCGATGGGCCCAGGAGGCACCACTTCTGCCAGGTGAGGAGGGGGCTGGAACGGGAGGGGGATGGGGACGGGGACGGGAGGGGGGATGTGCCCCAGCCTGTGCCCAGGGGTGCCACTGCAGCACGGCACGGCACGGCTCGGTGCAATCCATCCGGCAGCGTCGCGTGTTGCACAGAGAATCCCCAACGATTTAACTGTGGCAGGTTCTGAGGCACCGTCCTGATCTGTGCCCTGACCTGGCCAAGGCACAAACCCTGGTGACACCTCCGCCACCTCCCACCGCTTGTTCCCCAGTCCCTGTCCAGGGGCTTTCCCCCTCGGGCAGGACACACTGATGGCAGGACACACTGGTGGCAGGGTGCTGGTGGCAGGGCACTGGTGGCAGGATGCTGGTGGCAGGACACGCTGGTGGCAGGACACGCTGGTGGCAGGGTGCTGGTGGCAGGGTGCTGGTGGCAGGACGCACTGCTGGCAGGACACACTGCTGGCAGGACACTGGTGGCAGGGCACTGATGGCAGGGCACGCTGGTGACAGGGCACGCTGGTGGCAGGACACGCTGGTGGCAGGGCATGCTGGTGGCAGGACATGCTGGTGGCAGGGCACTGGTGGCAGGACACTAGTGGCAGGGCGCTGGTGGAAGGATGCTGGTGGCAGGACACGCTGGTGGCAGGACACGTTGGTGGCAGGGTGCTGCTGGCAGGACGCATTGGTGGCAGGACGCATTGGTGGCAGGACACACTGGTGGCAGGGCGCTGGTGGAAGGATGCCGGTGGCAGGACACGCTGGTGGCAGGGCACGCTGGTGGCAGGACACACTGGTGGCAGGGCGCTGGTGGCAGCCACCCTTTGCTTCCTTCCCCAGGTCAGCATCTACCAGGTGCTGGCGCAGAGCCAGCCGGATGCTCCGGGCGGGAAGAAGCTGCTGGCAGCCCGGCTGGTCTCGCTGCAGGGCGCGGGCTGGGAGGTCTTCGCCATCACGCAGGCGGTGAGTTGCTCTTCCCCCAATTCGGGGGGCACTGAAGGAACCCTGGGGGGGTTGCATGCCGGAGCTTTTCTTAACCCATTTCCCCCCCCAGCAGCCTGTCAGGTTCCAATGCGTTTTCCTGTCTCTGCAGCAATGGGGGGACACAGCCCCTGGGAGGGGGGGTCAGAACCTGCCAAGAGCCCCGGGGTCTGCTCCGTCCTGCCCCGGGCTGCTCCCGCTGCTCCGCAGGTAGCGCTGGTGCTGGCTCCTGCCTCAGCATCCCCTGTGTGCAGCCCCGGAGCAGCACGGCCCCTTCCCACGGCTGGCAGATGGACCATGGCCACGGGGGTCTGGTTCTGGGGGCCATGGGGACACCGGTGCGGTACCTGTCCCAGCCTGTGGCTCCACGGTGATGCCGGTTTGGTTCCCTAGGTTCGCGACTGGACCGAAGATGAAAGCAGCAACCAGGGGTTGGTGGTAACAGTCCAGGGCCTGGGTGGGAGCTCGCTTGACCCCCCACCGCTGCAGTTCGCGTCGGGCAGGGACCACCACGAGAGCAAGAAGCCCATGTTGGTCCTGTTCACGGACGACGGGCGCCGGGGAGCATCCCTGCCCGTGGCTGGCTTCCCAGGTGGGTCCCACAGCGCTGGCACAGGCCCCTCGGTGCTGCCATCCCCTTGCCCCTGGGGTGCTGGGGGGCTCCCTGAGCGAGGGCTCCTTCCAAAGCTCCTTCTCCAGCCAGAGAGAGGGGCTGTCCCCTCTCTGGTTTGGTTGGTGTGGGGGTGCAGGCTTGTGGATGCACATCTGGGTCTTGCTTGTGGATGCACATCTGGGTCTTGCTTGTGGATGCACATCTGGGTCTTGCTTGCCCTGATGAGTGCAGCTGTGGGGTTGTCACCTCCTGGTGGCTCTGCCCAGGCTGGTGACAGGCTGTGCCCAAAGCTGCTGCCCCAGCCGACTGCAGACAGAACCCAAGGGAAGGGGTGGCCGGGGGGGGGGGGGGCTGCACCACATTCCCCCCCCTCCCAGGCTGGCGCAGTGGGTAACAGTATCAGATGCTCCATTCCAGCAGATTCACCGCCCCAGGCTCCCGCTCTCCCCGCGGCGATGTCGGTGCCCAGGCCGGGGGGGCCACGCAGCACGCGCTCACTGGACCGCCTGCAGCCCTGCCAGCGGCACCCCTTGTCCGTGGACTTCGAGGAGATCGGCTGGTCCGGCTGGGTGATCTCGCCGCGGGGGTACAACGCCTACCACTGCAAGGGCTCCTGCCCCTTCCCGCTGGGCGAGAACATGCGGCCCACGAACCATGCCACCGTGCAGTCCATCATCAACGCCCTCAAGCTGAGCGAGGGCGTCAGCAGCCCCTGCTGCGTGCCCGACAAGCTCTACTCCATCAACCTCCTCTACTTCGATGACGACGAGAACGTGGTGCTCAAGCAGTACGACGACATGGTGGCCGGGAGCTGTGGCTGCCACTGAGGCAGGAGGAGCGGGAAGGTGACAACGCCGCGGTGGTGGAGGATGCTCCTGCTCCCTCCAGAGCATCTCCGCGGGGGGCTCTGTCCCACAAAACCCTCTGGAAGAGCCCAGGGCGAGCAAAGCAAGGGGGTACCCAGCTCTGCTCCGGGTGGCCTCAGGTCCCCACCATGCCCAGGGGACAAGCTCTGACTAAATCGACCCAGGGCCACAGCTCCCTTTTGGGGTGCCCTGTGCAGGGGGGCAGGTCCCCTGCCCCACGCAGAGCCTTCCCGCAAGCTGTACTATATGTATATAGCAAAAGCACTAATATATGACAGAAACCGCCTGTACAGTGTCCTGTAAATGTCTGTACATTGCTGCATTTTTGTGACTTGTAAAATGAATTCAGAGGAACTATTAAAAGTGCTGTTTTCCGAGGGGCTGCTTGTGGGACCACCGCCCGGGATCCTGGGGGGGGTGGCCGGGGGCAAGCAAACAGCCTGCAAGCCCAGGGAGGGGTGGTGCGAGCCAAGCCATGGTGTCTCTGGGATGGGGGGTACAGTCTCGGGGGGGGGGGGGCACAGTGAGGGGTGTGTGTGTGCAGTCTCTGGGGTGGGGGGCACAGTCTTTGGGGTAGGAGGGCACAGTCTCTGGGGTGGGGGGGGCAGCCTCTGGGGTGGGGGGCGCAGTCTCGGGTGGGGGGCACAGTCTCTGGAGTGGGGGACGCAGTCTCTGGTGGGGGGGCACAGTGGGGTGGAGGGTGCAGTCTCTGGGGTAGGGGTACAGCCTCTGGGGTGGGGGGGAGGTTCCGTTGCTGAGCCCTGTTCCTTTGCAGCAAGTTTCCAGCAGCAGCAGCTGAACCGTGTCCCTGGCTGCCACCAGGACCCCCCAGCAGCTCTCCTTCTCCAAGCCCACCTTGCAACTACCCAAACCCTACCTGGCAGGCACCAGCTTACCCAGCACCCCACCGCTGCCTGCCCTGCACCCTGGGGTCCCCGTCCCCCTCCCACACAGGGGAAGGGGCGAATCCCCCCTGGTGTCACCCCAGAGGGCAAATCCTTCCCTTCTGCCCCGGCAATGAGAACGTGGGGCAGAGCCCACACGCCCTGAGCAGATGCAGGGGTCCCAGATCCTCCTCCAGAGCAGCCAGAGCCAGGCTCCCCATCCCAAACCCAACACGCAGACCCCATCCTCCCACCGATGGGCAGGAGAGGCGGCTGTGAGCCCTGGGGACGGCCCCTCCTCACCCCCCCACGGACGAGCTGGGTGACCGAATTCATTACCGAATGACAGAGTGGCTGGCCAACGATCCAAGACGGCGAGTGGTTTTGCCCTGGTTTATTGAGTGCCTGTTCCTGGGGGTGGTCCCGCTCCCGGCGCTGCGGCCGCAGGGTGCCCGTGGCTCCCGCCGCATCCCACCCTGAGCCAGGACTGTCCCCCCAGGCTCCGTGGGTGGTGGGTTTAGCTGGAAGGATGTGGGGCTGCCACCTTTTTTGTGGCCTTTCACCCAAAGCCCCCCATCAAACTCGGTCAGCCTGGGCTGAACATCTGCCCAGCCAGGTAGGGGTCCAGGGCTGCCACCTGGGGAGGGGGCTGCATGTGTCTCACTGAGGGAGCAGAGCAGCTCCTGCCTCACCGTGGGTGTCCCCTTCTGCCATCCTCAGGGAGGTGATGGCTCACCCCATGCATCCCACAGGTCACCCTGCATCCTCCGGGTGCCCACAGCCCAGCCCAGGCTGGGCAGATGCCACCTTGGCCGCCCACGTGGCCAGTACTTTACCGATGGCTCGGTGGGACATGGGGGTCAGCACGCAGGGTCACAGCACTGTCACCGTCACATTCCACCCACCCCCCCCCAAACAGCAGCAGAGCCCCCGCAGCTGCTGCTGTGACTTGCTGCTCGCTCCCCACATCACGGGGCTTCCCCAGGGGACAGGACCTGCCGGAGGGGGGGGCAGAGCGGGATGGAGGGGGTGTCTGGGGGGGGGGATCAGTGATGACAGCGGGGGTCGGCTCTGCAGCACTCGGACAGCTTGCGCAGGGCTCGCTCCTTCAAGCGGATCCTCCTGGAGATCTTCAGTGAGTGGCTGGTCTCGTTTTCGTGGGCCTTCAGCTTGGCGTAGTAGTCCGAAAACTTGTTGAAGAGGATGGAGATGGGCATGCCGTTGAGGATGATGCCAAAGGAGATGCAGCCAAACGCCACCATCCTGCCAAGCACCGTGTCGGGCACCGTGTCTCCATAGCCCACAGTGGAGAGGCTGACCTGGCCGAGGACAGGAAAGGATAAAATCCCACAAGAACGAGTCCAGCAGACACCACCACCCCACCACCCCCCCAAAACCAATGCTGGGACCCCCCTCCCCCTGCTGCTGCAGGGGAGCCAGGTACCACCTGGGAATGGCGCTGCGCCCTGCTCCAGCTGCCTGCATGGCTGGGCTCAGCTCCCGGAGCTCACAGAGCCCCAGGAGAGGGCTGGATGAGGCCCCAGCAGCAGAGGCTGGAGACAAGCCCCCCAGCTCCCTCCTCCTTCCATGTGTCTCTCCAAACCCAGCTGAGCTGAACCCTTCCCAGCAGCCAGGCTGTCTGCCGGAGCTTCCTGACCCCATGGAGCCACGGCTCCAGCGCTTCCTGGCCGTAAGCTGCCCAGTCCCATGGGAATGAAGCTTCCCAGACCCTCCCTCCGATGGAAACGGAGGCACTGCCCAGGAACGCGCCCAGAGGAACCGCATTGGGATGACAGACAGGGGAGTGGGATTTTGGGAATGGAGGCAGAGGGGTTCAGGCTTTGCACAGAGCCACGCGGACCAGGGGCAGGGGCAGCCGGGGACATTCAAATACTCCAATCTGGTGATCCTGCCAAGCGATTTTGCGCTTCCTCGAGGAGGGATGACTTTGAAGTGGGCAGCCGGTAGTGGCCAAGGGGGATTGTAAGAGCAGAAGTGACCTGTGGGGTCATTTTATCCACAAATCAAACCACCCTCATAACCTCTGGCTCTCCAGTGCTTTAGCGGCTCCTCGCATGGGAGGTCATCCCAGGTTTATCACAGCGCTTGGCTCAGCAAACTGCCGGCTCCCGGCATGAGCACGGCCACAAACAGGGGCTGCAGCCCACCCCTCTGCCCCCTCTGAGGACACAGGCTGAGGCAAGCTGTGACCGTGTTCCCTTGGTTCCACATGTGGCCCCAGGGTCCCCAGCTCAGCCCCAGGAGCTCTGACCCCCTCATGCCTCCCCAGCTCATCCAGGCCACCGCGGGTGTCCCAGGTGGCTGTCCCCGTGCCACGGGGTCTGAACCACATCCACCCGCCACGGGTCCCACAGCAGGTAAAGCCCAGGACGAGTGACATCCCCCTTGCCACGAACCCAGCCCTGGAGGTTGTTCCCAGGCCACCACCTCTGTCCCACCATCCCACGTCAGCACTGGCTTTTGAACCTCCGAGCAATCTCTGATCTCTCAGAGTGTGCAGGGCTCTGGGAGTCCCACCATCGCTGAGCTGGTGGGAAACCTGGGCCCTTTGCTGCCTCCCGGCCAGCACCAACAGCAAATCCCTCCAGCACCAGGGCAGCCCCTGCCCACAGAGCCCCACCAGACCCCTTCCCTGGGGGAAGGTGCTCACACCTTACCGCTGCCCACCACCACGCGCAGGGGATACTGGTGAAGGCGGTGCCTGGGACATCATGTTCCACCGAGTGCATGAGAGCGGAGAAGGTGAAGATTCCCATGGCAATGAAGAGGAGGAGGCAGCAAACCTGCTGGTAGCACTGGCGCAAGGTGAAGCTGAAGGCTCGGAGGCCGGTGGAGTGGCGTGCCAGCTTGAGGATGCGGAAGATTCTCATGAGCTTGATGAGCTTGAGTACTTTGCCCAGCTTGCTCACATTCTCCACCTTGTGCAGTTCCTCATGGTAAAGCATGTCTCCTTCATCCAAATTTTCAAAGAGGATCTGGACGTAGAAGGGCAGGATGGCCACCAGGTCTACAGCATTAAACGCCGCCCGCAGAAAGTTCTTGAGGCTGGAGGAGGAGATGAGCCGCATGAGGTATTCGGAGGTGAAGAAGATGGCACAGATCATCTCCAGCTGCTCCATCCACATCTTCCCTGTCTTGTGTTTCATCTCCTCCACTGTGCTCAGCGTCATGCCCATGATGGAGATGAGCACAAAGAAGCTCGACATGACAGCAATGATCTTGGCTGCGACAGAAGAGTATGGATCCTCAATGAGGTTCCAGATCATTTTCCGAAACCGCCCCAGAAATTTGCCTTCGAACTGCACCGTTGAGGACAGGGGCTCCAGCTCTGCCTCCAGCTCCTTTTGTATTTTCAGGTACTCGCTGAGTTCATCCTGCTTTTCCTCAAACAGGATCCGGCAGCAGCGCTGGGAGTATTTCAGATGGATCCCCCAGTACTCCGTCTCCTCCACAAAGTTACTGGGACATACCTCATCCATTATCCACAGGACCCCACTGCAATAGAAATGGAAGATGTAGTGGAAAATGGAAGGATCTCTGTCGAAGAAGTACTCGTTCTTCTGCACTGAGTAGTCATCGCAGAGCTGCATCTTCTTCGTAGGGTCGGTATAAAGGGCCAGCTTCCCAAGCCTGGTGATGGGATACTGGGCCGCCACCTTGCAAGCGATCTGGAACAACTGGCCACCCACGTTGATGTTGAGCAGGTACTTGTTCCTTCGGACAGGAGTCTTGCTTTTCTCCTCGCTTCTGTCCATCATGTTCTGCATGGAACTCCATTGCTTCACCAGGCTGTCCTGCGCAAAGGGGATGTGGACCTCCTCCTCCTCTGGCGTCTGGCAGCAGCCCCTGCGGTCCCCTATCTTCAGGCTGGCCGACAGACTTGCACGCCTCATCCCCAGCTGCCTCATGGTGCCCGACCCTGCCAAGCGGCGATTCCCGTTACGGGCCGGGGGGCAGCAGCCCCCAATGCATGGGGATGCTCCCACTGGGCGCAGGCTGGCGGGGACGGGCACCGGGAGCTCAGAGGAGCGGTGGTGAGCTGCTAGCCCAGTGGGCACTGGCCATGTCACTGTGCCGTGTGGCACCCGCCAGGTCCCAAAGCCGATTGCTTATCAGCTTGTGCTTTGCATTGTAGGAGTCGGAGGCAGCTAAGTGTCTGTTCCTTAAGACAATAATGAGATTGAAGCACCAGCCCTTTATGTAAGCGACTATTTCCAGCTCTGCGCTTTTCTTTTTCCTTATTCTGTTCTTATTAGCGTTTGTCACACGCTACCCTGTTCCCAAGGAGGGCATCCAGGACAGCAAGTTGAAAGGAGAGCGTGAACTTGCCTTGGTTTAACCCTGGAAGCCCTCCCTTGCCAGGCACGGAACGGTGCAGACACGCAGGATTTGTACCAGCTTTGTACCCCCACAGCAGATGCTGCTCTGGGCACCGGTCCTTCATTAAGCACACAAGCGCTAATGCAGCTGCCCCTGACCTGTCAGCTGTCACAGCCTAGAGGAGGGAAATGGCTGTGACCCCCCAGCTCGTCCCTCAAAACCCCCCAGCACAGATTTGCAGGGAAGAGGTGAAGGAACAGCCTCACCCTCCGTGCGGTGCCTGAGCGGGTCCCGGCGTGACCGGCTGCTCCCGTACCGGTGCCTGGTGCCACCGGCTCCCCACACCGGCTCCAGTGCCCCACAGCAGGGGCAGGAACATGGAACAGGGCTCCAGAGGTGCAAGCATCCAGCAGAAGCCCCCCTTGAACTACTGGAATTGAAGAGGAGGCAATAATCCTGGGGATTCACAAGTAAAAGGGGAACCAAGGTTAAACACACCCATCTTTGATGTCTCACCCTGGAACACAACCCCACCTGAGCACCTAAAACATCCCGTTGATTTCCATGAACTGATCTAATTAACTACAGAGACCCAGAGCACAAAGCTGCTCTGAGGCTGAAAAGCAGCTCAGGCTCCGCTACAATTGAAGCCTCTGAGCCTGGGGATTAGGAAAACAAAACCGCTTCTGGCACCAGACAGAGGAAGGGAAATTGCTGTCACAAACATGGCCCCAAGTTTTGGCACAAGATCCATAAAAATGTCTTTCTTGCAACCCTGAGACACCCAGCTTGGGGGATCCATAAAGCAAAACCCACAGGACCTTGCAGCGGGAAGAGGCTGCCAGCGCCCAGTTTGCCCAGCAGCTTTGCTCCCATCACACAGCATGAGGGCTCTGCCCTGTGCGACAGGGCAGCCAGTCTGGGCTCAGCTTGAGCTCAGAGGATGACGTGGGACAGACTGGCAAGAGGTGACCTCCACCACATGGCCCCGACAGCACAGGGACCCTGTCTAGGGCTGAGCTGGGATTTCTGAGGCACCCTGCTGCTCCAATGGGTGCCCCGCTCCATCCACTTGCTCTAATACAGAAAAACAAGCTCACACAGCCTGAAGTTTTTCACCTTGTCCTTGACGAAGCTTTCCACCCATCATCTATTCCGCAGGAGCACCCCGGTGCCAGCTGTGCCTCCCATCTCCACCCCCTCCATTCACTCTGCTCCCCAGATTTCACTTTTTCTATCACAGCCGAGGGGTGCTAGAGTCACTCCAGCCCCAGGCAGGCACAGCAGAACCCACCTTCCCTACTGCCAGCCCACCCACCGTGAGTCCTCTTTCCCAGGACGTGACAATCTGAAGGTGGTGCGGTCCCCAGCTTCCAAACTACAGAATTCAAGCAAATGCACAAATCCAAGAAAAACAAATAAATACATAAAAAATAATCGAGAAACTTCTTCAAGTTCTTTATTCTCCCGTGGTGTTCACCAACAGCTTCCTCCAATTGTCCCTACGGAAAGAGGAGCAAGGTTGCGTGCAGCCTCTTGCAAATGACCTCTTGGTACTAAAACTAGCAGCACCAGAATAACTCGGGACTCCACACCATAACATACAGGTTTTTCCTGGGGGATACAGCAGCGCACACGCACTACCCAGGAGTGGAAGGCTCCTGCTCTAAGGCTGATGACCGGTGTCTGCTTGGCAAGTTCTCCCCTTCAAGGCACAGAGATCAGCAGCCAAGGCAGCAGCTGTCCAGCTTTTTTGTCCAGCTTTTGTGCACTTAGTGAACACTCGTGCAAGAAGTACGTGGTCAGCACTGGAGGCACTTGTCAGCAATCTTCTGAAGTGTATACAGCACTGCGCAGTTTAGAAAGCACTACCCATGCCACAATGCACAGACAGCATTTCATCCAAGACATGAGTTATTTCAAGCTGCCAAAAAAACCCACCACCCAAACAAAAAAAAAACAAAAAAAAAAAAGGCTGAACACTCAAAAACTCATAGAAACACAGAATGGTTTGGGTTGGAAGGGACCTTTAAAAATCGAGCTCCAGCTCCTCTGCTGTGGGCAGGGACATCTTCCACCAGCCCAGGTTGCTCCAACCTGGCCTTGAACACTTCCAGGGACGGGGCATCCAAGCTGCTCCGGGCATCCTCACGGTAAAACATTTCTTCCTTATGTCCAATCCAAATCTACGCTCTTTCAGTTTATAATTGTTGCCACTCATCCTGTTGCTACAGGGCTTGGTAAAAAGCCTCTCTCCATCTCTCTTACAAGCCGACTTTATATATCAAAAAGGCTCAGCGAGGTCTCCCCAGAGCCTTCTCTTCTCCAAGAAGATCAGGATCTTCTCCAGGGATCACCCTGACCAAGAGGCAGGACCTTGCACTTGACCTTATTGAACTTCATGGAGTTCCCATGGCTCCCCCCCTCCAGTTGGCATCCCCTCCCTCAGGGGGATCAAGTGGTCACTCAGACCTGGTGTTACCCACAGACTTGCTAGGGGCACACTCAATCCCACTCCACACACCACTGGGGAAGATATTAAGTAGCATTGGTCCCAGTACAGACCCTTGAAGGACACCGCTCATGTCGCAACAGTTTTAAGGAAGGCACCACTAACAGCGTTAAGAGAAGCAACATGGAATTGTTTAGGTTGGAAAAGACCTTTAAGATCATCAAGTCCAACCATTAACCCAGCACTGCCAAGCCACCACTGAACCATGTCCCCCAAGGGCCGTGTCTCTACATATTTTAAATACCTCCAGGGATGGTGACTCCACCACCTCCCTGGGCAGCGTGTTCCAATGCTTAGTAACCCTTTTGGTGAAGAATTTTTTCCTACTAACCCATATAAATTCCCCCGGTGAAATTTGAGGCCCTTTCCTCTTGTTCTGTCGCTTGTTACCTGGGAGAAGAGACCAGCCCCCACCTCGCTACAGCCCCTTGTCAGGGGGTTGCAGAGAGCAAGGAGGTCTCTGCTCACCCTCCTTTTCTCCAGGCTGAACACCCCAGAGCAGTTTAGGAGTTCAGCACTGGGATGGAAAGTGCCGTTCTGCAGAGGATGGAGACCTTCTGCAGAGGATGGAGACCTTCTGCAGAGGATGGAGATGCTGGTGGGAGGCAGCGTGCTGAGCAGCTGGCTCGGGGCAGCGGTGCAAAGCCAGAGCAGGCAGGATGCTTTTCAGCACATGGGACTGAGCGGCACCAAAACACCAGCGCAAACATGGAGTATGTGTCCATGTGGAGTCACTGAGCTCCTGCTGAAATGGATAAGGAAGTGCCTATTCCCTGACAAAATCCAGGGGGGAGAACGGAGCAGGTGAAAAAAAGTCTCTTGGCTGGAAGTGGGAGGAAACAATCGCACCTGTCATTTCATGGAGAATAAAAGCTTTGCATCCAAGGCCACACTGGTGATAATCAGCATTAACAGCCTTTGGAGGCAAGAACAAGGAAGAAATTTCTGCCACCTTTCTGAGAGATGACTTCCCAGCACTGGGGAAGGTCAGAGCCCAAGCAGTCCCCCAATCTAAGACCAGTTTCCAAGGGGAGTATCCTCTTGCTATTCCAGTGTAACGACCCAGACTTGAGAGCTTATGTCCAATTCAGTCAGCTTCTGTGGTGAGCAGGAGGGAGACCAGGCTAACCCCATCTTCCCACCTCGTCGTAAGGATCCCTGCCACAAGAACAGAAAAATCCCCAGTTATTGACAATGCTTTGGCCAGAAACCTGGTTCGACTTCTGTTTGTGCAAAGTAGGGGAAAACCACCCATGCCGGATCATCAGTATCTCACGAGTGCTCAGCATCCTCGGCAGCAGAGGAGGGACGGGGACCAGCTCATCGCTTTCGGAAGAAGCCAGCACCTTCTCAGATGAGGCTGTGCAACTATCCCTGCAGTTCAGCAAGAGCACTCGTGCCTGATGGCGAGGAAGGAAGGTAAGGCAGGATGAAACCCCAAGCATGTGGGTGACCAGCAACAGGAACAGCTGGGAAAAGCTACGCTCAGAGGGGAAAGTTCTAGAAGCTAGAAACACAGGGCAAGGAGGCATTTCTCCCTCACGCCCAGAGAGCAGAGGGGATGCAAGAAACTTACCCTTGGGGAAATGAGCCTGTCTGGCTCTTGTCAGGCACCAGCTGCTCCCTGGATGTTTTTTCAAGCCTGAAGACGTCGGGTCTGGTTTTTGCTTTGGAGAAGCCCCAGACAGCGATAGAACCTGCAGCGACCAGGATGCTGAGGAGCACTAGAGGAGAGCGCACATGCAGAGAACCACTCACTGCACCCGCTCAGCACCGCCGGCCAACAGCCTGGGACCAGCAGCTTCCCTCGAGGTTAAGGGATGGAGGGAAGGGAAGTGTTAGTGCCAGACCACAGGGAATAACAGCCTTTCCAAGGACACAGTGCCCTCGAGCCAGATAAATGACTACGCTACGGTGTAAGGCCTTGCTTAGCCCCCCTGCCCAAACGAAAGCAGCTCCTGAGACAGGTCTGGAATTAATTCCATCGGGATACTTGGTTTAGATCCCAAGCCCACGATGCAGCGCTCGGTCTCCCATACCTGCAACAACCAAGATCCACAGGCAGCCTTGGCTCCTGGCTGGCACAGAGTCCCCCGGCGCAGCTGAAGCCTCTGTGAGGAAAAAGCATGAAATCCATCGAGCTTCCAGCTCGCCTCACCGTTGGCATCCACCGATCCCAACCTGGCTGAGCTCCCAGTTTCAGGAGGGCCAACGGCAGTTTTCAGTGTAAGCAACCTTATCTCCCCTTGGCACCATTAGCCCACATCAAAGGAAAAACTGGAAAACGCCTAAGAGGGAAGGCTGGGAAGTTTTCCACTGTAGCTGCAGCATCCCAACCTGTCCTCGTGGCATCAGGATACCCCAACTGCGGCCAAAGCAACGGGGTCCCTGCAGCACCTCCAGGACTGTCTTTACTGGTGGGGTCGGTGGAAGGGCAGCGAGCACAGATGGCCCCCAGGACCATCTGTGCCCGTAGGGACCCGGAGTGTCCCCCCGCCTCGGGGCAGCTCAGGAGGGAGAGGCGCTTCCCAAGGGGGTCCCGGGGTGTTCGGGCGCCCCCAAAGCGGCATTGCCCCGTCCGTGCCTCCCCACCCAGGGCAAGCGGTGGGCTCAGGGGGCTACAGCCGACGGCGCTGAAGGGCTTCGGTCCGGCTCACACGCCCCCCCCCGCCCCGCCCCGAGCACAACCGGTGCTCCCGCACCCCCCCCTGCCCCAGCCCCGCACCTGCACTGCCGGTGGGCGGCACGGCCGAGCCCCACGGGGGTGTCGCTCGGGCGCCCGCAGGGCTCGGTTCCACCGCGGTGGCCGTCGCGCAGTCCCACTCGTCGCCCTCATCCTCGCAGTCGGGGTGCCCGTCGCACAGCCAGTCCCGGGGGAAGCACCGGGCGCCGGGCGCGCACTGGAAACGGTCCGGGGGGCAGGCGGGCGGCGATGCTGCGGGGGGCGCCAGGCGCTCAGGGGGCGCGAGGCAGCCACGGGACCCCCCGCCCCGGCCGCTGCCCGCCGAGATCCCCCCCCACCCCGGACCCCCCCCCCCCGCCGCCCGCCGAGATCCCCCCCCACCCCGGACCCCCCCCCCCCGCCCGCCAGCCCCCCCCCCCGCCCGCCGGATCCCGCGCGCAGGGCGTACGAGTGCACCAGCCAATAAGAGCGAAGGGCACGCGCGCGGGGAGCCAATAGGCACACAGTGCGGCCGCAGGCACGCCCCCTGGAGGCCCCGCTCACCGTTCCCCGGCGGCGGCAGCACCAGCACCGGCGGAGGAGGCAGCACCAGCAGCACCAGCAGCAGCAGCACCACCAGCACCAGCGGCAGCACCAGCGCCCTCCACGCCATCCCGCGGGCCCGCGGCCACCGCCCCTACCGCCCCTATAAAGCCGGCCGCGCGTGGCAGGGCGCGTGCGCGGGCTAGCACCGCCACCAAGGGGGCGCCCGGCAAGGCGGGGCGCAGGCGCGTGCCCTTGAAGAGGCCCCGCCCCCCCCCCCCCCCGCGCCCGCTGTAGCGGGGCCCTGCCCTGCCCGCGGGGCCTCCGCGGGGCCCTGCCCTGCTGCCTGCGGGCCACCAGGTGCCTCACCGCCTCCCTCGGCTCCATGGGAAGGCAGGCGCGCCCCCCAGGCAGCCAGGGCCCTGAGCCAGCCTGCCCTGCTCGTCCCCAGCTCACTTCAGCCTCGGCTGCCTTGGAGCCCAGCTCCACCTGCGCTCCTCCCTGCTTCTGTTTTTAAGGGCTTTTTAAACCTTCCCCTTGAGGCAGTGAGCTGAAAGTGCTGCTGGCGGGCAGATGACTGGGCAAAGGCCTGGTGTAAACGCACTGGCACTCCTCCGGTGCCCAACAGCTCCAGGGAACATGCACAGAATCCAGCAGTTCGCTGAAAAACAACCAGCGTAGCTCACTGCAACTGCCAGGTCATCACAGCGTGAGCCCAGGTGACCTGTTGTCATTGGCGCTGGACTACAGCGCTCAGCATCTGCAGCAGCACAGCTTGGGCAGGATATCAGGCAATTGCAGAAAGAGTGCCGCAGGCTACTTAATTCGCGCCTCATCACAAGATTGGAGTGTCAGGTCCTTTATGGCTAGGGTGTTTCACACAGCTCTGTCCTGAAGTGGTATCTCGGCTGTAGCTTACAAATCCACTGAGCCTAAGCTCAAATATGCGTACTATGTTGCTGTCCCTTCAAGAAAACCTTATACCCAAAGATTACCAATATTAGAGTAGCAATCTGGATAATTTAAATAGAACAGACAAAAGGGGTGGGAAAGGGGATAACCACAGCTCTAAATATATTTATTAGTCATGCATTATCAGCACTAGGCCAAGTTCCACACAGCATCACTGTAGCAAAATCCACCACAGGCATTCCTATTAGAGTGCTGCTTCATAATGAACTGCGACCTGCACATCCAGCCTCATCACGCTTTATTTCTCACAAATAGGGCTGGTCTTTTGAAATTTCCCACCTCTTAAGCGCTGGTCCTGGCGTCACTGGTTTTTTCTCAGCTGCTGACACTGCAGAGCCTGAACTGGGATAGAGGAAGGAAGAGAGAGAAGAGCCTTTAGTAACACTACGAAAGCCTGATTTAATCAGGAGCATAGGTTTTGTTAGAGCTAGAGCACTTTGTTAAGTCAGCTTCCAGCCACCTCGTTAATTCCAGCAAAGACTTAGCCCAGCGTTCTTTGATGACCTGGGAAACCCAATACTGATTATTGCAAGACTTTTGCACTTCTAGCATAAATCGGACAAGGCTCGCAGCAGCTCAGCCCCAACAGCTGCAGCAGCGCTGCGGGACCCACTGGGCCGGACCCACCTGCCAGCCTGCGCCCCCGCAGCAAGGGTCTTCTGCGCCGCCACGACCACGATGGGCGGCAGAGACTCTCGGCGTCCGTCCCGGCTGCAGTAATAGTTACCGGCGAACTTGTGGCTGGGGCCCACCGGGAGCCGAGGCGGCGGCTGGGTTCTAGACAGAGAACGGTTCCAGAGCGTCAGCGGCGGCCGGCGAGCCTCAGCGCTCAGGCCGAAACGCGCGGCCCGGCCCGCCCCGCCGGCACCTCTTGGAGATCTCCGTGTAGCGCAGCGGCAGCTTGGCCTGCAGGTTCCGCTGCAAGGCAAGGCGACAGCGTCTCAGGCGGCGCCGGGCACCGCTCCCCCCGCGGGCCACTGCCCGACTGCGCGAGGCATCGCAGAGCGGCGCCCGGGGCCCCCCTTACCCCCGCCAAGAAATTGCGGAAGCGCTGGATGAGGCGAGTGGCGGTCGCCATCTTAGCCGCTGTGAAGGACAGGGGTGCCGCGGGGGGTGCCGGGAGCGCGCGGGGCACGCTGGGTCTCGCGAGACTTGGCGCTATATAAGGCAGCTCGGGGCAGAGCCACCCCCTTCCCGAGCCGCGGAGCCGCCATGGACACGAGTCGCGTGCAGCCCATCAAGCTGGCCAGGGTAGGGGGCTGGGGGGCGCTGGGGGCGGGGGGGCGCGGACCGGGGGCGTGCGCTCACCCTCTGCTTCCTCCTTGCAGGTCACCAAGGTGCTGGGCCGGACCGGCTCGCAGGGGCAGTGCACGCAGGTGAGTGGGCCTGGGCCTGGGCCTCGGCCTCGGCCTAGCTGGGTCTGGGCCCGGGCGGGGAGCGGCGCCACTGGGCCGGCCTGACGCCGTCTTGGCCCGCAGGTGCGTGTGGAGTTCATGGATGACACGAGCCGCTCCATCATCCGCAATGTGAAGGGGCCGGTGCGCGAGGGCGACGTCCTCACCCTGCTGGAGTCAGAACGCGAGGCCCGGCGGCTGCGCTGAGCCCCTCTCGGGGCCGCCCCCCACCCCGCGGCCCCCCTGGCCACTGTCACCTTAGCCTGGGCGGCACTCTGCTGCGGGTGATGGAGCCTTACAGCATTTGCTTGGAGTCACCTGCAGACACTCGCTAGGCTGGATGTGGGTCGTGGATGGAGAGGAGTGTGGTGGTAGTGGTGTTCCTGCAATAAAGAGCTTTTTTGGTAGCCCCTTGCCCAGGTCTCGCTTATTGAATGTGCGAGCACTCTATTTATGCACCTACCTCCAGTTGTTGCGTTCAGCAGAGGCCCAAAAGCTCATTGCTGGGGTTACACATGATGCCTTACAGTGTAATCTTGCTGTGCTCTTGCATTTTTATAAACTTGTTACAACGAAAATAACTTTTCATTACAGCAACCTTAATCCTGACTTCTCCGGTAAGCATTTTACTGTATGTAACTGGTAACGAGTCACTGCCAAACTTACTGGACTTAGGTGGATTTTAATTGCAAGTTGAAAGTCAAGCTTTGTACCAGCTTGCAAAGCAGCAGCCTGCTGCTTCTGTCTTTCTGTCCTCAGTAAGCTATTCTATAAATGCTACTATAAATACACTTGCTGGCTGTCTTTCTTGGCAGTCACCCACAGTGAGCGTGTGTTTCTCTCCCCTTACAGGAGTTTGTAAATCAATTTCACTTATTTTCTTATTCAGCTTTCCCTTCCACCACACAATTAGCTAGAAAGATTTATTGGTTTAGGCTACTACATAAAGTAAAAGTGAAGCTGAAAGGATTAGGAATAAGCCTGGAAACTGTCACAGTTCAAGGGCTGATTTTTAAGTGCTGGTATTTTCCCTCTGGTAATAGAACGATACTGGTTTGTGGTGTGTTTGAACAGAGTGGGGTCTGTAGCTCCTGATCCTGCAGTCTTGATGGCAGTGTTCTTCATTCTTCAGTATCCTGAACTTTCTTAAGCCCCTTCAGTGGCAGGTGGGATTGAGGGTTTGAGTATCCTAAAGCTGAGGAGAGCACTTCTGGAACAGATGTTTGGATCACTGAACTTAGGCAGATAGTGAGGATTGCTGTTAGGGCTGGTGTTGAAAGAGCATTTGTGGTTTTTCCTTTCTCCCTCCTGTAGGTCTTAGCTCATGGGTGGCCTGAGGTGGATTTTGTGCTCTGGAGAAAGCCCTTGTCAGTATGTGCTTGTGTTCCTGCTTGATCTAGTTCTTTGGTGGTGGTTCTATTTCAGAGCATTGGGTGAATTTGAACTCCCCTGATTCATGTGGCCCAGCAGAGCTCTAGGGAATGAGCGCAAGAAGTCCTGCTTGGAATTTACTTCTCAGGTTGCTGTGTGTTCCCTGCACAGCTTTAGCAATGACCAAAGAGCTCTGGTAGCTGCCAGGCCTTACTGTGCTGCGTGACCAAGACAGGAGTGTTGGTGAGTTGGTGGCCAGACAGAAGCAAACTTGCAGCAGGGGTGGCTCAGAGCAGCTGTAGCCCTTTGCAGACATCCCTGTGGGGTCAACGTGGCCCTTGGCTGTGTGAGGAGGGAGGTGATGTTCCATCCCCACTCTGTCTGATGATTGCCCTTTAATAATGCAGCTTAATATCAGAGTATCTTAATACCAGGGTGAACCAAGGGTAGTGAAGGGCTACACTTGGTCCCAGTATCCCGTTTGGTCCTGTCCACTGAAACAGTGGGTACCTGACTGGGATAACTGAACTGGAAGAACACCAGAGCGATGGATGTAGCCTTTTCATAAACTTGCAGGGAGTTAACTGAGGTGTGGGGGCTGTGCTGGGCTGTTGCTCTGCTGAAGCTGTTCTGGGGGTTTTATCTGGAGCCAGAAAAAGAGGCAGGAGACTGGTGATGGTCACTGTAATATTTCAAAATAATTTTACTTTAAATTTTATTTATATCTTAAAAATAAACATCAGTATTAAAATATCAGTAAACCTGTGAGACCAAAGCAGTGAGTATGGCATACATAAGGAGTA
The DNA here is from genome assembly GCF_023638135.1 of Falco biarmicus. Lineage (NCBI taxonomy): Eukaryota > Metazoa > Chordata > Aves > Falconiformes > Falconidae > Falco > Falco biarmicus. Next base: position 66,252,584 of record NC_079291.1, read on the forward strand.
GCATACTAGAGTGGCTGTGAGCATTGTGTATTAACTTCAGTGCAAAGCCGAAACGGGCACGCTGTGAGGGCAGTGGCATTTGCCCAGAACAAGTTTCTTGGGAGTGTTTCCTGGCTTAGTATAGCTCGGGCCAGGCCTCGGTGAGGCAAGATGGATGGTGGGGAAAACTGGGCCAAGGAGCAGCAGTGGGGGCTGTGACACACTTCGACCTCTGTGAAGGAATCAGAGCTGAGCTGGCTTCACGTGCAAAAGCCTCTTTCCTCTGGGGGTCCCTAATCCTTACCTTGTCCCCACCCCCCCTGGCGCACACACACTTGCACAGATGCACACACGTCCTCTGACATACACATCCACCTCCACAGGCCCTGGGCTCTCTGAGCTCTTCCTATCTTTTTTTTCCTTTTTTTTTCCTGGAGCTATCCTTGGCTGCTCCTCTGCCCTCTGGAAAGGAAAGGTGGGCAGAGGGACTCAGCTGTGGGCTCTGATTGCCTTTGCAAAAAAACTTTCGCATTGCCAAAAAAACTGGCTATGAGACTGTTTGTTTGACATGGGAGATGCTCAGGAGGCAGCTGCTCTCCCAGCTCCCCGTGCTGGGTATTGGCTGGCCAGTCTCAGTCCCTAAATGCGTTCTTGGCTCCAGCCCCCAGTACCCAGAAGTCTTGCTCCCATTGAGCTAGTCAAGTCACCGAGTGATTTCACGTTGAACTCCATCTTTTTGACCAAGAAATACAATTATTTTTTTTTTTTGCTTTGTGTGCATGTGCTAGAAAGAACTCAAGATTTCAGCAAGGAAAGGAAATGCCAGAAAAGAAGGGCAAGCATTTCAGTCTGGAAGTGCTCCCAGCCTGCATCTGAGGCAGCATTTAACCAGGGAGTTTGTGTCCCTTCTCCCATCACTGCATAGGACCCTCCTGCTGAGCACCGCTCCCCTGCCAGCACCATCCAGGAGCTGACCCTCTCCCTCCTGCAGCCCTGCTCGCTGTCACCAGCTCCGCTGCCTTCCCGCAGCTGCTGCCCAGTGCTGGCTAAGAGCAGAAACCAGGTGCTGTTTCTGCTGGGTTTGTTTTCTTGCGGTGGGTCCTGAGGTGGCACAGTTGCGGTGGGGAGCAGAGGGGATGGGGCTGGCTTCCACGTGCTGTGTTTCTCACACTGAGGTCACTTGATGGAATGAGGTGGGCCACTTCCAGCACTGGAGACGGGCGAGTGAGGCCCAGGGATGGTGCGTGCTCCATTAACAGGAGGATTAAAGCATCTGCAGCTGTGGAGAGTGATTTGGCACACAAAGGAGTAGCAGGTGAGGGGACATAAATTACTGCCCAGTGCTGCTGGTGGCTGGCTGGCACGCAGCTGGTCCCTGGCTGGATCCCAGGGTCGCTCTAATTTGGTTTCTTTGGGCTCCCAGGGCTCTTCGTGGTTGTCGGTGATGTCCCCTGCCACAGAGAGAGCACAGTCATGAAATGTCACCAGAGACCCCTTCAGCGACTCCTGCTCAGGGCTGGCCAGGCTGGTTCCCTGCTGCTGAGGACACACTGAGCGCATGGCACCGGGGACGCTCTGCTCTCGCCCCTGCAGCCCCTTCCTGGGGAGCATTGTCTGTGTCCCAGCCCTGACCCTCCTACAGGGCCACCTGCCCACCATGCAGCTGAGCCGGTGGCGTGGTGCCACCCCAGTGGCCCTTGTTGGGGACAAGGCAGGTGGCCGGAGCCATGGTACTCACAGGCAGCTGCACCTTTGTGCCGTTGAGGTGGGCGTAGAGGAGCACAGCGATGTTGCTGTGCCCAGCCTCCAGCGCTATGGCGACGGCGTTGTTACCATCCTGAAAAAGGAAGGGAGAGCGCTGGGAAGAGGTTTGGGGACAGGACATGGGGTGGGCAGCTGTGCCCCGGCCCCAGCAGTGGAGGCTTACGCTGTCCACGATGGAGATGTCACAGGTGGGCTGAGCCAGCAGCAGCTTCACTGTCTCTACCCGGCCGTGCTCGCAGGCACACATCAGCGCGGTTGAGCCCTCCTCATCCTGCAGGTTCACGTCCGCTCCGCAGGCGAGCAGGGCTTCCACCATCTCCTGCCGGCCGTGGCTGACAGCCAGCATCAGCGCTGTCTGGCCAGCCTGCAAGGCAAGGGACACTGCCAAGCTGCTCCTGCCCTGGCTGTGCCACCTCCTCTTCCCACTGCCCCGGGGAGGGACCGCCGCTGTCCGCAGCGCCCACAGGGTCTCTGAGCACCTCCCTGACTGGAGATGAGCCATGGATGAGACCCGAGAGCCCTGAGGCCAGGCAGAAGTTGCTCCTAATGTGATGCCCTCCCCATGTACTGCCCCCTCAAGGTTTTGGAACCACAGTCCTGCCCTTGGAGCCAAGCATGGCCCTGGCCGTTGCTTGGGGGTGGGGGGAAAGGGTCAGGATGAGGTGGCCCCCAGCCTGCACCAACCTGGCTGGCCTTGGCGTTGACGTTGCCCATGCTGAAAAGCCTCCTGACCACGTTCATGTCGTCCTCCTGCTCGACGGCCGCCAGCGCTGCCAGCATGAGAGCGGTGTAGCCAGCTTTGTTCTGGTGGTCCACGTTACAGACCCCTGCGGGGATGGGCAGAGCCAAGGGGCTCAGGGTGCTGTGGGGCCAGTGGGAGGCACAGACTGAGTGACGCGTCTGGCTCCCACCCTGCACCACGGGCACAGACCTGCTGGTAGGTTTCACCCCCCACCCCACCCCCCGCCCCCATTCAATCTGGGCTGGCGTGGCTGCCCACTCCCCCCTACCTGTGCACGGACACAGCCCAGGGGAGACCCCCCCACCCTGCTGCTGGCACCTGCTCCCTATGCTTGGCATGGCCAGGATGGGATTCAGGCATGGAGCGGGATGGTGGCAGAGGGACGTTTCTGGAGCGGTGGCACTGACCTGTGTCCAGCAGCAGCCGCACGATGTGGAAGTTGGAGTGGGAGACGCTGTAGTGCAGGGCCGTGTTGCCGTTGCCGTCTGCCAGGTTCACCACATGGGCCAGGAGAGCTGGCGAGACCTCGGCAAAGGCCAGGAGGTGGTTGGCGACCGTGTCGGGGGTGGACACCTTCTGGCTGGACAGACGGAACCACTCCTGCAGGACCAGGCTGCTGCTGGCGAGCTGTGGGGGGGCGAGCGGCACTGAGCCAGGACCATAGCAACCCCCCCCCCCCAGCCTCTGCGTGACCTCCGGCACCCACCCCCCTGCTCCAGAGGGGACCGGGTGAAGGCAGGACCCTGAAACCCCGAAATCACGCTGGGATGGCCTGAGTCCACGTGGGTTTTGGGGTCCCTGGAGCAAAGGGGCTGTGTTGTGGGGGAAGGTTCAGAACTGGGCTTTGCTGACCCGTATTTGAGGGGGGCAAGCCCTCCCACCCACAGCACCCCACTTACCACCTCTTTGCTCTTGGTGGCACTGGGGTGGCCCAGGTGGGTCTTGACGATGAGGCATGCCTCCCGCATCCTGGGGCTCAGCTCAAACCTGGCGAGAGCACGAGGGTGGCTGGGGGGGGGCGGGGGGCTGCATCGTCCCACCTAACCCACACAGGCAAGGGGTCTCCCCATGTCCCCCCGCGGAGGTTTAGCTCCGCTCCCCAATGCCCGTGAGCCTCCGGTGAGCTCCCCGGGGTGCAACATCCAGCCCAGCAGCTGCACCCCCCGCTGAACCGAGCCTTACACGGGTGTGCTCAGGCCCCATTTACCCATTTTTAGGCCGTTTTTTTTTCCTTTTATTGAAAAGTGCCATAAAGAGCTGTTGGTATTTTTTTGTTCCCTTCCAAACTATCTTCTCCAGCAAAGAGGCATCGGGGGCCTCAGGATCATCCTTTCCTTAGCAGAGCCAAGAATCTGGAAGGACTTTTTCCTGCCAAATGGTTTCTGCAGGAGCCCAGGGTGTTTTTCCCAGCGGCTGCTCTGAACCAGGGCAGACACCCCGAGTCGGCAGGGCCAGTGCCAGCCCGCGGCTCCCAGCTGCACAGGGCGACGGAGCCTTTCCCCTTGGCACTTACTTTTCCTTCACCACCGGGGTCTCCAGCAGGGTCCCACCAGCCCCCTCATGCTCCTGGCCTGGCTTGTGCTCGCCTTCCCCAACCTCCTCATCCGAGGTGTCCATGTCCCCAATCTCCTCGCTGTCAGAGCTGTCAGCTGAAGCCTTCTCAGAGGAGCTGTCTCCTTCCTCCTCCTCCTCGCTGGATGTGCTCTCGTACCTGCACAGAGGGAGGATGCTCAGCAGCAACACGGCACCTGGCTGGTCCCTTCCAGGTCCCCCCACTGCAGCTGCCCCCAGCCCAGGATGGGGATGCTGGGGAGGGGGCAGGAGACCCTCAGCACATACTCCCCGTTCAGCACGCCCACAAACTGCAGGCTCTTCTTGCTGCCCTCGGCCTCGCTCCGGGGGGGACCGTCCCGCTTCTTCATGATGGACTTCAGGGCTCCTGGGGGCAGAGAGATAGGCGTTAGGGACCAGGCACCCCAAACCCCAGGGCAGGCATGGGAGGGCCACGGGCAGAGCCGAGGCAGCTGCTGTGACACAGGTAGCGTTGGCCCTGCAGACGCTGTCCCCAACAGGGTCCCCCTCTACCTTCCCACGGGAATATCCCAACCCAGATCTTGGTGTCAACCCTGGCGCCAACTCACCAGCCGCAGGGCTTGGTCCAGCTCCGCCATCCCGCACCAGGGACGGGTCCTGGCTGCTGTGCGTCGTCTCTGGCGTGGCTGCCCTGGGGTCCGGGCACTGGCACATACCCCCCATGGCTCCTGCGCCCTGTGCCGAGGGGCTGCTTGAGGCATCACCTGCCCTGGGATCCGGCTCCTCGCCCACCGGGACGGCACTGCCCACGTCGGTCTGGCTGCCCTTGTCTTCGCGCTGGGCAGCTGAATCAGGTCCGACCGCCACATCCCGCCCATCGGGGCGGCAGCCCACCCCGATGCAGCTGGTCGGTGGGCAGCACTCCACACCCGCCTCTGCCGTCTCTGGGGGGTCGCCGGCTGCCCGGCTCTGTGTCGCCACTGCCGCTTCCACCAGCGCCTCGGCCACCTGCGGCTTGGCTGTCACCTCCTTGTCCAGCCGCCCGTGGGGCCGGCGGGCGCACACCTCCAGCCGCAGCTCCTCCAGCTCCCGCGTGGCCTCCCGCAGGTGCCCCTCCATCAGGGCGATCACCTCCTTCTGGTGCCCCACCGTCTGCTGCAGCAGCTCCAGCTCCCGCTCCACCTCGCTGGCCAGCCCCAGCGAGGACTCCAGCACCCAGACGCCCACGTCCCTGCGCTCCCTCACCCCACCGTCCGGCACGTCACCGCGGTAGTAGAAGACTGCATCGGTCATGGCCCGGTCCTCGCCCACCGCCACGGAGCGGCACGGCCTCTCGGCAGCCCTGGGGCTCCTGCCTGGCCAAGCCCTGCTGCCCCGCTCCGGCACGGCCAGCTTCTCCGTCAGCTTCCTCAGCTCCGCGATCTTGCTCGCTCGCCCCTTCGCTGGCTCTGCTTCGCTCTCTGGCCCACCTTGGGGTGGCTCCTCGCCCCCTGCCACCGCCTCGGAGCCAGGGGGGTGGCAAAAAGCCTCGCCGGGCTCCACTGACAGCTTCTCCATCAGCTTTGCCTTCTCCTTCTTCAGCTCCGAGATCTGCATCTCCAGGAGGGGGATGGTTTTCACCTGCTCCTCCAGGTCCCGCAGCTGCTGCAGGGCTGCTGCCATCTGCTCCCGCACGTGCTGCAGCGGAGCAGCACTGAGCCCCGCCGCCGGCGTGCTGTGCCCCGAGCTGGCAGGGCTCGCCCGTCCCCAGCCCCCCTGGCCCTCGGCACCCACCGGCACCCAGGGGGACAGCTGACTGAGGGTGCCCAGCGGGCCACTGCGGGAGGGACCGCCAACATCCTGCAAATGGCCCTGCTCCTGCTCCAGCCTCCGGCTTGTTTCCAGCAAGGTCTTCTCCACCCGCGGGTTTCGCACGAGGTACTTGCGGGTGGGAGGTCGCAGCAGCCGCACTGGCGGTGGTGGCGAGACGGGGTGGGAGGTTGGCTTGTTCGGGGGCTCCGGGGGTGCCCGGCGGTGCGGGGACAGCAGCAGCGCGACCCTGCCCTCCTCACTGGCCGTGGAGGCCAGGGACTCGGTGGAGGTCCAGTCACTGGCCTGGCTGCTGGGGCTGCGCAGGGCGCTGGGCGGCTGCCGGGACCCTTTCACCCTGCGAGGCAGCGGCACTTTCTTCAGCGTTTGGCCGCTTTCAATGTCGTCAACGTATTTCAGGAAATCCAGGTCCAGGAGGAAACCGTAGGGGGTTTCCACTGAATATGAGCTCTTCTCCCCGTCATCCTGGTCCCGGTACAAGAAGGGGCCCCCGAGATCTGCAAAAGGAGCAGGGGCGGTTAGGCAGGGACCTGGTGGATTCAGGTGGGCTTTTCCATGGGGTCGTACCGGGATTGGCAGCCTCCAGCCCCCTCCCCACCGTGGTGCTGCTGGCAGCGGGCCCAGCAGATGGCCCGTCCCCAGCACCCTCGGTGCCGCTGGATGTCACAGGGCACCCACACTGTGCCAGGCTCGGTGCTGGGGTGAGAAAACCCACTGGGACAGGACGGGAACAGCTCAGCCCTGCCACTCCCGTGGTGTTCCTTCCACTGTCCCTTGTGACAACCGGCCCGGTGACAACCCCGGTCCCTTTACCTGGGAGGTTCTGGTTCAGGGGTGCAGGCTGAGCCATCTTCTCCCTGGGATGCTGCTGACCAGAAAACGATCAACCTGCAACAAAACCAGGGCCACGTCCAGCAAAACCCTGCAAACCGGGGGCTGGTGACCCCTACACTGCCACTAACCACCTCCCCCCAGCTGGGGAGCACCCTGCGGCCACCCCCTGCCATGTGCTGGCCCCCCTCGCCTCCCTCCAGCCCTGGTGCCACGAGGCTGGAGCTTTTGTTTGTACATTTAAGGAATGAAGGTTTCGCAGCCAGCGCTGGGACGGCTGCGGCGGCTGCGCTGCCAGCTCTGAGGGTGCAGAGTCATGAGTCAGAGCTCAGCCACACCAGGGGAGCAGGCTGGAAAAATAAAAAAAAAAAAAAAAAATTAAAAAAAAAAAAAAAAGGAGGCTGCAGCCTTTATGGATGCAGTTCTCAGCAGAGAAGTTTGCCTGGGATAAAGGGAATCGCTGCTTTTGCAAAGCTACGTGACCGCAGGCCACTGCCAGCACCTGGGCGCTGGGTGCGATGTCCATCCTCACCCCCCAGGCTGAGGACCGGTGACCCCCAGGAGGGACCTGGCTGCTTTTCCCTGTTGATAATGTGGGATAAGGCAAGACAGGAGGCAGGGGGGAATGGAAGTGAGAGCCTGGTTTTCCCAAGAGCCCGGCACAGGCACGCTGGAGGAGAGCCAGCAGGATGCAGCTGTGGTCCAGGGGTGAGCTCACGGCCTGGGGTGCCACCAGCATCTGGGTGCCAGGGCCCAGGTGGGAACACTCTTAGTGGGAGTGAGATGGGGGCAAACAACACCCCAGGAGCACACAGTGTCACCCACCAGATCCCCGCACAACCGGGACGCGGTGGCTCTGCCTGCGGGGCACAGGTGGCCATGGGGCTGTGCAGCTGTCGGCGGGCAAAGCATTTGGCACCAGGCTATTTTCGGAATAAAGCAGGGGAGGAGGCATGCCACAGAGGAAAGGCAGCTCAGGCACAGCCCTACGGAAAGCTGAGGCTCAGCGCTGCCCAGAGAAGGGCGCAGCATCTGGCCTTGGCTGTGGAGAAACACCCACATCCATCCCCAAATCCTCTGCCCATGACAACCAGAGGGTCCAGACTTTGCTAGCAGAGATGCTGTGGTCATCCCTGTCACATGGCCCAGCTGCGAGACGATGTGCCAGCCCCTGGCTCACACCCTCTGCCCATGACGATGCCGCCTGCTGCCTCCCCAGCCCCAGCTGATCTGCTGAGCCCACGGCTCGCCCTGACCATGCCAGAAGCTGGAGGAGTAGCCATGGCATGGGCAGCGCCAGGCCAGGCTCAGGTTGGACACCCAGGTGACAGGGCAGCTCCCCCTGGCCCCCGCCAGCCCTGCCAACCAACCCGCAGCCAACGCACATCCCAGCTTACACCTCCCCTGGGATCATCCCAGCTTCAAGACGGGATCCCTTCCACCTCCCGTGGGAACATCCCAGCTCCATGCTGGTAGCCCACCATCCTGTACCCCCAGCTTCATGCCTGAAAGGGTCTGCATCCCCAACCTCTGCTAATCCCTCTCATCCCACCAGTCACAAGGCTGGATCCTGGGGGCCTCCCACCCCTCTGCCAACCCACCCGCAGCCAACGCACATCCCAGCTTACACCGCCCATGGGAACATCCCAGCTCCATGCTGGTATCCCACCATTCTGTGCCCCCAGCTTCAGGCCTGAAAGGGTCTGCACGTCCCCCACCTCTGCTAATCCCTCCCATCCCGGGAAGCAGCCGGCTTCCTCCTCTGCAGGCCCTCGCTGCAGGTAATTAAACAGTGCCTGGGCCAGGACAAACTTCCCACCCGGCTCTGCGCACGCTGGAAATCAAACGGGAGGAAGAGGGAGAGCAACGGGAGCCAGAGCCAGCGGGAGCATTTCCTCGGGGGAAGCAGCCGGCAGCTCCCTTCCGCCGCCGGCCGGGTATTGTCCTGCACCAGGAAAAGCTGCCTCTGCCAGGATCCCTGCCCAGGGGTCTCCTGCGCTGTCCTGCTTGCGGCAAAGGTGCCCTTTCTGCCAGCATTGCCCCACTGTCCCCTCCGCTGACCCAGGGTCACACTGCTTGTCCCCTCCGCTGACCCAGGGACACACTGCTTGTCCCCTCTGTCACCTCACTCTACCCCTTCAGCCAATGCCAGCGGCTGCTGTCACCTGCGTGGCTGCGCTGCCCTGGAGGAGACCCCCCGCAGCTCCCCAGTGGCTCTCAACCCTCGTTGCTTTTGGGGCCAAAAGGATGGACTAGATCCAGCGCAGGAGCTTCTGCCTTCGCCCAACAAAGGGCAGGCCAGGTGATGGGACCTGTGGGCTCCCAACCACGTGCAAATGGCCCCGCGGACCCCACGATGTGTGAACCCTGATGGGGTCCCCCTGATGTGCAAACCCCCCTGGGGGCTCCGCCATGCACAGACCTCCTGGGAACCCCGTGATGCCGGCTCCCCCTGACACGCAAACTGCCCCTGGGTGCCGAGGTGAGGGGCAGGCTGGATTTGAGCTGGCTAGGACAGCAACCGAGGCAGATGGCCCTGGTGCGCAGCAGCAGTGAGAGGGTTAAGTCCCTGCACCCGCAGCCCAGGCACCAGCAGCACAAAGCCAGCCTTGTCCCCGGCTGGCCACCACCATCACTGCGGCACTGGTTCAAAGAGAAGCCGCTCCACCTGGGCTGACATCCCGACAGGGAAGAACGTGCCGGCCACTTCGGTGCCAAAGGCCGATTTTCAACAGTTTCGGCCGCTCCCTGGACACCCGGGCTTGGTGCTGCTGGGGTTGGGCACAGGGACCCCCCGGTGCCACAGGCAGGGCATCCCACACGATCCCAGCTTCCTTAGGAAGACATGAAAGCACTGCTTCTAGCCCTGGTGTTTCCACAGAAAAGCGGGACGGTACAAAGCAAAATGCCGCTCAGGAGCTTGGCAGTGAGAGGAGGAAGAGGATGCGCAGGGACCCAACTGTCCCCGCAGAGGCAGGGCTGTGCTTTGTGGGGGGCTTGCACCTCTGTCTCCCCCTCCTGCAGTCACACCAGGAAGCTTGGGGCCAAAACTGGAGCTGCTCCACTCACATACGATAAAAAGCCCCATTAGGGACAGGGCAGTTGGCGCGCCTGGTCCCCATGCTCCAGCCCCTGGGACCCCAGCCTCATGGTCCATCGGGTGACCTCCCTGTGGGTCCCCAAGTCCCTGGGTTGGCAGAGGACAGGCCCAGGGGAGCTATTTTTAAAGCTCCAGACTCCTCTGGGCCCTTTCCCTTACCAGGGGGATCAGTGGGGCAGCCCCCAGCCCGACTTGGCCACGTGCTGGTGTGCAGCCCAAGACGTTCCACCCGCACGGCCAGGGCCGGACACGGGGAGGGCTCTCCCCAGCTCTGCTCCCCAGCCAAAATACTGAGGTCATGAGGAATGTGAGAAGAACAGAGTCCAGAGCAGCCCTGGCCAGCGTGACTTGATTTATCTCGGCCAGGCACGCTTCCCTCGAAGCTGTGCGCAGGCGATAAGCCCCGAAGTTCCAGGCTGAGGCTGTTCTAAAGTTAAAGGGAAACCACTGCGCAAGCACAGGGCTTCCTCCATGGGAATTCCTGCCAGGATTTGGGCCCCTCGCACGGTGCCAGCCATCACGCGTGCCCACCACCTGCAGCATCACCCGCAGGGTGGCTGCAGAGAAAGGTAGCCAGAGCTCATCACGCCTTCCCTGCCACCTGTCCCATCCCCATCCCTTGCCCCGGGGCCGTAAAGGACACCCTGTGCTCTGTGCCACCCACTGTCCCAGCGCCCGCTCGCCCAGGCCACCTTGGCTACGCTGTCCAGGCTGGGGCTGCTCCCAGAGGAGCCGCGTCTCATGTCGGGGGGTGCAGCAGCACCCACACAGAGAGGGAAAGGGAAACGCTTCGATCTTCTCACCAGGCTAATTTCAGGGTTGTTGTCATTGTGGGCCCAGTTGGTCAGGAGGCTGCGGGGCTCTGCACCCGCTCCAGCACCTCGGGGACCTCCCTGAACTCACACAACACCTAGACAACAGGCGCACGCTCCGTACGCAGACATCCTGACACAGGTACCAGCTCGATGTGCCCTGTCACACCTACAGCTCTATAGGGCTCCACTAGAAAACATCCACTACCTGTCCCGTGCCCTCACCACAGCCGCCCACCAGCACCTCCCCGACTGCCGCGGGGCTGGTGACAACACCCAGGGTGGGACATGAGCGCGGGCGGCCCTGCTGCGAGGGGGTTCGAGGGGGTGAAACGGTTACATTTACATCCCGCACTGTGGGGGTACAGGCACAGCCCCACGGCAGGTTGGGCCCATGTAGGGAGCACCCTGAACCCTGCAGCACCCCACGTGCCCTACAGCATCCCGAGGGATGCTGCAGCAGCCTAGGGTGACCTGCTACACCCCCAGCCCTGCGGGTTCCTAGCACCCCAGGGTGCCCTGCCACACCCCCAGCCCTGTAGGTCCCCAGCACCCCAGGGTACCCCCCAGCCCCCCCAGCCCTGTGGGTGCCCTGTGCCTTCGGGTGCTCCAAAGCACCCCGACCCCAGCAGGTCCTCAGCACCCCGGGGACCCCGTCAGCATCCCCAGCTCTGCAGGTCCCCAGCACCCCGGGGTAGCCCCCAGCACCCCCAGCCCTGTGGGTGCCCTGTGCCCTCGGGTGGTCCAAAGCGCCCCGACCCCAGCAGGTCCTCAGCACTCCGGGGACCCCACCAGCATCCCCATCCCCTCAGGGAAGCCCCCAGCACCCCGGGGTGCCCGCAGCACCCTGCGCGCTCCCCCAGCCCAGGAGACCCCCGGGGACCCCCCGGCAGCCGGTGTGGGCGGCCCGGCCGCCCCGACGGCCCGGAGCCACCGGTAGCGGCAGCGGCACCTCCCGGGCGGGCGCGGGCGGCAGCCCCGTTCCCGCTCCAGCTCCCGCTCCGCTGCCGGCGCCTGCCGGGCGGAGGCCCCCGGGAGGGGGATGCCGGGGCCGCCCCACGGTCCCGCCGCGGCCGCGGGGGCTCCGGAGCGGCCCCTCGGCGGGCCCCGGGCGGCGGCGGCTCCGGGGGGCCCCGCGGGGGCGCCGCCACCGGGACGAGCCCCCGCCCCGCCGTCGCCGCCGCTCCCGGAGCCGCCGCCGCCAGCCGGAGCCCGCCGCCCCGGCCCGGCCCCGCCGCCCCGGCCCGGCCCCGCCGCCCCTCACCTCGCCCGCCGGGCGTCTGGGCTGCAGCCGGGCCCCGCGCGGGGCCGCCGTCCCGGGCCCGGCCGCTCTGGGCTGCACCGCGGCGCCGGGCAGCGCTGCCCGCCGCAGCCCCGGGCCGAGGGCGGGCTGGCGGCGGGGGCCGGGCGGGAGCGCGGCCGGGGCGGGGCGGCGGCGGGCGGGGATCGCCCCCAGCCCCGGGACGGGCACCGCCCCCCCCCCGCTCCCCCGTGGCACGGAGGTCCCCCCGCCCCTGCGCCACCCCCTCCCGAGCGGGCTGTCCCCCCGCCCAGTCACCTGGGGGCAGGGGGGTCCCGGTGGGCCCGTGAAGGGGGGATTCCGCTGCCCCGGTCACCCCGGGGGCCCCGGTCACTGTTACACTGGTCACCCCAGCGATGGGGGATTCCTCTGCCCTGGTCGCCCCGGGGGTCCTCGGTCACTGTTACACTGGGGAAGGGGTGTCCTCTGCCCCAGTCACCCCAGGAAGGGAGGAGTCCTCTGCCCCAGTTACCCCAGCGATGGGCAGGGGATCCGGTCACTGTTACACTGGGGAAGGGGTGTCCTCTGCCCCAGTCACCCCAGGAAGGGAGGAGTCCTCTGCCCCAGTTACCCCAGCGATGGGGGATTCCCCTGCCCCGGTCACCCCGGGGGTCCCCAGTCACTGTTTCATTAGGGAAGGGGTGTCCCCCGCCCCAGTCACCCCAGGAAGGGAGGAGACCTCTGCCCCAGTTACCCCAGCGATGGGGGATTCCCCTGCCCCGGTCACCCCGGGGGTCCCCAGTCACTGTTTCATTAGGGAAGGGGTGTCCCCCGCCCCAGTCACCCCAGGAAGGGAGGAGACCTCTGCCCCAGATACCCCGGCGATGGGCAGGGGATCCAGTCACTGTTACACTGGGGAAGGGGTGTCCTCTGCCCCAGTCCCCCCAGTGATGGGGGATTCCCCTGCCCTGGTCACCCCGGGGGTCCCCGGTCACTGTTACGCTGGGGAAGGGGTGTCCCCTGCCCCAGTCAACTCAGCAATGGGGGATTCTGCTGTCCTGGTCACTCCGGGGGGTCTGCAGTCACTGTTTCACTAGGGAAGGGGTGTCCCCTGCCCCAGTCCCCCCAGTGATGGGGCAACCCCCGCCCTGGTCACCCCTGGGGATGGGGTCCCCTCTGTTTCAGTGTCCCTGGCGCTGGGGACGCCCCTACCCTGCTCACCTCCGGGAGGGCCACCCCAGAGAACAGGGTGTCCCCTGCCCGTGTCACCCAGACGCTGGGGTGTCCCCTGCCCTGAGCTCAACGTGCTGCTGGCCAGGGGCCCGTGGGTGGCTGGGGCCCAGCCCCCTGCCCCCCTGCCCTGCCGCCCCCCCCCCCCCCCCCAGCCCCCCTGGCCGTGGTGGCCTCGCGCCCCATCCCACCGCTGGCCGGGGGCCCTGTGCCGCGCGCCCTGGCTGGGTTTTTGGCAGCGCTCCCCTGTCCCAGCCGCGGGCTCTTTGCCTCCTGCTCCTGCCAACTTTCCTCCCCGCCTGCTTCACGCGCCGGCCGCTCAGCCACCGAGGTCTAGGCCATCCCCCATCCCGCAGGGACCCCTGGCCACTTTCACACCTTAAAACTTGCCCACCCCCCCCCCCTCCCTCCAACTCCTTCCAACGCCAAAACCCTCAGCAAGGACTTTTGCTTCTTTTTCTTTCCTTTTCAGCTGCTGAACCCCCGGGGTATTTTTCCACAGCCGGCTCTTCCGTAATGCTACTCACGGGAAGAGCAGGAGAAACAAGATGTGCTTCCCAGCGTCCCTCCCAGCTGCTGGCTGGCAGCTTGGGGACTTCCTGGGAAGGAGTTTGCATCCGGATGGAAGTACCTTAATAGCCGTGATGGATCTACCTCCCCTGACAGACCTCGTCCCTCTCCGACCCATTTACATACTTGGCCTCTCCGGCATCCTGTGGTAATGAACTTGGTGACTTCATGCCCTCGTTCTGTCTCCGAAGCAGGTCTAGAATAGCATCGGTCGTGCTGATTTACTGGCAAAGAAATGCGCTGGGCCCTCTGTAGGTGTGCAGCTCGCCTTCTCCATCCAGGGCTGGAGAAGTGACGTCTGGTACTGGTGCCACCAGTGTCCGCTCGCCAGTGGCACCGTGGAGGTCGTGCCTCGCGTCATGGCTCAGAGCTCCACAAAGGGCCCATCTCCAGGTCCCTCACACCCACACTTGGACATCTGACAAAAACGTCACCCACCGCCTAACAACGATTCTTCTTTCCTCCTTGCCAAGGCAGGGAAAAACCCCCAAAAAGGAGCAACTGAGGAAAAACGAGCTTGGGAAAGCGCCACCACCCCAGCTCTGCAGGTGCCAGACCTTGCCTGTGCCACTGCTGCCACTCCAGCACTGGCACGGAGCTGTGAAACTGGGGGGGGGGGGCTTGAACCACTCAGCCCCCCCGAGGAAATACAGACCCAGGGCTGCCTAAATTTGGTGCTGGTGCACAGAACCGTGGCAGCTCAGCGAGATGTCCAGGCTAAAACTAAAACTCAGCAACAGCCTTGCGCTGAGGGGTGTCGATCTGCTCCCTGCGCACATCAGACACCTCCGGCTTAAGGTTCTGGTGGCCAAGAAGAATTAAACCCATGGCACAGCACGGCACGGCACAGCACGGCCCTTTTCTGATAGTCATGGTTTTCTGCAGAAGCTCTGCAAAGCTCAGATATGAAGACACGAAGACACGGCCAGAGAAGCCACGAGGGCCAACTGGTGTTTTAACTGGGTGTAAATCACCGCTGCAGCTGGGAGGCGGCACGGAGAAAAGCGCTTCCCAAGTCTCGGCTGTTGGCCGACGCGGTGGCTTTACCCCCAGGCCAGGGATGCTGACCCAGGACCGGTCCGAGCTGTGGCACCCATCTGGCCGGGCCAGCAGCTTCTGGTAGCCACAGCCAAACCCAGGCTTGGAGGCAAGCGGCAGCACCCGTGGCTCTCCGGCAGCACCCGTGGTTCTCCGGCTGTATCCACAGCTCTTCAGCTGTGCCCGTGGCTCTCCGGCTGTGCCCACAGCTCTCCAGCTGTACCCACGGCTCTCCGGCTGTGCCAACGCCTGCTGAGCCTCCGGCGAGCGAAGGTGCAGCCGTGAGGTTGTGGATGTTCAAGTGGGTGCCTGCGTGGGTGAAAGATGCCCGGATGCTCAGTCCCGGTAAGGATACAAGTGAGGATCAGGGATTGTCACAGCCTGGGACCGAGCTCTTGTATCACCCTGCATGGAATGGTGAGGAGGCCTAGCTGGGCTTTTGCTGCTGCTATAGGGGCAGTTTTGCCAAAACCCAGTGGTTTTCTGGCACTGGAACGTTGTAGTTTGGCTGTCTGAGGCTCTCAGACTTTCATGGCATCGTGGCAGAGCCTGGCACGGCTGTCCCCAGTCCTGGACCTCACGCTGGCCAGGGAAAACATCCCTGACTGTCCCAAGAGCATCCACCTGAGCAAAAAACTCTGGGAACTGATGAGTTTTCAGTTCATGAGGAATATTAAAAAGCTTTTTCTGGTCCAGAAGAGGGTCTCAAAAACCAGCTTTCTCTGTGAATCCCATTCCTTTGCTCTCTGCCAGCCTTAACTGGGACTGTGCATGTGATCGTGCCTCAGTTTCCCCAATCAGGGTAGTTGGAAAGGGCATATGTGTGTGCGTGTGCGCATGTGTTGTGACGTGCACTAGTGTGGCAGCGTGTTTCTCTGCAGCGTGCCAGGGAAGAGAGCCCCAGGAGCTGGAAGTGGCTGCAGACCGACAAACAAACAGGCTGCACCCCTGCCCCTCCGCACACTGCACAGAGATGGAGTAGCGTCAGCACACAGGAAGACACAGAAAGCTTGGCCCGGCTTTCAGCTGGCTGCCTGCAAGCTTCTGCTGCCATTCTGCCTCATCTTCTGGATGGAGAGAGCCTGAGAAATGCTGCTGGAAATGCTGGTGGGGATGGGCCGCAGTCCTGTGTGCTGCAGCACCAGCTGCCCCACTGGCTGCAGCTCTAGGCGACCATTTGTTCCCTGGGCAGTGGGATCCCAACCGCTTGGGCACCCTTGTCCCCTCGGTGGGCAGTAGGCTCCTGAAGCCCGGAGCATCTCGGTCCTCCCTAGGGCAGTGGGCTCCTGAAGCCCGGAGCATCTCGGTCTTCTCCAGGGCAGTGGGCTCCTGAAGCCCAGAGCATCTCGGTCCTTCCTAGGGCAGTGGGCTCCTGAAGCCCTGGGTGTCCAGGGCTGGCTGGTGGTGGCCTAAGGCTAGGAGAAGCCGGGTGTGCTCAGGGTGCACCTGGAAGAGCAGCCAGTGGGATGTGTTCCAGCTGTTTCCTGGCTGTTGGAGTTCATCACCGCTTGCTCCAGCTCTGCCATGCCTGCCCAAGCCCCACTGCCAGCTCCACCACCCCCTCGGTGGCCCTGTGAACTGGCAGGCCTGGCCACGGTGTGGGACCCACGGGCAAGGGCTGGTGGGGCTGTGCCTGGAGCGATCCCTGGAGCGATGCCTGGAGCAGCGCCTGGAGCAGCGCCTGGAGCAAGGCGGTGTGAACGCCTCTGCGTTGTGTCAACAACCCAGCCCAGCACGCTTCCCCGCCTGGCCGCAGCAGGATGATGTCCTTGTTTTCTGCCTGTGGGTTTGGGAGCGGGCAGGAAGCTCGTTTCCTCGGGTCCTTCCTCCCCGGGATGCTGCAACAAAACAAAGGACCCGTGAGTGGAGCAGGAGCAGCTCCCCCAGCTCTCCAGCTGCCTGTGGGCTGCCAGGACCTGGGGAAGGGTCCTCAGGGGGCTGCTGGACACCCACACTGGGCTCAGCCGAGCTGGGCAGGGGGAAGAAGCTGGTCTCCCCCCACCCCACCACCTCCCAGGCACCTCCTTGAACCTGATACAGCACCGCTGCACGGAATACAGAGCACCTGCCATGTCACCTGCTCCCTGGGGACCTCTTGCTCCAATGCCACCCCCTCCTACATCCCCCTGATGTGTGCGACCCTCTGCAACCGACCCTCTGCAACCTCTTGTCCCCAGCGTGGCCCTGTGGGACCAGCCCTCACCCAGGTGCAGGGTGCCCTTTTTCCCCATCCCCTCCCCCGTGTCCCCTCTGATCTAGCCGCCTGCAGGTGACATTTCGTGCCCGTGTGGCACCGCGGGAGCAGTTATCTCCAGCAATATTTCACGCTCTTGGCATGGTACCCAGCCAGCCTGGGGAAGGCCAGGATGACTTTTTTGCTTTTTTTTTTTTTTTTTATGGCTGCGTTTGCAGTTCAGTCTTATCAAGGCTGAGGAAAATGCTGTGTAGGGTTTCCGAAGCCTGGGATTTGTTTTGGCCAGAGGCCAGCCCTGCCAACAGCACCAGGGGGGTGGGGTGGGGGGGACGGGGACACGACGACCAGCCCCACTGGTCAGCAGCTTGCTGCTGTTACTTGGCTGTAAACACACCCCAACGGTCGGTGGGAGCTGCCAGCAGGATGCTCTTGGATCTGGGATTTTCCAGTTACCGGGCTCATGCTGTGCACGGAGGGTTTGGAGCCTCAGGTGCCTTGAAAAGTTGTGACCTTGGCTTAAACTCAGCACTCCTTAAAAATAGCCATTTTTCTTTTGGGCCCCCTGGGCTGTACCCCTATGTCCATCTGTAGCCAGCGGGGCCACAACATCCATTTTGAATAGAAGTGCCCACACTGATTCTCCCCAAATGGGGTCACCGCTGGAAGGGGACAGTTAGGGAGGACAACTGCTCCTGTGGGTTCATGCAACCTTGGGGTCAGTTCTGCAGCAGGATGGACTCCAGGCTGCTGCCCCGTCCCTGTGGGGAATGCTCTTGCACAGCAGTGGCAGCCCTGGCACAACTTCAAAGATCCTGGGCTCTTGGTGGAAGGGGAGGATGCTGGCCTGCGTGGGGACACGGATGTCCCCATCACCTAGTGGATGATGTGGACTCGGCTTCACCCACTGATTTCCAGCTTGTCCTTTCACCCTGCAGAACAGGATGGGGATGGGTGTGCACTGGGGGAACAAACCAGCCCCCAAATAACCTTCTTCTTCTGCCCTCTAGCACCTGGCAAAGGCACCAGCTGAGTCCTTTGGACAAAGAGGGAATGTCCTGGCCAGCGGATGCTCTTCTGCCCTGCCACAGCCACCAGCCAACCAACCTCCCAGTTTCTCCACAGGGAGTTATTTCCAGCCGTTTTCAGCTTTCCACTCACCCCTGCTCCAGCTCCACTCCCCCCTCTCCAGCAGAGCCCTCGGGCTGATGGCATCCGACTCCGTTTTGACATTTCCAGGGATGCCAAGAAAGGCCACATGTGTCCTGGTACACAGAGCGTCCTTCTCCACCCGGCACCCGCAGCCAGCAGGTTCCCAGCTGCCAGGGATCTGCCAAGGGCCAGGGCAGCACAGCGGGACCTTCCCGGAGGGAACGGCACAGATCTGGCATTGAAAAGCAGCAGAAAAGCCTTTCTGTGGCCGTGCATCTGGGTCTGGCGCACAATCAGGCCATTGAGCTGGTGACAGCGAGCAAGGCCAAGGAGATGGGCTTCCCCGCCCCCACCCCTCCCAGGGCTGCTTTGGAGCCCCAATCCCCCTCCCCGCAGCACCTCGGCTTTTGCTTGCTGCCCTTGAATCTCCGCCAGGAACTTCCCACCCCATCCGCTGGACACAAACAGGTTTCCCAAGCACTGGCAAGTTGCCACCGCTTCCACTAGCTCCCTCCTGGCCACCTTCTGCCCACGGAGGTGGCACCACCACAGCCATGGCCACAGTGGGCAGTGGAACAGCCCCATGCCAGCATCTGGCTGGGTTTTCTGTGCCAGCAAGCGGAGTGGAGCTGGAAGGTGGCTGGATTTTTCCTGCAGATGGTGCACGGTGAAGTCAAGGCTTCCTAACTTGCTGGGCACAGCGGGGACACGGGGAGCAGCGGGGCGTGCAGGACCTGTGTCACTCCTCCCTTGAGCAGGACGAGGGTGGTGCTGTGGCCCGTCCCTGCATCCCAGGACTTGGCAGGGGGGCACCCACAGCACTACAGCACCCAGGGGCTGAGCACTGTGGGCAGCAGGGTGCTGCTCCAGGCCTCCTGGCACTGCTCCAGGGTGCAGCAGCACCCATGGGTGCCCTCCAAACGTCATCGCCTGAGCATGGGACACCCGGCCAGCGAGGGCAGACACCTGAAAGAAGGGACATTTTTTAATGGGAGTTTAGGGGTTGCAACACAGGCTCCGGCCGCCAAAGCCCCACAAGTTGTGCGGGGAGTGTGAAGCTGAGGAAGTGTCCCCCCAAACTGGTGTGGCTCCAGGAGATGGGGAGTAAAAGCCTTGCCCAGGGCCACCTGGCCCCGCTCGGAGCCAGGTGACAATGCCATGGCATGGCCAAAGGGCACAGGGCAGAGGGGAGCAGTGGTGGCAGCGGGGTGGCTGTGGGGGGAGCAGAGCAGCACGGCGGAGCTGGGGGTGGGGGTCCTGCCGAGCGTGGCAGGTTGGGGTCCTGCCCAGTGTGAACCCCTGGGGCTGGGGCCAGGGGGGCGCTGGGAGAAGGTTGTGACAGCCAGTGGGAGCTGCCGTGGTGCGGTGATGGGATGGTGGGGGGGACAGGGTGATGGGGTGACTGAGCAGGGCACAGGGTGAGGGGGGCACAGGGTGATGGGGTGAGGGGGGCACAGGGCGAGGGGGTGACAGATTGAGGGGGTACAGCATGATGGGGTGGACAAGGGATGGGGTGAGGGGGCACAGGGTGAAGTGGGGTGAGGGGGTGACAGAATGGGGGGGACAACAGTGTGAGGGGGGGACAGGGGGATGGGGGGGGGGGCACAGGGTGATGGGGTGAGTGGGTTACAGAATGGGGGGACACAGTGTGATGGGGGGACAGGGGGACAGGGTGAGGGGGCACGGGGTGAGGGAGGCACAGGGTGATGGGGTGAGGGGTGACAGAATGGGGGACACACAGTGTGATGGGGACAGGGTGACGGGGTGAGGGAGGACAGGGTGATAGGGTAATGGGGTGACAGAGTGAGGGGGGCACAGTGTGATGGGGACAGGGGGACAGGGTGAGGGGGGCACGGGGGTGATGGGGTGGAAAGGTGACAGAGTGAGGGGGGAACAGTGTGATGGGGGACAGGGTGATGGGGTGAGGGGGTGACAGAATGAGGGACACACAGTGTGATGAAGGGACAGGGGGACAGAGTGAGGGGGGCACAGGGTGATGGGATAATGGGGTGACAGAGTGAGGGGGGCACAGGGTGATGGGGGGACAGGGTGGCGGGGACCCGTCACTCGCAGCTCCGGCGGTGCAATCCCGAAGCCACGTCCCCAGCCTTGTCCCCATCCGCTCGCCCCCGCACTCCCTCGCCCGTTCCCCACGCTCGGGGAGCGGCTGCTGGTGGCCCCGCGGCACCGGCCCGATTCGTCCAGGAGGTGGCGCTGCCGCCCCGGGAACGGCAGCGCAGCCACCGGGGGGGGGCGCCGGGCTGCGGGGGCCGCGGGGCGCGGGGAGGGTGCTGGGTGCATGGGGGGGTGCTGGGGACGGGGTCTTGGGGTGGGTGCGTGAGGGGTTCTGGGGATGGGGGGTGTCAGAGGCAGGTGCCTGAAGTGGGGGAATGGGGAGGGTGAGAGGGGGAGTGCTGGGGTGGTGAGGGGGTGCATGAATAGGGTGGGTGCTGGAGGGGGTGAGGGGGTGCATGCGTAGGGTGAGCGCTGGGGTGGGTGCTGGGGTGGTGAGGGGGTGCATGCATAGGGTGGGTGCTGGGGTGGGTGCAGGAGGTGGGTGAGTGGGGGCTGGAAGCAGCCAGAGCCTGCCGGGAGGTGAGGGCCAGACCTCTTCATGGCTGATGGGACGAGAGCCCACACAGCCCAGGTCAGTGCAGAGAAGCTTTTTGTGTCCCCCCCTGGCCCACGCAGCCCCTCAGTGGCTGCTCCCAAATGTCTGTCAGCAGTGCAGGGTGACACGGAGCGGCGGGGTCATGGGGGAGCGGGAAGCATTAGGCCCCAAACTGCATCTTCCACTCCAGATCCTGCAGCGCTGTTCTGCACCACTCACTTGGCTGTGCACACTTGGGGTCAGCATCAGCCCCCAGTATCTTTGCTGGACCGGAGCATCCCTCCCCGTGCCACGGCCTCATCCCACTGCCCTGAGGGTGCTCCACCACCTAAAACATCTCCAGCAGACCAACAGCAGCTCTGTAGAGCTCGTGGTCACTTTTTTGGGGGGAGGTTACTGCCATGCTGGTTCTCTCCCCCAAGAGGATGCCCACAGTGGCAGAGGGGATGGCTGGGGACAAGGATGGGTGGCAGCCCTCAGGGAAAGCAAAGCTGGAGTGATCCGAGCTCTGCTGCAAAGCCTGGGGTGCAGGGGTGCCCGGCCATCAATCATTTAGTGCTGTTAATTTTTAATGTGTAAAAATCTCTTTAAGTAAGGAGCCCGGCGCAGAACAAGGCTGATGATTAATTCAGGGAGTGACGCACAGAGGCGAGTGCTGGGCCCGGCGTGTGTGCGGTCCCCGGCCACAAAAACAAGCTGGGGGGCAGGGAAGGGATGGAGCTCCCATAGGGCTGATGTCACAGGGTCACAGGTCAGTGATGGCACTTGCTGGCGTCCGCCCCAGGACTGGTGGTGGTCCTGCTGCAGCCCCGCAGGGGTCGCGGGTGCCCCTGTTGGGGTACATATGGGGGGTTATGAAGCTGGGGGTTGCTCAGAACAGGGTCTCCCTGCTCCGGTGATACTGCTGGTGGTGTTGGAGGCTGAAGGCTCTGGCAACCCCTTCAGGCTGGTGTGCCCTTGGAGCCCCCCCAGCCCATTTCCAGCTTGCAGCTGTGTGCCAGTAAAAGCACAAATTAGTAATATAATATATATAACATAACATAATATAATATAATGAGAAAATTCACGAATTATCAGGAATAACACACTGCTGGTGGAGATGGTTGGGCACACACTGCACTTCTTCCCCCTCCTCATCCTCCCCACCGGGCTGAGAAGACCCTAACTCTCCCACAGTGGCCTCAGAGAGGACAAGCCAAATCAAGAGACCATTAGTGGGGTATGAGATAACCAGAGAATAACCCATCCATAGCAGGATAGGGAGAAAAAGCGTTGGCGGAGGGTGTCTTGCTGCAGCAATACTGCTCATGCCTGGCCACGGCGCAGCGCAAGGGCAGGGCTGATGCAGCCATTGCAAACCAGCTGCAAGGCCCCTGCTGTCGAGCATCCAGCAGGTTCTGGCATGCCGCGAGAAGAGCAAAATGCGTCAAACCCAGCTGAGTCACCCCCTCCCCTAGCTCCTGTGTCCCACCAGTATCCCCCAGAGCTCCAGCGAAACCCTCCCTTTTTAGTTGTGGTAGGATCCTGGCAGCACAGGGGTGTCCCCAGGGAGCTGCGTGAAAGAGAAAGTATTACTATATATCTATTTTATTGAAAACTGCAACACCCCAAGCGCATTTTGAGCCTCCGGGCTTTAACATCAAGTATTTGGAGGAGCTGGGCTCAGCACTCCTCCCTTCTAGTTAAAAGGCAATTAATTGGGGATATCTCATTTGAGGGGGCAGGGATGGGATCTACCCCGCAGGGAGCCCTCGCTTTTAGCTTTGGTGATGCCAGCAACAGAGCAGCGAGGGATTTTTCTGATGTCTTACACGCTGCTTGTGAACTGTGTCGATACAACCGCGGCACAGGGACAGCCGGCTCCAGACGTGCCTTTGGGGAGGACCTGCCACAAGAAGAGTGACGGCAATAATCCAAGAAATGTTGGAAAACACCACGTCATCCAGGACCCCAGGAAAAAGCACCAATGCATTGCTTTGGCTCTGAGGTTTTTGGGGCCGAGGTCTCTGCAAACATGTCCCAGGGTCAGGCTGGAAGGGAGTGGGGAGGGGACCCTGCAGAAACCTGCCGCTCCGCACGAATGCAAAGAAAACAAGTGGATCTGCAAGTCTCCAAATTCCACGTGTGCTGCAGAGGAAGCAGTGATAATGGAAGGGCTCTGCTTTCAGGGAGGCAAGTTTAAATAATTAAGAGGAATAGTGAGGTGGAAATGAATGTGCAGAAGGTTTGGGGCTCCCTGGAAGGAAGCGGAGATGAAAGGAACGGTTTTGCTACAATATTCATAAAGCTCTGAAGCAACAGCATGCGTGCCTGGAAGAAGGGCTATTGCGTGAGCTCGTCTCCTCTGGAGACCCCATCTCCTCTGGAGACCCCATCTCTTCTGGAGACCCCATCCAGCACCAGCGTGGGGGATGTGGCTGGCCCCGTGGGTGCTGGGCATTTTCAGGGCGCAGCGGTTCTTGTGGCTCTTTGCTAATTACCCCATGAGGGAGGATGGATGCCTCCGTCCAGCCCAGCCCCGGGCCATCAGGGGGCAGCTGCCCACCACAGCCCCTTTCCCTTCATTCTGGACTTTATTTATTCCTTTTCCCGCGCCAAGGATGCAGAGCTGGGAAAGACAGTGCACAAATGGGTCAAAAACGAAACTTTTTTGTGGCGCAACAGCTGGGACACTGGTGCCTTGTGCACTAGTGCTGGTTCACTTGTTTGCTGTTTTTCAGGGACAGGGATAGGAGCTTGTGTAAGCCACAAAGAGCTGGTCTCGCCTGTGTTTTTTCTTTCCGTGCGTTCCCCATGTGCGGGGGGGCTGGTGCTTGGTTGGCACGGCACAGCACGAAGCAGAGCCATGAACATCTGGAACACTTTTTAGATAGAAGAACCTAATGTGCCTGGCCTGGTTTTTTGGCTGCTAGCTCATTGGTGAGCCCAGGCTTCAGCTCCTGAGGGATTTCCATTCCCGGCATTGCCACGGGATGCTGCCTTAGCAAACAGCCGGTGCAGTTGCCTCTTGTCTCTCTGCTGATGGTCCCCTCCGGCATGCGGCTCCAGGTCAGCTCCAAGCACACTGCAGCTTGTCCCAATCTGGCAGTTCATTTATACATGTGCTTGATGCAAACTAAAGCTCTGGTGTCCGTGCAGGGCTTGAACTGCCCTGTCTTGGGCCCTACATGCCCCATTTTCCTTTAGGAAATGCATGCTTTTCAAATGCGTGCTTGTCTGGAGTTGCCTATTTTCAAGACCAAATCTAAGTCAGCCCCTGCCTTTTCTTCCCAGGGGGCAGAGGAGGGGTTTTGCCTGGTTTGAGGTGCCTGTAGGAGTTTATCGCTGTTAATGTGAAGTCTGGCGTGCTTCACCGTGGCCACTGGCACAGAAAATCCGCTCCCCCCTGCCCCCCCCAGCGGGTGCATGCTTGCTCTCCGCTCACTTGGCTCTGCTCCACACCAGCCCACCGTCATCTTGCTCGGTCACTGGCCACTCCACATCATGCGAAAGACCTGTCAAATCATTTAGTTGCTGCTACTGTTACGAAATCCCATGGAGTTGCCACAGGGGAGGCTCGGCAGGGGCTGCAGACAGGCTGTCAGCAGTGATGGTGATGGGGGGGATGCAGACACAGCAAAAAACAGCCCACTAGCACAGTGTGCAGCCCATTTTCCTCACCCTCCCCAAGCCAGGCTTTGCTTCACGAGTGGTTGTGGAGAGATCAAAACAGCAGGAACCTCCTTCACGCCATGGGGAGCACCGAGATGCTGTGGGATATGGGGGCAGCCAGGAGCGATGGGAGCTGCTGGTCCAGGATGATGCCAGGACATGTGAGCAGGACCAAGTGGTCAGGGTCTCATGCAGGATTTTGTAGGGACCAGCAGCAAACTCTGGGCTAAAGAGGGATCTGTGCTGAGACTGGGAATGTGAGGAGGGGGAGGGGAAAGCAAAGCAGCTGCCACCCTGGGGGTGGGCAGCGGGATTAGTGATGCCAGGGAGGCAGGAGGGCTGTGGTTTGAAGACATGGCTGGTTTTCCCCAATGCCTGTGGCTGCTCACAGTGATGGGGAGCTCAGCTGGAGCTGAGGGGCCCGGGGGACCCCTGTGCTGCACCCCGAGGAGCACAGCCTCCAGCCTCGTGGCCCCAGCACGCTGGAGCCCAGCCACGGGGGCTACCTGGCACGGCAGCCACTCCGCAGCGTGGCTTCTAGAGCTCCATCGCTACTGACATGGGTACTAATGGGGCTGGGATGCTAACGAGGTTCCTGGCTGCTTGCTCACCCTTTTCTTGCCAGGGCTCAGTGGAGAGGCCACGGTGCAGCCTCCCAAATGTCCCAAAGCCCTTGGGAAGAGGAGCCCCCCAGTGTCCCAGGGCGCCCTGGCCGGGTGAGGGTAGGTTGGGTTTGCACGAGCTGGGGCCATCCGCCTCCTCTCTGCCCTTGCACTGACAGGGTGATGCCGATGGCAGGAGGAGCATTGTCTCACCAGGGGACAGAGGGACACCGCACCCCACCCCCTGTGCTCCACCTGCCACATGACCAGAGCACAGCCAAGGGGGACACCCCCAAATTCACACCTTTCTCCCCCAGATCTCCTAGCTGGGGAGAGGATCTGAGGGAGAGGATCCTGGAGGGGGGATGGATGCATCCATGGTGCAGAGCCCTGTCCCAGGGCAGGGGGTGAGGGATGCCCCAGGGACTCAGCTCCCCTCGCTTGGGGGCCACACTCGCTCCTAGCCCCCTGCCGAGGCCAAGCCCCAGGGCTGAGGGTTCCTCCAGGTAGGAAGCCCCACCAGCTGCCTCCTGCCGGATTTCTGTTCCCTGCTGGGGCAGCGGAGGTAGCTGCAAAGCCTCCTGCATGCTGCAAGCAGCCTTCAGGTGGAACCAGCACACCCGCAGTCTTGCCCTCCACTCAAACCGGGAAGCCAGCCTTCCTTCTTGGGTTGATTGCTCTTGACGTCAAGCTCTTGAAGCTGTCCCTTGCCTTCCAGCAAGTTCCACTCATATTAAACCAGGACAGATGTGTGTCCGGGTGAAGCTGGAAGAAAGGCAACATGCAGAACCCAAAATACAGTGGGAAATAGCCTAAAAATTCCTGGTAATTAAGCAGGGAAGTGGTGTTGGCCTGGTTTATTGGACCTTCTTGCAGTGGAGGCATTGCACTTGCCCCACTGCCCTGGGGAGTGTCTGATGCTGGGGACAACAGCCTTAAACCTCTGTTTCTGTGGGGTTCGTATGCCGCAGCGGGGCAGAGGCTGAGCCCTGTGCTAGGGGAGGGTAACCCCGGGGGCACAGCTGAACCCAAGGTGTTTGATACCCCCTTAAACAAAGCCCATGTTGGTCTTGGATGGTAAAAGCCCTTCCCAGTGTTCTGGCCACAGCCCCAACAGATGCTCTGTGCTTGGAGTAGGGATGGAGCTGGGCAGCAAAGACCCCCCGGCCAGGCTGCTTTTGGCCTTTCCCCCTTAAGGTGGGCAGAGCTGTGTCTTTATTCCCCGCCCCGCCCCCGGGCAAGTGGCTCCTGGGTGATGTGATGATGGTGCCCAGGACCCTGCTGGTGTGGGGGTTTTGCAGGCACTGTCCATGCTGGAGCAGGGCTCGGCCGGGGGTCTCTGCAGCAAGGGGAGCAAAGGATGGGGCTGCAAAAGCTGCTTAAGGGATTTGAATTCTTAATCCCCATTAGAAATTAATGTCCAAATCCCTGGAATGGTGGCAAATCCCACTCCAGAAGTTCATTTTTCTTCAAAGCAAAAAGAAACACAAGCTGCAGCGTGTGGTACTGGCAGCCCAGGAGTGGGGCTGGCCAGAGCAGCTTGGGGCCACCTGCTGCAGGGCACCCATGGGTGCCATTTGGGGACAGCCACCCTCATTTCCCCTTGGACCCTGGGACATTTCCTCCCAAACTGGCTGAGTATTTCAAAGCTTGGGGACATGTCTCAGGATCTCATCCCAGTGACCGCTCTCCCCTCCGCAGCCCAGCCATCAGTGAGTCCCCATCACCCTCCTCCCTTATTTTAGGAAATATTTTCCTCTTCTGCAAAACAGAAGGGTGGAAAATGGCTGAGCTCTGGGGAATCCGTGCAGGTTGTATCACTTTGAAAGCAATTCCCATCTGACTTAGCAAAGGGCTAAGCTAATTTTACACATGACTGACTTTCACACCTTTAACAAGAAGCAGTTTCTTTCTCAAGGAGCAATGCATATGGCACTTAAATTGATTGTTCATTGAACACACACAGCACAAACTGTGGTGGACACCCAAGGCATTGGAAAAGGGCTACAGAAACACATGGAAAAGTGGGTTTTCACCCCATGGAAATATGTGAATAGATCCAGACATGCTGAGGCTCACTGACAAGGACCACAGCTTGTGCTAAAGCTAGTGAAAAAATCAAGGTATAAATCAATCAGTTTTAACATCTGGCTCTAGCTGGCCTTTTCCTGGCATTTCTGCCCCTCGAAAGCTTCAGCAGCAGTGTTTCATCCACCAGCGTGTCTGCAGCCGTGGTGACGTGCTGCATGGGTGCTGGCCCAGGGAGCACCTGGCTGCAGGCTGAGCAGCACTGGGATGAACCCTGGGCAGAATCCTGGATCTGGGATGGCGCTTTGCCTTTTCCTCTTTTCGCCTCCGATCAACAACCCCCCCATGGGCCATGGGGACTTATATTAACACCCTCCTAACGCTGCTCCTGGGCTGGGGGGGCCTGCAGGGGCTCCTGCTTGGAGGAGGATGAGCTGCAGGACCTTTGCGTGCTGCAGGACCTTCTGCCTTTTGGTCACTAATAGGTGCAAAAAACTCAGCGCAGCGTTTGAGGCAGACCCTGCCACGCTAGTCGTCATCGTCTCCCTCTGTACGGTAAGGATGTCTGTGCACTTCCACCCACCTCTAAGAAAAGCCGCACCTGGGGCAGGAGACAGCGAGCGGTGGGAGAAGGAAGGGTTTGTCACAGCCCCACAAGCCCAGGGGCCACGGGATGTCTCTGCCCATCAGAGCAGGGCCAGCCCCAGCACCAGGTCAGGGTGGCTACAGCATTGGGTAATTTTTGGGCAACCACAAGCCAAAAAAATTGGGCAACCACAGGCAAGGAGGGAGGCAGCCCACGGCTCTGGCAACCCATCCCAGGGCTGCATCTCCTCTGGGGAAGGAGCTTTCTGGTGGGTCCCACCCAAACCCCACGAACAGCAGCTGCTGCTGCTGGGAGCTTGTCCCCAAGGGTGGACAGCGACTAAATCCCCCCCAGCGAAGCCCCCTGCTCCCAGAGGCTCGAGGGTTTTTTGCATCTGCCCCTGCTTCCAGCGAGCTGCATGGGAATGGGCTCTTCACCGTTATCCCAGCCCCATCCCAGGGCCGAGGCTCCTGCTGGCAGAGCACCCCCGGACCTTGGCAGCACCAGAATTTTGCTGTCATTTCCTTGCACAGGCAGTAATCGTAATTAACATCCTCACGGGAGCACAGAGGGAGCCAGGCACTGTCAATTTGAATGATGTTTTAATTCAGGTTAATTAAAGGGTTCAGGCAAGAACAAACAAGCAGACAGTCTCCTCGAAGCAGGCAACAGGAGATCTGAACCCAAGCTGACAGCCGCCCACGGGAGACGGCCGGTCCCTGGGTGCTGAAGGGGGGAACGAGCTGCTTGCAGCTGCACGGGGCACAAACCCAGCTTCTCCCAGGCAGGTATCCAGGGCATCACCCCAAGACCCCAAACCACCTCGCAGCGGGAAGGGAAAGGTCCCAGGTCAGCCCAGGACCTGGCAGGGGCCCAAACCACTGAGTCAGGGAGGTGTTTCTTCAGGTCTTTGCAGGGTATCCCCCAGCCACTGGGTGCTGTGTGGGTGCCCCCCACCTCCACTGCATCATGTCTGGGGTGGGTGCCTGGGATGAACCCCACATTTTTAGTGAGGCAGGATGTAGATTTGCTCTGACAGGCCAGCAGCTGGAGCTTAGGACCAGAAGAGCTTTCCAAGCTGAGCCAACCTCCGTGGAGGTTGGCTTTCCGTGTGCTCGGCTCCCAGCATCTGCCTCGACAGGGATGGCTTGTGCCAACCTGCCTGTTGGCACGCCTTCATCTAAAGCTGAAGTTGACAAACCCTAAAGTATTGTCCTAAATTTTAGGAGGAGGCAGGATCAAGCACTTGTGCAGGGTTTTCTGGTGCACAGCACAGGGGACAGGCTGTGGTGGAGGATGCCTGGGGCCATGCGTCATCTACGTGGGCTCTGTGCCTGGAGCGTGAATTATTTCTTCTTTTCACTGTAAAAATGTGCTTCTCAGGGACGTGTTCATGAAATATAAATGTGAGGCTTGCTTTAAGCGGGCAGAGACCAGAGATGAATGGCGGGTCTGTGCAGGCAGCAGCACGCAGCCTTTCACTTCCCAGCTGCAATTAATAATTTATGATTTTCATAACATAAGCTGTAATCCAGGAGCCTGAAATGCCCTGGGGGCTGGCAGAGGTCCCCCACAGCATGCTGCCACCGGCACTTCACCCACACTGACAGGCACTGTCCCCATAGCTACCCTCACAGCCCTGTGCAGGATCCAGCCACAGCTCACCATCCCTGCGGGGAACTGGGTCCCCAGTGAGGGTGGGTGGTCACGGGTTAGTGGTGGGCTGGTGGATGGTGACGGTTGGTGATGAACTGGTGGTGGGTGGTGAGGGATTAGTGATGGGTGGGTGGTGGGTGGCAATGGATCAGCAGATGGGTTGGGGATGGGTGGCAGCTGGTGGTGAGGGGTTGAGGATGGGGGGCAATAGGCTGGTGTTGGCTCCTGATGGTACCATAAAACTTCCCAGTTTGGGGACAGAAGGGTCAAGAAGAGGGGTGATAGCCTGCTGGAGGGTTGGGTAAATCCGGATGAAAACTTCTTTTCATCACCATCCCTGGGTGAGAACCTGAGTCTCTGCTACACCCGGGTCTTCCATGAGGAAAATGACCCAGAACAGTTCATTTTGAGTGAGCTGACGCTAAGCCCAGGCCCAGGACATGCCAGGTGCTGGGCCAAGGTTCAGAGGGTTGGGGACCCGATTGTGCCCGTGCAAGGGACAGCACCGAGCCAAGTTAGAGCCAGATCAGGGATGTACAACTGGGATTGTAACACAAGTGTGACCCCTGAGACACAGCTCCAGGCAAGTTGCCCAAAAAGGCTGAGCAGGGGTACAGTCAGGGTGCTATCCTACAGGCAGCCCCATTGTTTCCGCACCAGAGCCCTGCAGCCCAGTTAAGCATCCTTCACTGCCCTTGAGACGAGGGTGATGCCAGAGCCACCATCACCCACCGTGAGTGGGGACACTGCCCTGGGCACATGTCCCCAGGCAGAGGCTGGCTCTAGGGCAGGGGGAGGGTCCCCAGCGGGTGTGGGGTGGCACTGGGGCTGGGTGAGGTGTCCCAGCTCCCACCTGCCTCTGTCTGGGCTGAACTTCCCCCTGCCAGCTTCAGCTCTGTTTTCAGCACAGATAGAAAACAAACCCTTTGGGGCTGTTGGTTTTTTCTTCCTTTCCTAATTTAGATGGTCCCAAGGCCCCACAGGCAGATAAAGGCAAGTTTATTCCTTCCCCGTGTTTATGACGCTGCTGGAACATGCTGCTCCCACAAATGTTACACCAAGAGAGCATGGGGAAGGCTCAGCTTCCCCAGCACGGCTTAACTTTCACCGACAGCTGCCCATCGCTGCTCCCCACCTCCTCCCGCGCCCCAGCATCACACCCCAGCATCGCACCCCAGCCATGACACTACTGCCTCTGGCTTGGCTTGGCAGTGGGGGCTCTGGCTGTGCCAGTCCCTGCATCACCCCTCCAGGAGCAGCTGGTGCCCTCAGCTCCTGCTCCGAATCGTGCTGGTGCCTCAGCTCATCCCATGGGCCAGGAGAGTCCCAGCGCTGCATGAACCCATGGCTTCACGTCAGCCTCAGCCCCTCCTGTGTCCCCACGTGTGAGCACAGGGGCAGCACAGAAATGCCCATGGAGGACCAACTAATGCCCCCCTGTGTCCCCAGCAGCCCTGCTGTGCCATGGGGGGCAGAGGAGGCAACAGGGCAGAGTGAATGCAGAGCTGGGCAAGGATGCAGAGGCACCATGGCACCCTGGCTGGGCTTGACACGGGGCTCCTGCCACACTAGTAGGGATAGGGGCTGTTTGGGATGCAGGTCCCTTGCATCCTGGGCTGCATCAGGAGAGTTGGGAGAGCTCAGCCCTCCTTTGTCCGTCTTGGTGGCTGCCCCCAACCCTGCCAGGAAGGGTCTCAGGGGGATGCCAGGGCAGCTCTTGCAGCAGAGCAGCTGCCACCGTGGAGCCCTGGCTGCTGAGGATGCAGGCATGGGCTGTGTCTGGCTGTGAGTGCCGGGCTGTGCAGGCTGTCGCAACGCTACACGAGGCACCGAGCTGTGTTTGCTTGGCTGGGACAGCATGTCACCACCGGCAGAGTCCGGGTTGCATCACGTCAACAGAGAGGGGAGAGCAGTGCCCAGCCTCCATCTGTGGCCCTGGCCAGGGGCAGCCACTGGCTTGGCAGGGGACAGGGGCAGGGGGCGGGCAGGGAAGGGGAGAGGATGGCTGCAGGAGTGGTGGCAGGGACAGCAGAGAAGACAGAGGGCTCGTTGCCTGGGGGGAAGAAGCTGAGGGTGAGGAGCACCCGGAGGTGCCGGAGGGAAGAGCTCAGGGCTGGGGGCTGGTGTTAGTGGCTGCTCATTAATACAGCAGTAGTGGGTGAGGGGTGCCAGTGAGACCACCCCCCAGCCACAAAAGCCCGGAGGAAATGCCACTGGGGATGCCAGCGTCTTCCACATGAGCCCCAGACCCTGCACTGTGAGCATCCCTCCTGGGCTGCTCTGGGATGCTTCCAGTGTCCCGCCTATTCCTAGGGTTCGGCAGAAAAATGAACTCAGAAATCCCCCTTGTGGGACAGTCAGACAGCCGGAGGTCTCCAGGGGGATGCTGTTGACGGGGACCATTCCCTCTCTGCTGAGATCCCAAGAGGTGGAGGCTGCAGTGTGAAGCTGGTGGAGCTGGTTCCCCTGTGGTGGCTGGCACCCGGTGCACACCCTGCTGCTCACCACCGAGGTCCAACTGCAACGCAAACACCAACTCGCCTGGCCCAGCTTCCCAAAGCTGTCCCAAACCCCAGGCCAAGGGCTTGCCACCTCCTCCCGGCCAAGGGTGAGCCACCAGCCCGGTGCTGCCTTCAGTGAGCCATGGTGGTGATGCTGGGCACAGCACTGACCCCAACCTGTGCCTGGTGGCCAGTGACAGGGTGCTGGGGTGAACTTGGGGTTGTCCATCACCACTGGTGGGGAGAGGGAGCTCCGTCCCCACCGATGCCCTGGCTTTGTGGGAAGGGACATCACCATCCTCTGAAATCAGCCCGGAGGTTGGGGAACGAGCCGATCCCTGGGCAGCAGTGGGGTCAGGGATACCTGGAGGGGAGCTGGACCTTGGGGAGGAGTAGGGTGAGGACAGTGAAGGAAATCAGAGATAGGGGCAGGAAATAACAAATGTGAGTCAGCCAAGAAGCACGTGGGCAAGGACAGTTTGTTATCTGCAGGAGATAACGCTGGCAGGATGGAGGAGCCTCGGAGACGGGTTTGTAGAAAGGGAAAATCAAGGCACAGAGGTGTCTGAAACTCCAGCAGCCAACGCAGTCCTTTGTGTCACACTCAGCTATGGCACCCCTGGGTGCTGAGGGGACTGTGTGGCTCAGCACCCAGCCTTGGGTGCTCTGGACAGCATGTACATACACTTTGGGATGCATTTCATAGCCTCCAAAGGTTTCCCTGAAATCCTGCACCGGGTGTTTATCCCCTGGCAGACAGGACTAGCTGCAGCGCAGCCTGTCTGCTTTTAGTCTGGTGGAGATTAAGCTCTCCAGGGCCTAATGGCAATTCTTTTGGCAAGCGTTCAGCGGGCTTTAATCCATCTTATCTCCACTCTGAAAGGATGAATTAGGCGCCTCTCCAAGCGCTCAATGGGGAGCAGGAGCGGCGGGAGCTCTGGCAGCACACAAGCTGCTGTGGGCGCCCCGGGGATGCCCTACATACGGCAACGAGCCCAGGAGCCAGAGGCATGCTTCCCTCTGCACAGAGGGACCCTCTCCCCCTTCTCCCCCTGAGCACCCAGGTGTTGGGATCACCAGGAGTCTTGGCCTGAGTAACGAAGGTCCCAGTTCCCTTGGGATTTGCCTGGGCATGAGCCAAGGACGGCTTCTTGGCTTGCAGGGGAAGACTAAGGACACTGCTGCCCCGCTCATCCCGGTGCAAAGGCTCCCGTGCCAGCACCATCCAGTCCATCCAACCCACCTGGTACCCAGGGATGTCCCTGCTCCCATGGTGCGGATGCAGTCAGGACCCCCAAGTAACACAGAGGACATCCCGGTCATGTGGGATGGTCCCATCGTCCCACTCGCTGCCCTGAGGTCAGGCGCAGGGACTCTGAACTCGCCTTTTGCAAACCTGTCCTGACGTCTCTAATGATAACTGTGTTTGTTAATTAGGGAGTTCTCCCAGCCCTGCATGATTTGTTTGGTCAGTTGTGAGGGATATTGTCAGGGTAATGTAAATGAGGGGTGGCATTCACCTCCCCAGCAGCTGTCTGGAGTGCTGGAGTCATGTCTGAGACCTGAGGCACTCGTTGCACACCAGGGAGACCCGGTCGGTGCAGGTGCCACAGGCAAGGACGCCGCTTGGCTCAGCCACACATAGGTATTTGGCCCCAGGAACCGTGGCTCAGGTACCTGCCCAGCACGGTGCCTGCTCGCGCTCATCCCCCCCGCAGGCACCCAAAGACTGTGTCCCAGCCAGGCTGTCTTTTAGATGAGTGCCCATCACCATGGCATCCTGCCTTCTCCAAGGGTCTTCCATGTGAGATCAGAGAGGAAAGCAAACCTGTCTGTGGGCTTTGCAGAGCCTGACGTTTCCCACTTTCCTGCATCAAAGCCCTGCTGGCGGTGGGCGGCTGGGGGCTTAATTTCTTTTCGGCTGTGGTATCCCTTGGGTGACAGATGGCCCGGTGGCTCACTGGCTCACCCGCCCACCCAGCGGGGGTCAGGGCCATGGTGTGGCACCGGCACAGGGTCTCCCTGCATCTGCCGGAGGGGACCGGGTTGACCTGAGATCAGTCAGGGCCAATTTGCAGGGCAGTGGCAGAGCCCCCCGAGGCACCAGTCGGTGCAAACCCCCCTCAGCTGGGAAACACCTTTAGGGGGGAGGCTTCCTGCTTTGCCATGGCACAGCAGAGGCGGTGATGGGCTCACTGCAGGGATGCTGCCAGCCAGCACCCATGGGTGCTGCCGAGGGGCCCGTCGCTGTCAGATTGCCCTCCTGGGGGAGGCGAGGTGTGGGTGGTTCCATGGCTCAGCATCACTGCCGTCCTTGCTCCTGGCCTCAGGCCTGTTTGCTCTGTGCCAAGCCATGCCACCCGTGAGTCAGCATCTGGGGGGCGGCCAAAAGGCTTGTGGAAACTCTGGGTGCTGGGTGACACCCTGGCCAGTGAACCTGTCCCACCACACTGGCCCCCAGCCCACCCCCGTGTTGCATCACGGTGGCTCTGGGGGGACCCCAGACACCCCTCCTTAGCTGGTGAATCTTTGCTGGAAGGTTTAAGCTGTGTCTTGCTTCTCTCCTTGGTCCCCAATGCTCCTTTTCCCCCTTTGGAAGAAGAAAAGAATTAACTAAGCAAGAATTAATCAAGAAGCAGAAAACAAAGCTGCCGATTTGCAAATGAGACATCAAGTATTGCAGGACCTGCCCATGTCTTTCTGCTCGACGTGTGTACTTTGGTCCCAACCCAGGCTCGTCCGGCTCCGGCCACCGGCCGCCCGGGTGTCTATTCCTGGTCCGAAAGCCCCGCGCTGGCAGAAACCCTCTCTCCACGTTGCATCACCAGCTGAACTCCAGTGCATGCTGTCTCCAAAGCAACAAGCAGCTAAAAATGGTAGCAAGTTTGATCTGAGCCTGAGCCAAGCTTAATTTTTAATTGCTTCTAATTTCACTCTCTGGGCTGGGTTTACCAAGCTGGCCAGAAAGGTCGTGGGGCAGGTGCAGGCTCGGTTACCTGCAGGCACCAGCACCCTGCGGTGCCCCCGGCCCTGCTGGCTGCCTCGCTTCCCTCCCTCAGCTCCCCTGGGGGCCCCGTTTGTCCCCTCTGTGGCAGAAGGGACTGAGCACCTTGCTGAAGCCCCTGAAGGCAGGGGGCCAATTTTTAAGCTCTTGGGTTTGTGCGTTCAAAAGGCCAGCATGGTGTGAGGATTTGCCGGTAAATCCCAAACACATTGTGGCATTCCTGAGTCCATTCCCACCCCTGTGGCCTTCACTTTCCCAGCCCATGCATACAGCCTCCCTTTTCCCATGATGTTCCAGCCCAGCCCAGCCCAGCCCACCCTGCAACCTCCACCAGCCCAGCCCAGCCAATCTCAGGCCATCCTGTCCCATCCCATCCTGTCCCATCCCATCCTGTCCCTTCCCATCCCATCCCTGCAGCATATCCATTCCCTTCCTTTCCCATCCCATCCCATCCCATCCCATCCCATCCCATCCCATCCCATCCCATCCCATCCCATCCTTGCAGCATATCCATTCCCTTCCTTTCCCATCCCATCCCATTCCTTCAGCCTCCTTCTTCCCATCCCATGGTCAGGGCAACAAGTCAGCGGAGTGTTTCTGGCAGGGAGACACATGGGGAAGACAGCACTCCACACTCCCTAGAAGTATCTCCTCTCCCGAATCTCTCCCGGAGCAGGGATTAGGAGGCCACATTCCTGGTGCGGTTCACGGCTGCCAGCAGAGAGTGAAAACTGGCCCTGGCTCAGAGCCGCTGGAACCTTCCACAAAATCCCCAAACACACTGTGCTTGCGCTGACAAAGCAAACAGTTATTCAAATGACAAAGGTCACCTCTCCCCTTTCTGACGGCTATTTTTGCACTGCATACTGAAGTCCAAGGGTAAAGAAACTGCAGAGCCAGGCATGGCTCCATCCTTTGCACCAGCTTAGGGTGTTAAAAGGATTTGGGAAATATGAAGAAACCATCCCCGGGGCAGAAGCTGGGAAGACAGGGTCCCTCCCACCTGGTTTTCCCACTGATGTCCCCCAAAATCATCCCAACGAGCTCCAAGCAGGGGTTGCAAACATTTGCAGGATGTGGTTGCTTAGGGGTTGTGCAAACGAGCATCTCCCCAGGTGTCACCAAAGCCCCGAGGCTGCAGTGATGGGCTTCCCCAGAAAGCATGGGGCATGGCCATGAGCATCCCAGTGAGACTCAGCACCGTCGGGAAAGCAGCAAGTAAGTGCCAGCTCCATCCTTGCCCAGGGGTGCGGGTGCCTGCAAGGCTGGGACCCCCTCACTGCTTCCCTCTGCACCCTGGCCGGGATCAGAGGGTTGCCTGGCTGACCGTATTGATTGGGGTGGTTTTGGGAAATGATCTGTTAGCAGGAGCAAACCCCAAAGCTGCTATTTTAAAATGATATTTGCCCACACAAACCCTAGTTTGCAGCTGCAATAGAGGAGTCGCAGTGCCTGGGGAGTCACCACCAGCCGCGATGCTCATGGTGCCCTCAGCCACTTTGTTTGATGGGAAACATCCATTTTGGATTCCTGTTTTTGAGGTGGGGGGATTTTCTCAGATCGTGTTCAGGATTTACCTTTACTCAGCACTTTGCAATGGGGAAGCAATTTGTAGGCATCCCTGAGCTGCTCAGACGGGTTCTTGGCAGTGGGATTTTTTTCTCTAGGTATCTGCTTTTCCTTGTGGTGGGAGGATTCCCAGAGGCCAAATCTGAGCAGCTCCAAGGGCACACGCTCAGCACCACGTGGATGAGGTGGTCTGATGTGAGCATCTGAACTCAAAGCTCAGATGCAGAATTGGACCCGCTTCAGCTTTGCTATCGTCTGCCGAACAAAGTCCCACAAATCGAAACATCCGCCTGCACCGGGTAAAATCCCCACAACATTTGTATTTTGAAGAGATTTAAACTACACAGAGGTTGCTCTGTCCCAGCCCTGCCTGAGCAGAACCACTTCACACCCACATGCTCCTTCTCTGGGCTGTGCAAGAGGACGTAAGGCAAAGCTGGGTGCGGGATGCTCCAGGCGAGGGACCTGCGGGTGCTGGGTGGTGGGGATAGGATGCCCCAGGCAAGGGACCTGGGGGTGCTGGGCAGCTCCCACTTGGGAGACCAAACCACAGCAGAGCTGGGGCTGCTGTGTGCTGGGGAGAGCATGGATCCACCCCACAGGCAGTGAAATTCTCAGTTTACAGCTAAGGAAACAGAGAAGCAGTCACTTCTTTTTGGCCTACAGGTGTTGGAAGCCAGCAGGTCTCTTCCCAGGGGGAAAAGCAGCTATGGCCCCCTGGGGGTGCAGGGACCAGCAGGAACCCCGAGGAGCCCTTGACTACAGTGGCTACCGCTGGCCATGGGTGCAGCACAGCTGAGCCCAGCAGCAGCATCACCCCGGCCCTGGGGCCAGCCCGGTGCTGCCAGCCTGGCTCCAAGCAGTGCACGGTGCCCCTCACTGCAGGGGTGTCCTGATGGGACGGGGACCTGCCCCCCACCAAAGGAGAAGGAAACAGTGGGAAACAACCCCATGAGCAAAGTGAGAGATGAACACAGCATGTGGCAGAGCTCAGGAAGCCAAGCGGCACTTCCCCAGCACTCACCCAGCAAGGTGTCAGGCAGGAGTGCAAGCCCCCGAGGGCCAGTGTGGCCACCCATCCTGCGCATCCTGGTGTGCCAAAAAACCTTCCTGGGCAGCAGGAGTGACCCTGAGGTTTATCACACAGCACAGCCGAAAAAGCCACTTGTGCTGCATCAGGAGATCCAGCCTGCGAGGAGTTGTGCCAGCGGGATGGGGGGGTCATGGCCACCAGCAGATGCCAGCTGGTAAGTGCTGAGTGGTACCAGAACTGCCTCCATCCTCATCGCAGAGGAGGGGACGGGTGGCTAAGAGTGACGACAGGACCATGGATGCGCTCGCGGTGGGCTCCCTCCTTCCAGTGGCTGTGGGCATCTCCTTCCAGAAACGGTGAAGGAAATGAAAGACTGTTCAGAAAACATCTGGAGAAATCCCCCGTCACCCCTGTGCCCACGAAAGGCTGTTCCAAAGCCACCGTCTGTCACTAGCCGGAGGGTGCTAATAAAAGGGAAGCCACCGTTGTCTTGTTGGGAAAGGAGAGCCCAGCCCTGGTTTCGGTGGCCTGGTCTTTCCCATCTGAGCTCGGGAGCCAACGGAGCGTGCCAAGGGGCAACCTCATCCCCTGGGGACCTGGAGCTCCCTGCACCGATGAGCTGCAAGGGCCAGCCAGCCAGAGCCCCTAATTCGAAACACATGTTGTTTAAATCAAGAGATGACTGTAAAAATAAGGGTCGGATTTCTCTAGCTGCCAAGTCTCCCATGTTAACCCAAGCCTTGCTGTTTCCTGCCTTCTGGCATGTTTGACCTTTCGCATAGTAACCCTGACGCTTTCCACGGAGCCCCGGGATGGCAGGAAGAAGAATAAAGGGTAGTGAGTGAAGACTTGCGTAACCTTCATCCATCCCTAACAGTAAAATAAGGCTGCTTGGACTGAGTGTCACGGACCTTTTATGTCGGCTCTTTAAGGTTTCCCTGCTCTGGGCTAATGATGCCTGAGATCCTCCCTGGGCCAGAGGAACCCCAGAGTGGCTCCAACCCTCGCCCCGTCCTCTGGATCCCGTAGGGGACATTGCAGCCCGCGTACCAACATCTTCTCCCCTCCTGGGCTGCCAGCAGTTTACCCAGGGCTACCCTGGAAAGCTGTTGGAGAGAGGATGGGAATGGAGCCTGGGCAGCATGGCTGAGCTCCTGGCAGCTGGTCCTCGTTGGGGGTGGACGGCTGCAACTGATTTTCCATGTTTCTGACTCACGCTGCTTGGAAATTCGTCTCTGCTCAAGAAGCAGCACCGTCAAGAGCTTTTGTGAACTTGCTGACGGCGGCGGGGGGTGTCCCTGGCCCTGGGGAAGGACGAGGCTGGTGCTCGGGCAGCCTGTGCCACCACACTGTCACCAGTCCCCTTGGGATGGTGGGGGACAGGGTACAACCCAGGTGGCCACCGAGCAGGTCTGGGCAAGCTGAAGGAGCCGGGCTGGTCCCTCGCTGCCGTGTGCTGAGGCCAGGAGCCACGCAGTCCCTCTCTGGAGCAGGGATCTGGTCCGGCAAAGCTCGTGCTGGGGAAGAGGGGCAGTAAGAGACCCCAGTGCGGGAGGGTTTAGCAGGCAGAACTGTTTCGCTAGCAGGGCTGAGCCCCACGGATGTGTGACAGATAAATCATTGCCAGGACCAGGTTTGAGCAGAGACCAAGGCAGATGGGGTGCCTGCTCCAGCCGGGAATGCTGCCAGCGCCTGTCTGGGTGAGACGTGCTGCTGTGCTTAGCCAGGGGCCGGTAGGAAATCCCTGTTGGATGTCTCCGACCTTCGCTGAATCAGAATAACTGTTCCTCTGGAAAATCTAAATTTATCCCTGAAGCAGTGACGGCGTAATTCACATATGCCCTATTCCCCTCTCGTTGGAGTCTCCTTTAAATTTGTCATTTTCAACAATAAAGCAACACTGTGAGCAACCTTCCTATAAATCAGCATCTTTCCCGTCCCTCCTGGTGACGTGAGCCCAGGGCTGAGCAGCTGCAGGAATTCAGGCAAGTTCAGACCGGGCTGAACTTTTGCACAGTGACCCGCAGGGTCAGCACGGGTAGGAGTGGAATGGGGAAAGGCAGAGAACAAAGACTCCCATCGCAGCCCGCCTGCTCACAGCCTGCTGTGCACAGGGCAGCAGGATGGGGACGGGGACGGGATGGGGACAGGATGGGGATGGGCTGCCAGGTGCATGGGGGCTGTTTGGAGGAGCTACTTGCTGTGAGTGCAGGATATAATGCCTTTCCTGGTCGGCTGAGGTGGGAGAATTACATGGAAGAGGAGATGGGGAAGGCAATGGGGATGGGGCTGGTGATGAGGATGGCGATGAGGAATGCGCATGGTGACTGGGATAAGGATAGGAATGGGGATGGGAGTGACCCCTCTTCCCACAGAGAGACCTTCACAAAAAAATAACTTCTTCTGGAGTCTGCTGTTCCCTCCCCAGGGGGTGACCCCAGCTGGGGGGACCCCGATGAAGCACGCAGAGAGCCAGGGCGCAGCCCTGAGGCCACGGTACCCTGCTGCTCCCCTGGGCTGCTCCAGAGTCCAAAGGCCACCAGATCTGCTAGGCAGGGGCAGGGTCCTTGTGGGGTCCCCCCTGGGGGTATGCTCTGCTGTGCAGGACAGAAGGTCCCTCATCCCCCTGGGAGCAAACCTCGGCCCCTCCCCAGCCCCAAACCCAGCTGGGCGGTTTGGGACCCCCACAGGGATTTTGGCCACAGCTCTTCTCCATGCAGGACAGACCAGGGCTCCCTCCTGGCATGGAGAAATGCCCGGAGAGACCAGTCCCTGCTGGCCAGGCCAGCTGAAGCTTTATTTAAACCTGAGTGCATCCAGCACCTTCCCAGTGACCTGTGGTCACTCGCAGCCCAGGGTAGGTCAGGCCCTCAGGGAACTTCTTGCTCGTGGATGTGAAAAATTTCTATTTCTCAGGGCAAATTGGAGCTGTCCCAACAGGAAAATACAGCTAAAGCAAAATGCATAAATCATGTGGCTCCTCAACAAGCTTCAGCTTCTTACATCACCTCTCTCCTGCCTCAGCACAAACACTGCAAATGCAGAAAATAACCAGTGGGGAACACGTCGGCTTCGACACCCGGCATAACCCCGTCATTTCCCAGGACAAGCTCCGGGGTTGGGTAACGGCAGGGCAGGGAGCAGAGCCGTACACAGGATTCATTTCGCCTGATGTCATTAACCCAGAGCAATAGTCAACACATGAAACTGTGCTTCCCAGTTTGCCCCAGTGACTGGGGGGGAGTTGGTGATTCCCAGTCCGGAGGGCTCACAGGAGCTGGGTGCTCCAGCTTCAGGCTCAGCAGGCACAGACGCTGCCAGCTCACTCTCTCCTGGCGTGCCAAAATCCAGCAGGACCAAGATGAAAAGAAGAATTTTCATGGGGTTTTTTGGGGGGACAACCCCATCTGGGAATTTTTGGTGGAGCGCTGTGGCTGTCTGCATTCAGGGTGGTGGGTATGGGCAGAACTGCTCCTCGCCGCAGGGGGGGGGGGGCACAGATGTACAACATCTGGCATGATCTGGGTGTGCAAGGGGCACAGGCCAGCCAGGTGCACCCCAAGGTGCCACGCAGGGGCCCCAGGCCCTGCAGAGAAGCCTGATGCTCTTTCTTTGCCAGGGGTGACCCTCCCCCATGACGCCCCCCCACCATGTCCCCAGCTCCTCTTCAGCAACTGCAGCAGGGCGAGCACAGAGGGGGGCC
Source organism: Falco biarmicus (assembly GCF_023638135.1). Classification (NCBI taxonomy): domain Eukaryota; kingdom Metazoa; phylum Chordata; class Aves; order Falconiformes; family Falconidae; genus Falco; species Falco biarmicus. The sequence continues at coordinate 66,293,519 of NC_079291.1, forward strand.
CCCAAACCTCAAATGTTTGGGACAAAGCAACAAACATGCTTCACATTTTTTGTTGTTTCTTTTTCTCCTGCAGTGTTTCCTAGCTCGTTTGGGTTTTTTTCTCCTTCTTTTCCTTTTTCCTCCTTTGAAAAATTCCTTCTGACCATGAAATAAGTGAGAAAGCCCCCACTGGCGGAGGGGGCTGGGAGCTCTCTGGACTCTGCTGAAATTTCCCAAATTCCTCCTTCCCCAGCTCCTACCTCTGTGATTTCTCCTTGTGCTGTGCTGCTATTGCTTGCCCTGAGGCTATTGCTCACCCTTTCCCTTTACGCTTGGAGCCAAGCCCAGGGCCAGAATGAGAACAAGAAACAGGGATGACCAAAGGAAAAAAGTGAAATCCTGAATATTAATCGGGCACGGGAAAAGAAGTTTGGCCGATGGAAGCAGCGGGCGCACACACATCATCGCTTTGATTTGACAAGGCTGAGTGGCGGTGAGAGAGGCTGGCTTCAAAATCAGCTCTGCAAAATGGAGTGGCAGATCTCAAATGCAGGCTCTTGGCAAAAAATCCTCAGGGAAAAGCTGTGCAGGGTGGGAAAGCCGCCCCCAATGGCCACTGCCCTTGGGAAGCTCCCGTGCCACCATGCTGCTTGCACCCCGGGGTGACACGGGGGCTCCCAAGTGGGTAAAACCTGCTGCCAGGTGGTTTGGGACAAGAGGAAAATTAGCTTCTCCCACCCCCCCAGGGGACCGACGGGCCATGCCCAAGCTGCAGGCTGGGAGCAGCAGTGGTGGGATGGAGACAGAACTGCTGGGGGCTTCTGTGGGGCCGAGGGAGGCGAGCAGGGACCCCCCTGGTCCCACGGGGGCTCCGCCAGCCAGGCACCCAGGCAGGGCCCAGCAGGCGGTGGCAAGGGGGTATTCAGCCCCTAAAGGTGGTGCGGGTGGGAAGGCAGCTCCCTGCTCTAGGATGCGCGTTGCAGAGGAGGGACTGAGCGCTGGGGTGGCAGGAGGAGATGCTCGATGGAGCGGGAGCAGAAGGCCTCCATCTGCTCCGATCCGAAAAGAGCTGAGGGTGGCTCCACCACAGTGTGTGAATTCCATCGTGGGGAGAAAACAGAGTGAAAATCCCTTTAAACTGGCAGAAAAAGGCAGGACAAGAGGGAAGAACTGGTAACCAGAGTCTCAAGGATAATTGCAAATAAGATGCACATTTTCCACAGGGGGATGACTGGAGCCATAGAGGGGGGGTGGAATTCATCCTTGGCACTCTCGGAGCCCATGAGCGTTTAGAGGAGCAAACACCTTGCTCCCCCCAGGTGTGCTGAGGAGCTGACCCCAAGCGTGCACCTTCCCCAGGGCTGGCAGCACCCTGCGAGGCATCAGCGGGGAGCCCTACACCTGCACCGTGCACCCGTACCGGGGCCAGGGCCACCCTGCACCCACAGTGGGCCACCCAGCCCAGGACCGCAGCACCCATTCGGGCATGGCCTGGGAGCCCTGTCCCTGCAGCGTACGCCCACTCCAAGGCCAGCAGCTCCCAGCGGGGCATGTCCAGGGGACGGGCACAGGTGCAGGCACATGGTGGGGCAGCACCCATGGCTGGGGGGGCTCTGCGGAGGGGAGACCAAGTGGCAGCGACATGGATCCCCAGTGCAGGATGAGGGGCAGGACAGTTGGCAGGATGGGATGGGAGTGGGGATGGGGGTAGTATTGGGATGGGAATGGAGACAGAGATTGGGATGGGGATGGGGGTGGGATTGGGATGGGGGGTGGGGGTGGGATCGGGAATCGGGAATCAGGAATCGGGACAGGGATTGGGATGGGAATCGAGACAGAGATTGGGATGGGGATGGGGGTGGGGGTGGGATTGGGATGGGGACAGAGATTGGGATGGGGATGGGGGTGGGATTGGGATGGGGATGGGGACAGAGATTGGGATCGGAATGGGGATGGGGATTGGGATGGGGGACAGAGATTGGGATTGGGGATGGGGGTGGGATTGGGATGGAAACGGGGACAGAGATTGGGTTGGGGATGGGGATTGGGATGGGGATGGGGGTAGGCTTGGGAGGGGTATGGGGGCAGGCATGGGAATGGGGACAGGGAGGGGGATGGGACTGGGGACAGGGATGCGACAGGATCCGAGGGCAGGCGCGGGCAGGGCTCAGCGGCAGGGACCGAGGCTCCCCCGGGCGCGGCGGCCGGAGCCCGGGGCCGGCGGGGGCGGGCGAACAAAGCGGCGGGGCCGGGCGGCGGGGCGGGGCCTGGGCGGGTCCCTCCCCCCGCGGTGCGATATAAGCGGGGGCGCGGCGGCGGGGCGCGCACTGGGAGCGGCCGGGCAGCCATGCAGCTCGCCGGGGCAGCGCTGGTGCTGTGCGCCGCCGCCGCGGGGGTGGCCGCGGCTCCGGGACCGGCGGCGGGGCAGGGACCGGCACCGGGGCGGGCGGGGGCCGAGCGGCGGGCGGCGGCGGGCAGCAAGGAGCGGCGGGCGCAGTTCGCCTCCTGGGACGAGGTGAACGTGATCGCGCACGGGCTCCTGCAGCTGGGCCACGGGCTCAAGGAGCACGTGGACCGCACCAAGGGGCAGATGCGGGAGCTGGGCAGCCGCCTGAGCGCCCACAACAGCTCCATGGGGCGGCTGCTGCGGCAGGCGCGGGAGGCGCAGGAGCGGGGCGAGCGGCTGCGGGCCAGCGTGCGGGAGCTGGAGGGCCGCGGCCGGCAGCTCCTCAACCTCTCCGAGGCCCTGCGGCAGCGCCTGGAGGAGGTGGCGGCCGACAAAGCCGCCATCCAGGGCCGGCTGGAGCAGCTGGAGGGGCGCGTCCGGCAGGCGCTGCAGGCGCGGCCGCCCGGCAACCAGAGCGCCAAGGACCTGGGAGCGCTGCAGGTGAGGGGGAGCGGGGGTCCCGCATCCCCGCGGGGAGAGCGACGGGAGCGGCTGGGAGGGGGAGAGAGCTTGCGGCACCCGGAGGGGTGGGTGGGGGTCGGCTTCAGGAAAGCGCTGCAGGGACCCGGTGGTCCAGGGGGCGCCGGGCGCACTCGCTGCCCCGGTCCCGCATCCCCGCAGCGGCCGCGGGGAGAGCGACGGAGGTCCCGACCGTCCCGGGGCGACGGGAGGGGGCGAGAGCTTGCGGCACCCGGAGGGGTGCGTGGGGGTCGGCCTCAGGAAGGCGGTGGAGGGACCCGGTGGTTCGGGGGGCGCCCTCGCTGCCCCAGCCCCGCCGAGGGTCCCGCAGCGGCTGCGGAGAGAACGAGGCGGGTCCCGACCGTCCCGGGGCGACGGGAGCGGCTGGGGGGCGGTGGACACCTGGAGGGATAGGGGGACACTCGGAGCAGTGGGTGGGGGTCGGCCTTGGGAAGGCGCTGGAGGGACCCGGTGGGTCGGGGGGCTCTGGGAGCACTCACTGCCCCAGCCCCGCCGAGGGTCCCGGTCCCCCCGGCTCTGCCCGCTGCAGCGAGGTTCACCGGGCTCCCCCCCCTCCCCGCCCGCAGTCCCTGATGGATGCACAGAACCTGAGGATCGAGGAGCTCCTGCAGAAGATCAAGCAGCAGCAGTACAAGCTGGACAAGCAGAATCTGCAGATCAAAAGCCTGCAGAGCAAGGTGAGCTCTCCTCCTGCCCTGTGGCTGGGAGGCACAGCCTGGTCCCCCGTGCTGTGGGGACCCCAGTGTGAACCTTCCCGCAGCCCAGCACTCTGGTGACAGAAGTGGCTTTGCTGCTGCTGCTTGGCCTTGGGGACCCTATGGAGCCCACGGCCCCGGTCCCTGTGCTGCAGCATTGGTGTGAGGGTAGCAAATGGCAAAGCTTCCCAAAGATTTGCACAGAGGAGTAAGAACTGGTGTGTGGGAGCAGAGCCTCCCTGGCTCTTTCCTTTGAGTTTATCTGCAGACTAAACTCGTTAGCATGGGTGTGAAAAGCCGCAATCACTTCTGGCTTTGCCAGCCTCACATATTTCCTGCTCCTCGAGGTTTCGGGGGAAGTTCAGCCCCAGCTCTGGTCATGGGGGAGCGAGCAGCAGCTTGGCTGACCAGCTCCCCTCGTAACAGCACTGAAAATGAGCCAAGATAAAACTGTTCTTTCAGGTCAATCTACTGATCCCCTTGCACCTGAAGGACAACAAAACACAGTCTCCAAAGTGGAAGATAAACCTGAAGAGTCACAGCCTCACCAACCAGAGTCGGAATGCTAGCGGGGAGCCTGTGTCGATGCAGAGTGAGTATCAAGCCGTGCTGCCCCATGCCTCTGTGCCAGAGCAAACCTGTAGCAGCTGCAAGTGCTTGAAAACAAAAGATACAGTTGTCCTGAGTCAGGATGTGAGATTTGCTTGCAGAACTGGAGCTTAGGAGTTTGGCCAGACTGAGGGTATCTGGAGCACGGGTGGGATACTCAGCAGGAATTCAAGGATTTAAGAAGAATTTTTCTGCCTGACATTAAGAATGCAGTCAGGAGCGGACAAACACTGCTGACAGGTATTAGTCAAAGAGGATTGGCAGGTGGGGGGGTGAATGCAGGCAGGAAAGGAGGATCTGTGCTCCTCAGAGTTACTCTGTTCACCTGCTCTCGCTTCACCAGTCAGGGTCTGCTGTCTGCTGGTGGAGGGGAGGGTTAGGGAGCCCTGGATCATGAGAGGAGAGCTGGATCCTTGTGCATCCATCTCCCTTGGCTCATATTTAAGGCTCTTACATGAAAGACAAGTGCCTCAGCTCATGCTATCCTTAGCAGAAGGTGCTGAGCTGCACGAATGCCTGGGCAGCAGAGGCACCGGGCACTCACAGCCCTGGGAAATGTGCACTGGAGTGGGTGAGTGGACCCTGCATCTGGAGCTCCTGGCTCTGCCTGGAGCATCCTCTCTGCTGGCAAGGGGGCTGGAGGAGCTCCTGCAGAGCGAAGGGCAGCAGAGCAGGGGTCCCCAGCTGTGCTGCATCATGCAGCCTCCCTCCTCAACAGGAACTGGTGTCCCAGCAGGATTTGCTGGCTGGGAGCAGCTGCTCTCATGTCAACTGAATTGTGGTGCTGGCTCTGTCTGTGCAGCTGTCTGAGGATGTCTGCTGTGAGCCAAACAGAAACCAGGCAGGGTGAGGATGCATGGGGGAATCCTGCCCAGGGCTTAATGCAGGGATAGCTGTAGGAAAACACATGGTAATTTGTATGTGGAGCCTGGAAGCTGTCACTGGTGTGCCTGAAAGCTGGGTGGGCAGAACAAAGAGCTGCAGAAATTGGTGTGGACAAGGAGAGAGATGGGATGCAGGGCTCTAAACTACCCTTCTTGTGCACTGGTCAGCCCACAGTGGGGCTACGTGAAGTCTCCCTTGGTCAGAGCAGCACTAGCCAGCCAGAAAACTCTTGGAATCTTTCCCCCACGTTTTTTCCCAGCTCTTTGTGACTTGCCCTCAGCAGTGTGTTATAGAATCTTAGAATCATTTGGGTCGGAAGGGACCTTCAAAGGTCCTCTAGTCCAAGGCCCCTGCTTAGCTCTCGGGCTGTGCTGAAACTGGAGTGCAGGGTTCAGGTCTCTGCTACTTACTGGTGGCAGAGGTAGGGTGTGCTGTTGGCTCTCTGCTGGCTGATGAGTGCTGGGTGCAGCAACCCTTGTGAAGCACGGTGGGAGGCAACAAGGGCCCACAGCCCCTGGCATGCTGTGATGTAGGGTGTGTGAGAGCTCAGCACCTTCTTGTGCCATGCTGTCCCTGACGGAGAGACCCTGAGCATCCCTGGCATCCTGACTCCCTCCCACCTGGCTGAGCCATGAGCCCCCCCTTCTCTTGCCTGATCCCTGATGTTGATATCACTGACAGAAAACAAATTGGCTTCCTCTCATTAGCAAGTCGAGTGAGTTTTCTGGCAAATCTTAACAGCATGTTGTAGCTGGTGGGCCAGCCCTGTGCCCTCTGCCTGGGGAGGCTTGTGGCTGCTTCCGAGCGCGGGGAAGGCTTGTGCCGGCGGCTCCCTGTGTATTGTCGGGCAGAGCCAGAGTGCTGGCACAGCCCCAGGGAAGAGCTATGAACTCCACCAGCAGCCCTTTCAGAAAGACCCTTTTATTTGCATCCAGTGAACACAAGTGGGGTTTTTTTTTTAAGGCTGGAGATGGCACGAGGCCAAGCATGTGAAAGTTGAAGGCTTGAAGCAGCCTGGAGAGTGAAAGGTTTAATCGCTTGCAGAAAGAGGATCACGTCTTTAGGCAGAGCCTGTGCTTTCTGGCAGCTGGCCGAGTAGGGGAAAGGTAGAGCCCTGCTTGCTCTCTCCCTGTAGCGCTGGGACTCCAAAATAATTGGGTTGGGGAGGGTGAGGGGGAGGCGATGCAAACAGCTCCAGGCATGCCCTGCTCTCTGCAGGGAAGGGTGTTTATCCCAGGTTGGTGACCTACCCTCATGCCTGGAGATCCTGTTGGGTAAATACGATGCCATGCCCGGGGCAGCTCCAGCCAGCCTTGTTGATTCTTCTGTCTTGTTTGGCTAAATAAAGGGGGAGGGAAAGAAAAACATCCAGAACAGCCAGGAGGTCTTGTTGTTCTGGTGCCATACGGATGTGCAACATCAACTGGAACTAACAAGCCTGTTCCTCAAAGACAAAGATTGAGCTGAGGCTGTTCAAGCAGCTGCATCTCATCCAGCTGCTTGAAAGTCCCTGTTGCACCAGGGAAAACAGAAGAGATCTGGGTGCAATGAGTGTGGCCAGGGCCCAGAAAAAAACAAAACAAAAAACAAAAACAAAAGCAAAAAAGACAGGGATGGGGTTGACTTGTGCACACTGGGGCCACTGGGCATCTCCCTATGCTGATGCTGGGAGATAGTGGGAGAGGAGGTGGGGGGCTCTGCCGGGTCAGGCAAGCCCAGCAGCCTGTGGCACCTCCGGGGGGCTGGTGCTGGGGGTGCTGGGGCTTTTCCTTCCCCTGAGCCCCGTTTGGCTTCCCTGGCTGTGTTCACCTAGGAAGTGGGGATATCAGGGATACACTTGACCTCCCCGCCACGCTGGGCGGCTTTGTGTGCTTCTGATGGTGGGGCTGTCCCACTGCAGGCAGTGAGGGAGAGGCTGCCTGTGCTGAGGAGGGGGAGCAGGTGAAAGGTGGTGGCAGGTGTCACTTTGCCATCCTCTCGGTCTCCCTATGCTGACCTTTCCTCCAGTTGTGGCTCTGCTCTGCCCTAACACAGCATCGGGGCTATCCAGGCACCCAGCAAGGATGGGGACAATGCCCCGTGGGGGCTGCTCTTGCCCTCAGCAGCTCAAAAGCCCCATTTTCCCCCTCCTGTCCCAACATGAAGTCCCGTGGCTGTGGGGGAGGCCCCTCTCCCCGCTGCCACCCCGGATCATGGTGCCAGCCCTGACCCTGGGGACGGCTATGGCAGGGGTGACCCCATGGGGGGCTGCATGGGCAGCCAGCACCCCAGCACAGCCTGGGGCTTGTCTTCAGGTTTCTTCTCCCGTCTGTCTGGGGGTCATGCTGGCAGCAGCTGTGAGCCACCAAAATCCATCCCACCCTCGTGTGGGGAGAACAGACCCTCTTTGTCTGGGGGTGACGGGGGCACCTGTCCTGGCTGACAAAGAGCCCCTTGACTGTGCCGACAGCCTGGGGGCTGCAGTCCCTGCACATCCCCCTGCAGCCTTTTGACTTGGGTTTTGTAACAGGTTCCCCCCTGCCACCCCCCCCCCACCCCACCCAGTCTCTTCTCGGCTGCTGCGGGTGGTGGTTCCTGGATGGACTTTTATCAGCGCTGTTGAAATGGTGCTTTGCTGGCAGCTCCGGGCAAAGTCCTTGCAGGGGCAGAAGGAGAGGTGGGAGCCTGGCCAGCATGGGGATGGAGGGGGACAAGCTGGGGGGGCGGCCTCACCCCTGGCAATCCACTTGTGCAATGAGCTGAGTCTCCCTGGGGTCCACCCACCCCTTCCCTGCCCCGGTTGGTGCACCTTGGGCAAAAGGGTCACCCCAGGCTGGCCCAGTGCCTGCTGGTGGCAGGTTGCCCAGCAGGCTGGTGTCTGGCTGGGGCCACCACAGTTGCCAGGAGCAGGAGTAGTGTGCTGGATGCTCAGGCATCTTTCTGACATCGGGACCTGGGGGGGTTCTTTCTGCCCGTGAGAGGCCCTTTGAGGCTGCTTCAGCCTCGGGGTGGGGTGGGGATGCTTCGCCCTGCCTTGCCTCTGGCGTTATCCCACACCAAACGGGCTGCTCCTGCCTGCTGTGGACATGGAGTGAGCTAGGAACTCCCTGGGTCTCCTCAATGAGGAGCCATGCTCTCCAGCCTAGGTCATCCCAGCCTGGCCCAGCGCCTGGCTTCTGCCTTGGATGGAAGCCCAAGGAGCTGTGTTTGGATAAATGGGAAGATACGGGGTCACAGTGTTTAAAGATGCTGAAGTTGGAGGCTGTCATCTCTAGCGTGTGGCCAGAGCCACGGCCACCGCTGTGCACAGCTGGCTGGGCTTGTGGCCAGGGCTGCAAGTGCTGTGGTAGGAGCAACCTGCCGAGAAAGTGGGACTCGGGGCCATCCTCAATCCAGCGCTGTTTCCTTCCCCTGCAGAGCTCCCAGAGGATTGCCACCAGCTCTTCCTGGCCGGGCAGCAAAGCAGTGGCGTTTTCCAGGTGCAGCCTGTGGGGTCTCGGCCCTTCAAAGTCTACTGTGACATGACGGCAGGTAAAGCAGTGGAGATGTCCTGCAGCACTTTGCGTGGTGGTCTTGCAGATGGTAATTCCCCCATAACTGTGTTTTTCCCTGCCCGCAGAAGGTGGCTGGACAGTGATCCAGAGGCGCATGGATGGCTCTGTGGACTTTGACCAGCTTTGGGATGCTTACAGGGATGGCTTTGGAGACCTTAGAGGTAGGTGGATGACAGTGTCTATCTTATCATGGGGTAAGTGATACCTTTGCATAAGTTATTCCACCTTGCTGGCTCCTGGAGGCCTCTGCTGAGGGGAGGGGGGGGCATTCCTTGCAGAGGAAGAGTCCTTGTTCTTCCTGACTTGTCCCGCAGGTGCCAGTGATCCAAATGCAGTGGTGTCCTGGGTTGTCCCTGTTTGTCTCTGGAGCCTGTTCACATGTTTGTTTTGCACAGCGTGTTTGTGTCCCTGCAGCCAAAGCAATGTGTCCTGTTTCAGGTGACTTCTGGCTGGGCCTGGACAAGATACATCACCTCGTCCAAGAGGGAAGATACAACCTCCTGATTGAGCTGGAAGACTGGGAGGGAAATTCCCAGGTGGTTCAGTTTGTCTTCAGCCTTGGCGGTGAGAGCACAGCCTACACGCTCAACCTGCTGGGACCCCTGTCCGGAGAGCTGGAAAATGCCATCGGGGATTTCAGGCAGCTGCCCTTCTCCACTCGGGATCGTGACCACGATCTCAAAGCTGACACAAACTGTGCCAAACACCTCTCAGGTTGGTATGAGCTCTTCCTTCCCAGTGGCGTGCACTCTCCATTCAGGCTTCTGCTCTCCGGTGATGGGCGTGAGCGGGATGCTGACCCTGTGGGATTAGACCCCTGTGGTCTTTAGCCTGGCTTGTCCTCTGCTTTCCTGGGAAAGGTGTGTCCTTGGGAGGAGTGGTGTGGGGGATGGGAAGCTGAAAGCAGGAGGGGCTCATGATTCAGGTCTTTGCCCCAAACATCTGTCTAACAGCTTTGCTGGCTGCCACCTTGCTTGGAAACCTTTCCAGCAAAGCAGAGGCTGGTCCCCAGGCCTGGGATGGGGCTGCTGAAGGGTTTAGGGGGTTTTGAACACAAGAAAGCAGCAGGGATTTGCAGATGCATCTTGAAGTCAGATGGGATCTGTGCCAAGGTTTCCCAGTGCGTGGGACCCCTCGGGTGTGTATGAGGTGGTCTTGTAAGGTGCCAAAGCCCTGGAAGACTGGGGGAAATGAGGGGCAGCAGCTGCCTTGAACCTGGGTTTGTTTTCTGTTGGGAAGTGCTGTGGGCTAACCCTGCCTCTCATTGCCTTGCTAGGTGGCTGGTGGTTCAGCACCTGTGGCCATGCCAACCTCAATGGGAAGTACTTTCGCTCTATCCCCCGGCAGAGGCACGAGCGCAAGCAGGGCATCTTCTGGAAGACATGGAAAGGCAGGTATTACCCGCTGAAGTCAACCACCATGAAAATTCAACCTGCAGCACTGGAAGCAGAGCCCTAAAGCTTCCACTTGAGACTTGACCTTCTCTGTGGAGTGCAGACCTGAGCTCCCTCAATTTGTGTTTACAGAAAAAACAAACCCACCCTCCCTGGGAAGTCCCTGGAGGAGAGTTTCCCTTGGTTAGCAGCCCTTTAGTGGCATGACACAGCTCTTCCCTATAAGTAAAAACAGCTCCTTATTGCTGAAACCCTTGGATGGGGAGCTCCTGAACCAGAAGAGGAGCCACCACCAGGGAGATCTAGCTCCCGAGCATGCACAAGGGTCTTCCAACCTGCCACGTGCTGCTGTGGCAAGTTCAAGTTGTCTGGTGCTTTCTGTCCTGTCTGAACACTTCTGTGCTGGTTTTGATGGGCTGGGGGGGGAAGGGGAGCCTTGCTGTATCCTGTCTTTCACTGTTCCCAAATGATGTCCTGTGTACCCTTCCCCTGCTGGGGCTGTGGAGCAGCGAGCCTCGGGCAGCTCCATCTGTGCAGCCCCTGCTCTGGTGACTTCAACCCACTGAGAACGGAGGTTTTGGTGGGAAAGCTGAAGGACACCCTGTGCAGGCGGGGACCTCGGACTTACTTGGCTTCCCTGGCCCCCACGGCTTCGAAGCCCTTCCTGGCTGTACTGGAATTTGCCAGGAGCTGGGGAAACCACTGCCAGCTCCAGGAGATGATGGGTGGGTGGGATCCTGCAGGGTGGCACAAGGGCCAGATCCTGGAGGGCTGCTGGGTCTCAAGCTCCACCTGGAGCCTACCAGGGTGGTTGGGATGAGCACTAGGACAGCACAGGTACAGAGCAGTGACTGTCCCTGGGCAGGACCAGCCCTGCTATAAATCCCCCTCCGGCCTGGGGGCTGCCTTCTTCCAGCAGACTCCACATACTTGGCAGTGGGAATGGTACCATCCTGCACATTTGCCCCAAAACTTGCTCTGAAGGGCCAGGAGACAACAGGGTTTCTCTGCCAGAGCCACACCGCCTTGTCAGGTACATACCCTGATGTACAGCATTGCCTCTGCCTTTGGGGTGGGTGGCTGGGGAAAGGTGGGCAAAGCAGGTCCCCAAAAACTGTTACGGGCCAAGCTGCCGTCTTGGGGCTTCCCAAGCATCCTGCCCTATTGAAGTCATATTGACTACTGTGCTAAATATTGTAAATAGTCATTTGTAGGATGTTGGATCTTGTCAGTGAATTTTCTGGTTTAATTTGTTCCCATATTTAAATGCAGTGTTAATAACAATGTGGTGTAATTTATAAATGTTGATGCTGGAAAAAAAAGCAACTGTAGTTTGTGTATTTTAAACTTTTTTTTGTACTAAAATATCTTTTCTGAAGAAGTCTTTTAATAAAAACAAGCCTGTAACTGTCCTGCCTGGATTATTTGCCTGATGGTTTACCAGTAAATGTGTGGGAAATGTGTGAGGACTATGGATTCAGAAGCTTCACTTGTTGGGAGTTGGACCTGAGCACGCTGCTTCCTTCTGTCCTCAGTTTTCAACTGCAGTCTTACAGAGCTCTCTGGGATAAATCCCTGCTATAGCCCCCAGCAGTAGTTTTTAGTCTGAAATTTATGTACCTCCAAATTTGTTTTCCCTCTGGCAATAAGGCCCTGGGGCAGCAAGTTTCCAAGTGCTGATGAGCTGGCTTTTCTTGCTCCCTGACAGCAAACCTTTACACCAGGGAGGTGTTCCTTGTAGCTGGCTGGAAAACCTGGTGCCGATGCCTTGAACAAAGGCTGAGGTCTGAATTATTGGGGTGGATTAAAGTCAGACCCACTCAGGGCAAGCCCTTTTACCTGCTCATACCATACACACACAGCTATCTCCCAAAAGCATTTATTGTGACTTCTGGGGATTAATTGAATTAAACTGGGGATGGAGCAGGAGCCTTGAAGATGAGGAGGGGTAAACTCCAGCTGTGCTCATGATTAGAGACATGTGGCCTGGTACTGGAGGTGAGAAAAAGAGGAAGTGCTAAGAGCTTCTTCAGCTGGTCAAGGAAAGGGGACAAAATTGCTCATTGCAGAAAGATGAGACTGCCCTAGTCCCCTAGAGTAGCTGTATAAATACCTGATGCACCTGACTAGCCCTGGCTCCTGCATCTTCCCTGTGGAAAAGCCTGGGGTCAGCCCATTATACCCGTCTCTGAGCTATCTGTCCGCTCACCCTTGTGTTCAGAAATACATTTTTATTGTTCCATTTGATTAATTCAAAGCTTGATTAGTCCCTGGGTGTGCCAGCAGTTGCTGGAGTGCCATGTTTTGGTCTGGATGCTGAGGTGATCCAAGTGGATGTTGTGCCTCGGAAAGCAGCCGGTGAAGGAGCTGTGGCCCCAGCACCTCCAGGGTGCCCGGTGGGCGCCCAGCACCGGCCGGGGGTGGGCTGGAGCCCCGGACCCGGACCCTACCCCGGACATGGACCTGGAGCCAGCCCCGGGCCCTGGCCGGGACCCCTGCCCCGGACCTCTGCCCTGGATCTGGACCCTGCCCGGGACCCCGGACCCGGACACTGCCCCGGACCTCTGCCCTGGACCCGGACCCCGCCCGGGACCCCTGCCCTGGACCCAGACCCTGTCCCGGACCCCTGCCCTGGACCCTGCCCCTGCCCCGGACCCTGCCCGGGACCCCTGCCCCGGATCCGGACCCTGCCCCGGCCCCGCGGCTGCAGCCGCCGCTTCCCCCGGTAGCTCGGTCCTGCCGTGCAGGTCCCCGCGTCCCAGCAGCGCCAACGCCACCCCGTGTCCCCCAACCACAGGTCCCACTCCGGGGCCCCTGCGAGGTCCCCTCTGCAGTCGCCGGTCCTGGGTCCCTGTTTCCACCTGGAATTCCCTCGGGATCCTCCAGCTCCCTCACCCGCAGCAGCACTGGGAACACCTGGGCGCGGTGGCGTAGGGCGCAGCGCCCCCCAGCGACAGCAACAGAAACGGCACCGCGGGGGGGCGCGGAGCCACGCTCCCACCAACGGACCCGGGGGGGTATGGGGGCTGCCCGCGGCGACATGGGTGCAGCCCGGGGGGATGCTGGGGGAAGCCCCGGGGGGATGTTGGGGACATGGGGACAGTCCCGGGGCGGGTACTGACAGCCCCGGGGTGGTGATGGGGACACGGGGACAGCCCTGGGGGGTGATGAGGACAGTGGGGGGGGGGGCACACGGGCAGCGCTGGGAGAACGCAGCCGGTGGTACAGCTCCCCCACCCGCAGCAGCCCCCGGCCCGGGACCCCCCTTACCTGCTCACGCTGCCACCGAGCGGCCCCTTTAAGAGGTCCCGCCCTCCCCGCGCTACAAAGTAGCCACGGGCGTGACGTCATGGGAAACGGCTGTTAAAGGAGGGGGCAAGGGGTGTGCGAGGGGTAGGGGTCCATCCTCGTCGTCCCCGTTCCCCCCCGAGCCCTTGGGGTGGGCGCCCCACGGGGCAGCGGGAGCCCCCCCATAGGCGCTGCAATCTGGCGGGGGGGGCGCTGAGACCCCCTGGGGGGACGGGGCCACCCGGGGCAGGGGGCGCACCCACCCTGAGTCTCCCCTCGCCTGACCCCCGAGGGACAGACCCTTCCCCATCAGGGTCCCCGGGGCTGTGGCAGCCTCGAGGTGGGAGACACCGGGGTGGCACCGCGGGGCTGGGGGGCAGAGCTGGCCCCAGGAGGGTCCCGAGGGCTGAGACCACCGAGCCACTGTGGGCAGCACCCAGGGCCACCGCTGGGCACGGTCCTGGGGGCTCCCGGGGGACCCACTGCGGTTTGGGTCCTGCAGGTCCCTCGGCCGCGCTCAGGGCGATGGGGGGGTCCTGAGCTCACGCCAGCAGGGTCTGGCTGCCCCGTGTTTAACGGCAGCGCCCAGCCCTGTGTCGCGGGATGGCACATCCTTCGGGAACCTTCTATCGCCCACGCTTGGGACCAGCACACGGTGGCACCGTGAACCCCACAGCTGGGTCCCGGCTCTGGCTTGGCCCCGCAGGGACACGCAGCGACTCTGCCCCATGGATCGCAGCACCAACACGAGGAGCTTGCACCAGAAACCATCTCCTGCTTAAGTTAAAAAGGTATTTTTAAAAAAACAACAACAAAAAAAGGTTTCAATATAAGAGCATCTGCATTAAACGCCCCCCAGGAGGACAAGCAGCCAAGGGGCACAGCAATGGGCTGCACCATGCACCGGCGCTGCCCTGGCAGCTGCCCACACCGGGGCATCGCCCTGCGGCGCAGGATGCGGCCCTTGGAGCCAGCCTTGGCTCCAGCCTGCCCAGCGAGTGGATTACTGTGGCTTTGGGAGCTGTAGCCGGGTGTGCCAGTTCCCAGCCCAGCCCTGTGACCACCACCAGGGCCTTGGAAACTTGGTCCCTACAATTTCTGGGGGGGGAAAAAAAAAAACCAAAAAAAACCACCCCCAAACACATTTTCAGCTTTGCTTTTAGGGAACATGTAAGAGTGCAAGGCTGCTGGTGGTGCACACACATGCACACACTCGCATGCACACTACCCATCCCCAGGCCAAGGCCCCACAGTGCCCTGGGTTACCCCCTGGGCTCCCCCTGTGCCTGGGGGTCTCTCCCAGCCATGCTCCCACCAACCTGACCCCCCCTTTCCTCTGCAGGGCTGAGCCAGGTCCTGCCAGCACAGGGACGAGAAGCAGCTGCCCCCGACTCCTTGCTGAGGGATCCAGGCACTGCCACAGCAGAGCATCACAGGGATGGGGTGGTGGGCGCCGGGTGGGAACGCATCTGCGTGGCTGTGCAAGAGGAGATGCTGCTCCTCGGTGCTGGACCATCTGCTACCTTCGTGCTGCAAACACTAGGGCTGTGCCAGGGCCTCAGGGCTCCCATGGGCTGTGGGAATTGGGCAGTCTCTTCTCTAGAAATGAGGTCTTTATTTCCTTGCTCAGAAAAATAGATTCATTTCATAATTAAAAAAAAAAAAAGTTTAAAAAGAAGGAATGATGACAGTAGAGGCTGGAATGTCGCTGGGTCTGTACATGAGATGCTGTGAGACGGGGCTGGGCAATGTCCCGCTCAGTAGCTCTCCTCCTCCTCACAGTAGTAGTGATACCCTGGGGGGTCCCCACTCTGGTCACACGTGGCATTGGCCACCTCGCCCTGGCTGCCCTGCGGGCAGTACTTGGGGTCATAGATCTGGCGACCGAGGCCGAAGACCTGACCGCTCTGGTTGGCACCCTGGTTGGAGCCCATCTGCAGTGACATGGAGGAGTTGTCGCACTTCTCTGTCCCCATCTTGGCATCGTAGATGTGTCTCCTGGTGCCCGGAGCTGTCATGCCCACCTGGAAGGACAGGATGGAGCAGAGCTCGGCCATGGTACCCTGTACCATCCCTCCCCACCACAGCCACAGAGGCTCACCTGGCTGGCACACTTGTTGGTGCCCATCTGGAGGCTGATGGTGGAGTGGTCCATGGGTGGCAGGATCTGGTTTTTGGGGTCATAGAGGTGCCTCCTGGTGCCATAGGCAGTCATGCCGGACTGGCTGGCACACTTGTTCGTGCCCATCTGACAAAGGGTTCTGGTGAGGACCATGTGCTTCCCTACACGTGCCCCTTCCCCTCCCTCCCCATCTCACCAGAGGCACAGCCAGTGCTCCCCTACCCAGCCCGGGTGCAGCCTCTCCAGACTCCTGGCCATTGAGTGCCAGACATGGAACTGAGATGGTCCCAGATCCTGAGGACATCTGAGGCACCTTGAGCCTCGGGGCCTCCCAGCCCTGCTTGGGGCTGTGACGGAGCTGGGGTTTTGATAAAAGTGGGGCTGCCCTCACCCAGCACCCTGGCCCCTGGGGGCACACACAGGGCAGCCCACCTGCAGCCCAATCACGCACTGCCCAGCCTTCATCTTGGCCTCGTCAAAGTTCCTCTGCTGCTTCTCTGAGTACTTCACACCGATGTCCACGCCGCTTTGCATCCCCTTTGTCTTGGCCTGCCGGGGAGGAACAGTGAGGAAAGATGGGGGTCCCAGACCTCCCACCCTCTCCCTGGGCAGGCGGGGGGGGGGGGGGCTGTGGGGTCCCACAGGCACCACCCCAAGCTGGGGAGCCCTCCCAAGCTGCTCACCCCTGCACGCTCACCATGCCCGCCAGTGCCAGCAGCGACACCTGCACCTGTGTCAGGTTCCCGCTCTCAAAGAGGTCGTTGGCTTCAAAGAGGTCCACGGGGTTCATGCCATAGCTGGCCATGGCCTTGATGAAGTTGGAGAGGTTCTCGAGCTGGGGGCAGGGGGAGAGGGTTAAGACCCCGGTGGGTGATGGCAGAGGGGCTGAGGTGGAGCTGGGGCTCCGCAGCAGCTGGCTCGCAGGCAGGGCTGCCCCCACCTACCTGGTGCCAGTTCTGAGCTGAGCGGTTGATCTTCCTCACCGAGTTGGGCTGCAGCTTGTTCATGAGCCTGGGGGGAGGCAGGGGGGAGCGGGGGCTATGGCAGGGCAGAGACCCCTGGTGCGGTGGGGCACGGGCCCCTTTCAGGAAGGTTCAGCCCAGGTCTCCCCTGCAAGCGTGAGGTGATCCCCCCCACCCCCAGGTCCCGGCTGATCCCCAGGGCTCCCCCCAGGCACAGGCACTTTGGGGGTGACTCCAGCCAAGCAGCACCACAGAGAAAACCTCTGACTGCCATTAGCTGGGGGGGTCCCACCAGCACGGGCATGGCCGGCCCCAGCCCACTCTTCCCACCCCAAGGGCTGGCGGGGGTCCCCGGGAAGGCAGGTGCCCTCCTTCCCCATCCGAACAGGGACAAGGGGCTGTACTTGGCATTGCCCGGGACTCACTCGCAGAGGATCACTCCATCTTTCAGCCCCTTCTGGAAATCGGGCCCGATCTGCTGCCCCGTGACGCTCTCGATCCATGTCCGCAGCTCAGCCTCCTTCTGCGGGTCGTACTTCTGGGCGAGCTGGGGGAGACGGCATGGGGGCAGCTCAGGCACGGCCCCAGCAGACACCCCAAAACCCTTAAGAGGGACAGCTCCCCCACCACCACACACAGACCCACAGTGAGGTCTGGGGACAGCAGCCCTGTCACAAGCACCGTCCCTGGGAAGCCTTGGGGACGCTGGCAGTGCCAGGCTGGTCCCCAGGCTCTGCAGGGTGGTGGAGTGAACCCCCAGCCCCAGAGAACGGGGTGGTGAGGTGGGTGCAACAGGCCAGGCAGGCACGGCGGGCGGCGTGGATGGCCCCCTATTCGTTCAACCACAATTTTCTGGTGCACGGGGACCCCTCCGGGGGCGGCAGGTGACAAGAGCCATGGCTAGGAGTAAAGCCACAGTGTGACTCCATCACGGGGGAGGACATATACCCCCACCTCCAGGCTCCCACATCCCCATCCATCAGCTGGTTTTAGCCTGTCTATACATACAATCTGGGGAGCAAGAGCAACTGGGATGCCCCTGCCCATGCCCCTGCCTGTGCCCCTGCCCGTGCCCCTGCCTGTGCCCCTGCCCGTGCCCCTGCCTGCACCCCTTGCACGGGAATGGGGCCAGGAGCATGAGCACGATGCTGCCATCAGACACAGGTGCTGGTGTGGCCGGATCCAGCGCGAGCCCACAGAACCCAGTGCCCCTCACACGTGGCAGCTTCTGAACCTTCGCAGGAGGATGAGGAGGAACTGTCCACGGGGGCTGGGGGGAAATGCACCCTGCAAGGGCCTGTTCATCCCAGTCCCCTGGAGCCCATGGGAGCCCGGCACTGAGCCCTGGGGGTCCCAGCCAGTGATGCTCTCCCCTCGGTGGGGCCAAACACACGCTGCAGATTCCTTGGCCGCAGATTCCTTGGTCACCACGGCTATGCCAGGAATGTGGACGCCTCCTCCCAAATGGAGACCAGCTGCCCACGCCAGCAGCATCACCGCCAGCAGCATCACTGGCAGCGTCGTCTCATCCCTGGCCTATGAGGGAAGGAAAAGGCACCCCAGCCTGGGGCAGGAGAGAGGGGGCTGTGCAGGAAGCCCCCGCAAGCCCCAAGTGCTGTCCTGCCCCAGACTGGCCCCTCCTGCGCTCAGCTGGCACCCGGAGATGGCCACAAGGCAGCCACCGACCACTAGCCCATCCTGTCCCTTCCTGGTCCTGGTGCATGCTGGGGCTGTGAGTCCCCAGGGTCCTGGACGTGGGGAGACCCCGGGATGGGCATGGGCTTGCCCCGCTGCGTGGTGGGGAAATGCCAGCCATGCCTGTGGGCTGTGCAGAGCTGTGGTCCTGCAGCCCCGGCCCCAGAGGGCAAGCTTGGCTGGTGTGGGACGCAGGGATGGTCCAGCTGAGCAGGGTCACGCTCACCACACCATGTGAGTCCCAGCCGGGGCTTCCCACTGTCCTGCCAGCTGATTTTCTGGAGCGTGGGCTGTCAGCACCAGTTCCTTTTTCCACCCCACGGCAAGCACCGGGGTTTCTCAGGGGCAGAGGGGACCAGCCCAAGAGCAAAACCCACCACAGCCCAGTCTGCAAGGACTTGCATGGACTGGGAGAGTGCCACTGGTTTAACTGGTTCCCAGTCGGTGATGTCAGCCTCCAGCAGACACAACAGGGCAGTTAAACTGGCTTAAGTCTTGCTGAATCAAGCTGAAGCACCCAAGAGCACCCAGCAGCGAGGCTCCAGCACGTGTCCACCTGCTCGGCGCTGGTGCAGCCCAGCCCAGGTGCAAGCAGGGGCCCGTCTTTGCCCGGTGATGAAATGCAAATCCCCAGCGAGGCTGAGCAAGGGGAGCTCAGCCCCAGCCACGGCTGCAACATCCCCGCAGCCACGCGTGGCCGAGTCCTGGCAGCGGTGCGGGCAGTGGCTCATCACCCCTTCTCCTCCCTGCCCCAGTCCCGTCCCCATCCCAGCAGCTCCCATGTCACCGGGCAGGGCACAGCCACGCAGGGCCACCGGCCAGCTGCCCCAGGGCCAGCAGTGACCACAGCTCAAGCTCTGCTCGCCCAGGGCCGGGCACAGCCCAGCGCTGTGGCTGCTGCCCGGGGTGGCAGCGGTCCCTGGAGCCCAGCCCCAACCACAGCCCCGGGCTGCACAGCCAAGGGAAGGGGTTGCTGCGCCCGCTCTGCTGCCCCCAGCCCGGCGGGACCCCTGTGCCCATAGTGCCAGAGCCCCCCGCCACAGCAGCACAGCCCCCTGCAAGGGGCACAGCGAAGGCAGCGATGGTGGCACCTCGAGCACCCAGCGCTGCCCGCCAGCACCCAGCCCCCTCCGGCACTGTGGGGGAGGGGAGGGCTGAGCTGCCCGGGCAGGGGGTGCCGGCAGCCAGGGCAGCTGCCTGCTGGCCGGGGGGCCAACACGGTTCCCCTTTCCCCTTCCGGCCCCGCGGCGGCTCGGTGGCAGCTCGGCGGGCGAGTGGCTCGGGTGTGCGAGGCCTGGGTGGCCAAGGGTGCCCCGCGGGTGCCCGGCCGGGGGTATCCGAGGGGCAGCTGTGGGCTGGGGGCTGCTCCGGCCCGAGTCCCACCGGGGCCACCAGCCCCCTCCCCAGCGAGGCCGGGCCGGAGCAACCTGCCCGAAGACGCGGAGCTGCGGGAAGCGGAAAGCAGAGAAGCTCCGGGGAGCCGCAGCGAAAGGTGTCCGGAGCCGCGGGGGGTCGGGGCCATCGCCCCCAGCCCCGGGTGCAGCCGGACGGGAACGGTGCCCCGGGGTTTGCTGGGGGCGGGGGCGACAGCAGTCACTGAACCGGGGTGGGCCAGGCAGCCGGCGCCCGGGACCCCTCCCAGCCCGGCATCCCCGGCTCCCCATCCTCCCGGGATGCCCTGTTCCGCATCCTCCCGGCTCCCTCTCTTCCCACAGCCCCCCGGTTCTCTGCCCTCCCGGCACCCCGGGCTCTCTGCTCGCCGGTGGCACCGGGACCCCCCGATCTCTATCACTGGGACTTCTCTACTGTCCGCCCGGTGGCACCGGGACTCCTCCGGCTCCACATGCCCGGAGTGCACCGGGACTCCCCGACTCTCCAGGACCCCAGGATGCAACCGAGACTCCCCAGAGGCACCGGGATGCCGGGTCTCCAAGGCCACCGGGAGCACCGGGAGCCGCAGCGCCCGGTGGCCCCGTTCCCCCCCGATCCCCGACTCTCCCTCGCCCGGTGGCACCGGACCCCCGCTGCGGCTCACCCTGTTCTTGACCTCGGCGGAGAGACCGTAGGACGGTCCCTTGTTGAACTGGGAGCTGCTCATGGCGGGGAGCGGGGAACGGAACCGGTACCGGAGCGGGGCGCGGGGCGCGGGGCGCGGCGGGGCGGGCGGGGCGGGCGGGGCGGGACCGGGCCCCGGCCCCCCCGCGCTGATTGGACGGGACGAAATGCCCAAATAAGGGCAGGAGCGGCCGGAGCGCCGGCGCGGGGGGGGGGAAGGATTGACGCGGCGACACTGGGGACCGGGTCCCGTCCCGTCCCGTCCCGTCCCGTCCCGTCCCGTCCCGTCCCGTCCCGTCCCGTCCCGTCCCGGGCACGCACTTATAGACAGACACACACACACACACACACACCCTACACCCCCCCCCCCTACACCCCCCCCCCCCCCCCGTAGGTAGGCCCCCCCCACCCCTACACCCCCCCCACCGCCATAGGCAGGCACACGGGCGAGCATCACCCCATACACACGCATACACAGATGCGCGCACCCCGGCCCGCACTCCCACCCACGGGCGCCGCCGGCCACGCGCACCCGCGGCCACGCGCACAGGCGGGGCACACGGAGGCGCACACCTCCCCCCCCCAACCCAGTACACCCCCCCCCGCTCCCCTCGCCCCGACCCCCGGAACCCTCCGCAGCCGGGCCCGGGCCGGCCACCCCCAGCCCCGCTGCCGGCAGGTGGCCCGCTAGACGCGGCCCCGCCGTGGGGTCCCGGGCAGCCCGGGGGGCAGCGGCAGGGGGTCCGCACGCTGCGGGAATGGCACCCCGCGGCCGAGCCGCTCCCGGGGTTTATCCAGGTGCTCTGGGCGGTGGAGGGGCTGCGTTACCCCACGGGTGGGTGTCACGGGTGGGGGCCAGGGGCAGCGCAAGGACCCCAGGGGGGCAGCTAGGGCCGGCCCATCCTGGCAGTGCCACGGAGCCCACGGGAGACAGAGCTGGGAGCACCCCGCGGGTGGGGGCCCAGGGCCCTGCAGCCCACCCCCCCCTCACACCCCCTCTGGCAGTGCCCTGTGGGAGGGGGCTCGTCCTCCCTGGACTGTTGGACACCCCCAAACAGGAGTGAACCCCACAGAGGCCTGGGGTCCCGCAGGTGTCAGCCCTGCTCCCACAGAGCAGGGCTCTCTGACCACCCCCTACCCCCCCCATGCAGCCCAGGGGTGCAGCACTGAACCCCCACCCTTGCAAACAGCCCCCAAGAGCTCCAGCATCTTCTCTGCAAGGCTGGGAACAGGCCCGAGCCCCGGGGGGGCAGCCGGGGTCCCCCTTCCCCCCGGCTTGGGTGAATATTTGGCTTTTTCCTGTTTCAGGTTCGGCAGCGAAGCCGATGAGGAAATAAGGCGGCGTCACACGCGCCCTCCTGACAGTTGGCCCCGGCGAATGTGGCCGACGCGGTGACTCGTGTGCTGGAAGCCAGACACCGGCCACGCCAAGCGAGGGGCCACCGAGGCCAGGGGCTCGGCCGCCCCCCAGAACCATGTTCTCCCGGAAGAAGCGGGAGTTGATGAAAACCCCCTCCATCTCCAAAAAGAGCCGAGCGGGAAGCCCCGTCCCACAGACGCTGCCGGTGAGTGCCCACCATCCCCCCCCCCCCCCCCCCCAAGTGGGGTGGGGGGGCGCAGCACCCATGGAGCTGCTGGGGAGAGTTGTGGGGTGGGAAGGGGGATCTGGGTACAGCCAGGGGGTCTGCGAGGAGGAGGAGGGAGCTGAGGAAGCACCCTGCTCGCTGGGCCTGGGGGGGAGGATTTTTCCCCAGGTGAAGGGGAGGGGGCAGCTGCCTGGGGAGGCGGGAGGGCAAGGAGGGCTGGGGGCAAAAAGGGGGCTGTGGCAAAGAGTAGGGAAGCCTGGTCGTGGGTGGCTGCGGCCGAGTGTTTGGGGAGGGCAGAGAAACCCCCAAACCTCCCCGGGGAGAGGGGCAGGAGCGGGGGGATGCCTGTGATGGGGCAGCCCTGGTACCAGGGCTCTGCCATTTCTCTGTGTACTTGTGGGCACCCCCGCCTCACTGTGGGGGTGGCCGGCAGCCGGGGCCCCCCTGCGCACCCCAGCGCTGCCCGTCCTGCGCCTGCGCTGCGCCCGCGCCCCAGCCCACAGAGCATGGGGAGAGCCATGGCCGGCGGGGCAGGGGCGACGGGGCCTGAGAGCCCACCCGCCGCTCCTTAGCTGGGGGCACCCATCCCCTTCCCCACCCTTCTCCCCGACCCCCTGGGGGAGGGCCTATGGGTGGCAGACGGAGGGATGCTCGGCCGGGCGGCTGGGAGGAAGAGCTACAGCCCCTATCTGGCGGGGCGCCGCAGGACGGGTAAAGCCAACTCGCCCAAACGCTCCCTGGACTCGCTGCCCCACGCGCCCGCCGTGTGGCTGACGGTACGGCCGGGTACACCCATGGGTGCTGGATGGGGGGCACTGGGGTCTCCAGGGCCACTGCACCCCGGGGTGGGAAAAAGACAGGCTTTTAAGGGCTGGGTTGGCCCCAGCCATTTTGGGGCGGGGGCCTTGGGCAGCCCCCTTGCTGCCCCACAGTGATCTGGCCAGCCCTGGGGGCAGAGCGGTGCTGAGTTGCCCCAGTTCGCTCTCCCCCATGGCAGCCTCGTGCTCTCAGCCAGCTCGGTGTCTGCCCCACCAGTACCAACGGTGACTTCCAGCAGCACCCGGCTGGGGATGCTGAGACCCAGCACACTCGTGTCATATCTGGGTGCCTGGGGGTTGCTGATGGGAGCTGCTGGAGGGGTGAGGATGGGGCCCCCTCCCCGTGCCACAAAGACACTTGCTAGATGCATGGCCCCCACTAGATACACGGCCCTGGAAAGCGCCATTAGTGCCGGTACCAGCCCCTCCCTCCAGGCAATGTTACCCCTAGAAACTGGGGGCTCCCTCCAGCTGTAAACATCTCCAGAGAGTGGCCTGGGAGGGGACCCTGGGAGGTGACCCCATTCCTGCCCCATCCCTGGCCGAGCAGGGGCTGTGCCCGACCTGGGGATGGGACAGGCAGAAAGAGGAAGGGGTGTGCGGGGCCAGATCCTACTGTGCCAGGGTCCCCAGGACCCCTGGAGATGGGGAGCTTTGGCATGGTGTGTGCTGGTGGGGACAAGGCAGTGTCACCCAGATGGTCATTGTGTGACCCCCAGGACAAATCTAGAGCCACAGGGGCTGGGGGGTGGGGGTGGTCAGTGGGGGCTGTGGGGTGCTCCTGTGGTCTGGTTTTGGAGCTGATGCTCCTTGCAAAACCCCTGGGCTGGGGGTGGTTAATCCACTGGGAGCCGGGAGCGCTGGGCAATGCCAGGGCTGCCTTCGATGTGGTGGAGGGGATGGTGGGGATGGTGGGGATGGTGGATGCGGCCAGGCGAGTGCCCAAACCCTGCCAGCTGCTGTCCCACCCTTGTTCCCTTGAAGGTAGAGCCACTGCCTTCACCCTGTGGGGTCCTGAGGCTGTGCCCGCCAGCCCCCACCCCAAATCCCCAAAGGGCTGGAAACACTGGAGAGGGCTGTGCCTCGTCCCCGTGCCGCAGCAGGGCAGGATGGCTCTCAGTCTCTGCTAGGGTATCTAACTGGGGAAACTGAGGCACAGCACAGCTGCAGGACCTGGCACCAGCCCCTCAGACACCAGCCCATCCCTCCAGGCTGGTGGAGTGGGGGGTCCCGGGGTGCTGTCCTCTCCCTGCCCAAGCTGGGGTCCCAGCCGTGCCCCGCAGCACTGGCTGTGCGTGCTGGGACCTCACGCTCATCCCTGCTCCCCAGGACCTCTCCCGCAAGGATTGCCTGGAGGCACCCGGCACCGGCCCTGGGGAGCTGCCCCCTGCCAGCTCCAAGCTCAGCACCAGCCCCAGCACCGCCAGTACCCTCAAGCGCCCCACCAGCCTCAGCCGCCATGCCAGCGCTGCCGGCTTCCCCCTCACCACGGCGGGCCCCAGGCCCATGGCCAAGGGCCACAAGACCCCCACATCCTACAGCCCCATGGACGGCACGGAGGGCCCCTTCATCGACACAGAGGACATCTCCCAGCTGCTGACGGATGTGGCCCGCTTTGCCGATGCCCTGGAGAAACTGCGGGATGTGGTGCTGCGGGACGGTGAGTGCAGGGATGCTCCCAGCTCCTGCCAAGGCAGCACCAAACCGCCTGCCTCCCCGGGGACAGTCCGGACCCACGGGTGGGGGGTCTCTGCTTGGGTGGGGGGTCTCTGCTTGGGTGGGAGGGGACTGGGACCCCCAAGGGGTCGTGCTGAGCTGCGGGAGCCGCGGGTAAGAAGGTGGTGGGTGGCTGCCGGGAGCTCAGAGCCAGGATAATGTGGCTTCCTGCCTGCAAGCTATTTTCATCCGCCCGTTTTCCTGTTTACAGCACAGTGGTGCCAGCTGCCTGCCAGAGCCCCCGGAGCCCCAGGGGGTGCGGGCATGGCCCCCCAACCCCACCGGGCCAGCCTCACCAGGGCAGCCGGTGGGATGGGGTCAATGCGCCAGCATGGGGCCGAGTGGGCTGCACGGCCATGGGTGGGTGTTCATGGCCACCCACCCAGGAGGGAAAGGGGATGGTGACGATCTCGTGGTCCTTGTGGCGAGGTGGGGCTGGGGGGGGGTCACATGACACTGTGTTTTCGGCACTGGCTTTGCAAACATGTTGACGCATCCCCACTCACCATGGAAAATGGCAGCACCCAGCCTGGGGCACCGCTGCCCACGGTCCCAGCGGCTGGATCCACGGTGCGGCTGGGGTCTGTGCTGCTGGGGGGACCTTGGGATGGCAGCTGGCAGGGTGATGCCCCCCAAAGTCCCTGCAAAGGTTTGGGCATTACAGGGCAGGGAGGAAACAGCCCTGAGCTGGACGGGAACCGTCCCGCTGCTGTCCCCACTCGGGGTCTGCGGTGATTGCTGGACCCCATGTGGGACAGCCGGAACGGTGCCATCCCCAAGCTGGCAAAGAGACAGGGAGAGGTTGGGGCTGACCTGCAGGATGCAACCATGGTTTTGGGGGCTAAGTCTCCCCTGCACCCATCCATCCTCATTCCCAGCCCCACTGGTGTCCCCACTTTCTACTCTGGAAGGGGCCTGGAAATGGGAAACAGAGGAAACCCCTTCCCAACCCTGAGCAGGGGGCTGGGACAGGGAGCGAGGTTTGCCTATCCAGGAGGTGGGTGCCAGTCTCCCACCCCAGTGCTTCCCTACAGGAGGGTGCTCATCTCCTAACAAGGCTGTCAGCACCCAGCCCCAGCACCATGCTGGCGGGGAGTCGGGTCGGACCCCTGGGCTGGCAGCTGCAAGCCCACAGAGGGGACAGTTCCCTGGGAAGGACCTTGTGGGACTCGGCGAGCCCGGCTGGATGGGGCACAGCGCAGGACAGACCTGCTACATCCCTCCAGTGGCTGGGAGCGCCCGTCCGGCGGGAGGGAAGGGAAGGAAATGAGGAGGAAATTCCCAAACTGCTTTCAAGGGAAAAAATTACTACTAAGGACAAAATGCCTAAAAGGTCAGGCTGCCCCAGGCCTGCCGCTGCGCCGGGCAGGGGACACACTGGCTGGGGACATACCGGACAAGTGGGAGGTGGCCATGCCAGTCCTGGGAAGCCCCAAAGCCAAGGGGATGGGCTGCATTGTCTGGGAGCCTGGTGGGACCCTGGCTGGGATGTAGCTGGCAGGGGATGGATGGGAGGCTTTGGGGACGGGAACACAGGGCACGGTTTCATCCCCCATCCCCCCCCCCCTTCTCTTGCAGACCCCAAGGAGCCCCAGCGGCCACTGGCCCACGAGTGCCTGGGTGAAACCCTGCGCATCCTGCGCCAGGTCATCAACAAGTACCCGCTGCTCAACACCCTAGAGACCCTGACAGCCGCTGGGACCCTCATCTCCAAAGTCAAGGGTGAGACCATGGGGCTGGGAGCTCTGCCCCCTCCCCTCCTGCCCCGTGCCAGGGTGTGCAGGGCCCGGGGAGCCCAGGGGGAGAGGCAGGGAGGGCGAAAGCATCCTGCTTGCTGTGTTTTAATTTTAAGGATGATGTAGTATCAGAAATGACAGAGCCCAGATCCCTGCCTGCGGGTTTCCAAGCACAGCTGCAGGAAAAACACTTAAATAATCAGATCCTGCTCCTGGCAGCACCTCGTGTTTATAAGAGCGGGGTCTGTGGCACCCAGATCCTTGCCAGGGCACTGCCTCCTGCCCACAGCAGCAGCAGCAGCAGGGAGGGGGACAGCCGCGCTAACCGCAGGCAGAGCACAACATTCTGCGTCACTGCGCTGCTTCCTGGACACCGAACAGCAACCAGCAACCGCGCGGGGACAGGAAACCTCGGGGTGGGTGGCAGGAGGGCTGGTGTGGGGCTGGCCCCACGTGGGCCTGGGATGGAGTCAGTTCAGGCTGTCCACGTGCCCGGGCAAAGGGGTGGGCGCGCCCACCTTGTCGGGGTGGGGGGGCTCAGCACCCCCCAGAAGCTGACCTGAAAGGCACCAGGGTCTGCCCAGAAGCCTTGTCTGCCGGCAAAGGCATCACGAGTGTCCCTTGGCTTGGGTGTCTGCCAAGTGCCGTCTGCCACAGCTCCCACTGCCGCTGATGGTTCCTCTTTCAGCCATGGGCGAGAGCCTTCCTGGAGGAAGCCATCCCGCCTCGAAGCAGGGGGCTCTGGGGGTGCCAGCAGGCAGTGGGACAGGTCCACAGACAGCAGCGCTTTTCCAGCAGCCCTGGGTAACGGGAGTAAACAGAACCGTGAGCCAAGGGATGCTGGCAGGGAGTCAGTCCTGGGAGCAACGCGGGGTCAGCGGCACTGCGCTGCACTGGAGAAAGTCCATCATCCATAGGGATGATCGTCTCCTCCCCACTGCTCCCTCAGGCTTGGCCCAGCCCCAGCCCCCCAGCAGGGCTGAGCTGGCAGGTCCTGCTGCTGCCTGAGACAGGGATGCGCTCGCAGTGACAGGGCTTCTGCATCTCCTCGTTTCCAGGTTTCCACTACGAATCCAACAATGAGACAGACAAGCGGGAGTTTGAGAAGGCCGTGGAGACCATCGCGGTGTCCTTCAGCAGCACGTAAGGGACTCTTGGCCAGCTGTCACCTAGATGGATCCCATCACCTCCACCCCTCGCCCCATCCCCTCCCCACACACACAGCCCCAGTGACCATTGGTTTGGGGGAGTGGTTTGAGGACCAGAGAGACCCCACGGGGAGGGCAGGTTCACTCCTCCTGGAGGGACCCCCAAAGCCTGCTTGAGCCCACAGGCTCATCGCCCTCTACGGTGCTGGGCTCTGCTCCTCCATCTGGGCTGCCAAGGGCATGGGGAGCTGAGCTGATCCCCGCTGAGAGCAGAACTACGGCTCTGATACCCCAGCCTCACCCGGTCCCTTGGATGCGGGTCGGGTTCTGCCAGGTGACAGCCCTGCTTGTCACTGCCCATCCTCCCTCTGCTGAGCCCAGCCGTGTTCCTCTTGTCACAGCGTGTCGGAGTTCCTCATGGGGGAGGTGGACAGCAGCACCATCCTCTCCATCCCACCCAGTGACCAGAACCAGGTGAGTGATGCCCGCTCCCATCATGGGGGTCTCGGGATGTGTCGGGGCGCTCAGACCCGGCCCAGGAAGGGGCTGAGCCCCCAGCCCCAGACGTGGGATCCCCAGCTCACCTCCAAGCCTGGTGGAGCTGGGTGTAGGCTTTGCCTGCTTGCTCCTGCCCTCACCACCATCCCAAGGAGGGGAAAAGCCACCTGGCAGCTTGATCCAAAGGGCAAGGTGGATCGGGAAGGGATGGAGCAGCTCTGTCAAGAGGCGTTAAAGAGGGCTCTGGTCGCTCTCCTTCACTCTGCCCTGGTCTGGTGTGTGCACAGAGCAAATTACTTCTCCAGCGACATTCCCCTTAGCTCCCGGCCACAGGCACAGCAGACTTCCAGCAACAGCAGAAAGGCTCCAGCAGCTCCGGGTTTCTGTCTCCCCTCCATCCACCAGCCCCTCCGACTACTCCCCTTTTGTCTGATCGGTCCCTTTTCTTTCCCAATTCCCACAGAGTATGGAGAGCCTCTATGGGGGCATCCCCGGGCCTGGAGGGGATGCCATGCCTTCGGGCATGGAAAGCTATGACACAGGTAAGCCCACAGACTCTGGGTGCAGGGTTTGGGGTGGTAGGGTACCTGCCTGAGCAGATGGGCTGACAGGAACCAGCATCTTCCCCACCGCTGCCATGGTCCTGAGCTGCACATGGCTTCTTGGCTGAGAAAAGGCAGCAGAGCTGCTGCTGGCAGCGGGGACACCAGCACAGCGCGGTGCTGGCACAGATACGGGGAGGTTGGCACTGAAAGCTCGGGGAGCTTGCAGGGGTGAGCCGGGCTGTCCTGGGGTTTTCCCAGCTGTCCCAGTGCTCCTGGGAACAAAAAGGCACATGGAGGGAGCAGGTCAGTGAGCACAACAGTAGGAGCACATTCAGCATCTCTCTCCTCTTTCTCTCCCCATCTTCCCCTGCATCCCATCACAGGCCGTCCTCCGGCCGAGGAGGTGGATGTGATGCTGCAGCGCTGTGAGGGAGGGGTAGATGCTGCCCTCCAGTATGCCAAAAACATCTCCAAGTACATGAAGGACCTCATCGGATACCTGGAGAAAAGGACCACGCTGGGTGAGACGGGGAGCACGGTGGGTGGGTCCTCTCCAGAGTGGGGCTGAACCCCTCACGGCAGCGTCAGACCACATCGAAGTCCTCTATGCTAAGAGAGATGGAGGGAGTCAGACCCCGCAAGGGCAGTGGTGAACTTCAGGACTGAAGTTCCTGATTTATTTTTCAAAAGGAACCCAATCAGCAGGGAAATCCCGGCGTCTCATACGTCTTTTTCCCTTCCCACCTTTTTCTTCCAGAGATGGAGTTTGCCAAAGGGCTTCAGAAGATGGCAAACAGCTGCAAGCAAACCATCAGTCAGGAGGTAAGTCCACATGTCCCTAAAGCCACCAGCATCCAGGCTGGTGGGCTGTGTCAGGAGCAAGCAGCCCTGGAGAGCTCGCTTTGCACGGCCCAGGAGAACAAGCGTGCAGCTCTCCAAAGCTCTCTGCTTGGCCAAATTCATGGGTCCAAACCAGAGCAAGGGATAATGCCGAGACCCTGCAAAAGCTCCTCCATCAGTGGCCAATGCTTCTGCCCTGGACCTGCCAGGTATTCCAGCAGGGAGAGCCCGGGCAGGCTCCCACGCCAGATGTGCCCCAACCCCCGGCTCTCCAGCCCAGGTACTGGGCAGGTGACACCACAGAGCCCTTCCAGCCTCCTCCAAGCAGCCCCTGGGCAGCCCGTGGCTGCGCTGTCTTGCCCAGGACAGGGCTTGCACCAGCAGCAGGAAGCCAAGCCGAGCCTCTGGCTCTTCTTCCCTGAACGCCGTGCTGCAGGATGCGTCTCCTTTGGTTCACGCTGCGGTGCTGAGGCTCAGGATGCTGCATTTTCTTGTTCCTCAGACCAACATGCCTTTCCTGTCCATCTACCTGCTGGCCCTGGAGCAGGATATGGAGCACGGGACGTCGGTTCTGCAGGCTGCCATCACCCTGCAGCACCAAACATTCCTCCAGGTGAGAGCACAAAGGCCGTCTCTCCCCGGTGGCTGGGCAGCGAGGGTGGCTGGTGGTCTCCTTAGTCCTTCTGCCACAGGCAGCTCTTCCAGAATTTGGAATCCTGCTGCTGTTCGGCTCAGCCGCAGCTTGGGCTCGGCATTCCCTGGCTTTGCTCCGGCCTCGGCGGATCAAGGAGCCCAAGCTCTCAGCCAGCTGCTGGGTCCTTTGAGGGGTTAGATACAGGGTCTAGGAGAAGCCCCCCCAGTCTGGAAAATCGAAGAGCACCCCCTTACTGATCCCCACCTCATATGAGGCCTCTCTGCATTGCCACTTCCCCACCTCCACCACCACCAAGCTGCACCATCTCCCAGGGATCTGGTGTCCTGCCAGAGGGTGGATCTTGCTTAGCTCGGGCTGGAGGGAAACTGCGTCTGGCAGCACAGCCCAGGCTGCAGATTTGTGTCCATGGCACGAGCCCTCCCATTAACCGAGCCCAGATGTGCTGGGGAATGGTAACAACGGCCACAGGGAACTTCTCCTTGCAAAGCCTTTTGCAAAGGGAAGAGCGATGAGCATTTAGCTCAGACCACCATGGGGGTTGTTTCTCCCTCCCGATTCAGCCGCTAACGGTGAGACGCCTTGAACATGAGAAACGGAGGAAGGAGATCAAGGAGCAGTGGCACCGGGCACAGAGGAAACTGGTGAGTAACAGCCCCCCTGGCATGGTGGATCCTTTGAGGGTGCTGGACCCCTTCCCCCTCCCCGGTGGTGGTAGATGCTTTGTCCTTGGGTGCTTCTGGTGTGCTGGGGGGTGCTGGAGAAGCGTGGGGGCCCTGGGAGCTTGCAGGAGGTAACCATCCCCTGGCAGAGCTCCGTCCTCACCTTGGGTCACTGTCTTCGCTGGCAGCAAGAGGCAGAGGTGAACCTGCGCAAGGCCAAGCAGATCTACATGCAGCGCAGCGAGGAGCACGACAAGGCCAAGTACATGGCAGTGAAAGCGGAAGAAGAGCAGCAGAACACCACCAGCAGCATCACCACCAAAACCCTAGACAAGAAGAGGCGGCTAGAAGAGGAAGCCAAGAACAAGGTAGGAACATGACGGCTCTGGGCTGGGGCTGAGCATCTGCCTGGCAAGAACCTTCTCCCTCCTCGCTGTCCTAGCACAGGAGCAGCCCTGAGCTCCCCGCAGATCCTCGGACACAGCACGGAAATGCCTAGAGGCATGGGGTCCAAGCGCAAAGAGCAGTTCCCCTTGTCCTCCTTACCCATGAACCGCTTCCATCCCTTCCTCTCCCACCTCTCAGGCAGAAGAGGCGATGGCCACGTATCGGACCTGCATTGCGGACGCGAATACCCAGAAGCAGGAGTTGGAGGATACCAAGGTGAACTCCCTGCGGCAGATCCACGAAGTGATCAAACAGAGTGACCAGGTCATCAAGATGGTGAGTGGGGCTTGCTTGGGATGGCCCCCCAGGTACGGGGATGGCCGTATCCTGCCCAGGAGGGGTTCAGGTGATATCCAGGTGGTGCAGAGCTCTCCTCACTCCCTTGGGCTCTGCAAAGCCAATGCTGAAGGCTGCAGACCAAGCACCGCTCTGTGCTCCTGACTTCTCATCTAACCTGGAGCTCTTTGTCTCTCTCTTCCTTGCACCTCAGCTCACAAAGCTCACGTCTGATTTCCTTCTACATTCTTTTTAGGCTACAATCTCCTTCTATCAGATCATGCACATGCAAACAGCTCCGCTGCCCGTCAACTTCCAGACGCTGTGTGAGAGCAGCAAGCTCTACGACCCCGGGCAGCAATACGCCTCTCACGTCAAGCAGCTGCAGCGAGGAGACGAACCTGACACCCAGTACGACTTCGAGCCCTACGTGTCACACAACACCTGGTAGGAAAGGAGAAGGGGAAATCATTCCCGGTTTACATTCATCCTCTCTGTCACTGGCAGCCTTCCCCTGGGCTGGCACTACCTCTGCTGCACAACCAGCATGCTTTCAGCATGCCTGTGGGCGGCTCCTGCTGGGAATACTGGGGCTGGACCAGCTGGGAATTCCCTTCACATCCTCCGATGGATGAGACAGGGTAGCTAGTATTTAAGCGAGGACGGTAAAACCGACGGCAGGACAGCAGCCATGAATAAGGTTTTCAGGTGTCCATCCCTCCCACCCACTCAGACACGACCTTTTCTCCTCCTCGTCGCCCACCAGGTCCCCCTTCACTCGGGCGCGGAAAGGCAGCTTCAATGCCAATGATTTCTCAACAAACACCGGCTCTGACGGGGCCGGGCTGCCCAAGGACGGGACCCCCTCGGAAGGAGGTGCAGGAGCCAAGGAGCAGCAAAGTGGGGCCCCGGCGGCTGAGCGGAGAGGTGAGCCTGGAGCACCCACCCCCACAGCACCGCTTGCAGCAGGCTGCATCCTCCCCACGGTCAGGATCAGACCCCGACCTCCATGGGTACTGAGGGGGGCTTCTCCTTGCAGCAGGAGGACAGGCTTGGAAGCCTTGCAGGCTGAATTTCCTGAAAGATGCAATATCAGTTCTATGGGGTTTATTTGCTGCCCAGTGCTACCAAACAGACCATTCTCCATCTTCCCATCTTTCTTTCTCTTCCTGGGTGTGTTACTGAAGGTATCACAACCGCCCCAGCCCCTCCAGCAGCCTGTCAACAAGAAACCGAGCAGCTTCCTTCAGTAATTTCAGTGTCTCCCGGAGTCCAGGCTGTTCTGCCGTGTTTCTCTCCTGAACACAGAAAATCTCAAATAGGCTGTGTGTTTTCCTCTGCAGGTGGTAGGGGACACCAGGTCCATAAATCCTGGCCAACCTCCATCACTGAAGCTGACAGCAGCCTGGATTCCAACACAGGTAGTTACCGAAAACAGCCCAGGGTGGGCAGTCCCTTCTCGGATGCTCAGCCGAAACCTGGAGCATCAGAGTTAGGCAGTTATCTGCCGCGTAATAACATCGTGGTGTAAATAACTGCTCCAATCCCCATCTTCAGCGGGACGGGATGGGACGGGATGGGATGGGATGATGGGACAAGACAGGGCAGGACAGGAGGAGGAACCACTGGACCTTTGCACTATGCTGGCTGCAGCCCGCTCCCTTGCAGGGCAGCTCCCCGTTTCCCGTTTTCCTCCAGAGGCAGCTCCGCCGGCAGTGCCAGGCACACGGCTGCTTGCTGGGGGATTCGGCCGCATGCATCAGAGCGTGCTCAGAAGAGAAGCAACGCTGGCAGTAGCCTCACTGGCTTGTGGGTTTTCTTCTGGCAGGTGAATTCAGCCATAAACTCCAGCGGCTGTCGTCCAACGGCACCATGTCCTCCAGCGAAGAGCTGGGGGAGAAGGACGAGAACACCACCCCCTTTGAGCAGAGTAGGTGACCACGTGGCAGATGACAACATGCCGTGCGCCCACACAACACCCAAAGCTCACTGCGGGTTGGCTTTCCCCAAATTCAGTAGCTCTGGAGGTGAAGTGGACAACTGCCGGGAGGATGCCTGGCAGTGACCCCTGGAGGAGCCCACAGCGTCGCCTTTGCCAGGGGATGAGCTCAAGCCAGTGGGAGCAGATGAGCTAGGGCTGTATGCCTCGGCGTACCAGTTAGCTGTGGCACCACTAAACCACAGGATGACAGACCAGTTGGGGTGTGAAGGGACCTCTGGAGACCACCCGGTCCAGCCCCCCCTCCAGCAGCTCTCCCAGAGCAGGCTGAACAGCCAGGCAGGGTTTGAACATCTCCAGAGGAGACACCGCAGCCTCTCTGGGCAGCCTGGCACCCTCAAAGGAAAGAAGTTCTTCCTGATATTCAGGTGGAAGAACTGGTGCATCCAGCTGGTGGTCTCCTCTGTGACAGCGACCCTTCTGCTCAAGCTTTGCTTAACCTTGCCTCCTCAGGAGCCAGGACGCAGATGCATTTATTTTTGTTCTGCTCACAGGCATCAATGGCATCACCCCAGAGATGACGGCTCCAACAGGGCCCTTCCGAAACATTGGCTTGTCCAAGGCTGCCCAGACTCATCGGCTGAGGAAGCTCCGTACCCCTTCCAAGTGTCGGGAGTGCAACAGCTATGTTTATTTCCAGGGAGCAGAATGCGAGGAGGTAAAGCTGGGAGAGGGGGAAGAGAGCTTGGTGCATGGAGCAGATGGACGATATGTCCCATGGAGGGGGTGAGCTCACCGCTGCCTGTGCACGGTGCCGTGATTCACTGTGTCCCGGATGAGAGCAGCGTGCTGCAGCGCAGCTTTGCACTCCGGCATCAAGGATTCACTGTAGAAATGCAGCCAGGAGCTCTGACACACGCGTTGTCAGAACCATGGATGCAACCACAGCCAGGAGTTGCCAGCTGGCTGTGGAAGCAGAGGTGCCAGCAAGGAGTTTGGGGCAGGACTACCTTAGCCCAGCTCTAACCTGTGTGTAGGAAGACGTTCCTCCCTGGGGAGGGGTCCACGCGCTTTGCATTGGTCCTGCAGTGTCTCCAGGGCATTTTTCCTGGCTGCCACCAAGCTCAAGGAGCTCCTCCATCTCCAAGTGATGCCTGGTGGCTCCTAGCAGCTGCCCTTCCCCCTGCCCCAAGGTGCTGTCTCTCATCCCCACGCATCCCCCTGTGTTTTCCAGTGCTACCTGGCCTGCCACAAGAAGTGCCTGGAAACCTTGGCCATCCAGTGCGGCCACAAGAAACTCCAAGGGAAGCTGCAGCTTTTTGGGCAAGACTTCACAAAGGCTTCTCAGAGTAGTGCCGACGGCATCCCCTTCATCATCAAGAAGTGCATTTCCGAGATTGAGAAGCGGGCACTGAAAACCAAGGTGACGCACTCTCTCTTCCCTCTTCTTCAGCTGGGCTGGCTCAGCTCCCTTCTCCTGGGTCCATCGCCTGCCTTGCCATGATCACTGACGGACCCGTTTGCCAGATGACTGGGAGGGCAGGAAGCCCTGGAAAGTCCCAGTGGATAAAATTGCCCCCGATATCTCAAACTCTGACCTTGGAAACTCTCTCCTTTTTCTTCCCTATGAAGGAGGAATGACAGTGATGCATGAGCTGGAAGGGAATGTTCCAAAACGATGCCTGAGGGGCACTTCCAACCCCAAAAGGAGAGGACGGGAGCTAGAAGCTCACTATCTCCTGCAAACACAAAGACAAACATTCCTCCTCATTTCAACTCTGCTTTTCTTGCTTTTACAGGGCATCTACCGAGTTAATGGTGTCAAGACCCGTGTGGAGAAGCTTTGCCAGGCATTTGAGAATGGGAAAGAGCTGGTGGAGCTGTCCCAGGCCTCCCCTCATGATATCAGCAACGTCTTGAAGCTCTACCTGAGACAGGTACGGTGCTGCTGATACCTCCTGCCGGCGGGGAGGTGGCCAGAGGATCTAGCATCCCAAAAACCCCAAACTTGCCTTTCCTGAGCCGTCTCTGGCAGGAGGAAATCTGCACAAACTGGGCTTCATAACCGTGTGGCTGTGGGTGGTGAGAGGGGTCCCTCCCGGCTGGTTGGGGGTCAGCGGTGGAGATGGGAGCATATGCACGAGTGGGGACGAGCAGGCATGCTGCGCTGCCTCCGAGCTGCCGGGTTTCTGCTCTGGGTGACCTTCATACAACTCTCCCACCGGCGCTTCGCCCGGCTCCCCCGCCACGGTGGCAGCGGCATGGCCATGGCCACCCACAAAACACCACGTCCCAACTGGGGAACCAGGGACATAACAAGGGAAGGGACCCAGCAAAGGTCTCTCTGCACAACTGAGCCAGGGCTGAGCTCACGTCACCCTGAGCAGGGCTGTGCCCCTGGGGTCACCCTGCGGGGGGCTCAGCCCTGTGCCATGCTCCTGGGGTCACCCTGTGGTGGGCTCAGGGTCACCCTGCGGGGGGCTCAGCCCCATGCCATGCTCCTGGGGTCATGCTGTGGT
This sequence comes from Falco biarmicus, assembly GCF_023638135.1. Taxonomy (NCBI): domain Eukaryota; kingdom Metazoa; phylum Chordata; class Aves; order Falconiformes; family Falconidae; genus Falco; species Falco biarmicus. Next base: position 66,329,044 of record NC_079291.1, read on the forward strand.
GGGCGCAGGGTCAATCTGCGGTGGGCTCAGCCCCATGCCGTGCCCCTCAGGTCATGCTGCAGTGGGCTCAGGGTCACCCTGCGGTGAGCTCAGCCTCATGCTGTGCCCCTCAGGTCACCCTGCAGTGGGCTCAGGGTCACCCTGTGGTGGGTTCAGCCCCGTGCCGTGCCCTGCCACCCGCAGCAGCTCTGCCCCAGGCACCCTCTGCTCCCGGCGCTGGTACCCAAACTGGCAGTGCAAACAGTGTCACCCACATCCTCCAACAGCCACCACAAGGCAGAAGGAGACAAGCAGCTTCTCCTGCACCCTGCAGCCTTACCACTTAACTCTTTAGTGCTGCTTCTCTCTGAGGGCCAGTGTAGCTCCACAGAAGGGCTCCTGCGTGTTAACTCGGGAATCAGGCCCAGCTCCAGCAAGGAGGCTTGTCCCTGGGTCCCCTGCACTTGAGAAGGGCTATGAATTGCCCCCGTAGTTTTTCCAGAGAAGAAAAGCTGAGTGGGAAAGAGAGGAAGAAATCAGTCCTGAGCCACGATCCAACCTCTCACTGCAGAGAAATGGGTTTAAAGTCCCTCTGTAAACTGCTGGAGTGGAGGGAACTGCTCCGCTGTTCGAGGCAGCTGGTCCCCAAACCCATGTTTAAGCCATTCTGAAAACATCCCCAGCCCTGCAAAACCACCAATTAGTCAAAGTGCTGCTCTGGCTGCTTTATACAAACCTCAAAGCAGGAGTTTCGCCTAAGCCAGCCCCACCTTTGCTGCAGGCTGTGCCGGTGACATCCTACCTCCCCCAGCCCACAATCCATCCCTGTCCTCCTCCCGCTGCCGTGCCCACCCCGGGCCAGGGCTTTTCTAGGGGGGAAAAAAAGAATCCCTTAACCTTGACCCAGCAGAGAGCACCCACGGGTGGAGCAAACGCTGCTTTTTGCTTGGACCTCCCAGGTACTAATTGAGGAGGGCAAACAAGGCTGGATTGATGCTCTTCAGGAGATGGATAAATAAACATTACCTCCTGGGTAGCAGCATTTGCAAGTGTTGGGGATGTTTCCTTGCTGGTTTTCTCAGCTCAGCAGCGCTGGGCAGGTTGAGTTAAAGAATCAATTAGCAATATTCGAGTGAGCGGAGGTTATCTTTATTCGGCAGCACTGGGTGCATGGGGGATCGCGCCACCAAAGTCATGCACCCTGAGGGGACTTTTCAGTCCCCTCTTTATACAAGCAACCCATACATATTCATTAATTTTCCAGGAAATCGTTTACATATTCATTACAATTCCAGGAACTCATTTACATATCTCACTAAACTAGTGACCATGATTTAATTCCTTGTCTTTGCCACGTTGTATAAACAACAGGAACTTAGGACCAGATAGCCTTTTTAAAGGTGACAAATCCAAGGACTTAGCAATTAGTCCTGCATGTTAGCAATAAGGGCCCTTGGACGTTTCCCAATTTTTAGATAAACATAATTACATTATCCTATAGATAAGTGGTACATCATTCATCATTCAGGGTCTAGGTCTGGCGGTGGGGTGACCCTCCTGGCACGGCTCTCCAGCACCCATCTCCCTGTTCTCGCTTGCAGCTGCCGGAGCCCATCATGCCCTTCCGTATGTACAACGAGCTGATGGGCCTGGCCAAGGAGAGCTTACAGGGCGGCGAGGCCAAGGGCAAGAGCGGGAAAGGGGGTCCCGAGCTGGTGGACAAAGGAGCAGACACCGACAAGGTGGTGGTGAACCTGGTGCTGAAGCTGAAGGAGCTGGTGAAGGAGCTTCCCTGGGAGAACATGGCCACGCTGCAGTACCTCCTGCAGCACTTGAGGAGGTGAGGAGGGCAGGTCCAGAGCCCATGTGGGTGCTGGGGCACCTTCCCTTTCTTCCCAAGAGTGCTGCCATGGGGACAGCCCAGCTTTCCTGGGAGCAGGGAGGTAGATCCGTGGCTGCAGCTACTTCTGTGCCACTCACAGAGCTCGCGTGTGCCACAAGAGAGGACTCTGTGCTGCCAGCCCAGCATCTCCTCCAGCCTGGATGCACCAGGGTGAGCCCTGCCCGTCCACCCATCCCTTCTCCCTGCTTGCTCTCACAAGTTCCTCCTCCTCCTCCTCAGGATTGTGGAAGTGGAACAGGACAACAAGATGACCTCGAGCAACCTGGGCATCGTCTTTGGGCCAACACTGATGCGCCCGAGGCCCACGGATGCCACTATTTCCTTGTCCTCACTGGTGGATTATCCCCACCAAGCTCGCATCATTGAGGCGCTCATCATCTTCTATTCGACCATCTTTGAGAACAAGGAGCCCACGGTGCTGGCCGACCCCAGCAAATACGTCCCAGATACCAAGGAGGAGGCAGCCAGCTGCTCCGACCTGGTAGGAGTCCCTGGGGAAAAGGGAGCACCTTTAGGGGATGTGGAGCTGGCCCGCAGCCCTAACACCCCCCGCCCCCCGCACCCCTCTCCTGAGCAGGGTCCCAGCCTCATGCTCTGCCCTGTGGCTGGCACCGGTGATGTTCCCCATCCCTGACGTGCCAGGGTCCAGCCAACACCGTTGCCTTTCTCTTACAAAACTTGCCTTGCTTCGTCACATCCCCGCGGGCATCCCACTCCACCTGCAAGCAATTTGCTGCCCCAAAAGTCCTGTCTCAGTAGGTGAGACAGGCGGGGGGGGTGTGGGAGAATGGAGCCTATGCGCTTTTACACAGGGATAAAAAAATGGCATTTTGCCAGTGAACGTTTTCTGGAAGCACATCTCGGTGAATGAGAACGTTTTCTTCCCCTCCATGCCCTCACCGCTGTACCCCTTCCTTCCAGGGCAAGGCAGGCTCCCAGCCCACCACTCTGCCCGGCAGCCTCCCCTATCTAGAGCTGCCTTTGGAGAAGGGGAATTTGCGGTACGGCGCTGACTCATTCACAGGTAAGTGAAAGGCACCCAGCATCTCCTCCAAAGTGGGCACCGATCCCTCGGGAGGTGCAAGACACGTCCCTGGTGGGCACAAAGCCCTTCCCCTGTCCTGAAGACCCCACATTTACATGTCCCTGGTGGACACAAAGCCCTTCCCCTGTCCTGAAGACCCCAAATTTGCATGTCCCTGGTGGGCGCAAAGCCCTTCCCCTGTCCTGAAGACCCCGCATTTGCATGTCCCTGGTGGGCGCAAAGCCCTTCCCCTGTCCTGAAGACCCCGCATTTGCATGTCCCTGGTGGACACAAAGCCCTTCCCCTGTCCTGAAGACCCCAAGTTTGCTGAGCAAAGCTCCTGCTGATGCCGTGGTGGTGATCTCTGTCCCACAGAGTCTGGTGACCGCTCTGTTGACTCTGACTCCGAGCTGGAGGACAGTGGGGAGCTGCTGGCCGCTGCGGACGGGACCCCCCGAACCCAGCTAACGAAGCAGGGCAGCGAGACCAGCACAGACGAAGCTCAGTTCTGTGATGAAGGGAGCGAGGGACAGCGGAGCCGGAGCTGCAGCATGGGCCAGTCGGATGCGGAGGGCACCGCTCCCCGCTGCTGCAGCCCCCCGGGAGAAGAGCAAAGCGATGCAGAGGAATACCCCGAGAGCCGCCTCGCCGCTGCTGACACGGACTACAACACAAACCAGTCCAACAATGCAGCCAGGTGCCACAGTGGCCACCAGCAGCAGCCCTGGTTTATCTGAGCCACAGAATAGAAATCCCGTGGACCCTGGGATGGGACAAAGGGACAAAGCCCAGGAACTCCCCAGGCGTAGCGATGTGGGACGCTGCAGTGCTGAGGGGTGGGGAGGGAGGGTGCGGAGCCACAGGCAGCTCAGGGGGCTTTGGTGTGTCAGCTGCAGGCAGGTCCTGGCTGGTTCGTGGCTGGAGCTTTCACATGAAACCCCTGAGCCCTCCAGCTCCCGACGGGGAGAATCGGGTCGGTCTGCTGCGACTGCCGACGGAACCCACCTCCTGGAGCAGGGCAGAGGAATACTTGTTTGGGGCTGGGCAGGAACCCAGGGCTTTGCTGTGCCCGTGCCAGGTCATGGGCTTAATTCTTGCTGCGCTCCTTAATCCCGCGCCTCTACTGCAGAAATGGAGACAAGATGAGTCAAAGGATCGGATCATCCTCGCTGGCTGCAGCCGGGAGGTGACGCAGGGAGAGTTGCCCCGTGGCTGGCAGGGGAAGGGGACGTGGCCAGGCACGGGCACCACACGGACACAGGGACACCTGGCTCTGCCACCTGGGGGGCAGCACCCCGGGCAGAGGACACAGCCGGAGGGGCACCAGGTTCGGTGCAGCCCAGTAAAAGCCACCGCACCATCTCTCACAGAGCCAGCCTTGGCTCCAGGGCTGTGGCTGCACCATCTGCCAGCCCCTGCAAGGTACACCCATCACTTCTAACTGTCTGTACCAGGCAGCCAAAGGCCAGCAATGAACCTACTGCCTCAGCACCTCCAGCCAACACAGGACTCAAGTGGCCACGTGCCTTTGCCGGCTCGGCTGACGAGGTTTGCGTTGCTGCTCATATTTATGGTCATTTTTCTACTCAGCAGGAGCTGCACAAAAGGCAACCCACAGGCTGTGAGCAAGCTCAGGGGACGGGATTTCCTGGCTGCAGGGTCCGGAGCATTGCCTGATCTCTCAGGGTTTGGGTTTTTTTGACAGATGTTTGACCTTAAAAAAAAAAAAAAAATCTAAGCTGCCAGTCCAGGACTACATGTCTACTCTTCCAGTGGGTCTTGAGATGGAGCTGGGCAGAGAGCAGGTCATCCAGGGGCGATGCCTCCTGCTCAGGACCACCATGGCCTGAATCGAGTCACAGCCCCTGCCAGTGTAAGAGGCTTCTTTTTTTAGTTGTTTTTGGTTTGGTTTTGGTGGGTTTTCTTGTAAATTGATGACCTTTCAACATGAATCCACTACCTCTGCTGGCAAAGGAACTTAAAAGGGTTAAACAAGACCAGCCAAAGTTTTTTTTTTTCTCTTTAAAGTTATGAGACTTTTCTGCACTGAAGCATAGAGAAACAAGTAGATATTCTAGCTTACAAAGAGCTGAAAGCTGTTTCCTTCTATTACCCTGTTTGTTTTGTACCTGGGCTGCGCTCCTGCCTCTGCCATTAGAGCCTCAGCCCCGGAGGGCACGTGGCGAGCGAAGACCAAGAGCTCGGGACAGACACCCAAGGGCACCTGGCACACCAGCAACTCCCAGCCCACATCTCCTAAGAAATTGCACAAATCCAAAGCTGTTTTCTAATAATTAGCCAAACCCTTCGTGATGAAGATCATCATGAGATGCTGGGCTCCAGACCGTCCCTCGCTCTGCTCACGCGCCCAGACCTCCCTGCTCCGGGTGTGAAGAGACAGCGAGGGGGAAGGCAGAGCCGGACCTCGGGCCGAGGAAGCCCAGTGAGCGAAGCAGCAGCGATGTTCTGGCTGAAGAGCAGTGCTGGGGGCACTGCGCACCTCACTCCTGGGTGACCAGCCAGACGTTTGGCCCCGTAGAAGGTCGGTCTCCAGCAGAGGGGAGAGCCTGGGTTAAGGGCTGGACTTGGTGAACTTGAAGGTCTTTTCCAACCTGAATGATTCCATGGTTCTACCATTACAGTTGCCAGAGCTCTCAAAGACTAATCGGAAACACAGCTCAGCATAGTAGGTCAAAGGTACACAAAGCCAAAGTTAATTTACAGCTGAATGGTTTATAACTGAGCCAAAGAAGAGCTGGAGATATCTGCGAGACATTTTTCCAGCAGGTCATTTCCATGGTAGCAAGAGTAAGGAGGTCGGCTGCCCCCTCTTGCTACCAGCACTGCTACGGGCGGTACCGTGTGTGTTTGCGAGGATGGATGGTGGTTGAATGCGAGTGAGGGAAGGGACAAAAGCGATGCTTGAGCTTCACATGGTAACAGCCACCCTTCTCTTGGTATATTAATTCAGCATGGGAAAAGTCAAGCGTGTTTGTTATGACATGCCTGTACTGCTGTATGAAGCTGCGTGACATGTTTTGCTGCGTTCAGATTGACATGCTTCTGAAAAAAATAAATAAAATCAGTGTGTTCAAACCCATTTGTCCCAGAGATCAGATCCTTCCAGACTCACACACCCATGGCTGCAGGAGGCTAAGCACTGTAAGGAAATACTCCCACGTATTTCTAGCAAGTAAACCGAAGTTTAAACACCCTCAGAGACCTGGAACAGATTAAAATGAAAATGACTGGGGGGTGATATGCAACTCTCCACAGCAATATCTGAGCACCAAGGTCTCAAAACAAGGTTAAGCTAAGGTAAGAACATTGAACACCTGTTCAAAACAAGAACAGATAAGGTAAACAACAAGGGAAGTCTGAACTGCAGCATTGAAACTGCATATGACAGCTGGGCCAGAGCTCCGCAGGGTGGGCGCTTGGCTCAGCCGTGATGGAGAGTCCGTAACACAGGGACTCGCAAAGTCTAGAAGGCTTTGCTACAGCGAGAGGCTGAGAAATACAACAACAGTGAGGAAAAGCCAGAGTACAAATCTTTATTAAAAATAAGTTCCTATAAAATAAAATAGGAAAGCAAAGGTCTTTTTCCACTCGCTTCTACTCTGCACGCTTCTGTTGCTTCAGGTTACTTCCATGGCTTGAGTCCTTAATGACAACTAAGGAGTTACAGCAAAGTCCATGCTGGAAAACAAAGGGATGAGGCCAAGTAACACGACTGCATAAAGGCAACAAGGAAAGAGCATTTTCTTGGCCATCTAGGGAAAGGCAGACATCTCAGAGTGTCTGTGAATCACCAGTGGATGGGAGGATCGGCAGTTGTCACACAACTCTTCCACACCTGGAAGAAACAGAACTCGGGATGTGAATCCCCCGACGCCTCGCTCAGCAGACTGCTCTCAAGGCCAAGCCCCACGAACGGCCTGAACACTGACAGGCACATCCTGCAGGGCAGACACCGAGGCACGTAACCAGGTAAGCCTTGATCTGGTCTGTCCTCTAACCTAGGAGTTAAAGAAGTTCCCTCCATGAACAATTTAAAGCTCTAAGATCGCCTTTTCCTGGAGGCTGTTTGCTTCAAGTCAACCCTGGAAAGCTCCAGCCTAAGTCTCAGGCACTACCGCCCAAAGCTCTCCGCTAGCCACAGGGTTTCGTGCTCTGCCTTACCCAGCGCTCCAGATCACTGCACCAGCCTGTAGGTGATGTACCGGCCTGCAGTTTCACTCGGTCTTATGATCTTCACTACCTAGGAGGCCAACAGAAGGAACTCATGAGGGAGAGAAGCTGGTGGCGAGTCTCCCCTGTGGGGCTCTCTGTCCGACACAGGCAGGCGCTCACACCCGGATGACGTGGCTGCAAAGCCGTGGCACTCGGCAGCCACAGAGATGGCCAGCGCTGAGCTCCCTGCATAGCACGGAAGTGCCAGCCTCCAGCATGAGAGGAGGGGGAGATCACAGAGCATGGGGCTGGTGTCACATCTGCTGCCTGTTACCAGCTGGTTCAGCAGGCAGCCAAGCTTGCTCAGCGTGCATGCATCTGTGTCTGACCCACAACAGCTTTTACATTTGAAAGAGACATCTTTCCTGTCTCCAAGAGTTCTGAAATACTGCGAAGGAGCTCCCCTTCTTGCCCTGCCCACAGGGAACTGTTGCCTGAGTCTATTTCTCTCTTACCTGACCACGTTTTATTCCGAAGTACCGGGCCACAGGATCCCCAGCTTGTATCCTTGGGAGCTGGTTCTCCCTCAGCTTACTGCACAGGGAGTCAAGGAGAAGCTCCCCCAGCAGATGGGCCCAGGTGCCCGTTCATTAGCACAACTCATGGAACAAAGTAATAAACCATCACATGCAGATGTATTCATTTTCAGCCCAAAGCAAGCGTGCATCACACCCAAGCAGGAAGGGAAGGAACAAACAAAGGATACTATCTGGCCAGTAACTCAGTTACTTCTTCCTTTGTCATGACAACATGCTCTGGGACCAACTGTAAACAACAAGGGAGAGAGACTAAGATTAGAAAGCAACTGGCTCTTCACAGCATTGGGAAGAGCAACGCATTTGTAAGAAAGAAACCCAGGACTGTGTCACTTAGCCCGGCCTTCCAGCTGAGAGGTCTCGGGAGCTGCCCAAGCCACAGCTCAGCACAAAAGACTGAGCATCCCGCCCTCAGTCCACCGCCCGACACGACACTGCTCACCTCGTGTTCTGTGATGTTGATAAGAAGCTCTTGCTGCAGGAACTGCTCCAGGATGTATTTGGGAGCCATATCCACCAGGGACTGGAAAGGGAGAGGACTGTCAGAGGGCAGCGCCACTCCGGGACAGCCCTGCCTGTGCCCAGATCTGCTCCTCAACAAAACCGTTACTGCAAGCGTGGGATGGCTACGCTTGCGCTCACACAGCTACAGCTATGCAGGCAAAGAGCATACGGAGTTCCTGACTGCTGGCAAATACTCCCTTTTCTCTCAGGCACCTCCTGCTCCCACCTGTTCACTGGAACCAGAACCACCTGTTCCGGCGATACACACCTGGGTGTTAAGCAAGTGCCTGTATCAAGGTACAACAGGCTTTAGCAAGTATCGGGAAGGAAAGTTTAGGCTTTTATCTACCTCAAGCAGCACTGACAGACAGACAGATGGAGCACCTGTGGCCCACAGCAGCCCTGTGGTGCAGGGGCGGCCTCCCCCACGGCCCCGGGTACCTGCTTCGCCGACGGGGTCATGCCCTGCTGCACCACGATCAGCGCCCTGGTGATGTTCTCCTCCTGCATCCTCTGGCAGTACATCTTGATGGTCTTTATTCCCACCTTGGGCTCCTCTGGGAAAGGAGGCGGCCCCGGCGTCACCCAGGGCCCTCCCAGAGCCCCCCACAGCCCACAGCACCCCCCACCCCCCCAGGCCACGGCCCGGCGCCGGGCCCCGCTCACCGGGGAAGAAGACGAACATCTGGTCGGTGGGATCGTCGTTGTGCGCCACCAGCACCGTCAGGTCGGTCCGCCGGGGCCGGCCCTCGCTGGGCTTGTCCCCGAACTGCGCCTTGAACTCCTCCAGCGTCTGGTCCAGCTCGTCCTGGGTCACCAGGTAGCCCCGGTCGTGGCAGAGCTGCATGATGGTCTTACGGATCTTCCACAGCCGGTACGTCTCCTCCTCGTCGTCCATGGCGCCCGCCCGGCCCGCACCGCCCCAGGCCCCCGCCGGCCGCCCGCCTCGGGCCTGCGCAGGCGGCCACAGGCGGCGCCGGGGCGGCCGCGGGGGCCTCGGCCGCGGGGGCTCCTGGGAGCTGCAGTCCGCTGCCGGCCGACCCCACCGCCTGCTCGGTGCGGGGGGCAGCGCCTCCCCCTCCCGCAGCCGCGCCGGATCCCCGCCCGCCTGTGCCCCAGCCCGAACAGGCCGCGGCCGCGCACAGGCCAGCAGGGCCGCCGCGGCCGCGGGGGAGCCGGTCTGCAGCGCCCGGCGGCCGGCCCCGCCGCTCGGTCCATCCCTACCCCCCCCCGCTCCCGTGGTTTCGCCCGCCCCCTCGCGACCTCGCCGCGGCCACCCCGCCCACCTCGCTCTTCCATTGGTCAGCTTCCCATCCATCACCCTGCCGGGCACGCCTCCTTGCGCGTTGACTGGCTGCGCACCGGGAAGGGCGGGGCTCCCGGGGCGCCGATTGGCTGAGGGGCTGGGGGCGGCGGGGCGCCATGGGATGGGCGCGGGCGCTGCGGCGGGCACTGCGCTGCGGGGCAGCGGTGGTGCAGGGCCCGGCCCGGAGCATGGTGAGCGCGGCCCGGTGGGGCGGCCCGGCCCGGGGCGGGCTCCCGTGGGGCGGCCAGGGTGGGCGGCGGGGGCTGAGGCCTCGCTGGGCCGGGGGGTGCGGGGCGGACGGGGGTGCGGGCTCCCCCGGGGCAACCAAGGCCGCGGGGCCGCCAGTGCGGGGCCGTCGGTGCGGGGGCTGCCCTGGGGCCGGGGGCGGTGGGGGCCGCCCCGGGGCCGTCGGGGCTGCGGGGGTCGCTGACGGCGGCTCCCGGCGCCCCGCAGTGTGCCCAGGCGGAGGATTGGCGCTCGGCCAAGGCCATCTATGACTTCCACGCCCGAGACATCGACGGCACCGACGTGTCCTTGGAGAAGTACCGGTAGGGAGGGGGGCTGGGCGCCGCGGGGCCCGGGGGGAGGGGAACGGCTCGGCAGGCCACGGTGCGGGTCACCGAGCCGCAATGGGCGCAATTGCATAACCCGGGAGAGCAGCACCCGACTGACCCCCCTCCCCAGGGGCTGCGTCTGCATCATCACCAACGTGGCTTCCAAATGAGGCAAAACCGCTGTAAACTACACTCAGCTTGTTGACCTGCACGCCCGATACGCTGAGAGGGGTTTACGCATCCTGGGTTTTCCCTGCAACCAGTTTGGAAAACAGGTACGTGGGGGAGCGGGGTGAGGAGGCTGCTTGGCTGCGGGGCCGCTCAGGGGGCCCCCTCCGTGGCTTTCACCAGGAACCCGGGGACGACGCTCAGATTAAGGCCTTTGCCGAAGGCTACGGTGTGAAGTTTGACATGTACAGCAAGATCGACGTCAACGGGGACGATGCCCACCCGCTCTGGAAATGGATGAAGGAGCAGCCCAAAGGAAGAGGCACCCTGGGCAAGTGAGTGGGGGATGGGGGAGCCACCAAAAGCCCCAGCCCCATGACAGGCGGGTGGGGGGGTCAGCTCTGGGCCACTCCAGCTGAGTGGGCGGCTTGGCTGTGGCAAGAGGAAGGGCTTTTTTTTTTCCAGCCAAAATCTCACTTCTGTTTCTTTTGTTTGTTTGTTTTTCATCTAGTGCAATAAAATGGAACTTCACGAAGGTAGGATACAGCTGCCTTCTCCCAGGCTGCACCTGCTGGGGGGTGCAGGGAGTCCCCAAGATGTTGCAGGGAGGAGGGATCCTCATGCACAGGCTCTGCTCTGTGTGGTTATCCTGCATGTTGGGGGCAGAGCATCTTGAGGGGCTCCTGCGCTGCCCGGGTCTCTGTGACTGGAGACCCCTATGGCCCTCTAGCCTGGTTATCTCGAGCCCTGTCCCAGAGAGGCAGTAACCAGCTGAGGTGGGGAGCAGGTCTGCCAGGGGCTCCAGCTCTGCAGACAGGGTCTACCACAGCCAGACCCCCACCATAACCAGCTCCCTGGGCTGTTCTGCTGCTCGCAGGGCTGCAGAGCCCCATGTTACAGCTGGACTTACCTGGGTGTTGTTTCCCTTCCACAGTTCCTCATTAACCGGGAGGGCCAAGTGGTGAAGAGGTACAGTCCGATGGAGGATCCCTATGTAAGTCTGCCGCTAGCATGGCTGGTGTTACAGCTCTGCCTGACCCACAGAAGCGCACCAGCCTGGTGCCGCTCTCTGTGGATCCCATTATTAGTTAAATTATTAGTCAGATTGCATCTGTGGAGAAATGCAGCGGTGCTGGGGCTGAGCACTGCTCCAGGGCAGGCTCCGCTGCTGTGTCTTGGCTCTCTTCCTCCTTTGGCTGGGGGAGAAAAGGCGCTCCTGTGCTCTATGGCTCCAGGGAAGGGCGGGTGCATGGTTCCAAGCGCTCCTTCTGGGGTAGGATGGAAGGGGCTTCGGGTACGTTCTTGGGGCAGTGACGTTCTCATAGCACAGTGCTCCCTTTGTTCTTGCAGGTGATTGAAAAGGACCTGCCTGCCTACTTGTAGATCTGCTCATGTCGCCGCTGCACTGTCCCTTCACCCCAGCACCGGCCCTCCTGCTACCTGTGGAGCCTCCTCATCCAGCCCCAATGACGGTCTGTCTTCAAGCCAGCTTGCTGGTGAGGCAGACCTGATGATCTGGCGTGCACCCGCTGGAAGGTGACTTCTCAGGGCCGGCGGCTGCTGCTGGGCAGCCCTTTTCTACAGGCGTAGAGCAGCACCAGGTGTCCCTTTGCAATAAATGTGTTAGAAGTGACTGGTTGGTTCTGTCCAGGTGTGAAATGGAGTGGTGGATGGGGCTGGGTTTGTTTGTGCTGCTCCCCGTGAGAACCCAGAGCTTTGCAGGGGAGCTAAGACCTTACACAACTTCCTGAGCCCTTCCTGAGCCCAGCAGGGATAATCCTTATTAGTGCCGAGGGGGGAATTGCACACAAATCCTGGGTCAGCCGGTGCTCCTGATGGAAAGCCAGAGGAGGGGGAAGGTGTGTATCGCCTCTGGGACTGCAGCTGGGCTCCCTCCTCGCCCTCAACTAACAGGCAGGTGCCTTGCTGAGGCAATTGCGTTGGTTTTCTCTAAACACAGACTGTGGGCAAAGTCTGGGTGCTCAGCAGCACAGCCCTGGCCTGGATAGCCCTGGCAGGGCAGCAAAGGGGATGGTTCCAGCCATGGCGCAAGCCACGGCCAGAAGCAATTGCTGCAAAACACCACCAAGTCGTGTTGGGACACAGCAAGAACCTCATGTAGCTGGAGACATGTCTGACTGCAGCGTGTGGGACCACGGGTGCACCAGGTCATCCCTCCTCCTCGGGAAGGCTCAGCTGCAGCTTGTTGGTGCTTGCAAAGGTGCAGCCTTGTCTGGCCGAGGCCACTGTCTCCCGTGGGCAGGGAGAGCTCATGTTTTACACGTGATCTGTGGTGCTGGAGTGCTACCTTGCCTCTTTTCCTCAGGGTCTGGGGGAGCTGCTGGGTCTCCCCTTAACGCCCACAGCCTCCAACCACCCCGGGGAGCCCTGTCCTCGATGCTGGGCCAAGGTGGAGTGGGGAAGATCCCCTGGATCCTTGCTGGGGTCCCCCCACAAGTCTAGTCCCCTACCATGTGCCTGCCAACAGGTCGGCTGGACCCCCCCAGGATCGGTGGGCTGGTCTGGGGAAGCCGGCCCACGCGGTCTTGCCCTGAGCTCCACCAGCAGCACATGCTGCACGGCCACACAAAGCGAGGTACCAATGGCTCCCCCCGCATCCCACCACCCACAGGGACAGAGCGGGGCTGGCAGTGCCTGGGTGAGATGTCCTGGCGCCACAGCAGCTTGGACAAACACGCCTGGACAGTGGCTCCTTTATCTGTTTGCCCAGCAGAGCCGGAGGGAGCCGCCGCACTGAAGGCCAGCGCTGGCTCCAGGGAGGATCCTCTGCATGACCCCTGCCTGGCTCATCCTTGGGAGAAGGGGATGATGGTTGGGGACAGCAGCCCTCAACTGCCACCGAGCTGCTGGTGACACAGGAGGTGAACTCCAGCTGCCAGTAGGACCCTGGTTCTCAGATTCCTGATCCGAGTCCCAGATGGGATCCTGGGGCAGGTCTGGACAGACGGACAGACAGACAGAGAGCTGGGACTTAAAAAATTCTCGTATGTGGCTTCCTTTCCATTTTTACTGAGCAGAATGAAAAATTATCTGAGGCAAGTAGAAAATTCAAGAATTATTAGTCAAAGGCACATATTCTAAAAAAATTTCTTTACATATATACATCTCAATTAATTATAAATACACATAGAAAAACAAAGGCAAACAACAAGCGGATTAAAAAGTGCTAACAAAAAGGTGTAAGGGAAGAAAAAAAGGGACTCATTTAAAAATACATACAATCAGTAGGACAAATGCATAATAATTTAGTTAAAAGATATTGTTACATATTATTAACCCTGACAAAAACACAGGATCGGGGCAGGGAAGGGCTTCTTTGAAGGTGCTCTCTGTCTTTCCAGAGATCAAGGAGGGAGAATTGCATATATTTTAAAATTAACGTCAAAGCCACCAGGCAGGGTTCCGGGTGACGGCGGCGAAGTGGCTGGCGGAGCGTGCCTAGCAGGAGAAATCCTCCTGGCTATTCCTGAGTTTAAGCCTCTCTGAAATGGGTTTTTCCTGGCATCTTTTTCTCTCTCCTCGCTGACAATTCAGCGAGCACTGAGCAAACAAACCAGGACGCGGGCGAAGCCAGGGCCTCGCCACGAGTGGTGTGGACTGGGACAGCTTTTAAATAGAGGAGGGTCTGGGGAAGGGGAGAGCCTTGCTCTGTTCCGGACCAGGAAAAAGGCTGTTGCGGCACCCCGAGCAAGCGGCGATCCCTGGGCAAGAAGCAAGCAAAGCTGCAGGAAAAGCAGAAACCTCTCCGGGCAGCAGCACGGGGGTATGCAGGGGCGCCCCATCTTTGGTGTTTACTTTGAGGTAAAGAGGTTTCCTTGCATGCAGTGAAACGCACCCCCGAGCTGCCCTGGCTGCAGGGCTGCCCCTGGCCAGGTGGGCTGGTGGGAGGCAGATGCCAGCTGGGGAGGGTGGGGGGTAAGGACAAGCCCCCGAAAGGAAAAGCAGGGACCAGAGCAACCTCAAACACAAGCCCAGACGTGCAGCTCCACGGTCTCCATGTGACAGGGAAGACGGTTCCCGTCTCAGCAGAAGCACAAACGCTGCAGACACCGACCCAAAGCACTTCTCAACAGCAAAGGGGGTGCCTGGCTGGTCCCCAAGCCCTGGCGGGTGGGCATGACGGGGGTCAAGGCGAGGGGACCCCACCAGACACTGTACAGCTCCAGCACCCTCAAGAGTGACCTGCCAGGGCACGGGGGACTCCAGCAAAGGCCTGTCCTCACTGCACCCCCTGCCCCAGGCCCTCCCTGGAGACGGCCGGGCCAGCCGGGGAAGGCATCCCATCGTTCCCCTGAGAACATCCTGGTGCCACTTCTAGAAAATGCCTCGATGACTCAAGGCAGAGAAAAGGAACAGAGCAGAGGGGAGGGTGGCAGAGGTGCTGCCAGGCCTGGAGCATCCCTGCCAGCAGGCAGCTGCCTGCCAGACTCCTTAGATTAAAAGAGAGAAAACAAAAGTTTCCCCGGGACGAAGACGCTGCTGGATTTGGGATGGTGGCAGTGGTGGCTGGAGGCCACCTCTGTCCTGGAGAGGAGGCAGCTCGCCCAGCCGCTCCCGGCCAAAGGCTGGTGGGTTGTTTGGGGCAGTGCTTTGCAAAGCGGACCTTTGCTCTTTGGTATCGGAGGTTGGATTTGCAGCATGAGCAGGGACACGGCCCATCCCCAGTGCTCACTGGGGAACTCGTCCCTTCTGGGGCCTGGGAGCAGCTGTCCCCGAGGTCAGTGGTGGGCAGGGCTGGGTCGCCCAGGTCCAGCCACCCAGGGCTGTGTCCGTGGCCCAGCCAAGGACAAGCCCGATGGAGCAGGGCCAGCGAGGCGGCCAGCTGAAAGGACAACATGCAACAGCAACAAGCTGGGCAAAGCACGGCCGGCCACGGTGAGCTGGCAAGGCTAAAGTGCAGGACAGGCTGATGGGACACGCGGCCCTTCTGCTCCGGGGAACCCCCCCCAGGTCCTCGTGTGGCTGAGTTCTGACAAAGTCCCCAGCTCTGTCACCACACTGACAAACAGGGGGGTGGGTGCAGCCAGCTCCTGCCCTCTCCCGCAGAGCTTGGGCAGCCCCAGAAGTGTCCTCCCCAGGAAGGGCAGAGCAGGCACAGCCAGTTTTGCTTTGCTCAGCCCCGCACAGAGGGATACACCAGCTCCGTGGCTCCCAGCTCCTCTGGGACAGCACCCCCCTTCACCCCTTCCTTCAAAGCCAGCCCTCCAGAGCAGCCTCGAGGTCCGCAGCAGGGCCGGGGCATCCCAAGGGAAAGCTGGCAGCAGCCGATGCGGATACAGTTTGGTCAGCCAGCTCTCGGGGGAACCGGGCTGTCACCCTTCAGTAACAGACCAGGTCACTCTAGAGACCAGCCGTGCCCCCTGCCCAGCTCGGGGGGCAGCAGCTGCTGGAGGTTGGAGGGCTGGGGAAGGCACGACCCAGGTCGGAAACTCAGTAGTCTGCAGGGGGATGGGCACAGAGGAGGGGGCGTCTCTCCTCAGCCCTACACGGGCACTGACCTTTGAGCAGGACTCCACCACAGCAGAGACCATCGGTCCAGAGCAGCTGAACTTGGCAGCACTCAACTCCCCCCAAGCGCATGTTATATACAAATCTATACGTGCCTGACTGTATATTATATATAAATAAACTTTGCTTTAAGGAACTATAGGTTGTTGGGTTTTGTTTTTTTTTTCTTCCCTCAAAAACAGAAAAGGATCAGTCCAAACCAGTAGAAAAGCCGGGGCTCCCCAGCTCTCACCTCTGCACCAAAGGATATGGATCCACAGTGGGCAAGCATCACCCGGTGTGCCCAGCTGACTTTCAGAAGTCTGGGAAAGGCCCACTGAACTGGATCACACTCTGGCGCTCCTGGGGGGGCCCATTTAACGTCCTTAGCATGTCCTCCAGGATCTCTCTAAAGTTGATATTCCCATCCTCTTGGGCAAAATCTTCCTGCTGCTGCTGCTGCTGTTGCTGCAGCGCCTGCAGGGGTCCTGGGTGAGACAGAGGCAGGTGTTCATGCAGCGAGGAGCTCAGAGGCACGTTTCCCTCCAGGACAGGGGCCGGGCTCTGGAAGGCAGAAGGGTGACTGAAGCCAAAGGGTAATCTGTGCTGCTGGTGTGGTTGGAGAACAGGCTCCGAGGGGAAGCACAACGCACCGTGCTCTGGGTTCATCGCCACGTCGGGAATGCTGTTGTTGGGAGGGCTGTAGGTCAAGTCCAGGATCTCATCCTGGCACAGGGGGTGCCTGGGCAGGGGGACCCCGGGCCCCATCTGAGTGAGGTCCAGGGGCTGTGGCAGGATGTGCAGCGGCAGGGAGAACTGCGAGCTCTGCTCTTGGGCCTGGAGGAGTCGGCTGTGCTTTCGCTTCACGTTCTCGTCCATCTGCTTCAGCTCCTCCAGCACCTTCTGGACACAGCTCTCGGGGATCTTTATCCCTAGAGAAGGAATGTGCATCAGTTCCCACAGCACTTCGGGAAGGGACGGGGCACTGTGGGGACAGAGGGATGGGCAGCAGCACCAGGGCTCGTTTTGTCAAGCTTGGTCTGCCTCTCAGCCAGGCTGCAGAGCAACCACAGCAAAAGCAGCTCCACCGCAGGCTCGCAGCGGACAGCAGCAGCACCACTTCACACGGGCACAGAGGGGACAGCCCAGTGTGCCCAAACATATCAGGGCATCCCCAGCTCCCCTCCCTTCCCGTGGGGTCACCTAAGCAGTGGGTGCTTCCAGGATAGAACACACCCTTTGAGGAAGGGAATCTTAGCACTGGGTAGTTGGGCCCCTTCCTCCTTCTAAAACATCCTGCTCCCCTTCCCGGCACTTCACCCACCAACTTGTTTCTTCTTCTCCTTGGTCTTGAGGCGGACGATCTGCAGGTAGCTGGTGTTGGTGATGTCTGCCATGATGCTGGCGATCTTGCTCCAGACCCGCAGCAGGGCCCCACACAACATGTAGTAGTGACGCAGGCGCATGCCCTGGAAGCACTCCTTCCCCTCCTGGATCAGCTTACAGCTCCTGTTCCTTCAGTTCCAATGGAAGAAACCCACCCGAATCAGCACGGGCTCCCACGGCAGAGCAGGATTCCCCACCCACAGCCCCCCTGGTGCAGCCAGGGACCCTCTCCCCAGCACCAGCTCTGCCGTGGGGAGGGCAGGACAGCGGGGGCTGCAGGTGCCTTACCAGGCAGCATGGTTACAGTTCTTCAAGGAGAAGCGGTAACTGCTCTCCCAGTGCTCCTTGGCTTCCTCAGGCAGCACCTGCAGAAGAACCACAGAGATTAGAGATTTTCCACCATCTAACATGCAGCTGAGACTTGAAATCCAGGGCTGGTTGTCAGAACACCTGGGTGCTACCACTATCTCTGCCCAAGCCAGGGCTACAAGGAGCCGTGAGGGGGTTACAGTAAATGTCCTTGCAAAGCCAAAGCTGCCCAGAGGAGGCTTTTCCCTCTCCCCACGTTGAAGGGCTGCAGCTCCCACCTACCCGCCGGTACTTCTTCTGCAGACTGTCCAGGCTCTCAGGCTGGCTTTGCTTCCCAATATTTGGCTTGTAGAGGATGAAGTTCTTGCCACGGCTCTGCTCAGCCAGCAGACAGGTGTGTTTGTAGCCTCGCATCTGTCGGGGTAGAGCTGATGGTTACAGTCACAGCCTCTCTCCCAAGCCCGTATTTCCCTGAACTAACCCCCTTTCTTCCAGGATGGAGGTTCTCGGAGGCATCTCCCAGCCTCCAGCAAGAAGTCAGACACAGACCTCTTAAAGCCATGGCAGACCTTCTCCCATTGGAGTCACCCTCCAAGCTGAGGGGGACACCTGGGCAGAGCCCAGGGACCTACCTTGTAGGAGAGGTAGAACCCATCGAAGGATCCTGTGAGTTTGAGTGACTTCTCATAAGCTTCCTCCCACTTTAAGCCTCTGTCAACACTGATCTAAACAGGGACAGACAGAGTGATTCTGTAACTTCAGGGGGCAGGACAAGTGCATCGCTGTCTGTCTCACAAATCCCACCCTCAACACAAACTCCCAGCATCAGGCACCTGCTGATGACCGAGGCAGATGCCACACAAACATGACACAAAGCCACAGGACAGGGGGAAGGACCCACAGCCTGACTGGGAAGCACTGGAGAAGACTGGACTGCAGACACAGCTGTGCAGGCTGCCTACCTTATAAAACACGACCTGCCCATCCTGCGGGTGTCCAGGGGTCAGGAAGACCTCCTTGCTCTCCTCGTAGATCTCATCCACTCCTGGGGCTAAATCTGTAGAAGGAGAAAAGACTGCTGTAAGATACATCTTCCCGTCCCACCTCCCCTCCCTGCAAGAATCTTTAAGATCTGTGCTGTGTGGGGACACCGCAGTGCCTGGGATGGCCGTGGAACTGCCATCAATCAGCACAGGGAGGAACAGGGAACTGCAGGGGTGCGGGAGGGAGAGGTCTGGCCACCTCTTTTTCTCAGTACCTAGAATGCCCATGTCGTATTTGCCCTCCTTCTTGTCCTTTTCAATCAGATAGTCAAAGGTGTCAGAAAAATACTGGAAGAGCATGTTCTGCTTGTCCACCTCCAGACCCAGGATGCGGTTCAGGAACTTGGTGATGGAACAGTCTGCAAAAACGCGGTGGGTCAGGGAACAAGACACAGCTGGGCACGGAAGCCAGCAGCACACTCCCGCAGAGAGCCACCCAGTGTCCCTTCCCCACGGCAGCCCAGCACTCCAGCACAAGGGAGCAGCCCCAGGGCTGTTCCTCCAGGCTGCGGTCAGCTGCCAGGCTGCTGCAGGGAAGCGGGATCTGCACTGCCAGCTAATCCCAGCAAGACCTTCCCCTCAAAGCACACATCCTGCCCCAGCTGCACAGCAGCCCCCTCAGGGCTGTGCTCCCGTGCAGACGACTGGGTGGGCCACCACACCCCCACCTTTCTCATTTCCCCCCTGCTCTGGGCAGGAAAGGCTTGACACATACCCTTCTCCACCGAGACAGTGCCATACTTCATCTGATTGCAGCAGATCCCCACGGAGATGAGACCTTGCTTCATTTCTGGAATGGCAGAAGGCAGCTCGTGCATTTTAGGGTTTTTTTAGCAATTTAGCAGTCCTGCAGGGCTGCTGCCGCTCCAGCTGCGCCCACTATTTTGCAGCTAAGCCTCTCCCAGACTCTTCCACCCCCAACACCTGGCAGCGTGACGTACATCTGGGTGGCCAATTGCCCCACTCACTAATGAGCTGCTAAGCCAGAGGTACCGTTCCCTCTCCCGACCTTCTGCTCGGTTCTTCAGGCACCACCCAACCTGAGACCCACCCGGTCAGCAAGACGCAGCAGAAACCCCAGAGCTGGTGATGTTCTCACCATGGAAAAATGCAGCCTCCCCTCGGTCATAGCTCTTGGGCACAGGAACCCTGTTCTCCATGTGGTTGAGGATCGTGGACAGAACCCTGTCGAGTGCTTTAGCACCATACTGTGAGAGGAGACAAGAGTCACGCACAGGACAAACCTGCACAGGACAAACCTACGCAGCCCAACAGTCGCAAGTCACTTCTGCTGGCACTACAGAGAAAACCATCGCCTCCAGGAAAGCCACTGAGCTGGTGGCTGTGCTCAGGGGGGAGCTGGCAGGGGGATTCTCTGTGCCCAGGGGACCAGAGCAGAGGAACCTGCACCCTACGCCGGCACTGGCGGGCGGGCAGAGGCGCTTAAGGCTGGTTATTAATTCAGTTCTGAGCGCTGCAGGTGCGGGGAGCTGGGTGCTAGGACCGATCCTGCCTGCAGATGCCAGCAATGATCTTCCTGGCTCTGGCTCCCGCTGAAGGCACCGGCTGCTTCAACCCCTCCTTGGCTGAGCCACCCTGAGAGCAGCCCCAAATTACCTTATTCTCAAAGTTGTACTTGCTGAGGTCTCGGGATTCGGTGGCCCGTCGGTCTCCGTGAGTTAAGGCACCCTAAGGAAGGCACACCAAGCAAAATATTCTTACTTTTCACTGTTGCAAAACCACCAGAGAAGGATGGCCAAAGCTGCATCTCAGAAGAGGCCAAGATAAGAACGTGCTGCGGGGAGGCAGTGCTCCTCCGGAATATTGAGGCTTTACCAAAGTATTTGGGGATTTATCAGAAGTGAAGAAAACTTAAACAGAGACAAATTATTTCACTATTTCGTCAGCTTTCTGGAAATAAGACGGGTGTACGCTCCTGTAAAGGTGGGGGAATTCCAGCATCTGGAATTGGGTTCTGCTTCCCTGAAACTCCTCCTGATGCCTTAGTTACATATTTTTCTTCATTTCCTTTCCCAAATCCCAGGGTGCAAAAATCCTTTTGCATTCCACAACAGCAGTTCCTTCAGGCAGGGGTGATGCAGCCCCCCGTACTGTTCACACTGGCCACGCAGAAACGGCAGCTCTTCAGAAAGGTGTGGAACTCACACGTTAATCTCGCTGCTGTGGGGCACTTACTAGGCTCTCCAGACGTTTTGCCACGATGGATGCAAACCTCCTCTCCCCTGCCAGCTCAGAGATAAGGAAGACGTACTCTGGAGCAGAAACCTGGTTCGATCGGTGCGTCCGACCTACGGGGACATGAGCACAGAGGTGAAAGGAGAGGTTGGTACAGCCAGTCTGGTACAAGAAGGGAAGCAGAGTAAGGGGTGAGAGCACCGCAACAATTTTCCATGTCCTGATGGTTTTCAAAGGAGATGGCTCTTTGGGGGAAAAGGACAGAGGCACAGTCGCATTTGGCACCCTGGTGCTGGCAGAGGTGAGTTTGTAGCTTTGACCCTCCGGAGCAGAGGAGTGACCCCGCAGTGTGAGCTAAGATGTGCGTCATGTCTTTTGTGCTCAGGTACTGAGGAACCATCCCTCCCCATCCTACAGAGCCTCCCCCCAGGGTGGAACAGAAATCCCCAGGCACCTCAGCACATTTCATAAGGACACAATGCTAACTCCTATGGGAGGGTTCCCCCCCTTCCCACACGGCAAATCACTCCTGAAGTCAACACAAACCTTCCTCACAAGATAAAAGCAGTCACAACTACTCTGTGTCTGCATTTCCATCCTGGCAAAGCATGGGAGTGCTGTGCTCTGCATGGTGCTGTATCTCAGAAAGCTAAATACACCTGCCCTGGCTGCAGCACAAGCGTGTGGCCACGCACACCTTTCCTTCCCCGGGCTGCCCATGGCTTCGTGCTCTGAACGATGCTCAGGGGAAGGGGACAGTGGCCACCACCCCCCAGCCCTCACCAAACTGCTGTATGGCCCGGTCTGCACTCCAGGGCAACTCCAGCGTCATGTGGACCCGGCGCTTCTGGTTTTTCACCCGTCTGTCTGCTTGGAGAGAGATCCCTGAGCTGGAGGCCTCGGAGATTATTGCTACAAGCTGAGGAAGAGAGAGGACAAGTGAGAAAAAGGAGAGTGAGGTTCCTGGGCATCTGCAACACTGCTTCGAGAGACAGCCAAAAGTGTCACCACAGCCCCAGCCCGCCAAGGGATCCAGTACTCCCTGTCACCTCCCAGCAGGTCAGACAGACAGAAAGCTGCAGAGCCTCGTGGACCTGAGGCTGGCAAGGCACAACCATGCAGTCACCCTGCCTTCTCCTTCCCCTCCCAGCGTACTCACTCCCCTGCAGACGTTTGGAGGTGTCCTCAGCTCGAACCTGACTCACCTTTTCCCCTTTCATGAAACGCTCCTTCTCCTTCAGGTTGACGTGGTCTATAGAGAGGCCTTGCTCCGCACGAGACTCGAACATGACGGAGCCGTCTGGTCTGCAAACCACCCGGCCCTTCCGCCCTGTCATCTGCACACACCGCACAGGAGAGAGAGAGGGTGTCAGAGGGGAGACACCTGCACGGCACAGCAAGTCCTTTTAGAAAGTTTTTTCAGCTCGCAAGGAAGGAGAGAAACCTGCCCTTCCAGCAGAAACCTTCTTTGCTGGCCCCTTTTTTCCTGTCACCCAGTGCCACCCGAAATATACTCGATTACGAGGAGTACCTCAGCCACATGCTCTGGGCCCCCAAAGTGATTGATCAGTTCATCCAAGGTATTGAGAGGTAGCTCTTTGCCCAGTGCTTTTACTTTTGCTAGGAGGTCCTTCTTCATCTTCTCCACCTGTTCTACTTCTCTCAAGCCATGCATCTCTTTCTGGGAAGGCAGCATGTGAAAATTACCTGCAACGTAAAATGCAGAAGTTTAGAGTTACCTGGTAATTACAAATGGGGGGGGGAGTTGTCCCCAGGGGCTTCTGGGGGCACTAGCTGATGAGCAGGCAGACCCCTTGACTTGCAATAAATGCTGCTGAGCATGGAGTGCATTCCCTCTGTGCTTCCCCCTGCTGTGGCAGGGAAAGAAGCACGCATGGCAAATTCTTCCTGCTCACTGATCACAGCAGGTTAACGTGAATCAACCTCACAAGCCCAAGTTTGACCATCACCGGGTAAGACCTAGCCAAAATCATAAGGCTGTCCCAAGCACAGCATTCCAAGCAGATACCAAGAGAGTCTCCTCGCATCCGCTCGTTGACTCCCCAACCCTCTCAGCCAGACCCCCCCAAAAGGGTCATATCTGATCTGTCGCCCTCCGCGCTTGCGGGGCGCTGGGGTGGGTGGCTGCCTCCAGTTGCATTCCCATGCACTGGGTGCCAATGCTGTCCACACCAAAGTGACTCCAGTTCCCAGCTCCCCCCAGCTAACCCCAAGAGCTAACCCCCCGCCGCTGCTCTGCTTACTTCTGTCCTCAGCCGCGAAGCCGTTGAAGGTGTGCTCAACAAAGATCACGTCATCTGTCTCAAACACAGACTCCGGGGAGGAGTTGAAGTCACTGTCGAGCCCCATGTCGGAGTCGGTGCTGCTGTCATCGCTGATCTTGATGACACCCACAGGGTCACACATGCCCTTCAGAGCCTTGGCACAGCGGCCCCTCTGCTTCCCTGCAAGGGAGAGCAAGCGGCGTCAAGGGAGAGTCCCCAGCCCCGTGCATCGGTGCAGAACAGCAAGTGCCAGCTCAGAAAAAGGAGGAGAAATCACAAAATAGCTGAGATTGCCCCAAATGAAAGGCTGATCTTGGAAAGACAGAGCCTCTTGGGCGGGGGGGAGGGGCGGCAGTTAGGAAGGAAGGGAGAGAGGAGGAGGGAGGGAGAGAGAAAGAGAAAGGAAGAGAGAGAAAGGAAGAACAAGGCAATCTTTATCAGGGCTGAAGCTAGTTGCACACATCAGGATGAACACGCAGCCGGCTGTAAGCAGCGCTAACTCCTCGGGAAGGAGTCCGCAGGTCTGACTGCCTCCAGAGGAACGTGCAGGACACGGGAAGGTGCCAGTGTTTCGGGACGTTGTTTACTTCCAAGCACAGCAGGACGTGCCCCTGCTACGTGAGAGGGTTCACAAACCAGCTTGCACAGGCTGCTCTGCAACAGCAGCCAGTCAGGGTAACCTCCACGGTCTGCCAGTGCCACTGTTCCCCTTTTCCCCCTTTCCCACATCCCACTGGAGGAGAAATCCCCAAACTCTTCTTACCTGCAGCCGCAGCCAATAATTTGGCAGGGAAGTGATTATTTCGCCCCCCTCCCCCAGGACACCTGCCATGCTATAAAATACGGGGTAGTGCAGAAACCCCTCTTGCTGCAAGAGGGCTTCAGACATGCAGCCAGGACTCTTGTGCAATCTGCCCACCAGTCTAGGCCAGGGAGCGGCTGAGGGAAAGGGGAGAGCTACTGGGCAAGTGGTGGAGGCGAGGACCTACGCTGGGGCAGGGAAGTGAGTTAGAGGGAGGGAAGGGTGAATGACCTAGAGCTGCTGTCCTCCAGACGCGAGAGAGTGATGGCAGATGTGCGGGAGGGCAAACTGAAACCAGGGCAGAGTAGCAAAAAGCATGAAGTAGGGAAAAGGGAAAAAGGAAAAGAAAAAGCTGAGTGGCTGGGGTGAAGCAGCAAGGCAGGAGGTCAGATGCTGGGCAGTGGAGTGTGCTCTTACGTTTTCTTTTAATGCCAGTTCCTTTTTCTCTCTTTCTTTTGGTTGAAGGAAAGTGCTTCTGAATTAGTGATAGAAAGACGCCTCTGAAAGTAAGATGCAAAATTTATTCTAGCTACCAGGAATAGGAACATCTGCCGGTTATCACGTAGCAATGTGCATTTGAGATAGCACCACATTTCGTGAAAAGAGGGGTAAACCCTGCACAGCAACTACCAGCATGTGCTCAGCCAGCCGCTGGCACAGCGTGGCTCTCCAGGACAGCAGCCACCGGCACTGAGCGCGTCTCACCAAAGGGTTCTGCCGTCGGGGCATGAGCTGCGCCAGCAGATCCTCAGCCTTGAAATGGGCACGCTGAGGGAAGGCAAAGCACTGTCATGCTGAGAAAAACGCTCTCTGCCGTGGCCTCCCTGTTGGCAGAGGCAGCGGGGCTATTCCAGGGAGCCACTGCAACGGCAGCAGCACAGCCCCTGGGCGGTGCACTATCACACGGCACGTCAAAGTTGCAAGACCTTTATATAGCAACTAAGAGGGAGTTTTAAATGGGAAACACTATACTGGGAAGCTGTTACATCGCTACTGAAAAATCCAGTAAGTCCCAGTGTCCTAGCCCCTCTCCATGCTCTGACAGCAGAGATCACAGTCAGGCTGTCTGACAGATGTGCTCCGCCAAGTCCTCTGGTTAACGGGACGTGGGCCTCCTTGCCCACAAAAAAAGTGACAAAACACACATACGTAGTGTTTTTCAGATACAGGTTCAGGTGAACGGAAAAAAATCAGAAGAGGTGGGAAATAAATGTTTCTGTGGGCTGTTCTGCAAATAAAAGAGCAAATGCTTAAATGCTGATCATGTCGGGTGGGGATGAACCCCCAGTGCAATGAGAAGGCAGTGCTGAATGAGCTCTGGTTAAAAAAAAAAACAAAACAAAAAAAACAACAAAAACCCAACACCAACAAACGCTGAAAGCGACAGCTGAGAGGTATGGACATGACATCTTGCCCATGTGAGAAAAGGGGAGCCTTGGGAACCAGGGAGGGAGCTCCAAGACCCTTGGTGTGAGGGGCTGAAGGAGGCAGAGATGGTCCCACTCCCTGTGCTGGCTGTTAAGCGACTGCAATGACACTGTGCCAGGACGGGCCCTTTTGTCCTGTGTGCTGCAGTGACCCTGGGCTCAAAATGCCAACGCTCACTCTACTCTCAGGTCTGGAACCTCCCTGCCATGAAATCTGGTTCATTTTCGCACCACTTGCACTCCCGTCTTCCCTGCAAACAAAGGGTTGGGCTGGTATTCACTCACTGACCAACCCACTTATTTTTAACCCCATTTCTCGGCATCGTTTAAACAACTGCTTCTTCCCAGCAGGCTCCCCTCCAGAAATCCCCTGAAGTGCTGTAAAAGCAGGACGCCGCATTTGGAGGCTCAACAGATGCCAGAAGACACTCAGTTATCTGGCCAGCGCTGCTGAACAAAGAGCTCTTGCCTCCAGAAGTGGGGACAGAGTCAAGCAGAATGTGCGCTCAGTGACAGCTGAGCCAGGCCCCAAGGGACCACGCAGTCCTCTAGGCCCAGTTCCTCTGGATTCGGTGACGGGAAAACCAATCCAAGAGACTAAATCAATCCAAGCGGTTGTTTAGACTTGCCTTGCTCACTGTCACCAAACTGGTATTTCTTTTTCAGGAAGGGTCTGGAGAAAGTGGAGTAACACAGACCAACACAAACCCCCCATCAGTAAGGGAGGGAAGCTGGACACGTACCGTCTCTGGTATTTCTCATTGCTTTTACCTGCATTAAAAGTCACTTCAAAAGAAAAGAGGAACAGCCCTGCCACCTGCCTAACAGAGGAAACGCAACTCATCCCCGTGTCCCAGGTTTTTGTCACCCACGGGGCAGGAATAGCCACGTTCGCAGGACGGGCTGGTGTTTTGAAAGCTACAGAAATGAGGGGGAGCATAAGCATCATTCCCTGCTGAAAGGGTAGCATGGGTCCTGCTGCTGGCTTCACCTCAGGCACAACCAACTCTCCTTTTAGCCAGAAAGAAGGCATCACAACCAGGACACCGGTCCTGCCTTGTACATGGGCTGAAAGCCAAAACTGGCAAATCTGAACTCCTCGGACCACTCCTTCCTCTCACTGCTCCAGCGATGCTGCCTCACATCATCATCCCAGCCTCTGTCATTACATGAGATTCTCTCACTCATTTCTTCAGAGTCAACAGCCCCATTTTTCCAGAGTCAGACCCACACAAGCTACACCTGAGCTGACATTTCTGGCTCTCCTATGCCTGCTAATTGTTTTACGTGTGTTAAGAGTCAAACCAGGCTGTTGTTTGGGCAATGTGGACCACAGGAGACTTCAAAATCCAGGATCTAGCTCATAAAGTCACACCGAAGAAACAGTGCATCAAGGATCCAACTAAGCATCCTCTCTATTTACGGCTTGTACAGGGCAAGTAGTTATAAAACTGCTTTCAAGAAGTGCAGGTGGTAAGTGGCCCCAGGGAAGGGCTTTCCCTAGCAGCCTCCAGCCTCCCATGCATTCCCCACACCCCCCCCAAAGAAAAAGAGGGATTTTTAACTCACTCTGCAGCAGAGACAAAACAATTTAGATGCCCATCATTTTCATCCAGTACTTCTCTGGTGCGAGCTTCCCCGGTGGACTGCAGGCCGATGACAATACACTGCAGGGAAACACAAGGGATGGCACGGCAAGGTGTCAGGGAGGGTATACAGCAGCCGGCATCGGGGCAAACAGCTACAGGCTCAAGAGATTGTATTTCAGTCCCAGCGGCATTTCCCCTGAACCCTGTCCCAGAGATGTGATGAGCCTGTGGCAGGGCTCCTGATGAAGAACCATCTCTCCAGTCTTTCAGCATCCAAAACCATACCTCTGCTCAGACCACGAGAGGATGACTCTGATCTGGTACCTCTTCTAGCCTGAACATCACCCAAAATACCCTTCGAGATCAGCTTGCCCACATCTACCATAAACAAACAAGGTGATGCCTTGGAAGATGAGGCATGTTAACTCCCCAGCATCATTTACTGTGAATGTTCTCAGAAACCTGGACACTGCACTTCATTGTGGTTTATCAGGAGAGAAAATCAGCCTTAAAGAGGTTTGAAATTGCTTTCAAGTCAAGCTGAACAATAATTAACTCCCTTTGGTTGCAGACTACAAAAAAATAATTTCTAACGTAAGACTGATGGCTGCTGCCACTGCAGCAAGGCTCTGGTACCACACCTTATCCTTTGCCAGCTCTTCCTTGGCAAGCTCAACGAGTCGCCGGACTTTAGCAGCAATGCAGAGATACTTGAAGAAGCGCTGATGAGCTGACCAGAACTGACCCCACAAGGATTTCCGAGATTCCAAACCGATCCAGTCGGCTGCCTGCTGGAACACCACCAAGGCCTCTGCCCACTGCAAACAATACCGAGAAAGGCTGAGTTAATATCTTTGGGTTTATTTGCATTACTGCTGTGCAGGAGGTTATTAGAACAGTCTGGGGTTTGAGAATCTGATTTAACATCAGTATTTATGTTGCTGTGTTAGGCTGAACAAACTGATCATTCTCTCCTTTCTGCATTAGTATGATGTTGCAAGCTCTGGTTTGCAAATATGGAACTTTTAAATAGAAGCAAAAAAAGCCTACAATTTTATTTTTTTTTTTTACATAAGCTGAGCGTGCATATTCTTTTTTTTTTTCCTTATGAACAATCTAAGTTTGTAGTCATGGCCACATCTATGGTCCTCCAGCCCTCCCGTACAGCAGGTGCCCATGCCCAAAGCACGACTAAACATCACTCTCCCCGGTGCTGCAGGACCAGCTCACCAACTTCGCTGCCTTGTCGTAGACAATCTTGTACTGCTGATCCAGGGGGATCTCCTCGATTCTGAAGGTCACTCCAGTGAAACTGAGCTGCCTGGCAATGTACATTCCACTGACCTTCATATCCATTGCCACGATCTCCATTGCACCAACTCCCCTGGGAGAGGAAGACAGCTGTGAAATCCCTGCCTCTGCTACAAGGCAGCACTGGGTAAGTGCCCCTGGAACCACCACCACTCCTGGCTCAAGCTGCCCTCAGACACTGTCCTCAGGCTTTGCACCCATTTCCCAAATGAAAATATTACATGAAGTATGAAATGAAAATATTTACATGAAAAGGGATGTGGACACGACTTACCTCTTTTCAATTGCATGCAGGAACTCATCAAATGCTCTGAAAGGGGTGCCCTCCCCCCAGATCCCCAGGCGGCTCATGTAAATCATGTTTTTTGGCTCAGAGGCACCTGTTTGAACAGAATTCACTGTTAGCAAGACCACAGCAGTTATCAATAGTTCTGACTCAAGTGAACTCTTCAGAGGATGGTCATTTGCCACTGCGCCTTAGGAGACCCAAGGACCTGTCCAGATATTGCCTCCCATACTCTAAGCGGGCAAGCATCACCATACAGCCGAACAGCTGGCCAGGAACAAGTTAAACTGGAGAGAAAGTAGCCTGACTTGCCAAAAAGTCACAGTAACGGTAGTGTGATGGGGCTTGGGGCAGATTTTAGCACCCTAGGCTCCCCTCTGGCACGGCAGCACCATTCACCTCTCCTTGCAGGAAGGTGTACTCCCAGCACATGCCCTCTCATCTCAAGGACATCCTTCAGATCCGAGGTGACCGGCAACTGTTTACGCATGATCCCCACACGGTGCCAAGAGCAGCTCACCTGTGGCACTGGCATAAACAACCCTCGCTCGAGGCAGTTTGTTCTGAAGGTCCAGCACAGCTTTGCCCATTTTAGTAGAGCTGGCGTTTTTGGCTTTGTGGCATTCGTCAAACACAATCTGGGTGAGAATGTCAGTTAAGGAGAAAAGATTTATTTTCATCCCGAGGATGGGAGCAGACAGAAAATGCAACAGCCTCCTCCAACCAGCTGAAAACCAGCCCCAGTATCAACAGGACTGACTCACTCCCCGCACCACATGAAATCTGTTGGGTTTTGCTTAGTCCTTAGAGCCCAAAGTCATTTCCCCCTCCTTCTCCTTTCACTTCCAAGGTACGTCTTGTAATGCTGAGGGAGAAGAATGCTGAAAAGGTTAATTCCAGCTGCATTCTTCCCCTCCTCCTCCCATCACCAGTGCAGCCTGCAGAGGAGGAGAGAAGAGCTGGGGGGATGCATGCCTTACAGCATTTAAATATCTACCGCAGGCACCAGGCTGCTCAGCACAGCTGCTCCCAATGACTTCAGATGGCCACACGCTCTTTGTTCCTTGGTGAAGTACAATCACAAGCATTCCATTCGTTTCTCTCTCCAGTTTTAGTTTTGGTTTTGGTTTGTTAAGTTTTTTTTTTTAAAGGATACAACTCCATCAAAGTTTTCCCTGCACCAGTCCAAAATCTGTTTTAAGCGCGTCCTGTGCTGTCCACCAGCCTGGCTTTCACCAATCAGCGCAGAATAAGTGGCAAAGAGGACTCCTTCTGAGGTAGCTGTGTCACCATATTTAATCTGCAGAAAAAGAAGAGCAGCGCACACACTCACAATGTTTGTTGCCTGTATGTCGCCCCCATCCTTTGCCCACACTCAACACTGTCGATTGTGCTGCGACTGTTCAGGACACACGCTCCTGCCTTCAAGAACAAAACCCAATCTGAGAGCAGGGCAGACAAAAGACTGTTGGTAGCTGACGTCTTTAGCACTTCTATTTGGCACTGAGAGATGGTGATGACAGGGACTTTAAATGCCTGGAGAAGTTCCACTAGCCAATGTGTCAGCACATCTGGATGCATGCAGTGAAATGGGGAGACCACGCTAGGACTTCAATTTTCTGGCCAACTGAAGGCACTTGATTTTTTTTTAAGCAACAGTTTAGAATGTTTAATGGTTTTGAACCCTCCCATCTGTTTTAAATATTTCTAGAAGCTAATTTTCTCTTTGACCAGGTGAGAGTGTTGCCTATCTTACTGTCATAGGTCCCACCTGTAACAAAATAAAAGGTAGCGGAAAAAACCCCCACGGTCCCAATCTGAAGTAAGTTCCATTTAAAGCCTTTTTGGTTTGAAAACAAACACCCCTTTCAGCCTCTTAGTAGAGTGCACTCAGAGGTGTCAAACACATGTGGTTTTCATTGACTTCACGAGGGCTGGTTGTTTGATACCATTAAAAACCAGAGGGAAGTGTTTCAGTGAACTGGCAGACAAGCCTGGACTAGGCTGATGCACTGGACAAGAGACTAAAGCACAGGCTGTGAAGAACCCGTGAATAACCATTACATCACTGCTGGTTTTTTCTTTTGAGAAATGCTTCATCCTCATCACTGAGTAACTGGAAGAAAGTCTGAAAATTCTCCGATTTGCTCAGCTGGGGGGAAATACCACGTGCTCAGCCCCAGCACCAGGTGTCTGCAGCAACCTGCCAGGCACCAATCTGTGCACTTTTATGTGCTCCCTTACTCGCATGCTCTGAAAAGCAGTTCCAAGAAACCAGTGCTGGGAAACATTAGCCCAGGAGAGTAGAGCATGGCCACAGCTAACAGAAGTTGTTCCCTCTGCGGGACTCTTCAGGAATGACGAAAAAGGTTCACGTCCTGCCGTACTTTGCACTTGCCTGATGCCACTTCTCGCTCCCTGCAGGAAAAGAGCTCTGTGCTCACAGTGCAGCTCTGCAGAGTGTATAAAAATAGCAAGAGCCCCGAGTGGGAAGAGCACGCCGAGGGAAGGGAACAGCAAGCAGCTTGCTGTCTGCTACCGCCTGTGCCACCAGCCACACAGAGGCAGAAGCGACTGCTGCTTTACAGGCTAAGGTGGATCCCTCTAACTGGTACTGCAGGCTGATTTTCCAGAACACCATTACAACTTTTCTCCCTACCTTATTCAAAGCATGCACAGGAATGTGGGAGGCTTCAATGTCTTTCAGGTCTCTCTCAGCATCATACTTGAGATCGTTGGAGACGCTGAACCTGCAAAGCAAGACGGCGGGTCTGGTTATCTGCTAAGGAGCTAGTCAGGCCACGCAGAGTGATTAATAGCTCTGACTAAAGCACCAGGAGGTGCGCAGAACTGTCGTATTTCCAACTGCCCACACACCTCAACACAAAATCCTACAGCAGACTCCAGTCTGCCACTTACAACAAGCTGCGTGTGTTCTGCAGTAAAACCCCCCTCCCCAGGGGCCTGAGACTGCACCCGGGAAGTCCACGAACACCCCCAACCCCCCCGCTGACTTCAAAGAGCGCGGGGACAGGCTCGTGGTACATCATCTGCTATTTCACAGTGACTCACTCTCCATCGCCGCTGCAGGGGAAGTCTTCCCGTTTCCCAGACAGCAAACAGGCACGAAGAGGTGGAAACGACTTACCCAAGGCCACAGCATGAGTCAACTATAAAGCCAACATCAGCACTAAGGAATTCCTTACTCCCAGATCCAAACTAACTCCAAGGTCTTACGGGAAAAGAGGAAAGAAAAACCCAACAACTTACCACAGAGCTTTTTTCCTCCCTTTAAGATAATTTTCAAAAATGATGCCCGCAACTGTCCTGCCCTTTCCAACTCCAGCACCGTCCCCAATCAGGAACCCAGCTCGCTGCCCGTTGGGTAATAAAACTTCATGTTGCTGCAAAATCAAGAACAGAACTGGAAATTAAACTAGATTTGCCTTTCCTAACAGCTTTGATGTGAGGTTATAAGAGCACCACTTCACCCTTTCACATATCCCATCAATGCCAGCACGTTTCCTGCTCAGATAAACAATGGCAGGAACAGTCGTGTGTCACGGCCAAGCTCACAAGTGGCAGTTCACAGAAACGGCCCCCAAAATGTAAAGCACTCCCCTCTGCAATAAAAGTCAAGGATTCTTGCCTCATTGGGAAACAGACCCCACAGAAGTCCCCAGCTTCAAATAATCCTTTCAAAAGGCATTTAAAATCCCACATGCCAAATCTTCCGAAGTTTTATCACCTACACGACAGGTTATTGTAAAACACACTTGAACATTTGTTCATATGAAAGGCAGATTCCTTCTGGTGTAAGACATGCAAGCTGGGCAAGCTGGAGCCCTGTACCTGGCAGGCATAAATGATTGCTTCCAGCTGTAGTGCAGAGAGTGACCCTTTGTCGGCAACAGAGCGTGGCAGGGAAAGGCTGTAGGTGATGTCGGGCGGGGGGACGCTGGACAGAGTGCTTGTTTCAACCACAAGGTCAGGGTGGTGCTTCCCAATCTTGGCTAAACAACACAGAAAAAACATAATTCAAGTTCTTCACACCTACAGGGCACCTCCTATGAATAGTCTGTAGCCCCCTGTTCAGGAACAGAAGCGACAAGCCCCACCCCTGCTCTTTACTCTTTTGTTCCATTTAAATTTCAGATTGCCACAATCAAGCC
This sequence comes from Falco biarmicus, assembly GCF_023638135.1. NCBI lineage: Eukaryota > Metazoa > Chordata > Aves > Falconiformes > Falconidae > Falco > Falco biarmicus. The sequence goes on from NC_079291.1 coordinate 66,361,565, forward strand.
ATGCCTCCCCCAAAAGCAAGCAACAGAAAAGTGTTAAGTTAGCGTAGCACCAATAAAGGATCAGTACACTGGTGAAGTTCTAGAAAATCACAAGCCTGCAAACACCACACAAGGCTTGCAGGAAAATAAGGGAGCCGTTAATTAGGTTGGTCCACAATGGAGTTAACAGAACTTCCCACATTCATGCGATGGCAACACTCACACTTCGAAGGTATATATTCTGCATAGGTCTCTGTTTGCCCCAGCTCTTCTGTTTCCTCCTCCTCACCTTCATCCTCCTCCTCTGCAGGAGCCTGAGACTGAAAAGAAACACAGCATTGACCAAATGTGAATGTTCTCATTTTGCTATGGACACAGGCCGTGCTAGAAACTACACCATTTAAGCCATCCCTATGCAAATTCACAAACCCTTCAAATACAATTAATCTATAGACTCCAGCAACACGAGGAACACCATCCATGAGAGCCTGCCCAGGGGGCCCAGCAAGCGCTGTGAAGCTACTTTCAGCGCCTAGTCCCCACCAAATTAGGGAAAAATGTTTACATCACTTTTCAGATGGGCTGTGAGCTTGCATGAATTCTGCCCAGCTGTGCTCTAATCTGGTCCTGAGTAAGGGACCCAGAGCAGCTTTAAACTCAGCACGGCACTCAGCAGCATAAAGCAAAGTCGTGAAAGCACAAATTATTCTTTAACAAAGCCAGGTTCCACCAAAGGAAACATAAGACGCTTCTGGGAAAGGGCAGTGACTTGTAGATGCCTGATTTTCTCGTCCCACTCCCTCTGAAGGGCAAACAGAACTGCTCCCCTCCGCATGGATGTCACCGAGTTAAGAGCCTGGTGCCCGACCCTACCAAAGCCACCCGTTGTTCTCACCTGGTAGCTTATGAGGAGCGGGGTGCTGGGGACAGCAGGAACGTGGTCACTCGAACTGTTCAAGCCAGTGAACGATCTGCTGGGTGAGAAGAGCTGGAACAGAACAGGTGTAGGTGAGAAAGCAGTCTTACCCCTCAGCCCTCTGACCCCAGAAGATACAACAGTAAAAATACTTGGGCTCTGTACTCAGATTTTACATTCTGATGTTGACAGTGGACTTTAATATCGTTTGTGAATGAAAAGCCCTGGGCAATAATTCCAGAAACAAATAAATCTTGCAAATGTCAGCCATGCCTTTGTCAACATACACACAGGGAACAACTGGCCAAGGTAAATACATTCTTGCAAGACGTGAATATTTTGTGTAGAAGCCCACGTGGGTTGAAAGCCTGCACGTCCTCCCACACCCACGGGACAGGAACCTTTCTGCACTGGCTGTAGTTAACTACAGGACATTAAGACGGGTCATCCCGAAATGCCACGTTTTGCCTTGATCCATGAGATCTCGGGCATAAGCCCAATTTTTATACCCCTCCCACTAGCGCTAACAGATTTCTTGTGCAAACGTTGCCACTTTCAAAGGACTCTTACAAGCCAGCAGTCCCCGTCAAGACCCGATTGAAGTTTATTATGGGAACACTGGACTTGCTCTGCACTGGAGCAGTTATGTTAGTTGCTATTTTCCGTTTGCTTCAAAGGGAGCTCTGTACAAAACAGCTCTGCCGTTCCCAACAAGACAGGACCTTGTTAAAAGGAACTGTGTAGATTCCCGTTGCGGGATCATGTGTTATATTCTAAACCAGCAAATCCAGCTGCGAGCTCTGGGTTCTATTGCTAATGGAAGAGAAACAGCATTGCTTTGGGGACCAGAAGGGGAGACGGGAGCACAGCCAAGGCGATCCAAACTGGGGGGGAGTGGGAAAGACTGAGCAAAATTGCAACTAAAAGCCAGCGCTGGGAAAGGACCGAGCATTAAATCAGAACACCGGCACTTTACATCTTCTTACAAACTGCCCTTGAGGCAGGCATTTACTTAATGATTGTGCAAATTTTTTTTTAACATTAAAACCACTGTTCTAAGTAATTACCTAACTGCACCAGAACACAACCCGCGGGCCAGCACCAATTAACAGCTGTCCCAAGGTGAAGATCCACCACCCTTTGCCTGAGACCACAAAAGCCTGCGCGCTTCAGCTGCCCGTCAGGCTCACCAAATTCTTGCAGAAAACAGGACCACCGGTGAGGACCTCCACTACAGAGACCAGCCATGAGGCCTGGGAGCTCAATCCGCACCAAGACCCCCACCCAGCTGGCAATGTGGCAGTCAGGGTGCCACACGGGCCAGCTGGGTCTCTCCAGGCACCAGCTGCTGTGTCAGAGTTAATGATGGCTTTGGACCATCCAGCCTGCTGCACCGCAGCCTGCCAGGAGAGCTCCTGAGACACTCCTAGCTGGGAAGGTACAATCGAGGAGATCCTTCGTGTGCCCCCCGCCCCCCCCCCCCAATAAAATCACCCTGGAATTTCCCGACAGCGAGCAAGGTCAAGCCAGCAGCTCGTGGCATCCAAAGCAATCAGCAACTCCAGAAGCAGCACAACTGCAAGTTTAGAGCCTGCAAAGAGTGCCAGACTTACAGAGAGACCAGCAGAAGTGAAAGATGGGAAGTTCTTAAGCATAAACATGCCGATTATTTCCTATTTTTAAATTAAAAAAAAAAAGAAAGAAAGAAAATTAAAAAAAAAAAAAAAACACCCTCCATTACTGGAAGCCTGAGTCAGAATTACCAGAAGGAAGCTGGACGGAAGAGCTATTTTCAGTGCCAACAAATCTGGAGAGCAGGTGAAACATCTCCACCTACAAATCTGAGCTCAGTCTAAGAGTTTCTATTTAGGCAAGAGAAAGGCCCAGATCTGCTGGAACAGCAGGACTTGCTCCTCTCAGTTCCAGCACTGGAAGGTTAATCCAGGTCTGGGTTTGTATCACGCAATCTGCAGAGTACAAACCCCTGCCGTCCCAGTTCAGTGGGGCTCTGGCACACAGCGTTTGACCTCAGGTGTTGCAAAGGAAGTGACAGAAATCCTGGTGGTTGGGAGTACTGGAAAACTAACCACCTGGCCGAGAAATGCTGTGAGGGCTAGTCCAGGTGGGACCAGAGCTGGACTGGAGGATAGGGCATCTTTCCCCAGCCTGAACTTGTACCATTTCTTCCTTTCTCTACTCTCGCTCACCTCCCAGTTTGATTTTTCTCCTTCCTCTATGCTGCGTGTCTAAAAACATTCATAGAAGAGGCATGCAGGGCATATGGAAGAACACTGGGATGTAAGCAGGAGAGACTCATTCAGTAAAGTTGCTGACACATGCACAAAGACTCGGTCTTACTCCATTTTTTTCCTTTCTGCATTATTCTCCATTTTGCCCCACCTTGCCATGAGTTCAGTGGGAAAAGAAACAGCGACATACGGCTGACAAGCCACCTCCCCTCTGCATAAATTCATTCCCTATGTATTGAGCTAGGACAAGGCTGTTCACATTTTTCAAGTGCTGTGGATGAGTTAGAAAAAAACAGATCAGCAGCTCACAAAAATTCTAGCTACAGGCTTCAGAGGCAGGGCTTTGCTTCCCCAATCTTAAAAACACTGTAAACTTGTGAGATGGTTGTGAGAAAACACAATGGATTACAGGAACTATTTTTAAAAGGTATTTCACAACTTCATTACAAATGCAGCAAGCATGGGTTTTGTCTGCTAACTCCTGCAAGTATGTAACAGTGGAGTAGCTCTTCCCTCCATGCCCATTCCTGAAACGATAAACACATTATATACGTCTCCGTTCTTTACGGATAAGAGCTCTCCCCACGCCTGCACATGAACGCAGCTCTGTGTCCAGCCATTTCCCCTTCAATCACAAACACTCCACCTAAAGCTTCAGCGCTGGGCACTTGAGATAAGGGTTTCTTAGTGAGCTTGACATGTTCAGCGTTGCGCAGTCTCGCTGTGATGCTTTTAACTGTAATTTTGCTCTGTCCTCCCTTCTGAAAACCCGTTTCCCCAGTGCTGGTGACAGCTGATAGAAACAAGGGGGAAGCTAAAATAGGGATATGGTCTTTCCCATGCCATGTCTTCAAATTGCTACACAGCAGAAGGCAGTTCATTATTTATTTATTTATTTATTTTTTAAAGAGGATGAGGTACGAGGCCGTTCTTGTACCTGGGATCTACACATGGGTCTCGCAGGCAGGACTCACCCAGTTTCACTCACAAGGTATCCCACACATCACAGCTGTGTAAGGATTGCCATTTCCACTCTGCCTGAACCTTGGGAGACTGAAATTCGGGAAAAACTACCACCCTGACAACACCGTGTGAGGCTAGCCATTGCTCCTGGGTAAAGCTGCCTACACAGCTGCCACTGGGATGTCCTGCATCAAAACAGACTGGGCCTGCATCTCCCCAGCTCACGTACGGGGTAACAGGACCGACACGCAGCTCTGTACTGCAGCTTCGTAACTGCTCTGGCTACTCAAAAGCCAAAATTCCTGCAATTTTATGGAAAATTACAGTGATGTAATGATGTGGCGAGGGACAGGGAAGGATTATCTAAATTGCTTGTATATTTGGTGCAGGCTATCAGCAAAGCCTCCATCCTGCACTGAATGTTATAGTAAGGAACCTTATCTTTGGCACTGCCTTCAGATTTCGCAACAGATCGCTTGTTTGCCTCCTTTAAGAACAACAACCACAAAAAAAGCATATTTGAAACTCAGGTAATAAAACAGTTGTCAATCACGATCCAGCCTGACAATCCGTTTACCTTGTGTCCCGTGAGTTATCACCTCCCACAGAAAAATGAAACCGAAATCTCCTGCCTGGGACCTGCTTAACTGAGGCCTCAGGAAATAAAACTCAAACTCAAAAAACCAAACAAAAAAAATCAAACTCAGTGAAATTAAAAACCAATCAAAACCACCCCCAACCACCTCTGTATTCAGAAAACACAGATAAGGCAACGTTTAAAATAGTTAGAGATTCTTTTCTAAAGGAAGTCGTTTATAAATGGAATTCCAAGGAGTTAATTAGCTTTATCTGAACCCAAGCGCTCTGCAGAACAAGGGGCAAGGGGAGGAGGTGAGAGCAGCACACAGCAGAGACCTAGACGGCTGCTCCCCCAGGCCAGAGAAGTTGGTCTCACACGTATTTGTTTCTCACTTGCATTCTTTACGCTGGGTTTAAAACGGCTTTTCCCACTAAGATTTTTGCTGTATACTCCACAGATACAAAACTACAAGCTTTTTTAAGCATCGAGTATCTCGACCAGAGTTCACATGTTTAGAAAAAAGGACACCAAGGAACTATTTCTGTAGTGATTTAGGCTACGACGTAAAAAACACTCAATAATAGGAAACCGGGAGTCATAAGGCATAGGCCTTCTCTCTCGGGGGATGCATCTGCTTTCTAGCTTTTTTCATCCCTGTTTACAAGCTGTGATGTCTTCAGCCTTTTCTTTTGTGCAAATAGCTCAACTCTCCTTCCTGCTGTCTCAAACCGCAAAGGGGTCCAGCCTGTGCGTAGATCGCCTGTGCAGCCCTCACTTGGCAGCGCAGCAGCGTGACCCTTGGTGTCCAACACGATCACCCGCGGGCAGCAGAGCAGCAGTACTCGCTGCCTCCCACTACAGACACGCTGCAGGCCAGGAGGATGCTGCACAGGTCTATGAAGGTGATGCAACCTCAGTGATTTCAGCAAGAGCTCAGGTGTCTATTTGAGGATCTGCATAAATGGCCTGAGATCTCACAGGAAGTTTAAGGCAGGCAGGAGCTTTGATTGCCTGAGTGCCAGGCTAGGACCCTCACCACTAAGCCACGTTCCTTCAGTGCCCGACCTGTCACTGAGCCACACAGCAGCAGCATCTGCCAAGACTCTTACTTCCCAGCTGTGACAACCAGCCAGCTTTCTTCATGGAAATCGGCAGACACACCACTAAGTGAAAATGCAGCCTCTAAACACAACAGAACCTCAAAATACAACAGCGGCTAAAGCACGGCCATGCCAGATTGCCTTCTGGGGCATTCACACTGAATCTTTTTCCCCAGTGTCTTCGTAAGAGAATGACCTACAAAGGAAACCGACTGCACGACTGGGCATTCACCGTGACAGCCGAGATCCAGAGATTCCACAGACACGTATGATATTGGTTCCGCCAACAACCAAACCCGTAGCGACTGATACCAGGTTGTGCAACAGTGAGTAACCAGTCCCAACAGACGAGGGAAAACAGATGGCAGAAAGCTGGTAAAAATGCACAGAACCACATGTTGCTGTGGGACTGTCGGGAGATCACATGCCCAGGGAAACTCAAGAGACGTAAAAGCTTGTAGGGACTTCGACTCACAAAGTAAACACAAATGGTTAGTCTTAAGTTGAGACAGGATTGGGGGTTTAGTCATTGTTACTAAAATATCTGCCATGGAGAATAAACAAATGGTGGCTGCTGCTGAGGGCAGTTAATGATCTACACCACAGTGTTTTTCCTGCAGTCCTTCTCTTCAGCACTCCTGAGCACCCCGTCACAGTCCACTCTGGACCTGCTGAATGTTTTAGGGATAGACCTGACCCATTGTGCACCTACCCACCACTGCCATCAGAAGAAAGAGCTAGTGCCTGCACCACACTCTGAAAGAGTGCAGGTATCCCTTTGAGGATGTCCGGATTCCCTCCTCCTTCCAGGAGACTACAGTTTGTGTCATCATTTCACCCCATCCCTCCTCAAGTGAAGTTGGTAATAGTAAAATAACACCATTGTACCACAAATCCATCCCTGCAGGGAACTGAGTTGTTTCTTAATTCCTTGGTGAAAACACCACAGGATGAAGCCTAAGGTATTTATTGTCAGGGACGATGGAAAAGGAGCAGCCCATACCTCTATTTGGTTCTGCTGTGGTGTGTTTATATCCCATAGTGTTGGCACGTGGTTCAGACCATCGGCAGGCAAGAAGTCCTTAGGATCCGCAATGTCAGAGAGGGAATCCGCAGGGGATGAGAAGAGGGAGTTGTTGGAGAGCTCATCGAGGTATGAAGAATCCTGAAATGGAGAAACAACCACAATTAGAGGAGGCAGGATGAGAAGACCAGAGACCTCCTTTCCCACACCTACTCATCCAGGAATTTTTAATTTCTTGCTATTAAATGAGCAGCTCCTTGACTTCATGCTCCACAAAACTTAGAAATTAACTTTTAAATGAGGACATGCTCTAAGCAGCTGGTTTAAAATCTCAGTTTCTTGAAAAAGTAAGAAAAACATGGACTGGACAGAAGTGCTGGTACATGTTCAGGACTGACTCAGGCTGCGCACAATTCTACATACAGAGTGGGAGAAAGAGGAGCATTCAACAAGCTCTGTCACCTCAGCTTTGTATTTGACCTTGAAGAAGTCTGAGGGGTGAAAAGTCCTCAGCCTAACACTCGGAGGACTCAAGTATTTCATTCATGCACAGAAACCCACAGAGTACTAGCTACACCTAGTAATGACACAGCTGTTTAACTGCAATTTCTAACACAGCGATACCTGGAGGCTTCGGGGAAAAATTAAGTCTCCTCGTGCCAGGTCGTGCACAAAGAAGGCTGCCAGGAGCAGGGGGAAGGAGCACTAGTGTCATCTGGATTTGCATCTAGATGAATCTTGGCAAATCTATTAATCCTTTTCTCAAGGGCGTGCCTCAGTCCGGACAAGAAGAGAACGTGCTTCAGTGATGAGGATCAATCTCTGCCCCCACTCTTTTTCTGCTGCCTGTCCTGAGATGCCTTACAACCGTTTTATTTTGCGCAAACCCGGTGATGATGATGGTTTGAGTCACACGGACTCTAGCTCAGAAAGAGCCTTCAATCCCCATCCTACGATCAAGTCCTTGTCTGTTTTTTCAAATTTCAGGTGGCAAGAACCAACAGCCAAGAAGCACTTCTTACTCTGCATCCTGCAGCACTTTCCCTGACTCCATCACATCATCTCAGTTCTCCTTCCACATCAAATACCACTTTTAAAGTTTTTCAAAGCAGAAAAACCTTGTCTGCTGTTTATTGAAGAGCAACATACTTCCAAATGCCGAGGTCCTGCTGGAGGCAAGCCTCTGTCCCAGGGGGACAGGCAGACAGACCAGCAGGTCCTTCTTGGTGCCCCACAGGACCCTGCCAACACAAACGAGTTTTGTGGTTCCTCACAAGGGTCAGGTCTGTCAGCAGATGGCCAGCTCAAGCTCTCCGCTAGCCCAGATAACCTCATGAGTGCGTTATTACCGCAGCGCGGCTGCCAGGAGAGCCACCGTGTCTGATACTAGGAGAAATCACCGTTCATTTCCAGTTAAGGGCCAATTTCCTACTACAAGGCAGAAAGGCAGCCAAAGATTTTTAAAAGTCACTTAGCCCTGCCTGACATAAAATCATGCACAGCTGAGCCTGCTTGCACTATTCCTAAGGGCTTCAGGCCAAGAGCTGGGTCAGCCTCCCTCTCATGACTGCTATCAAAAGTTACAGGTTTGCAGTATTTAAAACCATCAGACATATTCCCTTCACCTTCTTCCCAGATATGTCTCGTCTGGCACCTGAGGAGACACCCTGTCTGCTCCGAAGCCATAGGTGCAGGTGCTGCAGCTACGCAAGCGCATGGATGTGCTGAAGCAAAGGCAAGCGGTGACAGAGGTCACGGCGCCACGTGTGACGTTTGCATCCTTCAGTTACCGACGGGGGGACCCGAAGGCCTAAAGAGAAAGAGCGGTTCGGTTGTGCCACCAGGGTGGTGCTGTGCAGGACACCCTCCCATGCCACACGTGTCACCGCAGCGGTGCGCCCAGCCGCAGCCCTTGCTCTCCATGCTTCTGTGGCTTGTTTAGGATCACCCAGAAACCAAGGCTTTTCCAAGACTGAAGCAGGCACCGAACTTTATCCTCTAAAAATTACGTGACCCCTGGAAATGGGACTCCATTTCACACCTGACCAAGTAGGAAGGCAGCTGGGTAAGTCTGGCCTTTCTTGGCCAGAGCAAGCGCCTTCTCCATCCTGCAGCAATGTGCCCACCTCCCACAGCCTCAAGTTCCTGATCTGGAGTACCACATGGACAGTACACATAGGATTCAAGCAAACATTGCTCAAGCCACTGAGAATTTTTTTTTTCCCCATTAACTCCCCCCTCCCCAGGTCTGTAGCCTCTCTCAACCTTCCAGTCCCCTGCAGAGACACTCACCGATTACCCTGAACCGCTGTGCTGCTGAAACAAGCCACCATCTCCCCTCACTGTCCTCCCCACCCTTCTGCTTCGTCCTCTGGGCTCACCATCCTAAAAACAAGCGCTGCAGGAGTTCAGCAGCCTCGGGCTATCACCACGATCTACGCTCCTCTGCTACCAACACCTCTTCAGATCCAACCGGGACACGGGTAAAGCAGAGAGCGTTGACATCTGGGCTTACTGTGGAGCTTGGGAAGAGAGTTTATCACCTGATGCTACTCTTCCATATTATGCCTGTTATAAAACGGTTTAGATCCATTTTGTAGCAACTTTTCTGGACATTCCCAGAAAGGAGGAAGAGAGAGAGATGGACAGGCAGATGGACTGCCCCTTCACCCGTCCGCTCCGGTTCCTGATACACCGGGCTTAGGCATAGTCAGAGGACCCAAAGCAGCTGAGAACTCTGCTTGGGGTGTCTTGACAATCTAGATGCTACACAGAGGATAAATACAGACTGATATCAAGAGGCTCATAATAATTGCTTTGAAGATGTTACTTTCAAAGTCCAGCACTAGAAACAACAACAGTTATCTTCTATGAGCACCCACCACAACAGTGGTGGCACAAACAGCTCCTGGAACTACAACTCTCCCACTCAAAAACCATGATGGTCCAAGCAGCTTGTCCACACGCGGTGAACAGCGGCTGGTTATCAAGACACAAGCATGCTGCTTTTCACAGGTGCCTGGGGAGATCCCGAATGCAAACCTAAAAAGAAAAAAAAGCAGCACACCTCATCTCAGGCCTGGCCACCTCGCAGGGGTCGCATGGTTTCTGGTAGATGGGAGGAAGGGCAGAGCCCTCAGAGCTCAGCTCACACGGTGATCTGCAAGAGCTAGTTCCTATTCATAACGATCAAAAAGAGGCATCATCATCCTCAATTTTAAATCTACAAGATTACAGGCATTCTTTACAATCTGCATGCTGAGAGGAGAAGCTTGTTTTTCCTCTCTCAAGGACACCTGGCAGATACTACGCTATGGACAAGAAAGAGCTAAACCAAAAGGCTGGAGTTACAAGGCAAATCCAGCGTTGTTTAGCCAGGGATTTTCTTTTCATTACGAAAAACTTTTGTTACATGGATCCATTTCAGCACTTCCCTGACAGCGTCCCAGTTGAGGGCTCCACCACCCAGGGATGGCGGCACCAGCATCTGAGATCCCCACCTGGTCTCATTGCTGAGCTATGGGGAGACACCTCTGTGCTGGTTTTATTCATTTGCAAATACCCCTGGCAGAAGGCAGTTCAGTAGGAAATGTCTGCAAACACACGGGCACTGCACGGCAGCAAGAAGGCTGTGGAGCAGACTGGAGTGGCCACTGCACACTCAGATTCTGAAGACCAGTAAAGTGCTGGGCTGGAACAGCCACGGGAGATGTGAAAGCACTGTACCACGACTCCAGGTACCCCAGCGGGCATCCCCTGCTTTCCCGAGCCCAGCACCTTCAATCCCCCAGCAAAGGCTCCAGCCCCACCACCGCTCCCTCCGCTCAGGGCACCAGACTGAAATGGGAAAGAGGAAACCAGCCTCCAAGTCCGAGGGAGGATAGCATTAGTCCTGGAAATTACTTCAGTGATCCCATCCTCTTGCAGTATTACTAGGTATTAGTCACAAGCTTCCAGTCTCCCATTTGTCTTAGCTAATTATACTACTCAAAGAGCACTAAAAGTAGTGACGTGCTAGATCCCTGCCCTGAAGAACTTAAGAGTGCAATCTCAGTAAATTAGCCTCGCTCGTACACAAAACACAGTGTAATTGTTTAATGCAAGGCCATACTGATAACTACAACCTGTGTCATTATAAAGCGTGCCTTGACTAATTACTCCACTGGTTTATATGGGGCAAACGGGAGCAGCGAGCTTAGTCTCCTCAAGGGAAAGGAAGGATCATCACCTAAACCGTCAGCTCGTGAAATGACAAAGTGAGCACGAGGACTCCTTTCTGCAGTGGGATAAAGCCACTGTCAGACCCATCGATACCAGTTACAGCTGCTCCCCACCAGGCGAGACCCTCAGCCAAAAGGTGCTGAGCGCTGACACGCAGACAGAAGCAGCTGCAAACAAGATGCCAGCGTTAGGGGTGGAAGAGATGGCCCAAGAAACCACGAGAAGCAAGGAGGTTACAGGTGCAGCAAGCACTGAAAAGGGGCGATGAGCTGAGCAGGGAGTGCAAAGGCAGCTCCCAGACCTGCGACGTGCTACTTCTACTTCTCGAAGAGTCTGACGGGCATGAGAAGCTGCTCAGCGACACCACTCCAGAGAGATCACCCACCTCAGTCATCAGGATTAGAAGCAAGTTATTTTGTCCCTGTTTGATTAATAAGAATTTTTTAATCTTCTCACTGGAAACGAGGGTTTTTTTACAGTAACAACACTTATTTTATGTTTCAGTGGAAGCTGAATATCTGCAACAGACAGATGTTACCCCACAAGGCAGGACCTTTATCTCAAATGCTATTCTGCAGCTATTCTCCACATAAATTTTATTTCTGGAATTAGGCTACTTTGGTTTAGGGGGGTTGGAGAGTTTTTTTCCCTGAGTTTTTTGGAGTTCCCCCCACCCCTAATTTAGCATAGCAGCTAAATCCAGGCAGTACATTGCAGATCATCACTGGTGGGAGAGTTTTCCTGCAGGGGGGCTGGCAGACCTGCTTTGCTTCCATCTCCTCAGCCTGCTTCGTTAAACACTCCTCTGCACTGGGACAGTGAACACCTGGGAGAAGCACCAGCTCGAAGGTCTCAACCCTGAGCCCTGCATCTCCCAGACTTTTCCCAGATTCTCCCGTTAAAAAGACAGACAAAGAGACCTTGAAGTCTGCTGTGAAAACACAGTTCAGAATTAACTGCTCAAGTCAAAGATTAAGTTTAGAGAGGCCCACCATAAAACGGTGAAAGGGCAATTCCCTCACAACAGAGTGACCACTTAACAGAGACTTTTATAAAGGGTCAACAGCCAGCTGATGCAGAGGCTACGCACAGCTCCTGGCTGTTGGTCTTACCAGAGTGTTCTTTTTTCACACTGAGGTTGAAATAACATCAACGTACTAGAACATGAGATGGAGGATCACAAATTGTTGTCTGGTCTTCATATCAGAAGATGCTCTGATGAGTAACTCAGTAAATCAATGCCAATCATTTGATGGGAGATCTAAACTGTGAGTGCAAACCATAGAATAGTTTGGGCTGGAAGGGACCCTTAAAGTTCATCTAGTCCAACCCCCCTGCCACGAGCAGGGACATCTTCAGCCAGAGCAGGTTGCTTAGAGCCCCATCCCACCTGACCTTGAATGTTTCCAGGGATGGCACCTCGACCACCTCTCTGGGCAACCTGTGCCAGCATCTCACCACCCTCATCCTAAAAGATTTCTTCCTTATATCTAGTCTGAATCTACCCTATTTTAGTTTAAAACCATCACCCCTTGTCCTGTGACAACAGGACCTGCGAAAAACTCTGTCCCCATCTTTCTTACAAGCCCCCTCCAAGTACTGGAAGGCTGCTGTAAGCTCTCCCCACAGCCTTCTCTTCTCCAGGCTGCGCAACTCCAAGTCTCTCAGCCTTTTCTCCTAGCAGAGGTGTTCCAGCTCTCTGACAATTTTTGTAGCCTCCTCTGAACCTGCTCCAAGAGGTCCATGTCTCTCCGAGCTGAGGGCTCCAGCACTGCAGCGGGGTCTCACCAGTACGAATTGCCAGTCAGTGCCACAGGGGCACACCAGATTTCTATCATTATCCCACAACAGTTAGCAAACCCAAGAATTTACTTTTTAGAAAAGACAAGAAAAAAATCTGACCCAAACACTTAACCTCTTCCTCCCAACCACTGGAAACATCTCAGTTCCTTTAGTCAAAACAAAGTCTTTCTTAAAAATAATGAAAGAACAAGTGAAGTCTAAATACAGGAGTATGCATCCTAAAAATATTTTTGGCCGCCAAGCTATCAATATAAACGGTTTATTTGCTCACAGTCCAGACACAGAGGAAACAAATACTTCTACACAGCAACTACGGATTACTCAGCTACATACCACACAGTTGATAGAGGGTTGGTTTTTTTTACAAAAAAAAAAAAAAAAAACCAACAACAAAAAAACCCCACCACATAGATAATATACACAGGGACACATAAATAAACATACCCAACAAAGCTACACTGCCAAACAAGAAAGATTTGGTGTCTCAAAAATCACAGATTAAGCAAATTACATTTTAGAAAAGACAAAATCAAGAATTAACAGCTGCAATGTAAGCAGCCGATGACTAAAACAAAATCTTCTAGCTGCCAAAACTCAAAATCTTTCTAAATGTGGGGCAATAAACTTGCAGTCTTAAGAGTTCAGTTCTCTGGCTGGGATGGCGTTTCCCTTGCTTTTCTGTACCCGGCATCTGGTTTAAAAATAAAATGCCTGAAAGCCATTACAACTACATAAACACACCAATCAATTCTCCACACAGCTCCTTTTCCTCTGAGCTTCACAGCTAGCGACCAAGTTCTGAGAGGAACAGCCTCCAAGTAATGCACATTTCAGCAAAACACAAATCACATCTTCAGCACGGTAAATCCGCTCCCACTGCCTCGCATCGAGTCGTCGCCCCTAAACCTCTGCTGCCATTGCAAAAAAATACGGGGGGGACACAAGCTTGGGGGAGCAGCTGGAGCTGGCTAGCCTCACAAACAAAACACACAAGGAATTCCAAGGAGGAAGGGGGGGGGGGGGGGGGGGAAGAGGGAAAGAAAAAAAAAAAAAAAAAAAAGAAAAGAAAAGAAAAATCAGGCATTACCTTGTAGCGAAATGGGAACTTTAGCCAGAACTGCATTTGGGACATTTTAAAACAGCATTCAGTTTGCTGTCGGCAGAGCAGGACGTGGATGAAGCAGTAAAATGAGATTTTTCGGTATATAATGGAGAAAGGTCTTCATTCATGACCGCAACAGCAGCAACAGCCAGGAAGAGAGCTCATCAAGGGTTTTTAAAAATTAACATGCAGAAGAACGGATTGAAAATGGAGGAAAAAAAGACAGCCATCCAGCGCGTCTGTCCTAAGCCTGTGGAAATTTGCATATAGTGTTTAGTCACGAAGGAGAGTGCTTTTACTTCCTCTAAGTACGAGGGCTGACTTTCAGGAAATGATGCCTGCTTGGTAAGTCAGTGAAATTACTGGCAATGCGATGAGAATTACTGTATGTGGTGTAATTCAACCACAGATACACTGTAAACAAAGCCGTGCTGCGCGGCCAGCCGCCGAGCAGGAGGTCAGGCAGGAGCTCCTCGGTCGTCCCTGGAAAACCAGCGTTTCCCCCCCACAGCTTTGGGGCTGGGGGGTTCTCCCCCCCACCCCGATTCCAGACAAAGTGTAAATATCACAGATATATAAACTGAAAAAGATCATGAGAAGGATTCACAACTTGGGGTCCCCAACCCCACCCCAGGTCCATGGGCTTCCTTCTGTCTTCAGTATCTGCCCCACCCTAAATAGTACAATTAAAAAATTGGGAGGGGAAAAAAAAAAAAAAGTACAGCCAGTTTCTTAACTTGCTTTTCTAGATCATTATTTCTCAGTGTCCAGAAACATTGCTTTTTCTCCCCAAGGCCTTCCCTTTTAACTTTAACTTGGTAACAGAAATATACAGAATTTCTAGCTGGGAAGAGAAAAAGGCACAAAAAAACGGGACGTCGGAAAGGAAAGAGAAAAAGGCACAAAAAAACGGGACGTCGGAAAGGGAAGAGAAAAAGGCACAAAAAAACGGGACGTCGGAAAGGGAAGAGAAAAAGGCACAAAAAAACGGGACGTCGGAAAGGGAAGAGAAAAAGGCACAAAAAAACGGGACGTCGGAAAGGGAAGAGAAAAAGGCACAAAAAATGGGATATCTGAAAGGGAAGAGAAAAAGGCACAAAAAACGGGATATCTGAAAGGGAAGAGAAAAAGGCACAAAAAACAGGATATCTGAAAGGGAAGAGAAAAAGGCACAAAAAACAGGACGCCGGAAAGGGAAGAGAAAAAGGCACAAAAACCGGGATATCTGAAAAAGAAGAGAAAAAGGCACAAAAAACGGGACATCAGAAAGGGATTTGTTCAGCGTGAGCTTAAGGAACGTCTGCACCACCACAGAGGGTGAAGGAGAAGTGAGTTTGCCAGAACACTCACCGCCCTGCAATAAACCCATGAGAACTACTCTGTTTGCTCCAGGTTCCCATTTTTTCTCCCTCACCCAGCCAGCAGCACCGGTGCCAGGCTCTGGCCACGGCGTTAGCCCCCCACCAGCTCCCACCAGCGCGGCTACCCCAGCCTGGACCGCAGCTGGAGGTGGCACCGCCGTGTCCAGGAGTGCAGCTCCAGCCAGGCTCGCTGCAGGACACTGGGACAGCTGGGACAGCTGTGCCATGGCAGGGCAGGGAGAGGGGCTCAGCCTGGCCACCAAACCCGGCAGCCAATGAGCCCAGCAGCGTGGGTACGTGTGCTGAGGACGGCGAGAGGAGCGCTGGCTGCAGGTCGCTCCGTTCCTGCTCTGACTCCTTCCACGCAACCATGGCAGGGCTTCACATGAAACGCAGCTCATCACTGCTCCGCACTAGAGCCGGTGTGCGGTGCCTGCTGTCATTGCTGATGCAAGTGCTCCTGGGGCCTCGTGCTGAGAACTGCTGGAAAAATCCCACGTTGCGAGGCACTTCTCAAAAAAAACCCCAAAACTTTGGAGCAACCAAGGACAGCAAAGCCCCTAACAGACCTGCAAGAGGTGAGAGCAAAAAATGAGGTGCTCTCCCAACCCTTCCAAGAGTCGGGAGACAAACTGGAGGGAAGTAGGTTTTTTTTTTAGGACATTGGATGAGGAGGGAGGACTAGCCCCTGCCAGGAAGATGCACTGGGTCCTGGCGTTGGAAAACCACCCACAGGGCATAAACGTGCAACAGGGCTCCTTCCAAGGAGCACAGCCCAGCCCACCGCAGCACAGCAGTTCCACAGGGATTCATACATTAATCGCCCTTAATAACGAGGATCCACGTTCCATCATGCAGAATACTTAGTCCAAAAAAGTTTTTTCAATAAGCAAATGGGAAAGCCAAATGCCTTTCCCCAGGCACTCAGCCTGCAGCCAGGGATGCTGGTGCCACGCTCACAGCAAGCGAGGAAAAGGCAGCACCAGCAGCCCTGGCCCCGGGAGGAGCTGGAGCATCGCTGCCGCGTTCCTCCCATTAATAGAGCACATTTCACCTCCGGTGAAGGCTGCAAGCAGCGGTTACGCAGGCGCTGCGATGGCAGAGGCGTTCTGCAGGAACTGTGGTAAAAACGAAGCGTTTGGTTTCTGTGGGCAGCTGGTTTGGGGTGGAAAATGCCAATGGGTTTTCACTGCTGCTTTTATTTCAATTTGATTGTTTTAATTAGCTGGTAGTGCCCTGGAGCTTGGGATAGGTGTTTTAATGATGTGCTTGAAGAGACCAAATACATTTTTGAAATGGCTTAATTAGTGACTTGCTGGTGACTGCCTTGCTGTGTGACCTTGATTAAACCACCAAGCCTAGCCTGACACTACTGGGGTCTTGCTGTTTATACAACCTTTTAAAAAGCAGGTGGTTTATTTCCTCTTCCTTTTCTGTTAGTGGACAAATAGGGCAAAACGTAGGCAGCAAAACTGGATCACCAAAAGGAAGCAAGATGTATGACATCGTTATAGACAACCAGGACTGCTAAACTGATTTTGCAAGACCACAGTAATATAATCACATAAGATAAGATAACCCACTAAGAAACCATCACCTGGAATTTTAACCTGTCCTACGGAAGAAGGCATGCCACAGAATTTCTACTCTCCACAATTAATTCATGAGCACATGCTGACAGACAGGAAGAGCAAAGCAGAATTATTCTGTCATCTTCCAGCAAAAACTGGAATATCCAACCCAGTTACATTGTTGGGTAACCTTTAAGCATCCTCTACCACCTCCTAACCAGTGCCCTGCAGGACAGCTTCCTGAACACGCTGATGGTTTCTTGAAAGCACGTGCTGAGCTTCTAGGAAAGCCCAGATACAAATCAATCTAGAATAACACACCTGTACACAAGACCTGCCAGCTCATCACCCTCGTGCAACCAAAAAGTTCAGGTTTAAATTTCCCGAAACACAGGCGTTTCAGACATGTCCAAGGACACTCCAGGCTCTGCTTCCTGACCTGGTGAGACACTCGTGGAAAAAGCCATCAGGCCGCTGCAGGTCTCTGCAAGCCAAGCTGCTGGGCACCATCCCATGCAAACAGACAGCTGCACAGGCAGGAGGGATACCTGAGCAATGAGTAGGCTATACTATCAGATCGCAGCAATATGTCTTGAAAAAAGAAGTCTAAAAGTAGCTAAAGGGCGGCAGAGTACTGAATATCTGAACACTGCCGTTTGTGCGAGCAGGGTTGGGGTTTTTTTTCAGAGGGATGAAAGAAGGGAGAGTATGTATTGTACAGACCATGCCTTGCTTCTCCTGTTCCCATGACACAACCGGTTTCACCCAGCTGGGTGTAAGGCTTTGCTTTGCATTTTGGCTGTTTTAAGAACCAGGGGCCATTCCTGCCCTGCACAGGGCAGCCTCTGCTCTAGTTTCAAAAGTGAGTGAGATGCAGCAAGGTGCATGGAGAGCAACTGCACTGAGAGGCTTTGACAAGTTGAGACCACAAATGGTTTATTTTTAAAAGACATTAAGAGCAAGCATAACAAACCAGCTGGTAGGTATTTTATAACCAGAGCTGAAATTCAGTGTATGTGAGGGGGGTGTCTGGATCACAGCAAGCCCTACCAGCACACCGCTCCCTCGAGGACTGGAAATTTGGAAGGCAACCACTGCTTCTGCAGGACCGGGGAGAGGAGCAGGGGACAGCCAAGCAAGCCCAGAGGGGAACTCCCAGGCTGGTGTTCCTCCTTAAAATGAGGAGAAATCAGGAAAACTCACGAAGCATGAAGGAAAACCAGCGAGAGAGTAAACTCTTGCAGGGGATCCCGAAAGCTGGAGGAAAGCGGTGCACAGCAGCAGGCAGCGAGATGGTGCGACTGGGGGAATAACACACACGTGAGGCCAGGAAAAGGAAAATGACTGAAGGTAGCGGTCATGTTGCAGGCAGTATTTCTTGTGGTGACTGCTGTGACAGCACCACTGGTGTTTTGAGCACATTATGGATCAGGACACACTGTGACAGCCAGCAGAACCGGAGATGGGGAATCTCACTTGATCACACTGACCCAGACCGATTCTGCTTTGAATTAACAGGTCTATTTTATAACATCTCCCAGTGGTCAGCTATTAAATTATATTACCGGCATTTTTTTAAGAGCACTCTGTGTTTCAGACCCGTTCCTTTTCCCACTTTTGTTAGCTTTATGAAGAGAAGGCAGAGAACGGTGCTTGCCAAGAATTTCAGCAGGCAGTTCTCCATCGCCTCCTGTGCCTTCTCTCCTGCCCAGAGGTGGACATGGCTCTTTGAATGTAGCAATACAGATGAAAACTAAGGCTGAAACGAGGGAGATGTCTGAGCCTTCCAGCCTCTTGTACCCCCTCCCAGGGCCACAGGCATCCTGGCCGGCTCCTGCAATCCACAGCCAAGCACAACTGACAAATTATGTCTCAAAAGCAGAATTATTCTCACTGAACCACAGGTATCTCCACCTGAGATGGTCCCAAGAGCTCTTTTTACACATCGAAGGGAAAGATTTATTCCTAAAGCACAGTTCATCCAAACAAAAGGAGACATTGCTTTAGAATAACGTCAGCTGCATCCCAGATGTGTCCTCTCCTCCTTGATCACCAGCTCAGGGTGGCTAAATCAGATGATCAGAGACTGAGCACTTGCTAGGTGAATTTTACGCTGATGCCCAAGCCCTGCAGTTCAGGAAAACGCTGCAGCACCCACACAGACCTGCCTGGTCTGGCTCTTGGCTGTGAACCGCACACACAGGCACGACCAGCTACCGGTGTGCCTGGCTCCAGCACAGCTCACCATCAAAGCAGCCAAACCCTCTACACGAGCCAACAGCCTGGGCTGATGCCACTGCCTCCTCGTGCACCCATGGCCATACTCGCCCAGCTCTAAGCTGGGAGCTCAGGGGGGTGCATGGCCGTGCCGTCTGGTAGATCATCTCCAAGTGCATTATCCGAGGCATCCTGACCCAGGCACGCACCCTACATGCGGTGGATGACCCCACGGCAAGGCAGGAAACCACGGTGAGAGCAGGGCCACAGCAGACACGCAAACATCGCGGTCACAGCCATCCTGCTGGGAGTACATGCCATCATCACCAACACGATCTCACCATGCTTACTGTAACAGGGTCAGGTGAGCCGCTATAATCACAGCCTTTATTTTTCTAAACCAAGGCCTGAAGTAAGTGTTAGGCATCTCACCAAAAGTGTTTATAAAGTATAATTAAGCCAGCCAAAACTCCAACCCTGAAGTGCAAAAACAAAAGACATGAGCATGTAAAGCAACTTGTTCATAAAGTGCTTCAAAGGCACCAGAGCCAGTTAACTGTCTTCAAATTGATTTTAATATCTCTGTTCCCTGTAGACATTAACTCCAGGACAGCAATAGGAAGTTCCAGGATGTTTCTTATTCCAGGAAACTCTTCATTTTAGTCAGAACCAAGTCTTTCATATAATTTAATAACTGTTACATTGATTTCTCTTAAATCACCACAGCTCTGTGCACTGAAGCACTTTTAAAAATTAATACTTTTTTTTTAAGAGTAGGTTAATTTCTCCCCTTAATAACTGAGATTAATAGGAGATTGCAAGGGGCTGGTAGTGAAAAGAGGGCTGGTTTATGATTAACACTCATGGTCGAGAGCCCCCATACACCACGAGCAGATCAAACAAAGCGGTAACTGCATCTTTACAGCATTACTGCAAATGACTCTACCCAAGAGTAGCCAATTCCTCCCTGCCCCCACAAGCTAAATCGATCCGGACTGACCTCCTTCCTCCAATCCAAGCACAACTCCAATTTTACAAAGCGTACCCGAGTTTACTGCCAAAGTGTTTCTGCGTAGAGCTGCTCCGCCAAGGAGAACAGGAAGGAGTTTGTGCAAAGCCCCCTTGCACACCCACCGTGCCCACACCTTCCACACTCGACAGATGCTGCTCACCCTCGCCACAAAAAGACCAAGTTTATTTTTCAGCGTAACTTATGGCAAATGAAGTCGGAAGAAGAGGCTTTTGGGCGTTCAGAAAGTCCTGATCCGGAGAGCCACAAGGAGCAAGTCAAATGAAGTTAAGCAAAGGTATATATAGCTTGACTATTAGAAAACAGGCAGGATCATCTTAAATTACAAAAGGCTCAGAGGAAATGGGCAGAGTCGTGTGGTTTAAGTCATTCTAAACAGGACAGAACAGTGAAGGTTAAAGAAAAATCTGTGGTGGCTAAAAGCAGCGAGTATTTACATGATAGGTATGCTTTTCTAGAACAGGCTGCTCTGCTTTTATAATAAGGCTCTGGGGACAGACTACAGCTCAACACACCTGCAAAGGGACAGCAGATGCCAAAGCAGAAGTTAAAGCCTCCTGCACTGTGTGTTTTGTTGTGGCAATTAACAGCTCTTACCATCAAGATAGCACTGATACAATAAAAATGCCTTTGCAGCAAAATTACTGCCCACAAGTACTGGATTCCAATTCACCAGCACCTGATACTGGAGGAATAAACAGCAGAAGGGGAAGGAAGCAATGGAAACCAAAAGCAGCTTCTCTTCAGGACTTTGATTTCCCCAGACGTGTGTGCAGTCAGTAGACTTCTTCCATAAGGAGATGACACCACAGGGCTGGGGCACGACTTTGGCTTAAGACAACAGTTGCCAAGATGAAGAAGTGCCATCAGACCCCAATATGGCCTCATATAACTGTTTTCTAAACCTCAGTTTAAGCCACTTCTTTATATAAAGAATGGCAACAGACCGGCAAGGGTGCATCACTCAAAAGCAACCCAAAAAAACAAAAATATTGTGGAGGGAACAAGTTCAAGTTGACACTAGGCTGTTCTGACCATGCAAATGAAGCACCTTGTCCCATGTGCATATTGCACTGAGCAAGGCTGCTGTGATACACACAGAAATCACTCTTCACCAGACCTAATGGCAGCAGTGAACGATCCAATTACACAGAAACTCCCAGAGCAATTAAGAAATGTGGCAGCTCCCACTCATGGCATCCTCAGGCCAGCAAAGGCTTTACACTCTGAAGGTGCAACTGAGGACCTCCAAAACAAAATACGGAGAGAAGACAGCAGGGAGCAAATGCCAGCGCTGGAGGAAGATGCGTCAGCCTTCCCACTCTCCAAACCCTCGAGTCCCCCAAACCCCAGGGCACACGAACAATCCTCCAACCACTGCCACCTTTACTATGCAAATACCTCAAAATCATTAGTCGTTTGCTCTTTAGACCTTTTAAATCCTTTTTCCTTGAAAACTCTGTAAGAAGCCAAGCTGCCTAGAGGCCACGCAATCCGAGAGGAGGCTGGGGTCCTGCTGCAGCCCAGAATGGTTCCAGGTATGTTTTGGGGAGGTGGCGTTCACCGGCTTGCTGTCAGGTCACACACAGGCATCACAAACACCACTCCAGATCAGAGATGACACTGATTTCCAGCCCTTCCTCTGCCCCTCGGGACAGCATGCAGAAGTCAAGGACTGGCAGGCTGCTGAGATACACAGAGAGGGATGTCACCCAAGGGGTGACATCAAGCTCTCCTGCACCACTGAACAGGCTGGATTTTGGTACCTCAGCAAAAGAACAGTCTGTGTTCATGTACGAAGGCAGCACAAGTTCTCACATAACCCAATCTACCTGCCTGCCCAGCGACCACAGATTTAATCAAGCATCTCTTACCAAAGCATGCAGCAAACTCCTCATGTTCTCTCTTTGGTTTTGCTCCTCTGTCTGGCATGGTCGTAACAGCACAAAGTTTAACAGGACTTGCCACTCCTACCACTGCACCGGGCAAGGATGGAAAAGACAGGTACTTTCCTATACAGTCACCTGGAAAGATGTAACCACCCAAGCTGCTCCCACACCTTCTGAACGGCATGTTTCAGCTTTCCAGGCAGACTGTTAATATTTAACGGTTTGGCATCTGGGACAGCAAAAAATCAGTAAAGTGGAAGATATTGCTGAATCAAGGGATGGAAAAGCTCCAGGACACTCCCAGATGACTCCAAACTGATGCCACTGCCTCCAGTTAAGTGCCTGCTGCTCTACTGGATCCAGGCTCCAGCGCCGGCTCCTGTGAAAAAACCATCAGCTCTTCTTTGGATGAGCAACGATGAGCAGCTCAGAAAGCCCTAGGTTTTATCAATGGATTTCCACACTGGTGCTCATGGCATTCTAACACGTGAGAGCACTAGCAGCAAACAATGTAGAAAGCTCTGAAGTCAAAAGGCAAGTGTTGAGGAAGACCGATCTGGCTCCGTACCTCAGCAGAATATGCCATTTGAGCTGGAGGATGACTAAAGAGTGAAACACCTCTTCAAGAGCAGTAGAGCACGCCACTACTATTATTTCAGATTAACGGGCACTGTCACACTAGACACCTGGTGAGTGCTGCCAGTCTGCCCTGCGGCAGCTCGAGACAGACACCATCCCTCTGAGGTATGAACTCCATCAGATCAGTTTCAGATTGGAAAACAAAGCTCTAACAAAGGTCCTGCTCAGTTTCAGAGCACACAAGGTGAAACATCACT
Organism: Falco biarmicus; assembly: GCF_023638135.1. Lineage (NCBI taxonomy): Eukaryota > Metazoa > Chordata > Aves > Falconiformes > Falconidae > Falco > Falco biarmicus. The sequence continues at coordinate 66,384,406 of NC_079291.1, forward strand.
GCCTTGGGTTATCTGTGGGAATCTCCAGAAAGCCCTAAGCAGTAATGTTCAGTGCACAGACCTACAGACAACCAGCAAACTGGAGAGAAAAGCACCCATAAAAATGCTCTGTTCTTTGGGGGAATGTACGTGGCACCTGCTATTACATGGCACAATGCTCAAGTGAAAGAACCACCTTGGCTGATTCATAGAAGGATGCTTTATTGTTTCTATACTTAAAGCAGAATACTTCAAAGCACATTGTAATAGGTGCAGTCTCACAACAGGTGGCTTCAAAAGAAAGAGTCCAGGCAAAGTGTAACTGCCTACAATCACCTTGCTCCCATCTGTCACTTCCTCTCCACAAGGAAGAGAGTGGCACAAGAAGTATTTCTTGTTCTGGAAATCATTTGAGGTCATTTATGGCTGGTTTGTCTCAGAGCCCTCCTGCTCTTTTGTCACCTAGCCGACACAAAGCATCATCTCCTTTTCACAAAGGATCTCAAAAAATCTGCTCTTCCAAGCTGGTCAAGATCAATTTCTGTGATGCAGCAGGGGAAGGAAGCTGATCGACCACTTGGGTACTAGAAAATACATAAGTTAAAGAAATAATTAAGCCCTTTCCCGTCAAACCCATCAGCCAAACTACACCAGACCTGCAAGCTGAGACCTCTGGAGAGGACCCCTCTCCCTCTTCCCATTGCAGCCTGTTAAATGGCTTCCACAAGTTCATGAGATCACATTTCTGTCTCATTCCTCCCGCAATTAATTCTGCAGGGGGCAAAGATCAATGCTATTACAATTCATTTACTTATCTGGTTTTATCCAGTCAGAAGATACTGGTCAACAGCTACTGGTGATGACCAGACCCGGCTGTGCCAGGTGACTCACTAATGTGAGGCTTTGCTCAGGGAGCTGGATTTGGACTACCACACCAGTGGCCCACCTCACAAGGCACAAACCATTTTCTCCCACACTTCAGCTCTGCAAAAAAATGAACTGGCTCCAATCTCGGCTTGCTAGGCACTGAGCTGATGCAATCCCTAAATATTTACTATTCAGGAATCCACCACTTGTAATCGGTGAGAAGCACAGGCAACGTACGCGAGTGAAGGGTGTTTCAGGATGCAAATGATTTAACTGTCTGAAGCACGTTCAAATTCACACTTACCTATATCCTCCTGCAAGTGGGATTCTCCTGTGCACTTTCAGTGTTTATGTTAAACACCACTTTAAAAGACAGAAGCAATTTCACCACAGATAAGCTCCTACCAAGCCAGCAGATAGCTTCTGAATTGCCGTTGTCAGAGAATCTATCCCAATTGCACGCAATTCCTATCAGGCGCTGGACAAATTTAAGAAATTGCCCGTCTCTTCCTTTCCCCTCAGTAAGGCAATACTGAAAAATAAAACCCATCACTGCAAAGTACCATTCTCCCCCAAAGCCATCAGTAGCTATGTACTTACCTGAGGAAAATCACCATTTTTTGGTAAGAAGTCAGTGGGGTCCACAGATGCATAGTTTGTATCCAAGAAATGTGGTCTGCTGATGGAATTCATATAAAAATCGCGAGGGGAATTAAAATATTGCCTGTAAGGAAATGGGAAAAGCAGTTATTTCCTGTCAGTCCTGAGTATTTCTCAGGTTGCTTCAGACTCCATCATCAGCGGTGAAGCTGCAACTATGGGATGACACGTAAAGGAGATTGGTACTAAAGAAAAGCTGTGTTTATCCAGAAGAGATATCTAGGCAACTTAATACATCTATACCAGTTATATCCTACTTCCCATACTCCGTAGCGTAAGAGTCTGGAGAGCTGATTAAGAGTTCAATTCTCAGCAATTTGTGTAAACTGGGAAGCATTTAATAGATAAAAATGGTCTGAAGGGCTAAATAATATTGCAGTTCTGACAACAAAGCAAAATTAAGCCTCAGTAATGTGCCCGGGTGCGACAGAACCTGACAATCACACTCCGTAAGGACAAGCATCAAGTTTCACAGGAATGTCACACCCCAGCGCTAGTTTGGGCCATAAAATTGAGACAGCCCTGCAAACCAGCACAGGCAGGGAAAGAGAGCACCCCCTTCGCACCCCCTTGATGGCGAGGTTTATTGCTCCCAGGTCTTAAAGGCAGATAAAAATGGAAGGGTGAGGGACAGGCAGCTCTAGGCAGAACTGTGCACCCAGAGCTGAATGATGGACCTAACCAAACCCACCTAGTGACAAAGCACGATCCCTGCCGAAGGAACTAGTGAAAAAAAGCAAAGGTCTATGCCAGCACTTCTCCTGCCTCCTTCCCCCAGCAGCCCCACACCCCACACACCCCCCCCGAGCAGAGAGAAGGTAAAAACTGCAACCGAGCAGACAACTCCCTTCCTCCCACCCAACCCAGGAGCAGCCTCTGGCCCAAGTTAAAGCACCGTCTTCTGGTTTTACTATTACACAGGCAAAGCCCTTTCCCTCTCCTGCAGGAGCAAGGAATGTGCTTCGTAATCTTTCCCGTAAGGGCTGCGCACTGGTTGCTTGGGCAATCGCCACCCAACACGCTCGCAGGCTGGAACCACTGGAACGTTTCACCCCATCTGACTGGTTTCCTCTTGTGGCAAAAGTTGTACGCTCTTCGCAACGCCAGAGTTACAGAACCCACAAGCAATAAACTTTAACAAGGCACTGGGGGGGGGTGGGGGGGGGGGGGGTGGGGAGGGAAGAAACAAAATTTAAAAAGAAATCCTACCCAGGAGCAGAGCAGGGAATGACTGCACTGCCAAAGTACTATTAAGCAATTAAAATGCCATGTGCGGCTAGCAGCTCATTAATACGCCATGCTTAACATTTACATATGTATTTATGTGCAAACACAGTTATCTCACTCTGCTAAATACATTTTTCCTGCTCTTTTTTCATCATTAAAAAGAATTTCCTCCCAAAGGAACAGCTCCCTCCCGCTCTGTTCCTTGTTCTCCCCTTATTTTTAGTGCTGCCAGTTTCACCCCGTGCAAGCACGGAGGTGTGAATTTAGCACACCTGACAGATCCTCTGACAATCCAGCACCGACTCACGGCTCCTCCTCATCTATTCAGGCAAATTAAAATTCTGGGAATGACTGTATTTACACACAGGGAAAGGCTTGTTTAAACTGCTTTCAAGCTGTGGTCTCACTGTCTCTCTTGCACGAGGACAGAGCTTGGCCAGTGTTAACTAGCTAACCAGGGAAGGGGAAAACTATTTTTACCGGAAAAGTGAACGCAGCCTCCAATTTCACCAGCACCTCGTGGTCTGGACAAGAGTCAGTTAAGGTAATGGGAAGGAGACCAAAGCAGCCACAGTGTCCCTGGCCTGAACTGCTGTGGAATGACCAGCCCTGGTATGTTATTTTGCTTCCCTTCTTAACCTTGGTTTTCAAATCTGTGAACACAAGACGCATTTTTTTCTTGCCATCTGAAATAAGAGCCGATAGCAAAACTCAGTGCACTGCTTCAAGATCCTCTTAGGAAAGCCGCTGAGTATGCAGCATTTGTCAAACTCCAGATTTCAGTACCTTTGGTGCTGTGCTTTACCCTTCTTTGAATAGGACCTTAAAGATCTTCTCTCTCATTTGAAGAGCTGGCGTAAAGACACTGACAAGTTACCTTGAATTAAACTGGGGGGGAGGGTGTAATAGTAAGTGTTAACTGGAAGAATCAAGTACATGAACCTTGCTGTACTGCCAAAGCAAAGATGTGAAAACAGCCTTGTAGCAAGATGGCCCTGTATGTACCTGCTTACATTCTCCAGATTTAGTTACTGGTGAACTGCTCCATGGAAGCTACTCTGGGTCAACCGCCTCCCCTCAGAGGCAGAGGATGTTCACTGGGTAAGTCATCATCATTTTAGAAAGGAAACTGATACTGGCTTTAATCACACTGGATTTACTGCCCATTCACACTCCTATCATAAGATCTGACTTTGAGCTGCAGCACTAAAGGAGGAACCTGGTGTCCTGGGCAATAGAAAACACCACCTGCATTTGTCAGCTCCGACACTGCGAGCCGTGTCCTGTCATGGAGACACTCAACTTGCCCACAAAGAGCCAGACTACAGCTAACCTGGCCCATCCCAGAGCCAAAATCCCTCTGATTAAACTTGGAGGACAGTCAGGGACATGCACAACCAAGGTCCATCCGATGACTACGGGCAAACGCTACACCAGCTCCTTTCAGGACAGGATCACTCTCCCCATTGAGGTTGGCTCCTGAAGCAATTGAGGCCCTACATCAATCACTAACCTCTAATAACACATACACTTATTATTTAGTCAGGGAAACTCATCTCTTCGGTGCCAAGACCAGCGTCTAGGCTAGGGAACAAATGCTAGGGAGTTTGGAGTTATCTCATTTTACTTTTCGGCTGCAGAAAACCCAGTGCTGATCTTGCTGAATAAAACCAGACTTTTTTTAACCCCAACAACTAAATGCATTTAGTTGTAAGTTCTTAAAGACACTGTTCTGCACAAGGTAAAGCTGATTCCAGAGAAGCACTGTGCTCTTCAGGCAGAAGAGGCTGCACTGGCACCAGCCAGCCCCCCCAAAGAGGAATGCTCCCCGAATCCTGCCACCACCAGCACCACCTTGCCTTGTGGAAAGGTAGTCACTCCCAGTGAAACCACACGGACAAAAGGGAAGGAACACTGGTCTCCCACTTGTGTTTGAACTCTTGTCTCAAAAAAGGGAAGGAGGGGATCTGGCTGAAGAGCGTGGTCTGAAGAAATCAGCTTTTTGCTGCGTGAAGAGGAGGTTGCATGTCCTGACCCAGTACAGTCCTTCAACAGGTACCGGTGAAGAAAAATAAGCACCTGCTCCCTGCCCCACAAGCAAAACAAACCAATAAAGCCCAGCCCAAAAATTCAGCTATGAAAAAAAAAAAAAAGAATATTTAGAAATCTAACTAGCCCATGAAGGTGTGCAACATTCAGAACCCAACAAGCACCAACAGTTTTACCACAGAGAGGTTTTCTACCCTTCTTTAAGGAATAAAGCAGCTGGCCCACAGAAATTCTTTCACCCCCAGCTCCTCGGGGTGGGGACACACACGATATGAGCTGGGTGGGGAACACCTTTGGGTTACATCAAGCTTGGAAAATTCCTCTGAGGAGCAAGACTGTGTCTCTTGCTGCCACCCACTCTAAAGGGCAGCAGTGGAACAGCTTGGCACAAGGCAAACCTGAGCCGACAGCTGATGACCCAAACCATTTGATGTCAATCCAGCCGGAGGGTCCCAGGGTAGGATATTTCACAAACTCCCAAAGAATCTTGGGGGGGGGGGGGGGGGGGGCGGGATTTTTTTTGTTGGGTTGTTTTCATTTGGGTTTTTTCTTTTGTCAAGAAATTGATCATTGCCTTCAGTTTTTCCTGAAGCTCAAGACTTTCAACAGCAGGACCCAGAGGAACACACTGTGGCTGGGCTCTTCCAGGAATCTACAGCTCAGAGGTGAGCGCATCCCTCCCAGGAGAAGGGTCAGCATACTTTGTCAGTTCAAGCTTGCTAGGCTACTGTGATATTGTGCCTACCTCGCACGCTTCATACCAGCTGGCTCATCCATGCACCTGAAGCCCTTCTGGGGCCACGCTGCAACTTCACTGGGGTCCTCCCATGTGTATTTTGGCCAAGCTTTATGCTCTGTTACATCCATTCAGAGATGCAAATTCCACATCTCAGGCTGGCAGATGTGCAGAGATGAGCTGCCAAGGTCACAGGCTGCCTCAGGATCAGCCGGGTACTCTTCTTCCCTATCACTAGACCAATTCATGTTTTTCAAAGCCTGTTTTACTGTTTTAGCAAGCAATACTCCATACATAGGTGGCAAAGTGGGAAAGAGCCTAAAAACAGCAAGAAAAGGGGGTTGTGTGTTTTGGAAACTGGGGGAAAAAAGCTTTGCTCCAGGTTTTGAGAAATACTTTTTTGCAGATATGTGACATCACTTCCAACAACACAACTGGACTGACCCAGATTTCCCCGGAGCAAGGAACGTGTTGAGCCTACAGCTGCAAAGGAAGCCCAGCTCCTCAGGGATAATTGCCTTAGAAATGAACTGAGCTGCAACTCTTCCCTACAGGGGACCTGAATCTTATTTGTTCTTTCAGCAAGGTTTAATACACTGTTTACATTTTTCAGGTTAAGAGAATCTGAAACAAAGAGGCAAGCTTGGGTATCTTTTAAAGAAATTCTCTGGCATGAAAGTTAACTACTGAAAAGAAAAGAAACGGGAAAAACCTGCTTCAGGACAAAGCTGTTGCTATGAGAATAAGCCACAGATACTTGCAAATGAGATTTCTTCTGCAATGGTTTTGAAAAGGAACTTGTCCTAACTCTAACGCCACCTGCATTTTTCTATTTTACAACATGGGCTATAATTACAACACCCTTTAAAATCCCATTTTTTCAAGGTTTCCATCCTTTCCAGGATTCCTACCTAGAACACCGTAAATCCACCTAAAAAAGATTCAGCTGTAGTTTTCAAATAAAAAAGGACAGATTTTTTTTTTTTAAATACACATGCAAGTTGCACCTGAAAGGTAATTTTTACGGTTATCAGGATATGAAAAACAGGATGCTAAAGGTGCAGCCTTGGCTACATCATTCTCTAGCAAATAATTACAACAATGAGCCTCATTTCCAAAAGTAACTATAGCAAAGTCAACAAGTTTACATTTGTAAATGCAGGCATGTCTTTGCAGGATCAAGGCTGTAACGCTTCCAGCAGAGTTGACATGAGCAGCATTAAGCAGGAAGAAAGTGAGGGGCAAAACCAGAACAAATGGTCAAAGAAAAAACACCCAACACAACAGATAAACACAATCTAATCTTGTGGTTCAATACAGCAAAACAGAAATTCTGTTATAGCTCTCTTGAGGATTCACAAAGTGTAATTTACAGGAATCATGCTCAAAAAGTACACCCTCTTCCAATCACAGACAGGCTAGCTAAGAGCAAAGATACTGAACTTGTCTGATAACTCCTCTCAAATTCTCACTTTGGGGAGTAACTAGCAAGGCAGAGCTCCATTCAGCACCTGTGGGACAGCTTCTTGGTAATCTTACATCAAGAACTGCCCTATTCCATGCACCCCATCATCACCAGCTGGCTCACTCTGCAGGCTGAGGTGGACCAGGCTCACCAGAAGCAAGGAGAACTAATACAGAAACAACATGTGTCTCATCCCTCCAAAGAGAGGAGCCGATTCTCAGGCTGGAACTTAAAGACACTCATGAGGATGGATCTCTGCTTTTCCACGAAGGTGCAAAAATCCCTTTAGGAAGGAGGTTAAACTAAATCCCCAAGCACCGGGAACTCAGTTATTAGCTCATGCTATCACGTTCCGTTTCTTTTATTTCTCTTTCCCCCCCCACCTCTGACCTAAATAAAAAAACATCCTGTATATCTGTGCCACTCCCTGTATTCACAGAGACCAAAGCAGCTGTCGAGCAGCCTTCACACCTTCTTCCCAACAATCAGCATCTCCCAGTCCCAACAGTACCAACCCAAGTCACTCAGTGGTGGCACAAGGCCACTTTATGTTGTCCCAAACATCTCCTGTCACATTCTACCTTCGGACCCAGGATGGAGGTTCATCATAAAAGGGAGAAGGAAGAACAGTGTTTACTGTTATGCAAAGATCCCCAAAAAATGCTATTTTGAGCATGTAATCTAGGAAAGTTTTTGCACTGATTCTAGAAAGCACATGGCTGATGTCTTCCCCATCAGACGGGGCCACTGCTGCTACGCGAATGTTTCTGAAAACCCATCACAGCTACACTTCACGACACTAAACTGTGCTGTGCACTAGACAGCTTTGAATTTCCTCACACAAGCTCATACTCATCACCTCACACCTTGTGGGACAAGGTTATCAGTGAAGAACATCAGCTACAACCAGAGGAAAACATCATGACTCTTGATGACCTCTGGGTTGCAGTCAGGGGCTGTTTTTTCAATATAGACGTGAGCTGGTAATATTTAGTCAGCTTCCAGTCACCTACATGGCAAAAGATTTTAACCTCACCCCTCTGCCACCTGGTACCAGTAATACCTTCTCCCTTGTCTGCACCGTCTGTATAAAGCTAGAGATTGCATGACGCATTTGCTCAGCTAGACTGTGCTAATGGGGTGTTTTTAAGAACTCCATTAGCATAAAAAACCCAGGTTAAAACAAGGCTGTTCCTCGTAGCAGCCTCCAGGTTTACCAGAAATCAAAGTTTTTTCTCATATTTAAAAAAAAAGAAAAAAAGAGGGGAAAAAAAAGAAAAAAAAAAAAGCTGTTTGCCCCTTTTTCCAAGATGTAGCAGTTTATGAAATGCCACAAGATCAGTGCATGATGCAATTATTTCCCCATCAGTTAGTGAAATAAATAAACAAGGAAAGCAGTAGAGAAAAACGGTTGAATCACAAGGGTGTGCAAGAGCAGAGGGGAATTATACAAAGGAGAACAGCACTCACTGGTTTTCACTTGGGAAGGATGAGGTTGGGAAAGAGGCAGGGTAGCAGCTACTCCATGAGTCGGCAACCAGCATGGAATTCTGAAAGGAGAAACCAGAACAGTTACAGCAGCCGAGGTCTGGCACAATTACCTGCAGCTGCAGATCTGAGGCCAGGCGCATGATTTCTCTCCCTTGGTGCTTTCCGTAAGCAGAGGTGGATCTTCATCTCTCATAGCAGGAAAAATCAAGTGCTACACTCCAGTTTCAGCTTTTGAACCCTACTTTCCTGTTTACCATCCCAGAAGGGCAATAGGGTCAGTCCCCTTTCTGAGCCCTTTAACCTCAGTCTCTGCAGAAAGCGAGCACCAACCCACTAACTTGAAATTGGGTTGCATAGTTAAACACCCCAAAACACTCTCTTCTTTTCGCCTTCCTACCTCCTAAACAGTCTCCCAGCATTAACAGGAAGCTTTCAGCTCAGCACGTACCAATACAATCATGGAAAGAATACGGTATCTCATTACTCAGCTACAGATCAGTCTTTCATCTGTCCTTTTTTTGTGTTCAGAGGAATGATACTTCATGCTTGAAGCAACATGCACTTGGGGGAAACAGGCCTCTTTTTAAACTCTCGTTTCCTATATGTGACAAAACTCAAACAAGTTATAAATAGAAAACTGCAGGAACACGCTATGTTAGGATAGAGGTTTGCTTTTTGCCCTGTTGAGAACAAATGCATCAAGTACTTGGTCTTGTTTTAGCAGCTGTATCAGGACAAATACAACCAATGAATACATCTCTGCCACTCTCAAAAAAGGCACAGCTGGACCCAGCAACAGATTAAGCCTTGGCTCGGGGAGACAACCTGGGTAGGAAGAGAGTCTGCAGTTCTGCGTAAACTCTTTAGCCCCTTCCCAAGGAGCCTGGCACCTACCAGCTTTCAGAGAGGCATTGTTTTAATCACAGCCTTGTTTTTCTCTTCCCACTTCAAAGGCAGGCAGACAGCTGGCACCTCAGCCCTCCAGCGTTCCCAATCAATATTTCATGTCCCTGGACAGCTGCCTAGCAAGTCTGGTAAATAGCTCCCGTAAACATGCACAAGGGCTCCCAGGACCCAACAGGCTGGACTGCTCTGCTCAGACCCCTTCTGGTCTCCCAACCAGACCTTCAGCCCCCTTCACCCTCCAAACAGCTCCTCCCTCCCCCCTCGCCGAGAAGCTGCTGGGGCCCCTCACCTCCACGGGCTGGCAAGGTGAGCTGGGAGCGGAGGCCAGGGATGCTGTACAGCGTATTGCCCGACTGCTGGTGCTCGTGCTGTGGATAGTTCTGCCCCCCATCCATGGCAGGGTGTGCTGAGGGCATCAGCCTGCGTCCTGCCGCATCAAGTCCTCCGGGCAGGTGGAACAGGCTGCGGAGTGGTGGAAGGTTCTTTATCTGTGCTCTTCACCCTGCACCATGTCCTAGCATGGAAAAGAAACGCATGTTTAAATTTTATGAAAGGAGAAGAAAAAAATAACCCCCCACATTTCTAAGACCAAACGTAGCTAAGAGATCAGCAAACAGACGTCAGCCTGTGAAGTGCCTGCTGCCTCTTTATGAGAGAGAGGATTTTACTGGGGGAACAGGTCTCAGATTCACCCAGACCTGTGAACTCCCAGCACACCTCTCCTGCCTCACTGCAAGCACACTGCGGAAGGCTGGCAGATCACACCATTGTCTGCGATTTCTGCAGTAGACACACACAGCTGCTTTTTAGCTTGAGGAATTTTCTTGCCTAATATACAAAAAGATTCTGCACTTCTGTGCAAACTCATGACAAGCAATTCCCCCCAAATAGCTTGTTTTCATGAAAATATGCTACGTAGGTGGAACATCATTCCACAGAGTACCAATGGTCGTGCTGAGCAACGAGTGAATCACTTCACAGGGTCAGTGCGCTGTATCTTCCACCTCACTGTACTTTGATATCTCCCCAACTTCACAGCAGATGTTCAGTGTGCACTAATACTTTTCACCACTGCTATGCACAAAGGCCAAACCAGACAGTAGACTTCTAGCATTAATGTTATTAATCTAACAAATATAAGAATTTATCAGCTATCTTGCGTTTTCCCTGTTGCTAGCAAGATGAGATTTCAGAATCATGCTTGCTAAAGCAAGAGTATTGTTCCGGCAGGGATCAACCTCACGGTAACTTCTTCAGTGTAACTTCTTGCCTTCAGTGTAACTTCTCAGTCAAAACCTCCAAAGTAAGTTCTGATCCCCCCAAGCCCCCCAGATTCTCCATAATCCCAAAGGACACCCATTTCCAATTGGATTTAAAAAAAAAAAAAAAAAAAAGATAGTAAAAAGCAACCTATACAACCAGAGGAACAAGAGAAAAGCATCTGTGACATCTTTACACCCACTGCATCTTTCTTTGCCCCTCTTCTGCCTCCCATGACCCTGTCTGCCACCAGAAGCCTGTAGCACGACAGCCAAGTAAATGAAACTGGCCAATATATTCTCATCAAGCAAGCCAGCCAAGCAGAAAAACTAAGTAGCAGAAACTGAAGCTGCAATTTAAAATATGCCATCTTTGATCACTTGGAAAGATACTATTGGCTCCACGTAGTATTTCTGAAAAGATGTTTCTGAGTCAGAGCCCCTTTTAAAAATAAGTGACCTTTCCGTGGACTAAATTATTTCTGCATTTGTAATGGAAAGTGAAATTAAAGTGGCTCTTTCTTTCTCTGGTGGCAGCAGCCATGCCAGGATCCCTCTCCAAGGGGGGCTTGTGTGTGCAGGCTGCAGAATCTGCAGGGGATCAATGAGATCCCCGCCAAACCCGTGGTGGAGGAGCTGACACTAATCCTTGGTGAAAAACGACCAGGTAAAGCCCTGGTTCAGGGGAGTTTCTGGGTGAAGAGCAAGGACCGAGGACCCCGCTGCCTCTGCTCCTCTAACACACTGCGGGTGCACAAATGCCTTCACAAGACACAGACTTCCAGAGTGAATCAGATCATTTGCCAGAGGCTAAGCACTCTGCGGTTTGAAAAAGTATTCCCCTTTTTATTTTAGCTGAAGAGGTAGTCATGCTGGGATGCACACGCTTGACGTATGCTCACAAGCCCGCTGGACGAAAGCTGCTGCTTGGGGGGGGGGGGGGGGGATGCACACGCTTGACGTATGCTCACAAGCCCGCTGGACGAAAGCTGCTGCTTGGGGGGGGGGGGGGGGGGGGGCTGCAGAGCAGAAGGAAACTTTTGCAGGAGCAGGCTGGCCGGCAGTGGGTTTAAACAGACTGCAGTTCCTACAACGTTGCTAATCCAATCTTTGCCTCTTCCCACAGCCTGACAAATCATAAAGGGGAAAAAAAAAAAAAAAAAAAAAAAGAGACACTAAGTGACCAAGACACCACGGTGCAAACTTTTTCCCTAGGAACAACGCACAATGAAACATCCCCACCAGAAAACCAAGTTTATACACCAGCACAACTAACACCAGGCTACCTGAAAAGATCATTAAACTACAAAAATCTGAGATCATTTTAACTGATCACTAACAGAATAAATTCTTTTTACAAAGGCCCAGAATCACCTAGATCCTTTTCACTGGCTTTATTTCACCAGAGATTTATTGCAGTCTCATTCTTTTACAAGCAGAAGTGTTTCTTTTTACTACACTATAAAATCCACACTCAGGCTTTACAGTCCATAAGCCCAGGAGCAAAAAATAGCTAAAACCACTTAGCTAGCACCCCAGCATCCTAATTAATATTGTTCTACTGGCCTCAAGCCTCTTGATTTATTAGCCAAATGTTAGCACCAGGGTTCCCAAAACACAGCCTGTCGAAAAGTTGTAGTCTTGAAGCCTCATTAGAAGCTGCTTAATCACAGCCTTCTTGACAAAAGTCAGCTCACCAGCCCGGCTGCAGAAGCAGCAGCATTAGTAGCGGGTGCTCTGGCCCCATTCACGCAAGACCTAAGTGTGTTGATGCTAAAGTTCTATCATTTAAGCAAAAACCTGCTTTATGTTACATGTCCTGAAAACAAAGCACTGCAGATTAATTTCCTTAGGCAGCCCAGCCTCCACATCCCACCTCTCAAAGTAGCTCCACACACAAAAGACTGCAAAGAAGACATTAAAATATTCAAGGACTTCTTTCTCCCAAGTGACATGACTCACTGCAGCAGAACTCACGAACAGGGATGCATAAACGCAGACTTTGACCCCAAGCCCATTGTGAAGAAATGCAGTAAAAAGCTTCAGCAGCGAGAAATGAAACCACCTATGTTTCAAGCGTGAAGGCTGCCCAGTCATCCCAGGGGATGCTTTCCTCTCTGCACTTCAGGGCTGATTGCTTCTTTTCCTTCCAATTGTTCTCTGATGCCACTGGTGCTCCACAAGAGATCCTACAAAATTTTAAGTTACATCTAAGGAAGAAAGTAGTAAGAGACAAGAGAAACGGTTATCATGATGCCACTTATCTCCAGTGCACAAAACAGATTAAACTGAAGGGTTTGCTTAGAAAATAGCCCAGCCTCATGCCTTCTTCCTGTCATAAAATTCACAGCTTTTCTTCTTGTCTTAGTGGATTTGACAAGAGGACCTAGATTAGAAATTAAGCCTGTGCTACAACATCCCAATGCCCCAGTGAAGCAGTGGGGAGCAGAGACCTACAGCAAGGTTTGTTTTCCACTTCCATCAAGCCTTCCAACTCAAGAGAGACATCAGTGGTACAAGGCTGTATGGAAAACAACAGGAAAAACTTTACAAGGCTCTTTTCAAATGCTTTATAGAGCTACAAATGGCACTGTTTTGGGGTTTTCTGAGGGGGGAAGTGTCCCTTTAAAAAAAAAACAACAACAACAAACAAACAAAAAAATCCCTACCTTTAAATACTGTTCAGCTGTTCCTGAACAGAAGTGGTGAGGTTTGCTGATCTAAGCATCAGCGTTACAGACTGCTTTAGAAATATCGATATCCTCGAGTAACTTTAAAATACCGTGTCTGTTCTTTTCACCAGAGTTCAGGTTTTTTGCTGCCTTTTTTTTTTCCCCCTATTTGTAACAGCTTTTGATAGGAAATCAGAAGCAGTTATTCCCGTAACAGCTGTAGCAAATATACAGCTTTACTTACACATCCGAAGTAACTTATGAAGGCTAAAATCAATATCAGAATTTCTCCCTGCCTGCTGTACATTATCTTGTGTCTTGACAACACCAGATTTCACTGGCCAGATTCTCTGCAGAGCAGTGCCTTCCTTTACAACAGCATTAGTTCTCCGAGAAAACTTTTGTACCATAGATCATACCCAATTAACAAAACGAAGGAAAACAGCTTAAGGAACTGTAAACCTCTATGCTTGAGCAATGGTCAGATAGTAGAAGATGCCTTATAGATGGGCAATCCGAATACTAGAGATCTTTTGTTCACAGATGCCAAGAAAACCAGTAACACAGCTAACAATGAAACAAACCTAGACGTCGTTGAGACGAGATGAATCCCCTCGACATTATCTAGTTAACCCAGAAAACACAGCACGCTGAAGAACCATTACCATAAAGCACAAGTGTCACCCAACAACTAATAGCCATCACAAGGCTGCTGTGAACTGCCCACCCATGTGAGCTTCTTCCTAGTCTGATAAAGGCAATCACGCCCTGTCAGCATTTACTTATACAGAACGAACCGCTAAAACAAGCTGAGCACAAACGTGGCAATAAGCAAGCTGGAAGCCTTGGTTTATGCGGGGGGGGGGGGGGGGGGGGGGGGGGGGGGGCGGCGGGGGAAGCTCTCTAGCTACTGTGTATTCCAGAATACATCCAAGCATCAACAACAGTGGGAAGCAAGAAGCAGCAAGGATTCCATCCCACACCCTTCCATCCGTTGCCTTGATGCCAGAGGATGCTGAAGGTGCTTCTTGTCCGACCAGGAGAATGGCATCAGCGATGCGGCAGCAGAGCACGTGCTGGATGTCACCAAACCCAACCTTCTCCTCCCTGCCAAAGCTTCAGTACTGCAAAATAATCTATTTGCCACGCAGGAAGACTGGCTACATCAAGTTCCTGGGACGATTAATGTGGAGTTTGCAATAGCTCTCACTATAAACTCAAGCACCTATAAGAAAGGGCTGCTGTCTGCCTTACACAAATTCCAAGAAAAAAACTCACTAAAGCCAGTTTCAAGGATCTACAAGAGCCCAAGGGCTGCAGGACAATACCTGTCCCAAGAACAGAAGTGGAAACAACCTTCAGTATGCGCATGTCCTACCATCCTCCTCCAGGCAACCTCGTCATGGAAAACGATGAAAATCAGCAAGTTCCTTGCAAGCCAAAGCAGGCTCATTTCCACATCCCATCCTGTCCTCTTAACAATAAGAGCTGATAAACACAGAGGCCCTCAGTTTGCAAGTGAACCCTTACAGCAAACTTTTTCTGAAGCATTCTTTCCACTTCTTCTCTTACCAAATACACTCCAACAAAGCAACAGTTCCCACCATCGAGGCAAATCAGAGCTCACCAGTTTAAGATCATTTCCATGACAGAAGGATGCAAGTGGTCCACCAGGATTTTTTGATTTCATTTTTTTTAATATACTAGGGTGCCACCAGTGATCAGTTTGACTTGGGAGTATTACAAACTCCAAGGCCAGCAGCGAACAAAACTTAATTACTGATACCAATTTTTTTTATCTTTCCAGTCAAAAAAGGTTCTAATTACATTGACTAATACTTATTTCTTCTAAAGTTTGAGAGTAACCTCTACTACCATCTAAGATTCAAACCACAGAGTTAAAGCTCTTTCATGAGTCATAGATGAAAAACACTTTTGAAACCCTCTCCTTTGCCCTGTTAGCCTTTGAGAACCAGACTTGGGATGCTTGATGATTATTCACTTTTAAAATTTCTACTTAGGGAAAAAAAAAAAAAAACCAAACACACCAAGGAGAGTGCTACTAGAAAATTCAAGAATCGAGATTTGACTCAAGTTTTTCACAGCACTAGAAAATAAAGAATGCAGAATCACGGAAAACAGTGGCCTTGAACTCAATGACAAAAGTCACACCAGGACATCATACTGAAACAAACCCCCGTGCGTGGCACTCGTCACATCCATCCCCGGGAGCACAGGAAAAGGTCGTTAGTGCCAGGAGGTACCCAATGCTAACAAGGAATTTCAAAAAAGCTTCCCAAGTGGATTATGCTTCAAAATGTAACTGCAAAGTAATTAGACTAATTTTACAGATGGGCTATTTGTCATATAGAATTAGTTGAAGCACTCCAGTGCCACAATAACTGTTCAGGGAGCAATACAACAACCAAAAAACCCAAACCCATAAAAACAAAACAAACAAAAAAAGAAAAACCACAAACAGTGCAAGGATAAATCCACTGAAGAAAAATAAAACAAAATCACTAGAATGGATTTTTTTCATTTCCCTGACACAAAACCTATACGATTATCAAAAGTTATCTCAAAGCACCATCTGTAAAGCTGCTTGCTTATAACCAAGCAGAGGAGTTTTCTGGAATCACCAAAGACGAGGCTCCCGGTCACGTTAAAGGTGGCAAAAAGGGTAAGGGCTGGGAGAGGAGAACGCCAGCTCTGCAGACCAGCCTGTGGTACAAGTGGTAGCTGGGACAGAACGTAAGGGAACCCCGACAACACAAAGATAAAGTTCCTAACAGCAAGAATTTCCTTCTGCGAGCATCACTCAAACAGCGATGTCCCGCATTCGGAGCGATGGCATAAAGCAATGATTACACGACCCTGAAAAGACCAGAGGACTTGCTCCTTTGAGGCTGAGCCACCTGTGTTTAATAATGAAACTGGTTCCCTGCATAGCATGATAAAGCCTGGTGAGCAATTTGATTATATCACAAGTTCTTCCGATTAAGCTATAGGAACAGTTTCAGTATTAGTAACAGTTGGCTTAAAGGTTTGCTGTTCAGCCCAGATGGTAAGGGGGAACTTCAGCCTGGAATTCCTGTGGAATTCAGCATGCCTAGAGGTTACAGAGCACAAACTTCAAATTTTAACAGCTTGAGCTTTTTAGGAATTTATCAGACCAGCACCACAGCAGACAATCTCCAATTTGAAAGGCATAATGAACTGCTCTGCAATAATCAGGATGAATAAAGCTGCAGGTAAGAGCTCAGCTCACGGATACCTGCAATCAGGAGAGGTGAAAACAACCCATTGTCCACGCAGTAAATGCGAACACTTCCTCCTGTTGTGTTTCAGTCTTTGTTAAGTGTATTTTAAATTGTCTCCATTAAAGGCAGATAGCTGGGCAACCACAGGTATGCAGGGCACAGTCAGAGCTAGACCTGCTGATCCTGAACTAGCCTGCACTCGACAAAAAGACCTCAGAAATCTGATCTAATTCCTTCTCCTGCTTGCAGATTAATTCCCCTCCCGCCTGCCCACACACCCGTGGAGCAGAAAGGGAGCCCCCCAAGCCTTGTGCCCCCTCCCCACTCCACCCACCCTTTCCACCAACACACTGCCACTGCTGAACCATCGACACGGGCACCCACAGGAGCTGCAGCTGGAAGCAATTCCTCAGAATAAAATTAGTACATAACGGTCCAAAGAAATGGGAACTTACTACTACAGAACTCTTAAAAGGCATTTTTATATCTCAAGCACCAAGCTAGCTTCAAGTTCCTCTTTACTGTTTCTCCTTGCCACATTTTTTGATGGTTGAGACCAATCAACATTTTGCCTGGAGGGATGAGAAGGGAAGCCTTTGAGTCAGAGCCCCAGTCTCACTCTCAAGAAACAGGAAAACCAAGGGAGAGAAGCTAGGATCTCCCCTTCTGACACAGTCATGGTCCCCTCACAGAGCTACCATGAGGCTCCATCATATTTAGCGTAGGGACTATCAGATAAAAGATAGTATCAGAGTACAAAAGTTCAACACAAACGGAAGTATCTGATCTTTTCCCTGTGGTTAAGTCAAAATATGACTGGAAATTTTTTCATTCTCTTTGCTATTTGCAACATCGCCCTTTTTCATTAGGCAAATCTGGCTCTTTGCAGAGCAAAATTAAATACAGTACGGCTTGTTTATGTATCTGAAACTGTGTTGGAAAAGGGATTTCAAGTTAATTTACAAAGAAGGCAGAAGTTAACGCAGAAACAGAAAATACGGTGGATGACTCACTCCAGCTCTCTACTAATCTTAAGCAAAAGACTGGTGAATTTATATATGCAAGCCAAAGAATCTGACGTTTGTTCCTCACCAGGAGCAGTCTCAGAAGAGGGACCTGTACTGATTGCATGTATGAAAACACAGAAAGGAAGAACACATCTCTGACCTTCACAACATGGAAAAAAGTGAGCCTGCTGCAGACAACTTCCAAGTAACGTTAGAACGAGTTACAGAAAAGAGGGGAGAAAAATCTAACCTCAGGCAGACATGTGGCTCAGTCCAGTTACAAATGCCAAGGACAACACCCATCTAAAAGATTTATTATCTGTGATGAAAACCAAATCACTTTAGGGCATCCCAGCCGCAGCCCCTCTCGCCACCCTGACCCCCCGAATGCTTCCTGCAAGGCGGAATGGGCGCAGTACTTGTGCCACCGGAGCTGCACGGCTGCAGGCACAGCACGGCCGGGCTGGCAAGTAGCACCCAAGAGGAGACCGGACAAACCGTGTTACTAACCCAGGTGCTGCAAGCCAACACAGAATTGCAGCGTGGAGCAATCTGACAGATCAGTCTGTAAGCAAAGGGAAGAAGAACTCAGATTATTCCAAAGCTTCTTGCCAGACCTATGCAAGATACATGGTGGTACAGGCAGAAGAGCAAACTTGTCCTCCAAAGACAGTAGTGTTTCGAGAATGAAAAGGAAGAACTTTACTCCTCAAGCAGTGCTACCTCCTCTTCATTTGAAGCTCAGACCATACAGGGAGAAAAAATAATTAAAAAACCAAAGACAGCTTTTTGGAGGGGAAAAGTCCTCTTTACAAGAAAACAACAGCTGTCCCAAACAGGTAGACTTACTTTAAGTCAGACAGGTTAAAATTAGTATATAACAGACTTAACAATTAAAGTGCCAGGAAAAAAAAAAGTTGACAAACACATTTGGAGACAGGTCAGGTTGCAAGGATTGTAAAGGCAGAGGCAAGAACAACGAACAGAACAAGGAACTGCAGCTGACAAAGTCAGGCCAAAATCTGACTTATTGGGGAAGAGCACAGTGGCTATATTTACACTATACAGGTTCACCATGGTAACAGCCATACCATTAGTGAGGAAGTGCTGTACAGCGCGGGCAAGTGCATCCACATATGGAGACGGACTGCGCAGACAGCGACTGCCACCCCATCCCATGGGAATGAGTTCAGGCCCTGGAGCCAGTACAGCTAGTAGGGAAAGGAGGTTCACCTCCCCATCATCCTTCCACCCCTACCAAACACCAACAGGGTCATTCTCCTCCCCATGAGAGGGATCAATGCTGGTATAAAGCACCTTTGCAACAACCAAGGCTGGTGCTGTACCCAGAATCACACTGCCCATCACCGGGATGCCCCTTGGTGCTGTTTGGATACCTGTGAGAGTCACAGTGGCTTTAATCCTTGCACAGAAATGGAAAACTAAATAATGAGGGGGGAAAAAAGCTTAACCTGGAGTCTTGTTGCTGGCATCTGCCCCAGTGTGCCGTTCTCTGAATTTCCAGGGATTACTATTAGGCAATTAAGTGGCCCAGCAGCTTTAGCAACAACAGAAAGGTTCATTAATCTATATCCAGTGACATAAATCGTCTTAGATCTTCCACAGATACTTTTGTTTCAAGGCTGCACAATTAAAGTTAATTACTGATGCTACACCTGCAATGCTGACCTCAGTTCTCATTCACTCAGCTCACTGTGACTCCAGGACATCACACACACCCCCGCCCCCTGACACTACACTGTCTCTCCACCAGCTTCACCGTTTCATGTTTCGCATTACCTCCCCACCATGTAAAGCAGACAGCCGTTCCCTCGACTCACAGGCTGCCCTAATGCTCTGTCTCCAGATTCAAAAGATCTGCTTTGAGCAACAAAACGCTGCTCCAAGAGGGACCCAGAGAGACTCGACGTAGAGCTTGCTTGCAGGGCAGAGACAGATTCCATCTGTCCCTCCTCTTCCACCTGGGAGAACAGACATGACTATTTCTGGACAGAGCAAAAATGCCTCCCCATACACTACACGCGCCGCTGCCAAGAAACACTCAGCACATTTTTGTGCAAATCTATACAGCGCTACCCTCACACAACCATGCACTGAAACCTCCGCAGCATAAACACACCAGCCCTGTACGGCAGAGCTCGGGCGTCGGCAGTCCAGCGCCTCAGACAGCAAACGCACAGAACAGTTCCCAGCAGCAGGAACCCGAACACCCCCCCGCAGTGGGGCAGACCGCCGGGGCTGCTCCCCTTCTCACGTTTGTCGCAAACACGGTCCTGGAAGGACACAGACCACGGCAGGACTGGGGCGGGTGCTGGCTTCCCGCTAAGCCGGCCGCCCCGGTGCTCGGCACAGCCAAGGTCCAGCAGCAGCACAGCACACCTGGGCAGCACTGAAACACAAGCCCAACACAAACACTAATGAAGGCAACCTCAGAAGCACACCTGCAAGGTAGAAGCGCGTTATTACACTACTTAATTAAAGGGAATGAGAAGAGCACAAAGAACTTAGCTGACTAAGGTCAGAAGCCAAGAAAACACAGGCCCTTGCTTCTCTACATTTTGCTCTACCCCCAGTTTCAATCACGGGAGACGCATTGGAAGAAACACTCTCCTCTGGCGCTGAGCAGGTCTTGGTGTTCTGTTTCACATGCAGCCTTTCACGGCGGAAAAAATACTCCAGGACATCAAAGCCTGCTGCTTCCCTATTGATAATAAGCACATAAACACCACCTCAAGCCAGCCAAGCTTCAGGCATGCTCAACGTACGCTTTCTCTGTGAGAGAGGCATATATTCACCTCTTTCATAACTACATGTTTACAGACCTTGATCATGTTACCAAAATAGACTGCAGAGTTTTAAGTTTTAAGCTGAAAAAAATGTTTCAGGAGAATATAAAACTCCTAATTAAGCCTAGAAGGCTTTCCTGAGAGATCCAGGCTCTCACAATTATAAAGCACAGTGCAGTACTCAGTGACTACACAGTTAGCTCTTTATTACAGTGTCACTATTCAAAAAGCTTTAAACCTGCGTCAGCATTTTTATTATAGACCTTCCATTTCAGGGATCTATAACTTAACGATGAAAAAGGCCTATTCAGTCAGGAAACACAAGCCTCAAACACACCATATGCTCACTACTTTAAACAAAAAATAAAAATTTTTAAAAACTCCTGCCCGTGTATACTTTAGCATTAATAAAAACCTGCGATGAAAGTAGCTGTAGCTTTTCAATGAGCATCCGGTCTGGCAGACGCAGCCTGTCCCATGTCTGGCACATGACGAAACATGACGCTTGGTCCTGCTGTTGTTCCAAAGTCGGGGGAGGGGGGGGGGGGGGGGGGGGGGGGCGGGATTAGTGGGGGGATCCACTGCATGGAGAGCTCCACAAGCACAAAACAAAACATCGACACTCAACAGTGAGCAACCAGGCAGCTAAAAGGAGGACAAATGATTTTCTAGAAGTCTGCTCCCGTTTGAGGACGAGGATGTAAGACCCTGAAAAAAGCAAACTATGGGAGGAAACTACATTTCACAAAACACTAAAAATTTCTAGGGTTTTGGTTAGTTGGGGTTTTTTTAAAGGTGTGAGTTCATACACAAGAAAAAAATCCACACACGGGACTCGGCAAAATCTTTCAGAACCCTTTTAAAAGAACCAACCTTGAGATCTAATCATTAAAGAAAAATAAAGTTGCAAAACGCACTGGCCATGCCATCTTCTGCTAAGTTCCCTGGGTTTACCGTTAAATTCTCCTTTATAAAGAAAAAATATCTTGCTGGTCTGAAAGCCCAGCAAAAGCACGAGTACAATTCCAAGAACAGAAAAAAACACTATCGAAGGAAGACAGTGGGGGAAGCATACCTTTCTTTTTCAACTTTAGTCAGCCATCCTAGCTACTACATGAAACAGCCCCAGATAGAAAATGACACTGTTAAATTAGACAAAGATCCTCTAATGCCCATCACAGTTCTGTTAACTTCAGCATCTGATACTGGGCAAGCTGGCAAACAGAATTCAGGGATTTCAGGCACTCCAGGATAATGCCAGCTTTGCACTACACCAGGGCTAAGCACCAAGATTTCAGATGGCTTTAGGTTGCTGCTTTGGCAATGACTGAAAACGTACTTTAGACGATTCAAACAGTCTTCCTTTAAAGAGTACTCACACTAGTGTTTGAACGAGACCTCGTTCTGTTTTGCTGCTAAAGGTACAGGCTTATTTTAGGAAAACGAGGGTGCAGACATCAAGCAAACAGACCCCCATCAAAAAAAAAAGCAAGCGGCAGAGACACAAACAGAATTCAGGCTTCCAAAGGCTCCAGCTGGCATCCTACCATAGGAACCCTGCAAAAACTTTTTTGCTGCTTTATGAGATGCTCAAAGTTCCCCGAACTCACAGCAGAGGGGAAATACATTCCCATCGCCAGCCGCTCTTCAGCTCAGCCGTACCCACGAAGGTCGGAGATGGCTCAGCACTTCAGGCGACACACGGACCATCCGCAGAAGACAACAGCACCGCGCAGCAGGCAGGGCCAACAGCTCCCCGCCGGCGGAGCTCAGCGTGGGACTGCGGGAACCAGAACCCCCTCACGGGCCTCTGGATCCCCCACGGAACCTGCCCTTGGAAAGGTTTTATTTTAATGGTAAATCGCGCAGGGTAATTCGAAGTCACAGCCTCACACCGACCTGTACGGCTGGGACGGCGCTTTCCTCAGTCTCCCCTGAGTGTTTAACCGTGTTAGAGCCGCGCATGGCGGTGACCGGCGGCAGCCCGGGCCGGGGCCGTAAGGGCCCGCACCGGGGCCGGGCCGGGCCGTGAGGAGCCGGGCCGGGGCCGGGCCCGCCGCGCAGCCCCGGGCGCGTTTCAGGGCAGCGGCCCCGCCAGGAGGGCACCGGCGAGCCGGGGGAGGCCGGGGGGGCGCAGCGGCACCAGGTGAGACGGCCCCGGCGCACGGAGACCCCCGCGCCGCGCCCGGCAGGACCGGGCCTGGCGGCCGCACCCCACAACCGGTAACCGGCCCACGGCAGCGACCCTGGCCCCAGCCACGGGGCCGACACGCGTGGCCCGGAGGCTTCGCGGTCCGAGCCCCGGTCAGCCCGAGAGCCCCGCCGCGGCACGGGGCGCTCCTCAGGCGGCCCCGGGCGGGGCAGCGGCAGGCCGGGGCGGGTGAGTGCGTTCCCCACTGCCCCAGGACCCCTCGGCCTGACCTGGCCGCAGGGGCAGGCCCTGGGCTCTCCGCCCGCGGAGGGAACCGGGCCGGGGCGCGGCGGCAGCCCGGCCGGGCCGAGCCCTCAGCCCTGGGGCAGTACCTCCGGAGGAAGCCAGCGCGGGGCGCGGGCGGCCCTTACCTGCGTCCCGGGGGGGTCAGGCTCCCGCCCGGCAGCCACCGCCTCTCCGCGCTTCCGGGTTCCGCGGGGCCATCTTGGACACGGACTTCCGGGCCGGAAGTGGGCGGCGGGCGGGACCGGGCCGGGGGAGCTGGGAACGCGGCCTGGCCGGGGGAAGGGGCACCGGGCCCAGGCAGGCGGCTGCCCCGGGGGAACGGCAGGCCCTGGGCCGGGAGGAAGCAGGACAGGGACCGCGGGCCCCTGCTTGGTGTAGGGGCAGCGGCAGCGAGGGCCAGGCAGGGCCCGGGGCTGAGGGACCCCCCGCGGCCTGTGTCACCGCCGCCGGCCCGGTGCCCTGCTGGCCCGTCTGGAAGGCGGCACTGCCGTCTGGGCTCTTCCGACCTGGGGGGCTTCTGGCAGGCCCGGCCCTGCCACCCCGCCGGCGGCACGGCCGGGGAGCGCTCGGCGGCCTGCCTCCCGCCATCGGTTCCTCGGGGCACCCCGGGGCCTTGGAGCTTCCTGGGCCGCCCACAGCCAGAGCGGGCCCTGGCAAGTTGTTTTCCTTGCCAAAGGAAAGGAAATTCCTCCGTTTCCCTACCTGCAGAGCAGTGCAGTAGCTATCTGCCCGCAGAGAAAGTGGGAGAGCTGGAAAAGGAAACACTTAGCATCCTGACCAGCTTCCAAGGAATCTCTGCCCGCTGCCATCCCACAAGAGCCTTGCTCTAAGAATTAACAGCAAATCAGCTGAAGTGCTGAATCATGGAGCTGAAAAATAAACTGCTCTGGCAAACCATCCCATGCTCCTTGCTTGCTTCTCCCTCCCTCCAGTTCTTGTAACATTATTTATCTTTAATTTCCTATTGCTTACGTTGGATCTGTGCCTCTTTTTAAGTCTCAGGATAAGACCAAAAGCTGGATGGGGTCATATAAAAAAGCACACCAGATATGTCTGGTTTTATGTTGTCATCCCCAGCACAGCAGTGGCAGGAGGATGTCTTGGGTTGGATTTATCCTCAAGAAGGAAAGCACCAGCAGACCAGAACCACCACCATCTGTTCTGCCTTTTGAAACACCACGCTCTTGCCAGAGGCACCGGTGGGCAGGAGGGGGGGACCTCGACCGGGGAGGTCTGTGACACCATGGCCAGAGCAGGAATGGGCAGACTCACCTATCTGGCTCACCAAGAAGCTTGGCCATCATCAGCAGCTGCGTGAGGTGCTCTGGTTTAACCTCCAGCCTGTCTGTTCCGGTGTAGGGATGATCCTGTTGATAACGGGGAAGCCAGCCAGCTAACGGGAAGCACCAGGAGCCCTGTGCCTGCAGCAAAGCCCCAGACAAGCAGCTGCAGCGAGGCGTGGATTTAGGGATGTGCAGGAGCCCTTGTCTGATGAGGTGTGCTGGTTCTGGCTGGGGTGGAGTTAATTGTCTTCACAGTAGCTGGTATGGGGCTAGGTTTGGGATTTGTGATGGAAACAGCATTGATAATTCAGGAATGTTTTCGTTATAGCCAAGCAGTGCCTACACAGAGCCAGGGCCTTTTCTTCTGCCCCTCACCCCACCAGCAAGGAGCTGGGGGGCACAGGGAGCTGGGAGGGGACACAGCCAGGACAGCTGACCCCAACTGACCCATGGAACATCCCATACCATAGGGCATCATGCTCAGCATGGAAAGCTGGTGGAATAAGGAGGAAAGGGGGGATGCTTGGAATGATGGCATTTGTCTTCCCAAGTCACTGTCACATGTGATGGAGCCTTGCTGTCCTGGCGATGGCTGAACGCCTGCCTGCCCATCAGAAGCGGTGAATGAGTTCCTCGTTTTGCTTCGCTGGCGTGCACAGCTTTTGCTTTACCTATTAAATCAGCTTTATCTCAACCCGCGAGTTTTCTCACTTTTACGCTCCCAATTCTCCCCCCCATCCCAACCAGGGGGAGTGGGTGAGTAGCTGAGCAGGGGCTTAGTTGCCGGCCGAGGTTAAACCACGACATGAGGCTGGGAGGATAAAAGGCTCCTTGAGGAGCTGGGTGGTCCCAAGCCCTGCTCCCACCAGGGGAGTGGCTGCAGGACCCTCCAAAGGCTTTCAAGGAGTCAGGGACCCTGGCCCTGCCAGGGTTTGCATGGGAACCCCAGCAGCATAAGCCCAGCCAGCAGCTGGCGAGAGCAGCATCGCAGCCATCAAAGGAGCTGTCTTCAAAGGAGGCGATGAGAACAAAAGGTTTGGAGTTTACTCACAGTAGCTCTGAAGGAAAGCAGCCTGCCTCCCGCTCAGCGTGGGACCCTCAGGCGGGCACTTGGCTGGGCACAGACACATTCAGCTGGTGTCGTTCCCTCTTCCAGGAGCTGGAAACCTCATCTCGGGTTGCTTCAGAGCCAACAGCAGCAAAACCTCAGCCTCCTGGGCTCCTTCACCTCTCCCATGGCCGGCTGCCATTAGCAGACAGCTTGCGTGACCCCAAACCCCAGCCCCCTAAACCAGCTGAGGACCCTTACAAAGGTAGAGGGGAATGCAGCCCCCCACCACCACCCAATGGCCACAACATATGTGGCGCAGCTGGAGCACCCCAAACCAGGACCCCCATCCCGCAGGCTCTGCTGTGGGGAAGGGCATTGCTGCCTCTGGTGACATCCCCTGCCAGCCCCAAGGGGAAGGTTCCCTTTCTCCTGCTCAGACCCAAGCACAGCATTTTATCACGTTTGGGCTTTTAATCCCGTCAATGAGCACTGCTCTCAGAAGATTTGATTCATTTGCACGCATTAATTAATCAAAGCAATTGTGTCATGGTTTCTGAAATATCCTTTCTCCAGAGCTTAACACCACAGCCCTGTAATAAATCACCCTGCGCTGACTCTTGCTCCACACATGGCCA
This sequence comes from Falco biarmicus, assembly GCF_023638135.1. Lineage (NCBI taxonomy): Eukaryota > Metazoa > Chordata > Aves > Falconiformes > Falconidae > Falco > Falco biarmicus. The sequence continues at coordinate 66,410,200 of NC_079291.1, forward strand.
CGGGCACACAGGAGGTGTGAGTAGCATCGCTGAGGGCCAGGTAGGACTGTCCTCATCCCCTCCAGGCTACCAGCCATCTTATCCGAGAGCAATCACTGGAGTCTAGCTAACCATAGGTTTTAAGGGTCTAAAATCCCCTAGAGGTATTTATTTAGTGTGGTGTAAATCTGACTAAGTAGATATGCTAGAACACACACTGATCCATTCAGCAATGAACCAGTCTTCTCCTGTAACCACCACCGCCTCTGCAGCTGGTGCCACAACCTCTTATGTCATTTACCACGATTGCCGCCTCCTCCCTGTCCCAGCCCGGTTCCCATTTTAGATGTGAACCCACTGGCCACGCTGCCCCAGCCCACGGGCCCTGGGGCCACTGCTGAGGAAGCCCAACAGCCCTGAGGAGCAGGATGTGCCCTGATGCACACACCCCCCATGGAGGGCACAGCCTGCAGGGTGCTGCCACGCTTCAGACGTGTGGGTACCCTGCCCCACAGAGCCCCCCACACTCTGGCTGCACCATGAGATGGTCTCAGGAAGGTGCTCCAAAGGCAGCTGGTGCCTTGCGTGCTGCTGGGTATGCCCAAACCCACCCTGCAGCTCTCTTGCAACAGCACAGCTCCCTGGGCAGGGATATAGATAAAGCCTCTGCCCTAATTGCCACCCCTTAATAAGCAAGGGGAGGTCTTGCAGGTGCTTCTACAGGAGCATCCCTGGGCTCTGCTGGTAGCGGGCTCTGGGTGGGCAAGTATAGGGGTGGGTGCTGGTGGGGAACACCTTCCTCCTATGCATGACACCACTGCTCTAGCAGTGCAAGGAGAGGGCAGCATCCTGGAGGGGACCCCAGCACAACCTTTCTTGTTGAACCTGTTGCTGCTGTGACACAAGACAGGAATTTCCCAAACACTCAGAGCCATGAGGCTGCAATGCAGCCGTTGCTGCAGGCAGGGCTGTAACCACTGGCTGCTTCCAGCTTCAGCCCCTGGAGCTGGGGAGCTGGCAGGGGTGCTCCTGGCGTGGCATGCCCTGGTATCCCCCCTACCTGTGTGGGGTGTCACTCTGGTGGTGGTTCTGCACCTCCCTGCCCCAGAGCTGTGATGTGCTGGAGAGGAAACCCCCAAGGAGGGGATGAAGCAGAAGGGATGCTGGTCTGGGGTGGTGGGATGGGGGCACTGGGGCTGCCTTGCTGGGGGTGTGAGGAGGAGAAACAGTGTTGGGGGTGTGACTGAGCTGTGTGCTGGTGCTTTGGCCTGTGGAGGGGAACAAAGTCCCTGGGAAATGGCCTGGTTTCCCCAGAAAAACTCCTCCTGGGCAGCTGGGTCCCTGGGGGCACCCGGACTTGGGGAAACGGGGTCAAAGATGGCAGTTTTAGGGCCCTGATGCTGCAGGCTTTGTTCTTGTGCATGCTGTGGAGCGGCTCCAGCTGCGTCGGGGTGAGCCTGGATGCTGTCACATGCAGCTGGTTCCTGTTTTTTCCCGCAGCCTGGAAATCCCCTGACTTTCCACCGGGGTGAGGAGCAAGGATCCCTGCACCCAGCTGGCCCTACACCTCCCCGCAGCTTCGGGAAGAGGTGGCGGTGGGGACAGACTGGCAGCCCCCAGGGAACTGGGCTGCCTTGGTGCCAGGGTCCCATCTGTGCCAGTGGCGGGGCTTGGAGCCACGCAGGGAGGCAGGGACGGGACCTGGCAGGGACCATCCCAGGCTGGGAGAGTCCTGCAAAACCATCTCATGTTTCGGCATCCTTTCCTTGCCCCTGGAGCTGGGGGCTCTGGGCTTTGCCCCATCCAGTGGAGGGGATGAGGGAACAGCAGTGGCATATGTGCAATGAGCTTTGTAGGTCTCAGCCTGATTGATCCGTCCCAGGAGCCAAGGGGACCTCCCAGTTGGAGGTGAGGATGCTGGTGCAGATGTTCTGGAAAGCTGATGCGGCTGCAAGCCCCTGATGAGTGACGGTGCTGGAGCATTCAAGGCTGCTCCGGGACACCCCACGTGTGCTGGGGGGGGGCTTGAAGTGACACCCCAGCTTGTCTCGCTCTAGCTGCCCATTCCTGGAGGGACAGGCAGGTTTCCAGCTCTGGGGGAGCCTGTTTTCCTGCCACCCTGGTGGGGCAGGCCGCAGGACCAGCAGATCCGGAGCTGCAGCTGAAGCAATGGGAGCTGCCTCCTGCCTGGGTTTCTTTGACCTGGATGGTTTCCAATCGGTCCTGCCCTCCTGCTGCTGCTGGGAACCCATCCCTCTCGGGAAGGGGAAGCATAGCACTTACCAGAATTTGGGTGATCGCTTTCCAGCACTCTAGACTTGGTGCCAAGATCGAAGTAAATCACATGTGGCTGGGCGCTATCATGAGAAAAGCCTGCGAGGGAGCAGGGGGGGAGATGCAGTGCTGGCAGGAGCCTGGGGGGCTCGGCGGGCCACTCTGCCCCTGTTGCACCCCCTCTTCTGCACTCTGGAGACGCTCAGCAGCCCTTGGAGCCTCCCCTACCCCCACCCACTGTTATGGGGTCAGACACCCCAGACAAACCAGCAACAGAGCACTGCTGTGCTCTGACCCCTGTCCCCGGGACCTGCTGAGCCTTTGGGGGTGCTGGGGGTGGAGATGTGCTGTGACACCACTCAGGCCCCCAAAAACAGGCTCAGTGCTTTGTGATCCTGTGCAGTGCCAGTAGCTCCCACGAAAAGGCAGAACTTGCGCATTTGTCCTGTCCTACCTCAAAATAACATCTCAGCCCTCGGAGCCGGTAGCCCACACGCGATGCCCAGTTCCATGCCTTTGCTAAGGGGGTTTTTAGCCTCTGGTGCAGCGGGGCCTGCAAGGAAGCTGCAGCTACGAACATCTTGGTTCCTCCGTGTGTTTGGAAGTCAGTGTGCAGCTGGTAATTGCACAAGCCAAGTGTGCCGGCACCTGCAGCCAGCTGCTCCCTGGTGGGAGCTGGCACTGCACAGGCTGTGCCAGCAGCCTCCATGGTGGAGCCAGCTGTCATAATGCAAACCCTCACCCCGGCAGCTTGGCAGGACATGTGTCCCTGTGCCAGCTGGGCTGGGAAGGGGGCTGCAGCATGCTCTGATGTGTCCCGTGAAACCCTTTCCTCTCAGGAGACCTTCTAATGTGGATGGGGAGAAGCAGTGGTGTGAAGCCCAACCTTTATTAGACAGTGGAGAATCCCCACAGAAGCATCTCTGCTGTCCTGGGCAGGTGGCGGTGCCAGCACCGGTGCTGAGAACAGCCTGTTCCCCATGGGATGTGCTGGAGTTTCTGGCAGGGGTGATGGAGCTGGGTGCTGGGCCACTATTTTGGAGGATGCTCTTGCAGCTGTTTGGCCTCATCCAACCGTGTATCCCTGTCCCGTCCCCCATCTTCCTGCCTGTCACCCCCCCAATGCCAGCTGTCCCTTTGCTCAGGGTGGGTAGGAAAAGGTGCTCCCACTGCCTGAGTACAGAAAGGGGCTTAAGGAGACCATGGACCTCTCCAGAACTACTGTGCTGGGGATTTATTTTATTGCCCTCTTGTCTTTTTTTTTCCTCCCAAGCCTTGTCCAAGCTCTTGTGCATGGCCACAAGGGCCAGCAGACTTTTTAAATAAAGGTAGACCTTCCCATGTAACCAAATCCCTTCCAGGAGAAGGGCTTAAAATATCACTCAGTGCAAAATTCAAAATAAAGCAAATCACAACTTATAAAGAGAGAACTCTCAGAGATGTTTTCTCCAGTGTTTTCTTCCCTTTCTGTAACAAACTGACCAAAAGCAAATAGCAACAGCTGGAAACTGTGTCACACAAATAACAGAGCCTTTAAAAAACACAAACAAGCCCAGGCAGCTGCTTGCTCCCTTGCTGCTCCAGGCTGCTGCAGAGCGGGCTGTGGGGTGGTTGCAAGCCCACCAGCCACCCTGCCTGGAGGGAACAGGTCCCAACTCCCTGTTTCTCCCAAATGAGAACTTTCCTGTTGAAATAAAAGGGGGAAAGCAAAAAAAGCCCCAAGTTTTATGCAGATTTCAGCAGTACCCAGCTTACGGAGGGGTTTGAGGAATTTGAGTGCTGCCTTTAAGTGCCCTTAACATGCACTGCTGGAAGCACAGCACCATGGACACAGGCTGGGAGAGCTGCAGGAGAAGCTTTTCAAGGCGGGTGAGTGAGTACAGAGCCAGAGACACCAGACTGCACCTGGTACAGTGTTTAGTGCTGGCAGAGAAAGCGAAAAACCTGTGGAAACGTGGGATCTATGGCACCAAGATGACTTGCATTACGTACTAGGAAAAAATCTTCAAGAGATGCAGTTCGGCACCAATGCAGGCTGTGCTGGGCGTGGGGAGGTCTCTAAAGGCTGGATGTAACGTGTGCAGGAGGCTGGGGGCTCCTGGCAGCATTTGCTGCATTTCCAGGCCTGGCTGTGCTAGGAGGAGCATCCCTGCCTGTCCTGCCTGATGGGGAGATAAGCTGTCTGGGCAGGATTCTCTCTGAGGGTGCCCTGTGCCTCCCTGGGTGATCCCTGGGCGCTGATGGTGAAACACAGCAAAAGGCAAATAAATAGTTTTGAGACGAGGAAAGGGTGAGGGGGGCAAGAGGGCACGTGTGTGAATGAAAAACACAAGCAATGTTGGTAAATTCCCCAGTAAACTCACCTCCCACAGCCAGAGCAATGTCCTTGGCCGCTCTCTGGGCAGGGAAGGGTTGGGATGTACCCGGGACCGGCAGTGGTCTAGGGAGGAGGCCATGGTGCTGCTAAGGGTGGGCAGTAAGGATCGCCTGTGGGGTTTAGGCTCGGCAGGAGCACGAATGCTGCTAGCCATGCTTGACTTGGTGGAAACTCTTCCCCATCCGGGTTTTTGAACAAGAACAGCAGACCTCAGTGCCTGCATTGACATTGCACAGCAGAGACGGAACAGATGCTGCCCCCAGCCCAGCGCTGGCTTCACTTCAGAGGCTGCCGCAGCGCCCCTGCGCCGGCATCGCCTCTGAGGGCTACAGACAAAAATCTGCGTTCTGTTTTATTTACTGTCCGTTATTTATTATTACCCTCGAGCCTGAAAACATGTGTTGGGACTCAATGTCCTCATCAAAACACCCAAGCCTGCCGAACTGTGGGGAGCCTTTGGCGGGGGAGGGAGAAGCCTGTGAGTGTGCGCTCACGAGGGGTGGACGAAGAAAAGGGACCTGAGCCAGGTCCACAGCTACGGAGGATGGAAGGGGCACCTCACCCCGGGAGAGCTCTTGTAGCAGAACTCCCTGTGTGCGTTGCAGAGGTTCAACGCACACATATAGCAAGAAGCGTACAGAACAGCAGCAGAGGTCCCCAAGACAGACGCAGTTTGGAAGCGTCTGTGCTCTGCTAAAACCAGGCAGCTCCAAACCACGGAGTGCTGCAGGAAGGCGGGCGGTGAAGGAGCTGTGGCCTGGCCGCCTGCCTCCGGCCGGGCCTGGCCCCACTCGGCACGCACGGCGCCGCAGGCCCCACCGGCAGCGGCGGGGGGTGGCAGCGAGTACACCTGGCAGCACCGAACGCCCGGCCTGGCCCTGCGCGGCTGCCCCGGGCGAGGGTGGCTGGGTGACGCCGGGAGCCGAGCCGGGCTCTGCAGGGATGGAGAACGGGCGCACGGCGGGCCCCGCGTTCGCCCCGACCTCGGAGGCGCCGCAGAGCCGCCCAGGCGCGGCCAGCCCGGGAAGGCGGCGGCGGGACTGGCTGCCGGCGGGGCAGGCCCCGCGCCCCGTCTCCATAGCACCCGCCTCCCCTTCGCCCTCCGCCCCCTACCCTTTGCCCTTTGCCTTCCACCGCCCCGCCGCCGTTCAGCCCCGCCCCTGCCGGTGACGGGCAGCTCCCGCGGCCTATCCCAGCGCCCCGCCGCCCGCCGGCGCGGGTGGGCGGGTTGCAAGAGCAAGAGAACCAACCGGAAGCGAAAGCCGCGCCGCCGGCTCCGCCCCCTCGTGGCTCCGCCGCAGCCAACCGGCGAGCGCGCGTGGGGAGGCGGGGCCGGCTCGGCGGCCAATGGGAGCTTACGTCGGTCGCCAGGGAGGTGCGAGGCCCGCAGGGGGCAGCGGCGGGAGCGCGGCGGGGCCGGCCGGGTGGGGGCGGGAGGTAAACAAAATGGCGGCGGCGTGCGCGCTGCGGCGGGGCTGGCGGCGGGGGTAAAGGGGCAGCGGCAGCGGGAGCCGGCGGGACTGCGGGGCGGCTGGAGCGGGCCCCTGGGCAGGGCTGCGGGGGGAAGCGGCTGGCGGGGCGCCCCCTGAGGTGGGGGGGAGGGGAGCGGAGCGCGGCGCCGGGCCGCGGCCCGGTTCCCGAGCCCGGCGGTGGGGAGGGGGGACGAGGCTGCCCGCCCCCCTCCCCCGACTCGACAGCGGGGTGCGGAGGCCCGGGGAGGAGGGAGCGGCCGGAGCTGCCCGTGGGGCCCGGCCCGCGGGGGAAGGCCCGGCCCGGGCGGGCTCCCCCGGCCCGCTGCGGGAGCGGGGAGCTCGGCTGCGGCTGGGGAGGAGCCGGAGGTCACCTCCGCCCCGGGGATCCCTTCTCCTACGTCTGTCGCTAATCTGGTTGCACTTAAAGTGTTTTCTCCCTTTTCCGCTCCCTTCCTGCCTTCCCCAGCGGTTGCTGCCGTGTCACTCATTTCCCTGCCTGCCCCGACTGACACCTGTGGCAGGGGTGTGAAGGAGGGGGGCAGAGCCTGGGCCAGGCCGGCATCTCCTCGTTGACCTTCCCGTGTTGGAAAGGGAATGGGGTGTTCTGGGTGCTGGGCAGAGAGAATTGCTTCCTCCTGCTTGTTCCCATTCTAAGGTGGGTCGGTAAAGCTGTAGTGGGTTTTGCGTTGTCTGACACCGGCTGACACCTGGACCAGTGGTGGTGACACATCATGTGCCACGCGGAATCCAGGTGGTTGAAGGATGCCCCTGGGAGATCTTGATAGGCACCGAAGGCCTCAAACTTTTGTAGGCGTGAAAAGCGAAGACGTTAGAATTGTTTCTGAAAACTCCTTCAAAGAAACTTGTTTTCAGCTTCCAAACGGCTGAAAGAAAACCCTCATCTGTGCTCATAGCTGGATGGTGAGGACAGCAGGGCAGAAACGTTTACCCTGCCATCCACTTTGGAGTTGGTGGCTATGATCTACTAGGAATGGAAAGTCACGAAAGAGACTCGGTAATTGTCTGTTTTTATGTGGTGGCCTAAAATCCCAGAGGATGACCTAGCACTTAAGAATCAAACTGGGCCAAACTAAAGGCCAAGTTGACTTGAAAGAACCCTAGCAGTGGGACCAGGTCAGAAGCAAAGCAAGTCCCAAACTGAGTGTATCTTGTCAAAGATATATGTTCTTTTTAAAAGACATTGTGTTACTGGAGCCAGGCCTGGATCTTTTAGCATCCAGTTGAGCTGGAAGCAACTCATAGGTTTGTTTTGTTTTTGGGTTTTTGTTTGTTTGTTTTTTTATTCATGTTTGTACAATCTTCTGGATTTTTTTTTTTAAGAAGGAGTAAAAGGGAGTGTTGGAAACTAACAAACAGGATTAAAACCCTGAGCGCATAAGGAAAACAGGTTAAGGAACTTAATCCAGGATGGATATGCAGGAGCCACAGCAGCTGGGTATGTTTGCAGAGAGTGAGCTGATGTCTGTGGGGATGGACACTTTTATCCATCGCATTGACTCTACGGAGGTCATCTACCAGCCCCGGCGGAAAAGGGCCAAGCTCATTGGCAAATACCTGATGGGAGACTTACTTGGAGAAGGGTCTTATGGCAAAGTCAAGGAGATGTTGGACTCTGAAACCCTCTGTAGAAGAGCTGTGAAAATTCTGAAGAAGAAGAAGCTACGCAGAATTCCCAATGGGGAGGCAAATGTGAAAAAGTGAGTAAATATTTCCAGTAGCTGGGAGCTGAGGGATTAAACTTGGTTGGTTTTTTCCAGCTGAAGTTCTGTACCGCTTTAACTAACAACATGGCTTTCTGCTGTGCAAGTGCTTCCTAAACTGTAGGTATTCGGGAATGTCTTTGCCATTGAACTGCAGCCAGTGCTCTTGTTGAGTTTGAGAACAGGGAAGAGAGCTAGTTCTCGAGAGCCAGGGAGGCAAGTCCGTCTGCCTGAACAGACAAACTGTAACGTGCCACTTTTTTAAATAGTATTGCTTAAAGAATAAAATGGGATTTCTTAAAGTAATTCCTTTTTAAGATTTCACCTTGAAGAGGTAAACTGGTGCTGTTGGCGAGGGAAGGTGAGAGGTGGTGTACCTGAGTGCAGAAATGTGCTTTGCGTCGTTCCAGCCTGCGTTACTTGGGTACCCATCGAGGCGATGCGGCTCCTCGACTTTCTGGGATGGCAACTACTGCTCCCGCCTGTGTAGTAGGTGCCTGGGCCATGATCCAGCAGGCACCCAATGGGTGTAAGAAGTCTTGGTGGTGTTTTTTTGTTTACTTCGTTTCATTTCTGACTGATGAGTTTGGGAAGTAATTCAAGGCTCTTTTTCAGTTGATTTCTGCAGCTGTAAAATGGGGACAAGGGTTGTCAACCTTTTCAATTTCAGTGACCGAAGATACGGGCTTGGAAGCTTTCGAAGTGCCAGTTACATGCCGATTAGTCAGGGCAGAAGTAACTAATTAAAGTTAAGTGTGGGAGAAGCTTGGTGTTACGCTTCATCTGTTGGGCTGGGTGTATGAAACTTTCCCTTTTCTTGGGGCTGTGCTCTGCTTGCAGGGACCTCGCAGCCAGCTGTGTTTTCTGCAGCAAGCTGTCTGTCACAACCCTGCGAGATAGTTGTTTATCTGCTGCAGAGGGGAGCCTTGTGCAGCCAAAACAAACTACTTACAAGAGTTTATCTCATAGTGGGAGGGGAAAACTTGTGAGATGTTTAGAAGGTGTTTGTATTGGGTTTTTAGCTGTGGCATGCTGAGTGTGGAGCCCTGACCTAGCAGAGTCCTGTTCTGTTTCTCAGTTTGGTTTGAGTTTCCGAGCTCAGCTGTGAGATATTTCACATCCTGTACCAGGACTTCTGGCAGTGGGCTGTTTAAGTTTGCCTTCTAACCTTCATTGACAGACTTGGCTAAGGAGTAGTCACAAATGCTAATGCCGGGACCTCCCTTTCTTCCTTTGCTGGCTTAAGTTCAGAATCAGAGTAAACTGTTGGTTAATATGTAATAAAATCTTTCTTGTTTTTCTGGTAAAGGCCTGAGTGCCCCTTTACAGCTATGCCCCCTCCTTCAGTTACATCAAGAGCTGCTGCAGAAGAAGGGGGAGGTTGTTTCCTCCTTAGTGAAACTTTTAAATTTAAATTTTTCTCCCCTGTAGTGAAAAAGGACTTGCGAAATACCAGGGGAGCTTCTTGATACCAGAACTATGGTAATGGTCCTGTGTCCTGGAGTGAACTCTAAAGTTTTGTTCATGCACTGAGCCGGTCTGTGAACATCTTGTTTGGCTTCATTAAGGTTAGTTATTAAAGCAGGCTGGCCAACCACCACTCTGTTTTGCTGTGGATGTTTTTCTGGCTCAGCTGTACCTGCTTCAAAACACCGAAGCAGATTTTGTGTGTTGTCTTGTAACAAGGGTTTACTTTCATTCAGTTCCTGTTTTTGTCCCCTTGTTCTTCTCTCTTTGTCCACATATTCATTTTCTTTACCTGCTTCTTCAGTGGTGAATTTTTTTTAAAGGCAAAATGTCTTTTTTTTTTTTTTTTTTGTGTGTGTGTGTGGTTTCCCAGTACCATGACACTCTAACCTTACCAAACCCTTCAGTGCTACTACAACAGGCAGGGCAAGCCCTCTCCACTCTGAATAAACCTGTTGTGGTGAGATATGCCATCAAACCTGTATGGTTTGCCTGGTCAGTATGGAGGGAGGGGGAAACTAAACTGTTGCTGTATTTCCATGTAGTGCTGGAAATACTCTGCTAACATTATTTTTAACATTATTTTTGTAATGTCCTGTTCCTTGGCCAGACTCCCATTGAAATTTCACTTTCTACAACTGTGTTTGAGCAGCTTTGCTGAGTGGTTTATACCCAATAAACTACTTGCATGTAACAGAACAGCAGGAAATCAGATTGTGGACTGAATCACACCATTAGGTTCTACTTGCTGTCTTGAAAGCTGATAATAAGTAAATATGCAATTCCTGTGTTACACTGAGGCCTGCTTCCAGTCCCACTTGTGTCCTTATCTGTACAAGGATGTCTGCAGCTCAGTACATGTGAGAGATGAGTGTGATTAATTGTCTAATCTTTGTAAACATCCAGACTTCAGTTGGTGCCCTTTGAGATTAAAAATCTCTTAATCTGCCACCAGAACTAGAGCACTGCTTGGTGCTCTCAGTGGCATGTGCAAGCAGAAGGCTCTTCCAAAGCATTTGCATTCATGGTAAATTGGTCAGGAGCGAGAGTCTTCTGAATCCCTAATGAGTTGTTTTCTGTGCTGTAGAATCATTGCATAATGTTTTAACTATTAATCTGATCTGTGGGGGTTAATTTCTTCATACAGTGCTGCAAGTATGGCAGAAGTGCGCTGGCAGAGGGTCTGAGCAATTAGGGCATGCATTCAGGCTTGGGTTGAAGTGCTTATCTCTTGGAAGTGACTACTTAATATTTCGGTCTCAAAATACCTTGTTGTATGTACAGTTTTCTCCTAAATGCAAAGACAGTGTCTGTTCCTGCTGGTGATCTCCAGCATTTCTTAACCATACAGGGAAAAGCTACGTATGTGACTTAGGTTTGTTTGACAGAGATGTAATTTGAATTATTACAATGGGTTTGTGCCTCTGCCGTTATCACAGGATGCCTCAGTATTGCTGCTGCCGTGGTGAAGATGAAACTTGCATTGATAGTGTAGTGTGTCATCAAAGAAATTCCCTAGAAAACAGTTCCTAGACTGTTGGCCCTTGAGTAATTACATGAGCAAGTAATACACAGGGAGTAATGACAAGGGAGAGCACGGTAACGATGAGCTGCGGAGGACTGTGCAGGTGTGTGCTGGGGACGCTGGATATGTGGGGCTGTAGTGACAACTCAGGGGGCTCTGACTGTTGGTACCATCTCTGTGTTAATTCCTTCCTAACATTCGAGTCTGCAGCCTCCTCCTGCGTGTGCAGGCAGGTTGCCCCGGCCCTGTGTCTTGGTGCAGTAACAGAGTTCTTGAGACCTAGAAATTAAGCCTGAAATACCTTTGAGACTTAAATAAAATTGAATGATTCTTCTCTACCCTAAAATATTCCAGTTCTGCCCCCTGAAAATGAACCCTTGAGGTATCTGTGAGTTCTGGTGAGGACACTGAGGGTTTAAACTCCTAAGACACATGTTTTGCCTAAATCAATATAGGGAATTTTCACTTCTTTTCAGTTATTTTAGAGAAATTTTGGGGTGGCTTAGTCAACCAGACAGTACTATGGCTAATTACTGCTTCCAGTTAATAGAAAAAAATGAGTTTAGTAGGATTGCCAAAAAGATGAAAGAAAATTTGGAAGACTATTTGTCTCTAGCAGCACAAGTTTAATAAAACTGTGTGCTAATAGCCTCACATTTTAATTAAGTGTTTGGGACTTTCTGTGCGTATCCCAAGTGTTTTGTACTGTACTTACCACACTCGGTGATTACTTCGATTTGAATATATGCTCATTAGAATTCCTCGGAGGTTTCAAATGTGTAGTAGGTCTGCACTTGGACAGTTTGCTCCTTGGGTCTGACTCAAGAGTCTTGCACCTCAAAACATGGACAGTTCTGCTGAGGGGAAGGACTTGTTGCAAGCAGCAGAGGCGTGGAGATGGGCTAATGCTGACTCATACGATTTCCTGTCCCTCCTAACAAGAAAGGTCTGTATGTAACTGGGTGGCTCTGTCACTTTCTTTGCTAAACTGGATATTCACTCGGATTCAGTGGCGAAACGTTAGAAACTAATCTGTAGCAGAGCACGGGTCGCTGTGCGGTGGTGGCTGTAGGGCTTGTAACATCAGAGATCCCTGCTGGGAGTGGGATGTGGATGGAGGCCTGGAACTAGTAAAGAGGAAAAAATATCACCGTGATCCTCCCCTCCCTTAGCAGCCCCTTGGGCTCACAGACACTGTTCTGGAGTAGGTGCCTGGCTGTTGCTGTCGGCTTCTGCGAGGCGAGAGCTGGCAGGGTTCAGATCGCCGTGTTGGGTGGCGGAGGGTGCGCTCTGATTTGTGTCTGCAGCACTTCACCTCTCGTGGGCTGCTTCTGGCTGCACGTAAAGAAAGGAGCGTGGTGACCACAGGGGCTGTTTCTGTATCTTGACATCTCTGACATTGCCTCCTCCAGGGAGGGAGGGGCAGTGGGGACGGGTTGCAGTTCTCACAACGTCATTTTGGGTAATGGAGAAAAACTGTTAGGATACTGAAACCTGAAAGATGTAGATCAGCGCTGGGTTCATCAACACATAACGATGTCAACCCCTCCCCATATCAGGCAGACCTTCAGATGTGTAAAGCTTAATTTGAAGAAGGAAATAGTGAAGTGCTCTGCTCGGTCTCTTATCTGAACTATGTTTGTGCTTGTGAGAGCAAACTTCTCACATGGTGCAGCTTCTCACATGGATGAAAATGACAAGTTGCATCCTTGTGAGTGGGGGGCTGGGTTTTTAGGTGAAATAAAGAGGAAAAAGCTGTTCACAAGCTACATTTTAAATAAGTTAATCTTTGTGGCGTATTGGGGATACTAATGTGTAATTAAAACTTGCTTTGGCTATACAGGATTACAAAATCAATCTAAATAAATACCTAATGTAGTTGTTCATTGTGTAAGGACCAGATGAATGATTCTTGAGTCCCTTGTAGCAATTAGCAAGAATGGCATTAGTGGCTTTATGGTACGTGCCAGAACTGGCATATGGAGCTGTTCTCTGTGCACGTCTCCCAGCCCTTCGCTGTGGCACCAGTGCTGCAGTGGAGCTGTGCCAGTTCCTTGTGCCTGGCTCCTCAGTGCTGTTCGTAGAGAGTCTGAGATGGCCCACGGTTGTGCGCAGAGGAGTAAAGGGGTGGCTGAGGGTGAGCTTCTCCCAGGCTGAAGATGTCACTGCAGACCTGCTACAAACCCACGTTTCTGACATGTGATCCAACCTGGTGGGTAACATGGAGAAGATTCACTGTCAATTGTCTCCAATAAAACCCCAAAAGCTTGGACCTGAGGAGGAACCTCGGGAACCCAAGGAAGGGAATGAATCTTGGCTGTATTGCTCGGTTTTCTTTAAGCAAAAATGGCTTTGGTGAAACTGAGGCTTGAAACAAGCTGTAGAAGGAATGCTAAATCTTAAGGTGAAGATGTGATTTTACTAGAATGGCCCAGGAAAGAATGTCTTTCCAGGCTGTCCTTCCAAAATTGTATAGCACGTGGTACAGGTAGGCAGTTTCGCTATATACAGTTCTGAGCACCACCACACACCCCCTGTTATTTGCCAGAGCAAGGTACGTTGCTGGGGATTAATCTTAATCTGTCAGGATGAGCTTAATGAGTCTGACAAAACCACATGGAAACCTTGAAGTTAGAAGATCTTTTTTCTTCTTCCTCTGAGACGGTTATAGTTTGAAGCGGGCCCTGTACTCTGCCAGTCTGTCTTGTCACACACTTGAAATCTTTCTAGTTTAGAAAACCAGGAGCAGGATTCATAATGGAGACAACTCTAGCCAGGTAATAGTGGTGTTAAGTAGGGTGGGTATGGAAGTGACTACCCCATAGCAGAAAGCACAGCCTGCCGCTTTGCTGGGCTTCTCCTCTGTGTTTGGAAAGAGGTCTGATCTCAAAAGCAACTGTTGTGATTTAAATTTCATGTTAAATTGTAGGGGTAGCAAAAGGAGGCAAAGTTGCAGCAGCAGCTGGAAAAGGTATGCTTAAAATCTGAACCAGATTCACTAGGCTGGTGTGGGAAAGGCAGGAAGCCACCTTGCCTGGGTTGAGGGGAAAGGCAGCAAAACCGCAGGCATGCAAATCCTCCTTTCCCTGCACTGTCAATTAAAATGCTGTTGTGCAGGCAAATTGCAAAGAAAGCAGTATGGGCTGGGGTGGGGGATTTTTTGATCATTTTGAAAAAAGTCAATTTAGGCACCTTCTGATGAGATGAGCACCTATGTTCGCTTGGTGAAGTTTGAAAACCAAAATGGAATTGGAGGTGACTGTGGTCTGGCTGTGTCTGTTCCTCAGTCATTCTAGAATGCAAGAGTAGCTAAAAATAGAAATAATCTTTCCTCTTGGAAATGGGCTGCTTGGCCTCTGCCCCAGAGGTGGGTGCACTTCACTGGCATTTTAGATTGGTTGACAAAGTCCTCCGGGGGGGGGGGGGGGGGGGGGGGGGAAGAATCATTACAGAAATACGAAATATTTATTAGTTAAAGGTGGAAGGAATTAGTGTTTGTGCTTTCAAGCCGTATTACAGGGAATGAGCTGTTGGGATCAGGATTTTAAATGCGTTCCTAATATTGGAAGCTTTCTTTGCCTTCACAGCAAAGTAGTCTTATGTAAATAAGTATGTGTTCACTCCCTCTCTTCCTGGCTTGGTCTGAGCACGCAGCCCGTCTCCCTTCATTATGCAGAAACTTCTTAGACCAACACTTACGCTGGCTGCAGTTTCTATGCTAATTTAATCCACTTCAGCCTTTTGGTCATTACTATAATTAGAGTGGCTGCATCACTTTGCAAATCTGTCTGCCATTTAAACTAAACACTCTTCTGAGCTTTGCCTTGTTATCCTAGGTTTTTGTTTAGCTATCATTAAAAAAAATATATCTTTTTAAGGCCGTTTAGGCTAGGCATTCTTCCTTTATCATAAACTTCGGTAGTGAAATGATTAATACCACTGCTCAGGGATCCTTAGAAGATCTTTAAGGAACCAGTAGCTGCTCCTTCAAAAAGCCTGTAAGATGCAAGATCTTTTTTAATCAGATGTGATGCGTCAACAAGCCTTTGTACTGCCCACAGCTTGTTATTAGAGGCTGGCTAATTGTGCAGGCAAGGGGTGATGGCTTTCTGAGCTTGGTGTGTCATGTGTTTGGGCAGAGGCTCTTGCTTTCGAAGCTGTGCTCTGAATTCCTGGTAATACTGCTTTCAAAAGTCCTACCTATTGAAATGTAACCATGTTTCTTAAAGCAACTTACTGAATGGCCAGAGAGAGAAGCTGGATAGAGGAGTTTTTATGTAGTTTAGCCCAAGCCCAGGACTGAGCAGCAGAACAAAGAGCAGTATCTGTACTTCCAGACACTGACAGAACCACTCTGACCTGACTGTCCTGATCCTCCTGTTTCTCTTCACAGTTGGCATCTAGTGGGATTTTGCTGGCTTGAGTTTAATGCAAAAGGTACTAGAATGTGGTTTGGGGCACAGTACAAAATCCCAAGAGACAGAGATGAAAACAGTTGATACAAGATGACATACAAGGGTCCATTTTCATAGCCAAGAGAATATGTCTCCTCGCTCAGTTTTACATTCTTTACTCTCTGCAGACAGAGGATTCAATTCGGTTTTAATCTGTTCAGTCAAGTTAGGGCTAAAGTTTGGAAGAAATGGACTTATTAGCTGGAACTTCTGTTTTTGACTCATTCTTCAGGCTAGTGTTGTAATTCTTAGGTTGGTTGCTTCACTTCTGAATTATCCTGCAAATTTCAGCTTTATTAAAGGGTTCTGTGAAACTGCCTCAGTAGTTTCCTACTGCATATGAGTAACTTGATGGATTTTCAGGGTGATTTCTGTGCTAACTCTACTGTAAATACACTTAAACTGATCACACAAATGGATTAATGGACTGTCTGGCTCAGGGGTCTTTGGCTTGCCACCACAACACCAAACAGCTTGTATGTTGTATCTGGTGGTACTCGGGGGCAAGCAGCCTGTAGCTGTTAAACTGTGCATGACTCCCAAGCGGTTCCAAGTGTGGTTCATGCGGTGGGGAGTAGGTGGGAGATCGCTGGGTAGCCTGCATCAGGAGCTGGAGGTGTGCTGAGGCAGAGTGTGGAGTTGCTGGGAGCCAGCCAAGGCCAGCTCTGCAGGAGCTGGTGGGACTGCTGGGAGGCCGTTGTCATCTGCCACTTGTGAATCGTATGGTGGGTTGGGTTGGATGGGACCTTAAAGACCATTCTAGCTCCGGCCCCTCTGCTGTGGACAGGGATACCTTCCACTAGCCCAGGTTGCTCCAAACCCTATCAAACCCAGCCTTGAACACTTCCAGGGATGGGTCATCCACAGCTTCCCTGGGCAACCTGTTCCACTGCATCACCACCCTCATAGTGAAGAATTTCTTCCTAATGCTAATCTAAATCTACCTTATTTCAGTTTAAAGCCATTCCCACTTGTCATATCACTCCGTGCCCTTGTAAAAAGTCCCTCTCCAGTTTTCTTGTCAGCCCCTTTAGGTACTGGAAGGTCTCCCCAGACGCTTCTCTTCTCCAGGCTGAACAACAACTCCGGAGTTCTTCCAT
Source organism: Falco biarmicus (assembly GCF_023638135.1). Classification (NCBI taxonomy): domain Eukaryota; kingdom Metazoa; phylum Chordata; class Aves; order Falconiformes; family Falconidae; genus Falco; species Falco biarmicus. Next base: position 66,426,569 of record NC_079291.1, read on the forward strand.
CCCTCAACTCCAACATCCATCACGCTTGTCTCCTGGCCACGGGAAGCTTTTGGTGCATGACTTTTTGGGTCAGGAATGCTGGAGATTCGCTGCCCCTTTGGCAGCCTTGGCACGTTGGCTGTTTTCCCTGTTTATAACCTCTCCTTGTTTTTCTGTACTTTATATGTTCTGTAGGAAATCATATTCTACTGAACAGTGCCTCTTCACACATTTCATGTGGTATAGTAAAATAGTTGCATTTTTTCATGTCTCTAGTAGATTAGCCAGTTTCTGATGTTTTTATATTTATGTTTAAATAACTGATATCTGTTCACAGCTATCAGAAGTAACTGATTGTTAGGTATAGAAACATTTTTATTTTTTTTGCGAGTACTAATACTCAAGTTGCTTCCCAGTTAAATAATTGTTTAAAAATTGTGCTGAAATGTGCTATATACTGCGTTAGCTGCTCTGCCACATTTGGCACCGGGCACTGCCTGCCTGTGACAGCAGGAGCACACCTAACTGCACGATGCTGTATCGCACTGACATCTGTGGGGGTTGTTCCTGCTCACGATGCTGATTTAAAAACATACCCTGAAATGTGAAGACTGGAAGCCTGAGCAAATTTACTTCTGCTCTTGTAACTACAGATGACACTTACATATAACGAAGCACGAAGTGCAAACATGAAAGGTTTGTCTTGGAAGTGACTGGCCTAGATATTACGGTAAACACCAATGTAGCACATCTCTAGGGCTTTAACTGAAGAGAGTGACAGTGAGCTAAGCTCCTAACAGTCCAGCATCATTTGAAAAGCTTCAGTTGGAGGGAAACTGATAAAGCCACACGTTTGGCACGCGGAGCAGCTTGGGGTAGGCTTTGACTTGCCTGAGCAGTTGATGGGGCAGCGATTCGGTTCCGATGACACCTTGCCTGTAGTCACCACTAGCTTGATCGGGGAATAGTGAGGCACTTGCCCAGGCCATAGGGAAGGGTGTGAGCTGGAGAGGGGACTGCAGGGGACACTGTAACCCCCTCCTTATGGCTGGCAGGCGGAGGTGGAGGAGACGGCTTGGCTTGCTGCACCAGGCCCTTGCAAGTCCAGTGCTGGTGCTGCTTGTAGAGGCAGGGGGTTTGGAGAGTGTGTCCTTGGGTTGCTTTCTCTTTCTGTGCAGCCTGGTGTCCGAGGGTCTGGTGGGATCCCACCAGGAGCCGTTTTCTGTGTCAGCTCAGCATGACGTACCTCTGCCGATCAAGCTTGCTGTTCTCTTGCTCCTGCCTGCTTTGAATGGGGCTGTTTGGCTGTCAGCGTCCCACTGTTGACCAGTCAAATATTAAAGGGGAGCACTGCACAAATTTTACAGATAAAACCAGAATAAAGCTTACATGGGAGTGCAGAATAAAACTTTTTATTAGCAGAAGTACCACAGCCTGTGTTGACTGGCACCAAAGCGTTGGCACAGGGCGTTTTTATCACCAGGTTCATGTCCAGCACAAAGGCACGTTGCTCCTTGAGGATAGTTCTCCTGCTGTTGTTTATCAGTGGACTAAAACTCCTGTCTAGAGAAGAATTGACTGCCTGCGTAATGTTAACTGAAAGGGTACTTGTTTATAGTCCTAGTTAGTGACCAGTAAGTATTTTCGTGGTCTAACCTTGGACTAATGAATTCAGGAATACACAAGACCTTCTGTCAAACAGCATGCATAGGTAGCCTTAGGTGAAGCAGCTGGGATTAATATGGTTTGAGATGTCTTTAAAATCCCTGTGATTTAGAAAACATTAATTTTATCCTAGTAAGCAGGTAAGCTTTTTAAAAGTAACTTTTTTCTTTTTCTCTTCCTGCAGGGAAATTCAGCTCCTGCGACGATTACGGCACAAAAATGTTATCCAGTTGGTAGATGTATTATACAATGAAGAGAAGCAGAAAATATATCCTTTTTTTTTTTCCGCACAGTTGTTAATAAGGTTTGAATTTGCATTGTTCTCCACGATAGTGCTGAATCGTTAGAGTTCTGCTTTTTTTAAGACCCTTTTGAATGTTTCTTAAGCTTAAAATGTCTTTCACTGGTATTAAATATACCGCGTCTGGAGTGTTTTCCACACACGTACATTTTCTTAAGTTTTCCAGCTTCTCAGCTGAGCAATGTGATATTGTCCCCAGGTTACAGATGCAGGGCTAGAGTAGGGAACAGCTGACCCTCAAATACCGTGTTTTGTTGTGTGACCTTCAGCAACTCGGAGATGAAAAAAGAACTGTGGATCTGGCACTTCTAACCTCCCGTCCTAGCTGTGGCATGTTAGTGCTTTTTTTTCCCTGAAGATGGGCCTTTTATCATCTCAGCTATGTGAAATCAATTTTTGTAATGCTTTTTTCTTTAAGTCCTTGGCAGTGATGTAGATGTGGGGTTTTTTTCTTTCCCTCAAAAGAAAAAAAAATTACTCGTTGGCTGGCATCTGGATGCCTGCAACTCTCCCCTTTTGGAGGGTCTGTACTGCTGCAGTGCTGCCTTCTCTGTAGGCAGTTGGTATGCTTTGCTGCTGGTTATCCTTAACAAGATAGGATGAACTCCCAAGCCTCCCCTGGTTGTTGTTTGTGTGAAAGTCCCTTGTGATGGCGTTTTAAGTGACCTAAATCTTGTAACAGTCATGAGCGATTCAAAGCATATTGTTCCTGAGAGACCTACAGCCCAGCTTTTTGAGACGAAACTGTTCATTTCTTGAATCAAAGTTGTGGCTTGTGATCTTGGTGCACCTTTCAGACTTGAACATGTTATTCCAGTGCACTGCATCACCCAAGCACACATGGACACTAACCAACGTAGTTACGTGCCATAATTTGCGAGTGGGTGGCTGGATTTCTAAGGAGTCTGCTGCAGTTGGAGTGCACTTTGATTTCAATCAGTTTTTAAGTTTATTGAGCTGATTGCTGTAGTAAGTGTTGTAAATGGTTGCTTTTATTTTTGACAGTGTTTTCTGAATACTGTCTTCCAATTACAGTACTTCAGAAAATGGATAATTTAATTGTATGCCTTAAGTAGTGCTCTGCCACCAAATCATTAGTATAAAAAAAAAAAAAAGCATGACAACTTTTGGTTGTGTTTTGTAGCCTGAACAGACCGAAGAGACTGCAATTCAATTACTGTCTATAGAAAGATACCATTTAATTAATAAGAAGCTGGGCTGCTAAAGCAGAAGGATGGGGAAAAAGAGCCCGAGAGAGACCTCATGTGTTGGTAACAGGTGATGACAACCCAGAATGGTCCTTCAGAAATGTGACCTCTCTAAGCCGGGAAGCATGGTCCTTGCTTTATTTCCTGAACAGCAGCGTTTGAAAAAGAACAAACTGTTTTTCAGTACTTTCCCCTTGCAAGTGTAGGTTGACTTGACTGTTTTTTATCTTTTATCTGCTTCTACACTCTTTGAAAGTTTGTTTCTAATCGGTGCTTATTCTGTGCACGTGAGCAGCATTAGCACTGGGGCTGCGAGCGGGAATTCATCCATGATCATGTTCTCGTTTAACTTTTCTCCAGCTTCTCGTTGGCACTTGCAGTGCCTGTGTGGCACATCCAAGGATGTGGCGGTACAAACACTTGTGCCGTGGCATGGTAAACAGGCTTGGGAACAGATCCAGATGAAAAGTAACTTTCTCTTTCAGGCTGGCTTCTCTGGAGGTCAGTTCCCTTACTAGTTTCACTGCGTCATCGTGCAAATGTCTGTATTAGTGCCTTGCATGGAGCAATGCAAGGTGAAGGTTGAATGGGTTATAGAGGAGGGATGTCAGTCTCCCCCTTACTAATAAGAAAATGTCCTCATTTCCAGAATGAGCGTTGTGGCATTTGAAACTCGGCCTGTAGAAGGGGGAAGGGCTCTGTTCTCACCTGAGTTTTCTGTTGCTGATAGAAGTGAACTGCAGGCTTCAGCCATGTTTATACTTGGGAAGATAACTTACCTGCCTAGTCCAAAGCCTGCAATGATTTTCTTTGGTAAAGGGAAAGCTGTGATGACTGGATTAAAAATATCAACTACATTTAGTATTTAATGGGCTGCTTTGATGACCTGCTGTGGCTGGGAATGCAGAGCTGCTGCTGAATGGAGAACTAATCCAGGCAGAAAATAAACCCAGTTCAATAAGCAGCATCCCAGCTGACACCATCTCTGACAGCTTCTGTTACCAGTATGTGCAGTTGTGCGTGGGAGCAGAACCCTATTGATTAGAGGAATTGAGAGCCTCGGTCGTCTTGGGGCAGCTGTAATAGATCTGCCCCAGCCTGAAAGTTTGTACTCTAATCTGGCTGATGGACCAGAGATGGATCAGTTACAAAAGGAGGGGTGAAAAACAGTCTGGCAGCTAATGAAACCAAAATCAGGCTGTCCTTTGTAGATGAGAACAAGAGCTGGGTTTTGCTTCCCGGGAGCTACTCTACGTAATCTGCTGTTAGTATTACTCTCTTGAAGGTGGGAGAGTTGAGGTCTTCCACATTACTGTAAGTATTTAACAGATTTCTTCCAGAGTAAGAAACAGTAGGAATGAATTTTGGGAGCTCTTTCTTCTGTTCCTGCTTCTTCTGATTTACTGGGTGGCATCGTAAAATCTTACAGTATTTTAGCATCCCTCTGAAGAGCAGCTCACATAGGGAATGTAACGTGATTTTAATGAGTTTGCACAGTGTTCTGAGCTCCTGGATAGAATGCGCTGCAAAAGGGGAATGCAGCCTTTAGCACAGATCCCACTTAAAGCACAGGTCATCTCTTTAGCCTCTCCTGCCTCAAGAGTTAAGATGGCATCCTGGGACATAAGCAACTTATTTTAGGTTTAGGTTAAGAAGGCATCTGCCAGGAATAATTAAGAGTGACCAAAGAAATGCTTTGTGTTACTGGAGAACAAGCTTGGGCTTCCTGGCAATCAGTGCTTGTCTCAGCTCTTTATCTTGAAGGTGCACTCCCTTGGCGATGCCACCAGATGTCTCAGGGTCCGTCCTTGCTGGCCCCTCTGGGCTCACGTCTGCCGGAAAACAAAGGCAATTATTGCTTTAGGGGGTTGTGTCATTAAGGAGATGTAAACTAGAATAAGCTGCAAGGGAACAAATGCTAAAAAGTGCCACCAGTTCTTGGCATTCTGTTCTAATTTATTTTCATGCATGCGGTTTTGAAAAAGCTTCCCAGCTCTCTAGGGGTCCTTTCTCCTGCTACTGAAGTACTGCCATGGGGATGGGGGTAAGCAGTGGCTGTTAGTGCATACAGCCGTATCATTTTGAGAGAGGAAATGAAGAATAATAGAAACTTTGGGGAAGGTGATGGGAGCTCACTGTCATGTCAAGTGCAGAACAACTAAGGTGTTGGGAGAATACACTGCAGCTCTTCTGCCAGGGCTTTCTTAATTTTTTTGTAGCCACTTTAGACCATTACCCTATTTCTGTCCCATTTGTGAGATCTCTAACTTAATTTCTGTGGAGTTTGCATCCCGCTTTGGGTCTGATCACAGAGCTGCAGCTGGTCATTAAGCAGGAGAATTTTCCTGTGGGTTCTTTGCCACCTTCTGTTAGAGTTGGAGGAAGGCAGCTACCTTGGCAAGTGCCCCACAACTCGGGCTCTAGCTCTCCAGTGTCTGTAGACCAGTAACAGGTCTGTCTGTGCAGCAGCCGTCCAGTTGCACTGGAACAGGGCTGCAGTCCTCACACAGCGTTTGCCTGAGAAGTGTTTAACCTTGAAGTTTCCTTAACTCTGCCTTCACGTATATGGTGATGGAGTACTGTGTGTGTGGGATGCAGGAAATGCTGGACAGTGTCCCAGAAAAGAGGTTTCCAGTTTTTCAGGCTCACGGGTAAGTACAGCTTTGTTCCTTAGGCTGTGTTAGCCTCTCACCACTGTGCTGTCTTGAATTCAAGAGCACGTTCGACCGTGTTGCTTAGACTGCTGGCTACACTTTAGAGTAAACCAGGCTTTGCGTAATAACTGCATCTCTTACATCCATAGAACAAATGAAAAACTGATGAAGTGGGGGCAGGGATAGCACTTAGATTCTGGGAAGCGAAAACATCTTTGTATTGAATTTTCTGTTACTTTTTGGTTTACTTCATGAGATGCATGACCTGGCCCCTTTCCTACAGCTCTGCCATTCAGCAAAGATGGGTGCAGGGGAGGAATCTGTAAGGACTCTTGCCCTGCCTAAATGGAGGCAAACCATACAGTTCAGCGTCAGAAGAGATACTAAAAGGTCTTTGGATGGATTAAGGATTGACAATATATCCAGCATGATCTGTTAGCTTGCTTAGTTAGTAGACAGGATAAGCTGAAGCCCCTTTCACTCTGCAAGTAAAGTAACCTTAGAATTCTGGAAGTAGATGCAGGAAGATTGTCATGTGTATCAAATCAGTGTAGATTAGCAAATCTGTGGTAACTATACAATTTTATGGTCGTACTTTCCCATTCTGTTTAAAAAGATCTTTGAGATTGCAGATGGCTTAAGTGAAATACAGGCACATTAAGTCAAGTAGTATTTCTGGATATTACAAAACAAAAAACATGCGTGCACCATTGTTGCCAGGCCGTCAGTGTGCAATGCTTGTTATGTTCTGGTAACGGCTTGCCAATAATCTCTGACCATAAGTGCAGCGAAACACTCCTTTCTACTGGCTAAAGGAAACTTTTCCCACCCCCTGTTAGAGCAGACTGTGCCACTGAAAGAGCATCTTTTGCTGGCTTAACTTAGCCTAGACTACAGCAGGTGTCAGGATTAACTGTCAGGTCTGTGTCAGTGTGGTGCTCAGCGCTTAGAAAATACACAGAGGTGTGAAGAGGGCTTTGGAGTGGAGGAACCTGGAGTCTGAGGTGGTTAACACAGTGCTGCAGAGCTCCGACAGGTAACTTCTGACTTTGTCAGAAGATGAAATGCCGTTTCGTACAGACCACAGTTCAATTTCAGGTTCCTCATCAAATGTAAATGTATTTCTGACATGTTTCCAATAACAGCACTCTTTGCTTTATGTTTATCAGTAGTTCTTAGTCTATGGAAGTGCTTGGCTTTTTTTCCTCTTAACTCTTTCTTGCAGGTACTTTTGTCAGCTTATAGACGGCTTAGAATACTTGCACAGCCAAGGGATTGTCCACAAGGATATAAAACCGGGGAACCTCCTGCTAACAACCAATGGGACGCTAAAAATATCCGATTTAGGCGTAGCAGAGGTATGTGGGAAATGTGACATTCCAGGTTTAGGTCACCTTTGTGGTGTTGATTGACTTATTGTGCTTTTATTCTGTTGAACTTGCAGAGTGCTCTAGAGTGACTCTGAATATGTATTGCAACTGGCAAAACACTTTTGTTAACAGCAGCACAAAACTTCCATCCTGGAAGCGTGCAGAGGAAGGCCACAATCTCAGACAAACCCAAAAATGTGGTGAAATGGGGATAAGCTATATAACCTTATCCTTCTTACTATATGAAGGCTGTCTCAGCTAGGTAGGAGAGGTGCAAGAGGTGTAGTGGCATGTTCTCATGATGCGTAAGTAGATGTTCAGTGGCAGAGTTTTCCTGTTTTGGTTCCCAGGTGGAACTTTTCTAACAGTTACAATTTGCTTGCCTTGGAAGTTTGAAACTAATCTGTCTCTTCTACTGCAGGCATTGCATCCGTTTGCAGAGGATGACACGTGCAGAACGAGCCAAGGGTCGCCAGCATTCCAGCCACCAGAAATTGCCAATGGCCTTGACACCTTTTCAGGCTTTAAAGTAGACATCTGGTCCGCAGGGGTCACACTGTAAGTGCCCATCCAGCACTCAGGAATCGCAATAAAAAAATATATAAGCCCCCAGATAGCTCAGTCATGTGCATCTGCAGTCATTGCTGCTCTTCTGTATGTTTTGGGGAGGGGCAGGGAGGGTGTATGTCTGTTGGTCCCTCCTTCGGAGGGGTTTATGTTCCCCGAAGTCCTTGTAATTCTGAAGAAAGCAATCTTTACTTTCAGTGAGCCAGCCATTTCTCAGCATCCGAGATGCACAGCTACTGCAATAACAGAGACCACAAATATCTCCAGTATTTATTTTTAAGTTTCTTCTATCCCAGCTTGTCAGGGAAATGTCTTGGTGGTTTTGACTCATGTGAATGAAGAGGCTGTGATGAAGGAAGGCTAAGTTTAAAGAGGCATTCCAAATGCTGTCAAATATTTGTCTTTGAGTTTCCTCTTGGCTTCTCTTGGTTTATGTAGTCACATAAGAACTGAAGACCTGTTCTGTGAGCTTTATCTTATACAGCTTCTCCTTCTGCCTTTACAGATACAACATTACAACGGGTCTATACCCTTTTGAAGGGGATAATATCTATAAATTATTTGAAAACATCGGGAAAGGTGACTACACAATTCCAGAGGATTGTGGTCCTCCACTCTCGGACTTATTGAGAGGTGAGTCTCCCAACTGTCTCTAAAAGGGTAAAATTTATAGATGCCGCAGATGCTCAGCTTGCATAGTGCTGGGGAGAGCTTCATTCCAAGTATCCTGTGAAGATACAGGATCCTATTAGAAAGGGAGGTTGTGCTTATGAACCTCGTAAGACTTTGAGAGATCTTTAAAACTGGTGTTTTCATGAGATACCGTAAACCCTACGTGGCTTGCAGTCACTACTCTATAAAGAGTTGGTTTTGCATTATGTTTCTTGTGTTCCAAGAAGCTTTTAAATCTAAAGGCAAAGCCCACAAGAGGTTAAATTTAAAATGGCATCACAGCACTGATGCAGGTTTTGTAAGTGAGAACACTCAAATTCCTTGTCTGAGCTTTCTGTGATGAGGAATAGTGAGTACTCAGGTTCTGCTGTCCTTCCTCATCAGCCTCTGCTCTGAATTTCTGTGCTGCAGTCCTGGCTGTTGCCTCCTTCCCCCCAGATTTAGAGTTGCAAGGATACTGGAGCAAAGTGACTGCTGCCCACTTTCACAACAGGGCTGTGGTGGAAGCAGGAGTAGCGCTTTCTCGGTAGAAGCAGCTTGTGGGTTTTGTTTGTTTGGGGGGGTTTGTTCCTGTCACAGCAATAGTTTGAGGTTTAGCGTTGAACAGTCTCTACTTCTGCAAGCTGAATGGTCAGGGCAGCAGTTATGCTGTGCGTAGCAGCCTGCTTGGTGATACCCATTTGGCAGCAGATGGGATAGGATTTGAAGACGTGGGAGATGCTGACCAGAGTTCATGCTGCCTTACTGGCGGTGGAACAGCCAGGTGTGGTAGTGGCCCCCAGCCCTCAGCTTGGGCTTGCTTCTCCTTCATTGTTTCCAGCTGTTTGTGAAAGATCAGACCTCAAATATGAAATGACGCTGCCTTGTTTCAAGTGTATTTTTCTGTTTTTTGTGCTACACGGGGTTAAGAAGTTAGTGTGGGTGAAGGGCTGTGGGTCACTGAGCAAACCAAGTTGGTTTGCCCTCCTCCCATTAGCAGGTTTGCTCATACTATGTGTGTTATTGCTAAACCAAGGGGTTGTGTACTGTGCCGTGTCCTCTGTGTGGTCACGGTGCTGTTGCAGTTTGTGGCTAGCCAAAAGGTTCACGACTTCGAAGCGGTTTATGGCTGCACTTCATGCTAGAAACGGCAGCAGTTTTGCCTCGGCAGGAAGGGCTGCGCTGCCCGTGGGCTCCTGGCCTTTCCGAGGATGGTCACAAGGAGCTGCAGCTCCAGCCTGGCCCCACTTTCTCGCCCCATCGGGTCACACCGCAGCCTGGTGCGGTGCTGGCGATGCTGGTGTCCTCACACGGTGCCAGCTGCCTGCCCGGTGCAGTGCTGGGGACACGAGCATCTTCACGCAGTGCTGGCTGTGTGCCCAGTGTGGCGTTGGCGACTTGAGCATCCTCGCCGTGGAGCCAGAGGCAGGCATCCTCGCTCGGTGCCGCCTGCGTGCCGGGCGGCGGCAGGTGGTGCTGTCTGTCCGAGCTGTGCCTGCTGCTGCCTCCGGCAGGGCTCCCCGCAGCCCCCCGCTGCCGAGGAGGTGGCAGACCCCCTGCAGTCCTACTCATAGGAGACTATTTTAGCTTATCTGGCACCACGCCGGTAAGTTATTTCCATGTGTTTCAGAAAGCATTAACTACCGTTAACAGCTTTCGGAAAGCATTACATAAGGCATAGCTTCAAATTGCACTCAGCGCAGCTGGTATCTTGGCCGTTCTGCTGAGACTAATGTGGCTACTGCTCACAGCCCAGCACTTTGACTGATGTGTGTTTCATGTTGGATCTGCCTGCCCCAGGGAACGATGTCCTGATCTACGTGTGGTGTTTGATTTGCGAATGCTGACTCAAAACATAGCCCTTTTTATGAGCTTGGGAATTGCCCAAATGGAGTAAATCCAGTAGTCCGTCTAGACTGGCAGCCAGTCTTCTAAAGCATCCAGCAGAAATCATTTGAGGTTTGTGATAAGCCTCTCAGCTGCACTTAGTGTTGTCCCCCAGGGAAAATGAGTGTGGCAGTTGTTTCTCTTTTCTTGTCCTGAGGATATTGGTAGCTTAAAATCTTATGCTTCATTATCAGAATAACTCCCATTTTAAGTTCTCTTTCCATCCCTTGTATGAGACCTGGAGTCAGAATTTCTTTCTTTTCTTTCTGCCTCATTTTAAACAGAGGAGCCCTTGCACCTGATGCCCTTTGTCCATCTCTTACAGCCTCAGTTGCCTCGTTCATCCTAGCAGCTGTCTGTCTTCATCCCTTCTGTGTTTGGACACTACAGAGATGCAAGTCGAGTGTGTTCCATAGGCAGAGGAGCTTGCCTGGGAGGAGATATCTGTGTGTCTCTTACCAATTTGACCCTTTCTTCCAGGGCAGTGGGATGCCCTAAGGATTCTTCTGTCTGTCCTCCCTCCATCTCACCGGAGAGCACTCTCCCACCCCTCATCTTGTCATATGTACCTGTTAAGCAGTAAAAGCTGGCAAAAGCTTCTAATATTCCCCTTGTTTGGTTTGACACACTTTTTCTAGTGCTTAGAGTAGCTGGCAGACCTGAGGTGATTGAATTAAGGAGTGGAATTGCTGCGGCTCGCTCCACTCTGGAGGCCTGAGCACCTCCACAGCCTGGCAGATAGCAAAGCATCTGCTGCAGATGAGGGCTGAGCCTTGCAGTGGTGATACTACGTAGCTATGGTGACAAAACCTGAATGCTTTATTTAGTTCATGCGTTTCCACCAGAACATCTGCATTTCCTGGTAGGTGCCTGCTACTTCTGCAGCAGGCTGAAACTGAATCGAAAGCCTGCAGATCAGATATTGTCAATGACTGGCTGATGCTTTCGTATGAGCAGCACAGACACCCACAGCTCAGCTCTATTTCACTAGAGACTTTGTTTTGCCTTTGCATTGCTTTTAAAAGACTTTTAAAGTACTCTGCAGTGCTGCAAGCATTTGTTCTGGTTTTCTTGTAAGGAAGAATTCAGCATGTTGCAGAGTGCTTATTTGCTCTCTGGCTAGAAGTGCTGTGTTGACCAGAATACCAGTCTAGCTGTGAAGCAAACACTAGCATGCACTTTTTAAGGTTGGGGGTTTTTTTTCCTGTTCTTTTGTTGACTACTTTTGTAGTGGGTTTTTACTTTTTCTTCCCCTTGAGTTTGTTTTTCTTTGTTCCTCTTTCCAGAAGAAGTGGAGTTTAGAGGACTTTAAAGCTTCTACAGTATTTGAGTTGTAAAGAGACTTGCATGACTGTATTTCAACAGATTAGTTGGGATGCTGTTCCTCTTTTTGTCTCCCTAATCAGGGATGAAGCTTTATTTATACTCTTCACTGAGGGAGAGAAGGGCTAGTACTGTTCTGGCTTCTGTGTGTGCAGTCAGTAAAGATGTGTCAGAGTGGAAGCGTTTATAAATAGCCATAAGGTTCTTCTGTCACCATCTGCACATGACTTATCAACTTGTATGCAATTTGTTTCTGGACAAGAAAAATGCACAAGGTCAGCTTTTCTTCTTCCTTTTCTAATGTACTTTTACTGAAAGATAAAGCTCTGAGACTGCAGTCTCTGCATTAGACATCTAGATTGACTTCCAGGCTCTGCTACAGACTTTGTGACCTGGAACAAGTTAGTTTCTCAGAGTTTTGTTTTCTCACTTTTGTGTAACCACCGTGACCTTTCATTACAGGAATGCTGAGAGGATGTGCATTCTGATGGCAGTGGGATGCTTTAATTCTGTTAGAAGCAGGGAGTCCCTGGATCCAACTGGTGTCTATAACCCATCCAGTGGCAAACCTTCTGCACTTGTTTGATCAAAGACTCAAGGTTTGCCTGCAGAGGGAGTTTCTGATCAGAACTCCTGGCTGTGCTTGCAGAGGATGAAGGAGAGGGGAAAAGTCCTGTCTCATTTTACCAATTGGACTTACACTGCTTTTACATCGGTTCTTTTAAATGTTGATCTGAGTTGGAGGCTCTGAAGTGAAATCCAGGTGGAGTTCATTAACTCTTGCTGTTAGATTTCTTCCTTCTCATAGCTAAGGTTGTGCTGTCTGCTGAAAACGAGATATTCTACCAGATGATATAATGCTGTGCTTGCTCAGCATTATTGAAGTGTGTGGGCTGGAGTCTGTAAGGAGCTCAAGATGGGTTCATGGTCTCCAGTTTCTGGATTGCCACTTGACATGATTTGGAGGGGGTTTGAGACTACTGGTGTGCTGTGATGAACACAATATCCCATGTACGGGCATAGTGAATCCTTCTGAAATACCACGGGAGCAGAGGTTTGTAACGTAGGCATACTCATGAAGAATTGCCCTGTTACACTGTGTCTCATCTCTACTCACAGATAAACTTCATGGAAATCTTTACCGTAAATGGTAGAGAGTATGTGTGGTTACTGTGGGCAGACACTTAGGTGACTTGACTGGTGAATAGTACATGATGTTGTGTCTTGATGAAGTCTCTTTTCAGTACAAGACTTCAGCCACAGAGCTGCCATGGGTGAGTCACAGAGCTGAATGCATGAACATACATTTTTGGTGCTTGGACCTTCTGCTTTCCTTCAAACGTTGCCCAAAATACAGTCCTTTTTCATTAAAGTAAATTTCTTCTTGGTCAGTTATCATCTTGCAACTCTTTTTCTGCAGCACCCTAGTGAAATGAATCCCAATCTGAAAGTGCAAGAGCCTTGAGGAAATCCCACTGTACTTCACATTCCTGTGAAGAGTTTCTAGTTGTATCTGCTTGGATGTGCAGCAGCTTATCCTGACCTTGATGATAACATGCTGGATTCCAAAAGAGTCTTGAAATAAATAAAGGGGGGGGGGGGGGGGTGCGGTGTCCTGACTTACCTGTTTCTGACTACATTAATAAGGTAACCTAGCCAGTTCTTGCTTTGGTGTCCCCTAGACTTCATGTAAGATCTCTCTGCAGTCCTATTTCTTTTTTTTTTTTCCTTTTAAAAAAAAGCCAACACATTTGTGCAGCTCAGCTGTGAAACTACTGCCTAATAACCTTATTAATAGGTTATTTAATTAGGTGTGGGATATTTTTTTTTCTCTGAACCACCTTCCTGTCTTGTTCCTCTTCTTGTAAGGTGAGGAGAAATTCCATCAAAGCAGGAGAAGATTCCTTTACTGCAAGGGAGGTTGGGTGCTGGAACAGGTTGCATAGGAGGGTTGTAGAGTTTCCATCCCTGGAGATGTTTGAAACCCAGCTGGACATGGTCCTGGGCAAGCTGACCCTGCTTAGAGCAAGAGCTTTGCACGAGGTGATCTCCAGAGGTCCCTTCCAACCTCAGGTGGTCTGTGATTCTGAGAAGGCTGCAGGGACTGCTAGGGATGCATGCTGGGGTACAAAAGAAAGGAGGAATGTGCATTGCAAGGACCCTTGCTGCGGAGAAAGGCCCTGATAAAGGCTGTGTTCAGTGTTAAACTAATTTTTTATTTTTTTTTTTAACTGTAGGGGTGTTTGTTTTGTAGTACTCCCTGAAAAAAGAAGGGCTTTCTCCAGCATCAGTTCATTAACAGTGGATAAAGTGAGGAAACAACTTGGAATTAGCCCTGCAAAAGCTATGTATCTTGCATTACAAGCATTGCAGCACCTTGCAGCGAGATTCAGGATCAAATCCATTCTCTGCTGAAGGTGGTTCAACTGTACCTTCCCTTCTCTCGCTCTTACTGTGAAACCATCTCAAAATACCCTTTCAGTGGTGTTCCTCAGTAACAGACCTAGCAGCTGAGCTGTTCGGCTTTTGGCACTGTCACTGGCATTAATCACCTCCTGCCACACACGGGTTTGGTCTGGAGCTGCTGGTTGCTTGTTTCTGGGGCTTTGGCCTATTCAGGGGAGAAGATACCAGATATAAGGAACTAGGGTCAAGGTTTAGAGTTCTTGAGCAGGGAGCTGTTGCTGTAGCTCCAGTTGAGCTCAGCCGTGTACCCCTAACATAGCCAAGTGGTGGTTTTTATGGTCTCAACAAGGCAAGTACAAATTTCTGGTGTGCTCTGTCTAAATTGCTCTGAAGAATTGGGCTCTAAAGATCCCAGTGACTTGAGTTTATGAGGCCAGTTGCCTCTGATGCACTTGACCTTCTCTAACCTGGAGAGGTCTTCCCATGTTTCTTTAACCTCCTTCATGGTGATGTCATGTCGATCAGTAGTGACTCCATCTGCCTTAAAGCTATTGGTGCTGTCATCAGCACTGATAAACCTTTATGAATTGCCATGGCAAACTGTACTTTGGTTTCTGGGGGGGAAAACTTCAGTCCTTCCACCCTGTACATTTTCTGTGCCCATATTCATTACTGTTAGTAATGTGATACAAACTGAACTGGCAAGGAAGATGTTCTGGATCAGCTTTTTTTTAATCACATGTACTGCTGGTGATTTATCTCTTCCGTTGGCTTTGGTCAACAGTATTGCACAAACTCGTCTGTGAGGCCCTTGCAACTTCTTATTTGAACTGCAATGTCTCTTTCCAGCCCTCCCTTCATAAATGTCCATCCAAACGTATCTCCCATCCTTGTGTTTTTCACAGTGTCCTTGTACTGGCTCTCACCAGCACTCTGCACTGTTTGCTCCTTATCCTGACGTTAACTCCTGTTTGACACTGTTCTGCTTCCTAGCCTTTCTTTTCTTCTGGTTGCTGGAGACGAGGTCCTCCTGTTCTCCCACCTCTTTCCAAAACCTTCCTCTTCATGCTGCCTGTGCAAGACTCCAACGGTGCTAGTGCTTTAAGAGCAACAAGGAGATAGCATCCAGTAAAAGCAAAACTCCTTGTAACGTACAGCAGTGAGACTTTGTTAGACAAATATATTCTTGGAACCTTCATTGGAGAAATCTTGGTTGCTGCTGCATGAGACTTGTTAGGTCACGTTGGGGCTAGTTTCTGGAGAATATGGCAAAATTTGCCACTTCCCTTCTGTTGAGTTGTGAAGCTTTTTAAAGGCAGTAGAGCAGAGTGGGCATCTCATGAATCTAAGGAATCCACCTCCCTCTCTCCTAGAGAGAATACAGATAAGCTACTTTTCCTCTCCCCCACTCTCTCTCACCCCCACCCCAGTTGTCTTAGCAGATGATGCCAGAAATCAAACTCCTGGCTAGGGCAAAAGGATGGACAGTAGGATTATTTTTTTTGTCAGTTCTCCTCATCTGTATTTCCAGAGTAGAATTTCACTAGACTAGAATTTCTGGGATGCTGAGCAACTGGATAGATGCTGTGCCTAAGGCTTTGGCTCTTCCATGGAGAAAGTTCAATAGCATTATCTATGAAATGCAAAGTCTTGATGTTCTTTGCCTGAAAACATACTTGGACATATGATCCAGGGCTGTGCAAGCCTCTGTCCCTGCAGTGTGGAGGAGGAAAAGGTCGTATCCACTTTGCAGGTGGGAAAACTGAGGAAGGAGACTTGATCAGGTAGTCAGCAATCGAGTTGGGATTTTGTGCTGAGCTTCCTGTGACCAATGCAGCATATTCTTCCTGGAGGTAAAGGCTTCCTAAGCTGCCAGGAGGGCTGGACACACCAGTTGCTGTTGTGGGGAGGGAGGTGGGAGGGAAGGGTAGAGCTTTATGCTTCCTGTCTTCAACTTGGCTGAGAGCATCTGTGATCACACCTGGACTTTTTTTCCTTCTTTTCAGGGATGCTTGAATACGACCCAGCCAAGAGATTTTCAATACAGCAGATAAGGCAGCACAAGTGAGTGTTCAGCTTCTTCCTATTAGTCATTCTCTTTCTGCTTCTTATGCTAATGTACCTGTGCTATTGCTCTCAACTCATTTTTCCTTTTGACAGCAGACACATGGAAGTCACTAGATACCCTTCCTCCAGCTCTGCTGGAGCCCTGGCAACCCCTACTTGGCTTTTTTTCCTCCTATTAGAGCATCCGGTTAAAACATTTGAATTGCTAACTGGTAAATGATGAATATGTTGAAAATATGTTCCTAGCATGACTGGTTCTTGATAATTAAGGGTTCTGGATATTTTTTTCAGAGGTTAGCTAGTAATAATGGAGCAGAAGAACAGGGGTTCCTTAGAGCTGGGTTATTGAACTAGGACTGTTTAGTACTGTGTGTTAGTTCTGGTTTTCTGGACAGTCTGGTGACAGAAATATCCCTTGGTATTTGCTCCATATGGAATCAGTATGTAAAGAAGTGTTCCAGGACAATAGGATTTTTTTTTTCTTTCTCTTTAATGTCATACTCCTCCCTCCCCCATATCCTGCCCCTTTATCCTTGCCATTGTCTGGGGGGGGGGGGGAAGGCCCCGTTATCTCTGAGGATTTTTTTTTTTTTTCTTAAAGGATCTGTTTGAACATGCTGCCTCTGAGCAGAGATTTCCTGGGCGGATAAAAGTACAAGAACAAAAAGCATCATAAGGATGCTTCATTGCGGAGGCTGCATTAGCTTATCTCCTATTTGAATAGGAAGTGCTTCTGAGGACAGGCAGAGCTGCCTGCTGGACTGCAGCTGCTCGGCAGAGGTCCTGCCTACAAGCTTGCCCAGAAAGCTTTTGGGAACCTTGTAAAAACAAGGCTCTGATCCTGGAAGGTGATGGGCCTGCTCTGTGCTGCCTTGCAGGCAGGAAAAGCACTATTTTCTTGTTGTCTCTGGAAAAAAAAAACGGGCGGTGGTAGCCATGTGCTGTCAGATGATGATCCCTGGTAGATGTTATGGCATGGAAGGCATCTGCAGGAGCCACAGAACAAAACCTGACAGGCTTGAACTGCACTGGCGTTCTGCAGAGGAGCAACTGCAACCTACCCCTGGCGAAGATCAAAGAGGCTGGGGAGGCAGGTCTTACGGAGCTGCCTGGTCAATTAATTAAGCAGTCAGGCTGACTCTTTTAATAGTAGCCAAGCACTGTGCATTGCTTGTTTCACTGGGTCTGGGAGATGATGGGAGCAGGCATTTGCTTTTCAAGCCTGCCTTGCCTTGTGCACATGCCTCCCAGTAATAGTGGGCCATAAAAGAGACTGCTTGGGGCTGGCCTCTTAAATGCTGCCTGGCATTTAAAGCACCATATAGAGCTGGTCTTCGAAACAATAGCTCCTGCTGTTCCTGACTGTCCTCCCCTCTACCACTGAGGACTAGAGTGCTTCAAGCCAGACAGCAAAGCACTGTATGCTTTTGTACTTCGTAATGAAGCAGTTCTCCTGTTCATTACAGCTAGTGCTAGGGCGGTGATGTCAAACCGATGCTTTGTCAGTGAGCACTGTAAAGGAGCATGGCAGGAATTAACTCAATGGAGTAATTAGTAGGTGTTGAGAAAAGCGCTTTCTTTCCTATCGATGCTGTGGGTGCAAAGGCTGCGGTGAACTGTCCCGAAGCTTGGGGCAGCGTAGCTGGTTCTCATGTGTCACTGTCTGCGAGGTATTTGAGCTAGTTATCCAACTCTGTATACTTGATTTTATACTTCTCCTGTGTGGCAGGGAGTTTTTGTGTCAGCTTTGCCCAGCTGGAAGCAAAGAGGTTTCTCTAGAGAATCTGCCTGTAGTTAGAAAGCGGGAGAAACTGGAGCACCCTTCTGGCATGGAGGGCAGTCGCAAATCTCCTGTGCTGTGTCGGCACAGCCTGCCCTCTAATCGGGCACAGCTGCTGGTGGTGAGGCTTTTCATCTCATAGCCCTGAGAGGGGCTGAAGAAAGACTCTACCTGCAAACACAGGAGCATTTCCAGGGCTTAGTCCCTTATTAGTTTTCTGTGAGCTTAGCCAGTGCTTCTTAACAGGCTTTTCTTCCCTATTAGTAATTGCCTCCTTCCTCCTGCTGTGGCATCCTAGTAATTACATCAAGCACAGCAGAGCTTGCAGCCTTGGGCTTTGGATGTGTCTGTCCATCTCCTTTTTGTGGAGTAGCATTGTGTGAAAGAATCCAGCGTTTGGTTCTCCTGGCTGTTCTTTAAATAGAAGAGAAGCTTAGCCCTGACCCTGATTTCTAAAATTTTTTAAGTTGAACAAAGCAATCGGAAGGACAGCAGGTAGCCATTCAGATATTGTCAGAGGGTTTTTGGAAAGCATTTTAGTAGGAAAAGTCTTGATTTCTAGAATCCTTAGATTTCTACTGTATGTGGGAGTAATAGTCATTAATGATTTCGGGTTTCTCCACACTCCTCCCACAAAAGCATGTGTTAAGGCACAGGAACTAGACTATAGAAACATCAAGCGACTTACCCGGGCTGCCCTGCTGAGATGGAGACTGGCTCAAACCAGAATTACCCGGTGCCTTTCCGTGCTGCTGGAAGTCTCCTTTTATGTCTTTGAGCTGATGTTACTGGTGCCTTGCTCATACGGAGAGCTGGGATTATCAAAGTGCACTGAAAATCAACAGGAATAGCCCCTGTGTCCTGGGCAGCGGTTTTTTGCGGTAGAGCCAAACGCTGCTAGACCAGGCTCGTGCCAGCACAACAGCAAGCAGCCGTGTTCCCCTGTCCTGCAGGGAAGGGTGCTCCCAAGGAAAGCATCACAGAGCGGGTGTCCTGTGGCTGTGGAGCTGCTGGGCACTCGGCATCCAGCCAGAGCTGGCTAAACAGCTCGTGTGGCACCTTCTAGAAAGTGATGTTTCTTGCTCTCGTAGTGGGATCAAGGATAAAAGGCTTAATCAGCGCGTCAGGGGAAACACTGGGGAAGTACTGAGTGTTGCTCCATGAAACAACAGAGCTGCAGCGGGCAGAGAAGGCAGCCTGGCATGTGTTTATTGCCTGGCCGCAGTAATTCTGCCATTCCTCCCTTTATTCTCGTCAGCTATTCCACACGCTTTCCCCCCTTCCAGTGGCAGCCCTGTCTGAACAACGCTGTAGGAAGTCTGCTTAGTTTTAATACCTGCCAGCTGCCTTCCTCCTCTCCTCACTTCTGTAGCTGAACTCTTGCATCAAACTCGTGTTTCTGCACTTTGTTTTAATTCAGCAGGACAAAGCTAAATTCTCTTTGCTTTCAGAGGCTTTTCAAACCTAGTCAATCTGTGCAGTGCAGACCTACAAGTTGTAAATTGAAAGGAATTAAAACTCTCTCAGCCTGTCATCTTAAGAGTTTATGAACTGCCAGAAGCTGACCCCTGAATAACAATGAAAGAGCCTTGAAAGCTGCTCTTCCCAAAAGGAGCTGGATAGGATGATGATCAATGGAAAAGTGATACGTTTAGTTCACCTCTGTGAATATTTTGTACTCCCGGGGTGGGGATGTGGGGCAGTGAAGAAAAGCTGCCAAGAGCCAGGGAGTTAACAACCTGTTCCCTATAGATTATTCACCATCTCCTCTCTACCCAGTGCTTTTGCTGAAGGGCTTAATGCGTTCACTGCATTTTGTAACCAATTCACTGACCCTGCTGCAGCACTTAAAGTGATGAAGTGGATGCAGAATTCTACCTCTGTCCCTTGTTTCCAAGGCAACCATCTTGCCTTCCTTCTAGAGAAGTGTCACACTTAATTTGTTCAGTCATAGATATAATTGCAAGAGTTTATAGCAAGAAAAGGAAGGCACTTCCACCTTTTATTAGTGGAGATGCAAATTAACCTGCTGGGCTAGTGTCTCCTCCTGACCTCCTAGAGGCTGCTGTGCCACCTTCCTGAGTGCTTTTGCTCACCGCAGAGTCCTCCCCGAGAGGTTTGGAGGGTAGCTGTTGGGTGCTCTGCCATGCTGTTCAAACCCCAGGTACCGAACCCCTTGGAAATTGGGATTTGTTGCCACTGTAGACTCCTTTGCAGGCACTGAACGTGTTCCTTGCCTTCTGTGCCTGCATTTGAGGGAGTGGAGGAGTTTCCCTTAACCTCTGCTTCAGCATGTACACTCATGGGCTTTTCCCATCCCTTCTCCATCACGGTGTCATGCAGTAACCTCCCCTCAGCAGGACACAGACAAAAAAAGCACTCCTCTCCTTTTTTTTGCCAAGGCACCTGGGTCTGCCTGCCTTCTGTGTGGCAGGCATGTGGAAGGAATCTGGTTCTTCTGCCCACGTTCTGCAAATCAGTTTCATAATGCAACTGTGTGGGGCATGTTAAAGGAATGTGAGTCTCTAGAACCCCTGTCCTCATAGGAGTCTGAACTATCCCCTTTGGCCCTGGGATCAGCTAGGGCAAAATGGCTTCTTTCTTACTCATTTGTATTTTTTTTTATGAACCTGGCTTAAAAGCATGGATATTTGCCTATTACAGGAGTTGGAGCAGTGATTGGAGTGATGCCGATATATATTTATTGCTAGCATGTGTTGCCTTTCCCCAGGGCATACTGTTGTGTGTCTTCCACGTTTGTCTGCAAGAGGACTGAATTAAACTGGAATGCTGTTAGTTGCTTCTTGTGATGCCTGTGACCTTCCAGTAAGCTTGAAGTCCTCGTGGTGTCACAGGAGGTGGAGAATCATTCATAACCGATTCTTGCTGGCAGGATGGTGATCTGCAGCTTTGCATCTGGTTTCAGAGAAAATTGTCCGTATACAAAACAAGCAAACTGAAATATTTGTGACCTAGAATGGGAAGTGAATTAGCTGTAAGTATTTGGAAGCTGCAGCTGTGCTTACTGATTCTTATTTTAACCTTGCTTATCCCAGGACTTGAAAAGAGCAGAGTGATGACTTCTGATGTAAAATTTGAGCTTGGAAGCTGCAAACCAGACAGGCTCATTAAGCATTGGTCAACCCAGATTCCTTTTTTCATTCAGTCCTTGACCCTTACTGTCTTATCCCCGTGTAGATCATAGCAACCCGTCTGGATGCTACTTCTTAACTGGCAGGATCACAATTAATACTTGTGCAATAATTAAAACTTGTGGTGGTTTCTGTGCTTTGCAGGCATTCTCAACAAGCTTGCAAAGTAATAGGAAACAATCTCTTACTACTGTTCCCTTCACTCTGTTTCAAAGGGCTAAGAGTAGCTAAGAAATGTTTCACAGACCAGAGAGGAATCTGCCTCTTCCTGGGGATGTTCTGGGCAAGGGGCGCTTTTGAGATCTGCAAAAGCTTTTCTTTTCCTTCAGCGGTAAAGCAGTAGTCTGCGAGCACCAGGTAAATGGCTCTGTTTGTGCCGGTGTAGTTGGCTCAGAAGACATCAGTGAGCCTGGGAGTAAATGGTGAAACAGGGCACTCTGTCAGCAGTACTCTAATCCAGCCCGTGTTTTAGGGTCAGTGGTTGAAGGCAGGATGAGGAAGGACTTGATCTGCGTTGCTGACCGATGGGAGAGTTGCACTGTGGGAGGGTAGCTGCTTTCTGGCTTAGTCAGTGGCCAGTTGAGCCAGATTAGGGCATTTGATGGAGCCAGTGATCCTCAGATGAAGAGCAAATCTTCTCTAATAACATTTAGCACCAGTGCAGAAAGCAGAATATCTGTCCCTGCTGGAAAATTGCTTGCCAGGAAATACTCTGCTACTCGATACAGAACTGCTTGAGGCTCCTTCCAAGAGTCTTTGATTTTTCTTAGAACTTCAATGAATTTCTCTTCTCACTCTATATCCTCATTACCATATATGCATATGCAAGTATTTGAAATCACCTCCCAGAGGATGGAATCATTATGACTAGAGTACAGTGATTCAGGTTTCTGCTGTTAATAAAAACCTATTTTTACTCTCCTGGTAAGTAGGGCAGAAGGAAAGAAAAAAGCAGAGCTGAGATACAGCAAAATGAAAACACTAGTTGCTATAGACTTCTAGGCTTTCTCCCGTTAAAATACTCCTTTTAACAACAGTCATTCCGATCTCATTTGTCCTGTATATTCTATTTTTCTTAGGTCCCTGGCATTTAGTTTGGATCCCTCTAGCTCCAGTGCCCCTGGCAAAAATAACTGGTGGCTGTGTTGGCTTTTCTGTTTCTGCGCTAGATGATCCTGCCAGCCTGGATCAGCCTAGGCTGAACTTGCTATCTTGGCAGTCGCTTCCTTGACGAAAGCAGTCTCCCAAGGAAAGGAAATCAAATGATCACATTAGGAGTGCTGTGTGCCATGCGCATCACCAGGAAAGCCATCCACAGGCTTTGTTAAAACAAACGGTTGCCCCAAATCTAGTTACGCTGGACCTGCTCGCTCCTGTTAGTCCAGCGGCTGGGATGACTTTTTACTTAACTCTTGTAACCATTCTGTGATGATTCTATGCCGACGCTACTCCACGAACCAGAGGTTGTACTGACAGATGAGATCTGCATTCAGTTCTCTGCTGTTTCCCTGAAGTATCCTGCAGCTTCCAGTATGGTTGTGGTATGACCGTGGAAGAAATGCCAGTAGATCAGCATCGGTGTGGAGGTGGAACATCCCAGCCTCAGATTTTTGGGGTCTTGCCCATCCGTTCAGACTGTCAGCATGGAAGGACAGAACATGATTGCTTGCACGACATGGACATGCTCTGTGATTAACCAAAATACATTTATTTTTAAAACTTCAGGCTATAGGGACTGCTTCACTTTTTTTTTTATTTTTTTTTACTGTCCTTCTCATCAAGCAGTAGTCTTACTTTAAAACTCCATCACCACAGAGAAAACAGTTCAAAGATGCTAATTGTGAAGCAGGGTGTTTCTGGGTCAGGGTTCACTCCTCCTTTGAATCCTAGATGATTTGTCCCAATAGCTGCATTTTCATTTATCTCCTCACTCCTTGCGTTTGCTGGGTAGTTACGTTAAAATGCCACTTTTTTTTTTAGGCCTACTGTCAAAGCAATGCAAGACTAGAAGAAAATTATAATTACAGTTTTTCTGTGCAGGAGGTGCATCCAACCCTTACTTCCTAAAATGAATTTGGAACTGGAGTGATAAAAAACAGATGGCTCAGGTTTATCAGAGCTCTTTGATGACTGGCTTCAGGCCCTCCTCGGTGGTTATTAGCCAGAAGTTACTGGATGCCTGTGCAAACTATGGAGAGGGAAGCACTTAGGTCACATCAGGCTTGTCTAGGGCAGCAGTCATCAGCCCAAGGAGTGACTATACCGTGAGGGGATAATTTTAGATCTTGCTCTGCTTTTGAGGTGTGTTTTCAGAGAGACCTGAAGTTGCTTCCTAAGGCAGCACCCTTTTGTAGCCTAAAGTAAACTTGGAAAACAGGGGGGAAAAGCTTAGACTTTCTAGGCTGCCTCTGTGAAAGGTTCTGAGTGTCCCTTTGTGCAGGTAAGTGGCATCCACATGATATTTAGCAAGGTGACAAGAGCGCAGTTGATCTGGTGAGGCTTTTCTTTCCTTTGCTACTGTGCAAAGACCAGGAAGAACAGGTCCCAGGGGGCTTAACCAACATCCAGCCCACAGCGTAGAAACAGGGAGGCTGATATCCGTGCCAATTCAGAAGTTTATCAGGAAAGCAGGCTGCAGTTCAGGAGATGATCCTAACTGTGGGAGGGTTTGATGCTTTCTGACTCTGTGTCCAGCGACCCTCCAGGGTAAGGTATGAGTGAAGTGCCCCTGCAGGACAGCCTGCCTGCTGGCAAGGGCAGCCAGCTGCTTGGCACACCACCTTTAAAGGCAGCAGAACATCATCTGTCTGATGTTGGCTATCACCTGACCTTTTCATTTGCTAGCCCGCGGCACCTGATTTTTCCCTGTTGCAGGATGCGTTGCAGGGAAAAAAGGAGTAGCAGGAGGTGCTTGGGCTGGAAAGGTGGTTAGAAGTACCTGGATCAGGAGGAACTTCTGGTCCCACCTGCATTTAAGAGAGGATCGCTAGGAGTGTGGAGGCTCCAGCAGTACTTCTAGGAAACTTTCGGTGCCCACGTGCAGTGCTGCTAGATGTCCCAGAGACAGGCCAGCGTTGGAACCCTGCTATGGAAATACGATAAAAATGTAAGAGGCCACCTATATGGCTTCTGAGATGCTGATGTATGTGATGCAAGCCTCTTGGATTCTTGATCTGATTAAGAGCAGCTTTCAGAGCTGATACCCTTCACTGGGCAGATGGTAGCACTTTGGCAATGGTAATAGAAGTCCCTTGAGACAGGTAGGATAAAAAGTGTTAAGCATTTTTGCTGTGGTCTTGTTGAAAACTGCCTGTTAAAGGAGCTTGTGAGTAAATACCGCTCTCCTTAGACTGACATTCTGCCCGCTCTTTGTCATGTGCTGGGTTAGCCTCAGCTTCAGGACAGGAGATGTTTCTTCTTTTTCTTTTTATTGCTTTGACAATAAAACTCGGGAGCTCTCACAGCTCTGCTAATAGGTTTTGACTTACAGGTGGGTACTTTGGCCTTGAGTTGGCAATGGAGAAAATGTTTGAGCCCTGAGTGTTCCCAGGTCCTGAGCTGCCCTTCTGTAGATGTCCTGCACTCCGGTGCGTCTTGCAGCAGACTTTAATATGCTAAGTTAGTTTCTCCTTAGCTGATAAAGCACCTGGTGGATGGAGCACCTCGTGGAGTGGCATACACAGCTGTTGGTGTCCCTGCAGAGTTGTCAGCAAGACAGACTTGCCTTTCTTGACACTTGCCCTCTCTTGGTTGTTACATATTAAAAAAAAAACCTGCAGTGGTATAAAACTGGCTGGGAAGTGTTCCGTTAACAAACCGCACGTACTTCTGAATATCGGGATAGAATGGGACCATCTTGTTATAAACGATAACAATTAAAACATTTTGGGTTCAATCAATTTAGGTTGAGAAACAATAAGCAAAAACAGCGCTGGGTGCGCGGAGAACTCAATTAGTTCCATCACATGCACACCTGAGTCCTAAAAGCAGCAGCATCTTTTATACCAGCATCTTCAACAATCTCTTCTCGCGGATATTCATCCTGCTTTTTCTCCACGGGGTCGTTAGGGTACACCTTCTCCTCCTCTTGGCTCTTCTTTGGCAATCTTTTCTAAGTAGGGATTGCCTCAGAGGAAGGGGGAGTTTTTATATTAAAGGAGAAGCACATGCGCCTGTTCGTTACAATTGTGATACAGGTTATAATGGTCACAAACCATTTTAGATTTACACAGGGTACAACAATTACACTTATCAGACTATATTCTATTTTGACATGAATCATGATTGCGTTTATCACAAGCCCCCCTTCTGTTTTTATCTCATTGATTCATGTTTTAGTTTCCAATTCAATAATAGCTTTTTGTGTTGTAGCCATTCCTTATTTCTGGTTGCATAATCTGTATAGCTGATAGTATTAATCAAATAAAACATTGAATTAAACAGGGGATAAGTAACAACCCCCCAAATATTCCCAGGAGTACAATACTCACTTTGGTAACTCAATTACATACAACAATTGGTAAGATTAAATAACTATTACTCTTTGTTATATTTTTGACAAGTTTTACAAACAGATTTTTAGCAGCTGTGGGAACTTCATATTTGACTTCCATTTCCATCTCATGACAAAACCAACTAAGTAACAAAGGATGTTCTTTACCTTCTCCTTTCTTTATCCATCCCTCTGTTTTCTCAATATAAAGTTGGAAGTATAAAGGATGTCCACACCTTCCCACAGGGTTACAGTCAGGACCCATACCAAGAGAGGTCCCGTCAGGGTCATACTGCTCAGCGGTCACCGCCCAGGGGTTGCAGCCCTCGGCAGACCTTGTCAGCTGCAGCACCGATTCCCTCTGGTCTTGCCCTCTCCAGTTTTATCAAGGTGTGCCTTTCTTTTCCAACACAACCAACACAAACGGAGGTTGGGGAAAAGTAGGTTCCATCAGCTACTAAAGATAACATCGGTTCTCTTGTGCTTTAAATTTTTGTAAATTCAGTTAGAGTTTTTACCCTTTTACAAAGTCAATATAAATTTCCCCAGCCGTTACATCAAGTTCTTTTAAAAGTAGGTTTGGTATCCCCGGGTTCAGTTACGACTCTCCATTCCTTTATTTGGTCCCTTTACCCTTGAAGCATGTGTCCACCCCTTTTCAGCCATCCTTATTGTCATTTCTGTAATTTACACCCATAAAATTTTAGGAATTGTTCCACACAAGGGCTCTAGTTCCCTTTGCTGAGTTTCCCAGACTGCCATTGCAAACATTTTTGCTTTCACTTTTTGTTTTCCCTCATCCCTCTGTACATACGCTTTCTGAGCTTCCTTCAACAATTCTTGTAATCCTCGATCTTGCCAATCGCCCAGCTTTTCCAGCTTCTTTATTATATCCCCCCATGATCTGGCCACAAATTGGATTTTTAGAAATGCTTCTCTTGACTGGAGAGGCTGGGTTGGTTATTCCAATTCGGGTTCTGGCTAGGCCATTTCTGTTCCCCAGGAAGGCCTTGTTGATACCTTCTTTCCCACATCTCTATTCCTGCCTGTCTAATCATAGATTTTTCTTTGGCTGTAAATAATATTCCTAAGATAGATTGTATTTCTTCCCAGGTATAGGTATTAGGACCTAGGAACTGGTCTATTCACTTTCTTCCTGACTAAAGGGTTCTTTATTATTCACATATATAAGTTCAATGTCTTACAAATCCAAAACATCCAAATATCGGCCAATATACATAATCTGGTCGAATTTCCTCTCTCGTCCACACTTCCATACAGTAATGGACCATTTTTTCCTTAGTTTTTTCCTCTTGAGATGGCCAGTAACCCCAATGCCTGACATTGTTCCCAAGGGACTATCTAGGGGAATAATTTTTGGGTATTCTTTTCCCTCCTGTGTTTCCTCTTCAAAACTTGACTCCTGTTGGCCCATTTTAGGAATTTTGCGGCAATTCCTATCGCCCTTAGCAACCAATCAGCATCTTGCAGGGGGTCTGCACCCACCGACGATACCTGGGAGTGTTACACTCTTGGTTGCCGATACCAATGTCTACAGGGGGTTTAGGGCCTTCCACCCACCCGCGAATCCTAGGACTTTTACAGTGGCTTCCTATCGCCCATAGTTACCGGTGAGAGTGTTCTGCAGGGGGTGAACCCTTCACCCACCCACATACCCTATAGGAGTCGCGATCCCACCCACGAATCCTATAGGAACCGCTTCGGTCCTTCACCAGCCAAGTCCCTCACGGGAGTTTGGAACCGCGGTTAGAAGACCTCCACACTCGCTTCAGAACTCGACTCCTGGCTCCGAACCTAGAGTCCATTTCCAGAATTAGGTTCCGTCTCAATCACACTCTTACACACAAGCAACCGATCCCACCCAACCGAACGGCTTCCCTTATACTCACGACTCCGTCGTCTTCGTTCGGATCTTCGTGCACCAGAATTATGGGTCCTTTCTACTGCAGCTTTTCCCTAGGAGCTCCAGTCCCTTTTGGTTATTGTTTCTCTTTTGTTCGTTGATCTCCGGAGAGTGACCCAGAGTGCTACTCTCAAGCCACAATCTGTGGGGCACCCCTCGAAGAGTCACAGTCCTGGAAAGCGCAGTGAGATCACATCAGGGTCACCAGATTGATATAAACGATAACAATTAAAACAATTTTATTTTGGGTTCAATCAGTGTATTGAATTTATTTTTCAAGCCCATGTGCCTATTCATTACAATTGTGATACAGGTTATAATGGTCACAAACTATTTTAGATTTACACAGGGTACAACAATTACACTTATCACGCTATATTCTATTTTGACATGAATGATGACTGTGTTTATCACAATCTCATAGTGTCAAGGATTTCTCCGTGCCTTCTGAAAAGTGAAGCTGTACTGATGAAACTGCTCTTGGATTCTTTGCAGTTGGTTTCGTAAGAAACACGCTCAGGCAGAGGCTCTGGTGCCCATACCTCCCAGCCCCGAAACAAAGGACAGGTGGAGAAGCATGACGGCGGTGCCTTATCTGGAAGATCTGCATGGCTACAATGAGGAAGAAGATGATGACTTGTATGACATTGAAGATGATATCATCTACACTCAGGACTTCACAGTACCAGGTAGGAGAGGATGATGCTGGGATGGGTAGGGCAGAAGTGGCTTTTCGTTTTTTCTTCTTTCTTTCTTTGTTAAAAGCTTTTTTAACAAGAAAGGGCTGGAGGTCTGAATAATCCTTTCAGCTGTAGAGGAGACTATTGATTATTAAGTGGTGCGAGTGCCCACGATGCTCCAGAGGCCTCGGTCCTTTATTTGATCAACCAGAATGCCCCTTCCTGTGTGTCACCTATGTGCCAATTTCCTTCCTTCATCCAGTAACAGCTTGTTCCTGCTGGACCCCACTGTTGAGCACATTTAATTCTTTCAGCCAGTTTTGCTAGACTTGAGTTATTTTGGAGCTGAGCTGTAAAATGACACGGTGTTCAGAGTAGATGGCACATCTGGGGAAGAAGGGTGCTTGTAGGCTTACACGGAGACCTTTTTTCTGCTCCAGTCTTGGTAACTATCTGGTTAGAGAATTACTTCTTTCTTTTATTAGGGATTTCCTGTTGTTTTAAGGTAAGTAAACCAGTAAGTACCGGGGGTATGTTGTTTTAACCATGTAGTTCTTCCAAAGTGGTGGTAATCGAGTAGCTTTCCTTCTTTGGCCTCTCTGTGCCTGTAAGCCATGTAGCTTGTGAGCAGAAGGCTGAAGGGCACGTCTTTAGTAAGACTAAAGACAAAAACTGCTCAGCTTTACAGTCATCGAAGCAGCGATGTATGATACTGTATGATCAAGCCAGCAGTTTGTCTTGCTGCCTGTGTTCTCACTGCCTACATCAACAGAACATGAGTTTCTAGATTAATTGCTCCAGCCTAGTTTAATTGTTTTGGAGGCAAGGTGTCAAATACTGTTTGTAGGGATGCTGATTTACTTCATCACAGTGTGATTGGAAGTACCTTTCCTCATGGTAAGGAAAGCCCTAGTTTCTGTAGTTCAAGGTTAACCCAACTGCTTTAGTTTTTCCTTAGTGATGGCCTGGTGGGCTTCTGTGGACCTGAGTAAAAGCAAGGATTCACCAAATCTTGCACCAAAGACCTTGTTTTTTCTCTTTGTTTCCTGGTTAGGCGGAAATTGCTTTTATGAAGCACTGTCATGGAAGAATAAAACATCAGGCCTTGAATTTTAATAAGCCTCAAATTGTACCCAATGCTTAAAATTTATTTGGGCAACAACTGGAAGTAGGGTTAGCTTTCCAGGCAGTGCCTTCCAGGGGGAGAAGGGGAGAAGTTGCTCTGAGCTCAGCTGGCTAAGCCAGCGCTCCGCTCCGTGCTGTATGACATCCGGGGGTGACAGTCCCCAACAGGGTGGCTGTTCAGATGTTCAGCCAAACGGATACGGAGGTGGGTCGGAGGTGGAGCCTGCCAAGATGACGGGAGCCTCATCAGAATGAAATAGATCTGTTTCCAAGTGCTGATTCACTGGTGACTGTCAGGTAATTTATAACCTTTTTCTAATAGAACTAATGTCCCAGTGCCAGCTGGGTGACCTGCAGAGCTCTGTCCTTTGCTCTCTTCTTACATCCCACAGATTTTGTGCTAGAATCTGAGCGGGGGCCAGGCCTTTCCTCCCAGCTTAGCGGGGGTTTTTTGAAAGGAGGGATCCTCTTAAAAATGCAGCAGACACACTGAAGCACCTACTTGATTGCTGGGGCCTCTCGAAGTGCAGAAGCAGGAGAGAAAGGGACTTGCCGGATGCGTTCCCTGTTGTCAGAGGTTAGCCATTTTCTTCTGCAAGAGCTCTCACCAGGTGCAGCCCGTGCGTGAGTGCCCGAGATGTAATTCTGCAGAAGCATTGGGGATGGAAGCCCTGTCACAGTGTGGCCTGAGCACAACGATGAGGCTGCGAAGCTTGAAAATCCATAACCAGCATCACTTACATCCCTTTCTAATTTTACATTTTCTTTTCTGAACTGGCTTCAAGAGGCAGGAGGAAGGTATGGTTGGCCTGTGTGCGCCCATAACGTCCCTTGGAGGGCCAGCCTTCCAAGATGAGGGCTTCTGTGAGAGTGGATCTGTTGCTCTTGGTACCTGGACTATCTCCCAGCCAACCAAAGAGCCCACAGGACAGGCCGTTAATGCTTTCTTTTTTGGTGTCACTCTGGAGAATAAGCTTGTACATGTCTCTAACGGTGCTCTGTTGCTTCCCTGTGCGTTCCCAGCGGCAGAGGAGGAAGCTGAGGCAGGGCTTAGAGGACAGAGCGGAGCACTGAGCAGTCATGACCAGCTCTTTGGAGAGGAAGCCATGTTGCCATCGGCCATGGGCGCAGAAGAGGAGCGTCAAGCTTAGCCTAGGCCCCAAAGCCACTGCCCTCTCGGGCTTCCCATGGCCTGAGCTAATGGCAGTGGCCGGAGAGCGCAGGATCCTTACTTCCCCAAGCGGCATCAGGACCCTACTTATCTCCAGGATAGTTGTATTATTTCCAAAGCAGGTAACTTTGTTGGGCAAGGGGATAATCCCTTAGGTTTCGGCTTTGCATTTTTAAGCAAAGGGGAGCTGTAGGGGTTCAGCGTGCTACAGAGGAAGGTGGTTTGTGGCCCCTTTCCGAGTGGGTTATTGAGCTTGTAAAATCCAGCCCGTTCCTGCAGACCTGCCCCACAAATGATTTGGGACAAAAGATGCATTCCTGTCTGTTCGCGCTCCACTTTAAATGTTTTGTTTCTTGTTAACCTCTCCAGTGGTGATTAGCCTGCGTTGCTGTCTGGTTCACACACTTCGGTGTGGTTAAAAAGTGGAAGCTTGGGCAGACTTCCAGCATCAGAGAGCGGGTGTGTGTCCGGCAGGCCCCGGACAGGGCTGGCTGTCCCGCTTGCTCTTGAGGGTCCCTGGCCTGCGACTCCGCAGCTGGGTGTCGCGCGTGACCGTCTGCATTTGGAAAAACATTGCGCTCTGCCCTTCCTCTGAAGAACGGCCGAGTGTGCGGGGTCCTCTCCTCGGCCGGGTGAGAGCCGAGCCCTCCGCACCGAGCGGCCGAAGCCTCGTGCCCGCCTGTGCGCGGTGTCCGCTCCCAGGCTGCGGCTGCGTCCCACGGGCTGCATTACTGCCCCGTGCATGCCCTGGAGCCTGAGCCGAGCCCCTGCCGGTGCAGGCGCTCCTCCAGCAACCTGTGTACCTGCTGGATGTACCCACACACGCAAGCAGGTGACTGCGATAGTGGGAGATCATCTCCAGAGCAGTAATATCAGCTATTATACGCTCCTAATGCAAACAGCAGTATTTAAACCCAAATAAGAGCTGTCATTTCCAAAGATGACAGGCAAATTACTGGAAGATTTTTTAAGTTCTCATGTGTCATTTGTGCTGTTTCAGAGGGATTAGAGACCTGAAGGTTAACTGTGGCCCCCGTAGACCAGTGCTTCCCATGTTACAGTTAGCCAGGGTGGATAGGCTGTGGTTTAACTTGATGAATGGTGATGGTTTTCACCTTATTTCAAAAGTTGTTGCTTAACTGCTTAGGTAGATAGTGAAATGAAGCGTTGCTTCCAGCCACTCTGAATGTCCTCTTCCCAGCACTCGGGTGTTAGGCTTTTGTAGCGTTGGTGACTTGAGTTGGATGCATCCATGAAGGGTGGATTCTTTGGGGGCTATCAAACACAGCAGTTCAGGTGGGGGCTAGAGCTCGGGAATTCCCCAGGGAGCCATCCAGAGCAGGAGGAGGATCTCTCTGTGCTGGATGTTCTGGTGCTGCTCCTGCACAGCTGTCACTGTAGGTAGGTCACTGAGTATGAACAAATGCGGGTTTTTTACCACCCTTGATTTGGGAACATAACTTGCACGTGGAAGAAATTCTTCTCCCTCAGACAAATCACCGCTGGCTTGGCTTGCCCTAGAAAGGACAGAAAGCATAGTCCAGCGTGCCCCCAAACCCGGCAGGAACAGATTTCGTTCAGGGTTAAGCACTGAACAGCTGAATGCTGGTCCACCGTGGTGGGTCCTCTACCTTACAACTTCTGATCCGGCTCTGATGGAGGTCAAGCTGTTCACAGGACTTGTATGGAGCCCTGAAAAGAAGGCTGTTGCCAAAAAACAAAACAAAAAAAGGTTAAGAGGGGTTGGTGAGATGGGATATGAAGGTGCAGTTTCCAGGTCCAGTGTTTGTCATGGACAACAATCCCCTCACCAGAAGTGCAACACTCTTAGCAAGCTCCTGGGAGGATTGGGGTGAGGAGGGAGCCTGGTGTGGGTACACCATGCTCGGG
Organism: Falco biarmicus; assembly: GCF_023638135.1. Lineage (NCBI taxonomy): Eukaryota > Metazoa > Chordata > Aves > Falconiformes > Falconidae > Falco > Falco biarmicus. The sequence goes on from NC_079291.1 coordinate 66,458,861, forward strand.
TGGGTTTGCATGGTGTTTGCAAAGGCGGAGGGGCAGCTTGCAGAGAAAATAAATGTGGTTGGTTGGTTGGGGTTTTCTTTACCTGAGTCCTCCTGCAGGATCCTTTTGAACTTGCTCAGCTCCGTGCAAGTGTTACATTTCTAACGGTGACAGCATATTAAAACAAAAATTAAAAAAACCCTTGTAAATGACTGATCGATTCAGTTGTGGTTCTGCTGGGCAGAGAGCGCAGGAGTACAAGTGACTCATAGGTGGGAGTGGGTGTTCAATTTGGGAGGGGAAAAAGAGGGAACCTCATTAAATCGTGTGTTTTTCGGAGGAAGAAGAGGCTTTGAGAATGTGCTTTTATTTTATTTTTTTTAAAGGCTTATTTAAAGATTTATGCAGCTCTGTAGAGAGCTTTAAATGCTGCACGCCCCTGGTTCAATCGGTGTTAAACATCTCATCCGAGGGAAGTGCTGAGGAGAGAATAACTGTGGCATTGAGCACGTGACAGAGCATCCTTTCCAGAAGTGGCTGCCGCCTTATTTTGTAGAGAGGCAGCATATGTCATAAATGGATGTAAGCATCTTGCTTGTTGCTTTTGTGCTGCGTTTCAGATTTGGAAGGCTGTGCTCTGCTTTTTTTTTTTTTTCTCTCCCCTTCCATTAACCCCTTCCTCCGCTGCAGTCCAGTCCTCCTGCAGAGGCAAACGGCTGCATAGCTTGATTCTGGGTTTGGTTTGGTTTTGGTTTTTTTGTTTTGCTCCCTTAGCATGCAGTCTGGGGTTGGAAAATAACTCCAGGACTGGAGTCTTTGAGTCAAGCCTGGTCCTTGGGAAGGTGCGTTTCTAGCCACAAATCATGTATGCGTGTTTGTGTCTGACAAACGCAGCAATTCAAAAGCTCTTCGTGGTTTTATTTTGAAACCTTTTTTGTGCCTGAATGAGCTGAATGGAGCCATTAAGAAATGTGAGAGGTGGCAAGGACGAACATGCACGTTCTCAGCGCCTCTCTCAGCCCTCCTTTTATTTATTTTATTTTTAGCGCTGTTCAGCCGGTAATGGTAAGGTAGGATGTAGCTGTTCGAACAGACACAGCGCTGGGTCACTGGCTTCCGCGTGGGCAGACAGTTGCCAAGACTTCATCCCATGTTGAATTTTTATTTTCATTAATTTGAACGTCAGCAACTGTCATTGGTGAAGGAGGTAAAATTAGCTTGCAATTCACCCTCCCTCCTTGGTATCCATAATAGACTCCCGGGACTGTGCTTTTGAAGCAGGGTGGGAGGGGGAGGAGAGAAGAGTCACACAAAAGACAAATGAACTGTTTGGATATATTTTTTTTTTTCCTTCCCTGATCAGAAATGTTAATTGACTTGGCCTGAGTTCAGCCGAGGGAGGGGAAGGATAAGTGTTCAGCTTTGCTCTGAGCAGGGTTATTTGAGGCAGACGTGCAGTTGGGATGTAGGGAGGAGAAGAGGCAAAACCTTGAATTCTGGGGCAGGTTTTGGGCTGCGGCTTGGCCCACGCTGAGCCGCCCCGCGCCGGGTCACAGGGGGAGAGCCCCATCCCCGGAGAAGCTCCGGGGCCAGCGTGTCCCCCTCCTTGGAAGGGGCTCTCGGAGCTTGGATGCCTCAGCCCTTCCTAGCAAGTCCCTACCTCTTAAGGGGCCGGAAGGTGGAATGATCGGATCGGTAGCAGGTCTGTAAGTGCACGGCCAGGTACGACTGACGTTTCTGCTCCTGGGCCTCTCGCCTTGCCAGTTGTTTTCAGAAAGCAGCCTGACAGATGTCCAGGGTAGCCCCATCCTTTGTGCTGGATCTGTGCTTCTGGAGGTGCAAGCCTGGACAGCCCCCCCCGGGGGAGCGCAGTGGGTGTCATCAGCTCTGGCAGCGACAGGCTTGGGTGGCCGGAGCCAGCAGCCGTCCCTGCTGAGTCAGTGCTTGTCCCTGTCCCGTGGCAGGGCAGAACGCTCGGGGCAGCAGCAAGCCCGTAACCATGAGCTGTGGCAAGGCTTGGAGCCATCAGAGAGGGATGCAAGGGGCAGGTCCGCAGGGGAACCAATCGCGCTGGTAACCCGGGATCTCCCTACAACAGGTGGATCCATCCTACCCGGCCTTTCTGGTTTTGAGCCCCTGTACCTGGCTTCACCCCCTTTTGCATGGCCAGAGGCCCAGCTCTGCCGTGTTGGGGTGTCCAAACCACACCACCGGGAAGCTGCTCCCGAGCTCTTAGCAAGCTGAATGGCTTGGAGAACCGACTGCTTTGATCTATAGATCAATCAGCAGGGTAATTTCTCAAGATAATTCCTGCCTGGGCCCAGCTCTGCAGCTAAGCCTGCTTTTAGGGGGAGAAATCCGCTCCCTGGCGAGCACCCTGGTTCTCTGGTACTCGCAGTCTGCACCAGGCCAGGCCAGCCATGGAAGCACCTGGTCTGCCTGATGTCCAAGGACGTGTTTTCCCTCCAGCCTGCCGGATATTGCCCTGCTGCAGCCCCCACTTCGCTCCCACTCTCTGCACCAGTAAGATTTTACCGAAGCCGGTCTCCACCAGGCAGCAGGGCTGGGGGCTGGCGCTGGGCTCCTGCTGTCGCTGCTGCTTCGGGTCTCTGCGAGCGTTCAGCGAGGCTGATCCCTCTCCCCAGCACTAGCCCTCCGGGGAGAGGAAGGTGGGTGTGGAAGGTGACTTTGTCCGAACAAGGTGACCTCCGTGTCCCCTCGCAGCTTCTGTTTCCCAAATGACTCTTCACCCGTGGAGGACGAGGACTGGAGGATGAGGACGTGCCGTGCGTAGCTGCCCGGTTCCCGGTGGGGGCCGTGCAGGGATGGAGGGACCGGAGCAGAGCGGATGGGAGCCCGCAGCAATACCGGGGAGGGATGCAGTGATGCAGAGGAGAGCACAGGGGTCCGAGGGGGACCCCCGCCACCCTCCTCCAGAAAAGCAGCTCTCCCACCACCCCCATCCCGGCATGTGTCCCCCTCCTCCCCAAGCTCAGCGGCAGCGGGGTGATCATTGGCGCAAGTACAGAGGGATGACGTGCCATTCAGCCTTGGCGGAGAAAGGATTGAGCATCCTTTAAAGAAAATTATACATAATCGTCTTACAGCCTTCGCTTCCACTCAAACCTCTGAGTCATAACCGAAGGGCCCTGGAGCGTGACGTTCCTGTTGGAAGGAAATTGCCTCGGCTGGATCCGGTGGGGGGGAGCTGGGAACCTGACGAATCCTCTCATCAGCCCTGTGGCTGGCTGGGGGATGCGCAGGGCTGCCTTTGGTGATGTCCCCTCCTGCTCCAGTCCAGGGCTGCTCTGGGGGGGCCCTTTGTCACTCCCTGGGTGAATGGATGTGACCTGAGCCCCGTCCAGCCACGGCAGCGGGCAGATGCCTCTGGAAAGGGCTCTTCGTCTGCTCTGCTGAGTCACACGGAGCTGGCCCGTAGAGCAGGGGAGGGGGCTGATTTGAAGCCATGCTCCCATCCGGGTGTCCCTTTTAGGGGACAGTGGCATGGCTGAGCTGCTGCATTGCTGCCTGAATGGGCAGTGCCCCCAGCCCTGCCAGCCATGGCTGCGCGCCAGCGGGTGCCGCTTGCTCTTGGAACACACCGGGCTCCTGGGTGCTCCGCAGGTCGGTGGATGGGGCTGGCATTTGCATTCTCCTCCAGAGAAACCAGCAGGAGAGAGGAGGAGGAGGAGGAGGAGTGACTTTCTCCACTGATGCCCCCGCCGCTCCCCAGCCAGGAGCCAGGCTGCTGCCTGGGGGTCCAGGGTGGGCATGGCAGCTGCCCAGGGAGCAGGGGACATGCTGGTTTCGAGGTCCCGACCAGTTGTGCCCATCATTCTTGCTCCCAGCTTCAGGTTTTCTTTTCTCTTGTGTGCTGGGGACCACCAGCTGCTGCGTGCTGGAGAAATGGGGGTAAATCCAGTGGGGGGGGGTCTGGGTGCAGCCTCGGGCTCCCTGCCTCACGCATCCCCTGGTCAGGCTGCTTCTCCTGAGGTCCTCAAAGGCCCGGAGCCGGGCCCCGACAATGGGGAAGGTTGCTCTTTGGTGTGGGTGATGCTGCGGGGCTGCTGCCCTTCCTCTGCCTCACCGTCTCTCTTCCCTTGCAGGACAGGTGCCTGAGGAGGAGGCAGGGCAGAACGGGCAGAGCCGTGGCAAAGGGCTGCCCAAGGCCGTGTGCATGAACGGGACGGAGACGGGACAGCTGAGCACCAAATCCAAGGCAGAGCGACGGGCGAGCGCCTCTTCCAACCCCTCCCGCAAGGCCTGCTCTGCCAGCAGCAAGATCCGCAAGCTCTCCACCTGCAAGCAGCAGTGAGGCGGGAGCCCCCACGCTCTGCACAGGTACAGGCAGCCCGGTCCCCGGGGTGGGGGGTACCCTGGGTGTCTGCCCAAGGAAGGGGGAGGGGGGGATATCTGAGCCTGCCCCAACGGTGGGCGGCAGGAGGGAGCTAGAAGGGGTGTTCTGGAGTCCCAGGTGTGGAGGGAGGGGGTCCGGGCCTGAGCATTCCTCTGCAAATGTCCCTGGCAGCCAGAGCCTGGATCCTCCCTGGTGTTGCGGGGGGTGCAGAGCCCGGGGGGCCCCCTGTGCTCCCCCTGCCCTGCTCTGCCACCTGCCTGGCTCTGCTCTACCTGCTCCTCGTGAGCTGCTGCTGTCGTAATCCTTCCTCCCCTCCTGGGCTGCAGCCAGGCTGCATCACGACAACCCGGTCCCTGGCACCGGCATCCCCCGGCTCTGCTCCCTGCCCGGGGGGAGCACCAAGCCTCCAGCACGCAGAGCTGGGCTGCGCCACCTCCTTACCAGAGGCGTCATCGAGAGAGGGACCTTCCCCCCGGTCCAGGAGGTGGCTGTGTCACCCCTGGCCAGGCCACAGCCGTGCCCGAGCCCCTTCCTCTGCTGGGGGATGCTGAGCACCCTCCCTGCTTCCCCCTCCTTCCGGCTCTTTCCTCCTCGGTTCCGCAGCCCCGTCCCCTTCTTCCCACCCCTCATTCATAAGTGAGCCAGCAATGACTCATGTTCAGTGCTCATCCACCCCCAGCCTCATGCTTGTGCTCGTCACCGGCGCTCTGTGGGGCTGAGGCTCTCTTATCTGTTTGGATCACGACCAGCTTTGTGGTGTGAAAAAAAGCCAGAAATAAAAGCCTGTTCCTCCCCTTGCAGCTGTCAGCCCCGCGTGCTCAGCCCCTGTGGCAGCTTTCATCTTTAATTCATGGCTGGCAGTGAGTCACCTGCATGGGGAGTTACTGTATCGGCAAGCGAATGCCTCGGATCTGGGGCTCCCCGGGGATCTGCTGCTCCTCTCGCCCCTTCCCACCGGGGTACCTGGCCTGGGGGCTCCCCGGCAGCTGCCCAGCGGCTTTGGGAAGGGGAAGGGCCCTGCAGGCTGCCTGAGCCTGGGGGCTGTCGCTGCCTCCGCTCCCCCAGCCCTCCCATGGGCGTTGCAGGGGCAGCCAGGCTGGGATCACCCACCAGTGATCCCAGCACCTTAGAGCCTTTGAAAGAAAAAAAAATAATAATAATAATCACGCAAGCTCCCTCCTGCTGCCTTTTCCCCTGGGGGTTTTGCTTCCCGGCTGCAGGGGCAGGTCGGGGGGCTGCAAGCACCCCCACCCCACCCGGGGGCAGAGCAGGGACCCCCGTCCCCCTCGCTCCCATCCGCACGGCGCTGTCAGGAGGGAGACCTGGAGCAGGATGCGACCTGCCCGTGGGCACGCCGGGGGGCCGGAGCAGAGCGAGGGGGGGGGGGGCGCGCTTGTGCCCCGCTCCCCCCCCCCCCCCCCCCCCCCCCCGCCCCCGGTTCGGCCCTCACCCCCGCCACCTCTCTGTTCTCCCGCAAGCAGCATCCCAGGGCCCAGGCCAGCCTGCATCCCCCATCCTTGCCCCATCTCTCCATCTCTCCTGGGAGTGGACTGTGCTTGCGATCCAAAAAGAATCCAGAGGAAACCAACCAAGGAAACAGCCCCCCACCCTCCCTGCGGCCCCCCGCTCCGGCCAGCGCCAGGAACCAGAAGCTGATGGGTGGCCAGACCCCACTTACCACCTCGGAAGATGAAATCTCCGGCTGTGAAGATGCTGCCCCCTCCTCCCCAATCACTCTTTGCCAATCAAGACACTGATTCTCTTTTTAATTTCGCGATGGGAAGGGTGGGATGAGGGGGCCGGGGGGCGGTGGGACCCCTGCCCCTCTCCCTGCTGGGCCCAGCCGTGCCCACCCTGGCTGTGTAGAAGTCGTGCAAAGCCATTGCCGTGCACTTTATGTTTTAGACTACTGTTATATATTATATATTTTCCTCCTTTTTTTTTTTTTTGTTTTGTTTATATTTGCGGTATATTTAGAGATTTCTACACATTGTGATGTGTTTAAAATAAACCAGATGAGGAAAAAAAAACAGGTATTAAGACAAAGCAAAACTCTATTAAACCTGCATGCTGTAAAAGGGCTCGGAAAAGGGAATGGGTGCGTTCGTCTTTTTTTTCTCTCTCTTTTTTTTTTTTTTTTTTTTTTTTAAAAGAGAAAAAAAATAAACTGAAAACAGCGAGGTGGGTTTCATGTCCTTCCTCCTGCAGCAAGCGGGATGGGGGGGGGGGCACGGCCAGCCTCTCTCCCTGGGGGGCTGTGCTCCTTTTGGGTGGGTGCGGGGCCCCCCCAAGCAGGATAGGACCCCATCCCCAGGGGGTGGAAGGTAAGAAGCAAGTTCAGAAAAGTCACAGTTGTTTGGGTTTTGGGGTTTTTTTGTTGGGCTTTTTTTGGTCTTTTTTTTTTTTTTATAGACTTAAAAATGCTGAGTTGTAGATCCAGTTAGCGCTTTGGACAGAGACTTTGCAGAGGGAAGGAGCGACCCAGCCTCTTTACTCACATGCAACTGGGATGCCGTGGAGGGGTGTGGGGGGCCCTCGCTGAGCCCTGCCTGCCCCTCCTGCCCACCCCACTGCCGAGTCTCCCAGGTACCACATCTTCGGTTTGGGGGGGGGCGACATTTTTTTTTTCTCCTTTTTCTCCCCCCGTCCTTTGAAACTCACATAAAAACCCACTAAAAAGCAAACCCCTCCCCCACAGCAGCAGCAGCCACCTCTGTAAAAATCAGTAAATATCCTCTGAACACCTCGAGCCCAGCACTGAGCTCCCAGGAAGGGCAGGGGGGTGTGGAGGACTCGGGGCGGGGGGGGGAGGCCCGACCCCAGGGTCTGCTCTCGCCCTGTACACATGGGCAGAGGGGACAATGCCAGGGGCAGGTGATGGGCAGCCCCCCCTCCTACTGGGGGTATTTACAGGGGGGGGCCCGGGGCTGGTCCTGCTTCCCCAGCCCTAGGGATCCAGCTGCAGCTGCGCCCCCGGGGGCGATGCCCGAGCCCCTCGAGCATCCTCCTGCCCCAGCACGGTGCCCCTAGGCCCCCCCACTTCCAGTTTAGATCCCAGGCTCCCTGTAGAACTGGGAGGGGGTTCGTGGGCTTGAGGAGGCAACTGTCCCCCTCAACAAACAACTGCCCCCCCTGGCAGGGCAGCACCGCAGCATTCCCCAGCCGGCCAGGGGATGCCGAGCTCTGGCCCCTTCCTCACAAGGATGTTCCCAGCCGCACAGGAGGCATTATTGCTTGTAAAACACCAGCGAGAGGGGGGAGAGCGTATCTGCTACACAGCTCTGCCGTGAGGTAAGGATTAGGCCTCAGCTGGGTTTGGGGGTTTATTACCCAAGTCCCTCGTCGCTGACCTCCCAGCCAACGCTCTGCTCCACCTCTGCACCCTGACCCCCGGGGCACCCCCAGCCCGGGCCCTCTGCGGCTGCTTGGCACCTCGGCACCTCGCTCCCAGGAGCGAGGGGGCTCGGCCACCCCACGCTACCGGACCCCCACGGTGTGGGGGGGGTACGGCCAGGGGACCCCAGGCGCCCTCCTGGCCTTCCCGTGCCAGGGTGACGCTTCCCGCGACACCCCAGGCTGGTCCCCACGCTGGCAGCAGGAGGGGATGGAGCCCCGAACCCCGGTGGGGGCTGTCCCCCCCTGTGCCGGGGTGTCTCCCCCTCGTGCTGGGCCTAAACAGGGCTGTGGTCAGGGGGGGCATCGCTGGCCGCCACGGCCACCACGCACTCGGTGCTGTCTCCTGCCTTCCTCAAGTGCCCATAGAGCCGCTCCTCGAGGCCGCCGGCGATCTTGTCCATCAGCTCCGAGCCGGAGCCCAGCCCCAGGCACCTCCCGGGGCCAGGGCAGTCATGGTCCCTGGGGGGCTCGGAGCCAGCCTTGGGCTCAGGGACCACCTCTCCGGGCTCTTCCACGATCACCTGGATCTCGGGGTCGGGCAGTGCTGGGGCAGGGGGGACCCCATCAGCCGCCTCCGCCGCCTCCTCGTCGCCAGCGCTGACGATGCGGGGCAGGGGGCTGTGGAAGCGGGCATCCAGGGGGTAGTTGGCGCTGTCCCCACGGCGCAGGGGCGTGCGGTGCCGCTCCAGCGCAGGGTAGCGCACGCCGGGGTCGCTGTACTGCTTGGTGTGCTGCCACTGCTTGCGGAGGTGGGTGCGGGAGCGGTGCTTCCCCCGCAGCGGGGACTCGTCGAACTGGGGGTCGTGGCGCACAAAGGCGTTGAACAGGGCGTCTGTCTTCTCGTCGATGCTGTAGTCCCGCCGGGGCAGCGCATCCCGCCCTGGGAACATCTGCCCGTAGGGGGACCAGGCCAGGGGGCTGTGGGGACGGGGGGGTCCCCCACCCGCTGCGCCCCAGGCCGTGCTCCCCTCCTCCTCCTCCTCCTCCTCTTCCTCCTCCTCCTCCTCCGCCTCCAGCTCCCGGCCCTCGAAGCTCTCAAAGATGGTACCTTTCCGCCCTGCGCTGGTGAAGCAAATGCGCTTCTCGGAGGCCGTCTGGTCCTTGGGGGGCCCCTCCTCGCCCCCCCGGCTGGGCGCCTCAATGGAGGCGTAGCCACTGTCCATCTGCAGCAGCTTGCGCGTGCCAGGCTCCGACTCCTCCACCTTGGGCCGACCCCAGAGCTTCTCCTCGGGGCCTTCGGCCTCATCCAGGGAGGAGGAGGGGCAGGGGGGCATGCCACCAGCAGAGGAGATGCTGTCCCCGCCGTCACTGCGCACAGAGTCCTGGTCGTTGCTCCGCTCCGAGGAGGCGTACAGCTCCAGCGAGGCACGCAGGCTCCAGATGTCATGGTAGGCGCTGGGCTGCTCCGGGCCACCAGCCTCGCTGGGGCTGCCCGTGCCCCCCTCGCCCGGCTCTAGCCTGCGGGCACCACCCCCAGCATCACGGCAGGGCCGGGATGGACCCGGCGAGCAGCAGGCAGGGGCAACGCCAGCCCGGCAACCACAGGCGTCGCAGCGGTGCTGTGGTGCCACACGGTTCCCCCATGCTGTCCCCAGCACCCTGCCCATGCACCGATCCACCCTCCCCATCACCGGCTTCCCCTGGACCCTCACCCCACACCCTGCTGCCCCCCGGCCGCCCCACCAAAGCTGCACGAAGGCTGGAGCCCCCCACGCATGGGGGCAGCGTGGGGTCCCTTGGTGCCTTCCCAGAGCCCGGCTCGCCCATCCCCATCCCCTCTATCTACTGAAAAATACCTGCCGAGAGAGGGTGGGGGGCTGGTGGGGGAGGGCAGGAAAGGGCCGCCCGCGGGGTGGAAGGCCACATCATCCGTGTGGGCGATGTACTGGATGATGTCTGTCTGGTGAGGGTCCCAGTCCTCCTGGTCCATGCTCTCGCTGGCTGCCCGCTGCCGCTGGAACTGCCGCCGTTTGGGGGACCCTGGAGGGGGCACAGGGCAGGGCTGGGGGAGACAGTCCCGTCTTGGGGCACAGCAACCCCCCTGCCCACACACAGCTCCACCCGGCCGGGCACAGCCCCGCGAGGCCGTGCCCCCCGCTGCCCCCCACCTCTCGTGTCCAGGCTGGACGCCCGCTGGGTGCTCTCCAGCTTCCACTTCTTGATCTTAAAGTAGGGGCTGGCCCCGTCCAGGCTGGCATGGCGGCGCAGGCGGGTGAAGAACTGCAGGACGGTGCCCTGTGCAGGGGCTGGGGGGGGCTCCCCGGGGCCAGCACCGCCCCCCCCCAGCCACCTTCCCGCTCCTGGGTGCTGCTGCGAACTGGGGGGGGAGGGGGGGAGGGGGACATGAGTGCTCGCTCAGCTCCGGGCAAAGGCCCCCCCCAGCCCCAGCTCGGTTCCTTTGTCACTGCCGAGCTCAGCTGCAGCAGATGCACAAATGTCCCCTGGGGCCGGGGCTGGGGGGAGGGGGGAGCAGGGCCCGTTTCTAGCTGGATGCCCACATCTCTCCCCAGAGAGCAGGGGGGGCAGGAAGCCCCCCCGGGCCTGGGGCCGGGCCTGTGCTGGGGGATGGGGCCAGGGACAGGATCCCTGGGGCTGCCAAGGCTGGAGAGCCCCTTCCCCTGCCCGGTCCTGGCCGCTCGCCCCCGCACTCACCAAAGGGCCCTCCCCGGAGTCGGAGGAGGCGGACGGGCTGGCCTCGGTGAAGCTGGTGTCCACGGTGGAGTTGTAGGTGTCCCCGGGCAGGGCAGAGCTGGGGCACACGGCATGGCTGGGCAGCGGCCGGCTGGGGCAGGGCCCCTGTGGGGGGCTGCAAGGCAGAGTGTGCTCAGGGGGATGTGCATGAGGGTCAGGGACCGGGAGGGGGCCCCTGCACCCCAGGGCCTCCCATCCCCACATCCAGCAATGCCCTGAGACTCCCACCCCGGGTCCAGCATTGCCTCCTTGGGGTGCTGCAGGACACCTGGACCCCTGTCCCCACTGTGTCGTGTCCCACCACGTCCCCCTTGGGGTGCTGACGGCTCACCTGGAAGATGGCAAGGCCGGGCTTGGGGGGGGGCAGGCGGGGGGTCATGGCCAGGCTGTTCTCGCTGGACTCGCACTCGTGGATGGTGACAATCTTGAGGGCAGGTGGTGGGAGGTGCAGGTGGGTCAGGCGGGCGTTCTTCAGGTGGTGGAAGTCCCCCTCTGTCAGCGTGTACCTGCAGGGCACGCCGGGTTAGGAGTGGCGTCCCTAGCCCACCCAGCCCACCCCCCCCCAGCCCAGCGTTTCACCTCCTCCCCTTCTCCTGGGTCTTCTTGCCCTGGTCAAAGAGAGTGGCCTCGTTGAAGGAGACACGGCGGGCAGTGGAGGAGCTGGAGGACAGAAAACCGCTCGCTCTCCACATCCCGGTAGCTGGAGGACGATAGGCAGTCGGGTTCCTCCACTTTGATGGTGATATCTGTAGAGAAAGGGGGTCAGCAACCAGGGTCCCCCCTGCCGTGTGCACGCCAGCTTCCCCAGCTGAGGCCTGGCAAACTTGCTGCACCCAGGGCCTCAATGCCAGCCCGGTGGTCCCTGCTCCTGGCCACCAGTCCCAGGCAGGCCACCACTGGGATGGACGATGGGGGGGTGCAAGGTGTGCATGACCATCCCTGCCCCAGGCCTGGGCAATGCACCCAGGAGAGCGACAGTCCAGGAGCTGCTTTCCCCGCCCACCGGGGAGCTGGGGGCGCTGCTGGGGGTGCAACTGGTGTTACTGGTGGGCAATCGCTCGCAGGTCACCATGGCACCCCCGGCCCCCGCCATGGCACTCACCCTGGGCTGGCTGTGAGTCGTCCAGGTAGGTGGTGGTAGTTTTCTCAGGGTCATCACTGGCTCTGTGGGGGAAGGAGGGTCAGCGGTGCCCCATGCCAGCCCCCTGACCCCTTTAGCAGTGCCACATACCCCAGGGACAGCCGCAATGCCTGTCCCCCGCAGCCCATCCCCACCTGGAGTGCCGGCGGTTGGCCTCGCAGCACCGGCGGCAGATGATCAGGATGCCAGAGAGCAGGACCAGGGTGCCCCCGATGAAGATGGAGAGCAGGGCAAGGAGCAGCACGTAGCCATCCTGGGGGGAACCCTCGCCAGGCACCACCTGCACAGGACGTCAGGGGCCGAATTGCTGGGGATGCACTGGAGGAGGGGACATGGCCCAGCCCCAAACCCTGCCCCACTGGGGTGCCAGAGCAGCCCCCTCCTGCGCTGAGGCTGATGCTGAGCGCTGCTCCCCAGAGATGCTCGCGCTCCCCCGCCACCCCCGGGCCTGCTGCCGGCTCCAGGGACCTGCCTTCACCAAGGCAACCGCAGCCAGCGGGGGCAGAGCCGTCAGCGGCCCCCGCACCAAGCAGGAGTGGGGATGGGGACAGGACCCCAGCCCTGCCCCAGCATGGGTGTCTTGGTCACACCCCTGGGCTATGGGAGAGAGGCTGACCTGGTGGCAGCACCCAGGCTCCCCTGAACCCCCAGCACCCGGAGTGTTTCAGGGGGTTGCAGAGGACACAAAGGGGTGTCAACCCACCCCCAGGATGGGTGGAACAAGGTGAGCGACAACGGGGCTGGGTGGCTGCTGCCATCCCCACTCGGGTGCAGACCCCAGCCCCACAGCAGCCACGCAGACCCCACACCTCCCAGGCACTGCCCCACATCAGGACACTCATCCCCACCCTCCCCTGGGACCCCGAGGATGGCAGCATGGGCAGGGGCAGGCAGGGACGGGCAGGGTGGCCTCACTCACCGTGGCACTCTCCGTCGCGTTGTCCCAGGGTGTCGGGTCATCGCTCATGGTCCGTCCTGGCCCGAGCGCGTCCTGCAGTGGGGGGAGACAGTGGGAGGCACCGGGCAGGGGCGGCGGGGCCGGGCTGGGGCCAGCGGCGGCTCCTGCCCGGCCCCGGGCCCTGCCCAGCACCGCGGTGCGGAGCTGCCGGGAGGGACGGAGAGGGAGGGACTGGGATGGATAGATGGAGGGAGGGATGGAGGGAGGGACCGGGATGAAGGGATGGAGGGAGGGTGTGGTCAGGAGGGAGGATGGAGGCACGGAGAGAGGGAGGGAGGGAGGGTGCGGCCGGGAGGGATGGGGAGGCAGGGATGGGGAGGCAGGGATGGGGAGGCAGGGATGGGGAGGCAGGGATGGGGAGGCAGGGATGGGGAGGCAGGGATGGGGAGGCAGGGATGGGGAGGCAGGGATGGGGAGGCAGGGATGGGGAGAAGGAGGCAGGAGCACTGCCCCTGCCCGAGGAGCCCCCAGGCACTACTCCCACGCCACACTCACGCCTGGAGCACAGACCCTGTCCCCGTGGAGCCCCATGCCAGGGTGGAGAGATGCTGCGCTCCCCGTGCCAGGCTGGGAACCACAGCACCCAAGCGCTGGTCAGTCCTGATGGCCAGAGCTGCCCCGGGGTGGGGCTGATCCTGCCCCAGGGTCCCACCCGGGGTGGCTCGCAGGGAAGGGGATGACATCACGCTGCCCCAACACTGCTGTCCCTAGGGAGCCATGGGGCCAAAGCGCAGCTCCCAGCACCCAGGCACCACTGCTGGAGGGGATGAGACTGCCAGGGGTCTGGGGGTGCTCGAGGGCCCCTCAGCAGGGAAGGGCAGCAGATGGCTGCCCCACACAGTGTGTGAACAGAGCTGGCGTGGGTGTCACTGGAGCGTGACGGGTGACGCTTCTGAGTCAGCCCAGCAGTGGCTCCGTCACTGGACTGTCACCATGCAGGAAGGGGATGAGGCCGCAGAGGGGCCCACGGGTGATGGAGAAGGGCCAAGCACCTGAGGAGTGAGAGCCACCAGAGCCAGGGGACACAGGGCTCTGCGTCCCTGCCACAGCATAAACCCTGCGGCCTTTGAGCATCTGGCCGAGAGCTCCTCGCCCTTCCGTGCTGCCAGCACGGGCCCAGGGGGGAAGGGGTCTTCCCTGGGGTCTGCCAAGCTCCAGCTCCCACTGTGGGCCTGTGCGTCCCCATCCGCGTGTCCTGGGCTGCTGGGGTGGACGATGCTGGTGGCAGGGGAGCCCCCTGGAGCGGCAGGCAGGGGTGGGCGTTGTGCCGGCTGGGGTGCTCAGAAACTGCCCAAAATCAGATCAGTGAAAAACGTGAATGGAGCCCGTGGCTGGGTGGGAAAAGCCACTTGCAGGGACAGCACAGGGGGTGACAGTGTCACAGCTGGCAGCGAGAGCCGGTGACAGCTGTGCTGCACGGGGCTGGGGGCAGCCCTGCCACAGCTCCGGGTGCCATCTCCTCCGGGGGATGTCGGGGTGCCAGGCACAACCTGGGGCAGAAACCCCTCACCTGCACCGGCCCTGGGGCATCTCTGAGCTGCCGGGGCAAGTGGGGCAGCGTGACGTGACCCTCAGGGGCAGGAGAAGGGGGTCCCTGCTCCAGCCACCAGCTGTGCCGGGGGGCACCCCAGGCCTGGCATGGGGGACCCCGGGGTGGGCGGGCTGTGGCTCCATGCGGGATGGGTGCCCCTGGGTGGGATCCCTGCGGGGCACCCTCTGGCCAGAGGCAGGGGCGCGGGGGGCCGGGGTGAGCAGGAAGAATGTCCCTCCTGTTCCCCATCATGGAGGAATCCCGTCTCCATGGCGACCCGGCGGGAACAGGACGGCCATTGTCTGGAGGAGGGGGCCGGTCCCCGCGGTCCCCGGGCTGTCCCCCCACGGCGGGGACACGGGGGCCGCCGCCGGTGCCCACGGCGGGGGCCGCGGGACCGGGGGACACCGGTGCTGCCGCGGTCCCAGACGTGGGAGCCGGTAGGATGGGACGGGGGGGATCGGGGCGGGTCTGCTCCCCACGCGTGTGCGCGCCCCGCGGGGCCCGGCCGGGGCTGGGCTGGGTGCGGGGGGGACCCGCTCTGCTCCCCCCGGGTGCAACGCACCCCCGGCCCCGGGCCGGTGACGGGGGATGCGGGCAGGGATGCGGGAGGGAGGCAGGGATGCAGGCAGGGATGCCGGCAGGGATGCAGGCAGGGATGTGGGGGCAGGGATGCAGGCAGGGACGGAGGCTGTGGGGCAGGGCTGTGGGGCGGAGATGCAGGCAGGGCTGTGGGGCGGAGATGCAGGCAGGGATGCGGACAGGATGCGGGTAGGGATGCGGGAGCCCCCGGGACCTCCCCGCGCGGTGAGGCGTGATGAGCTTCCTTCGGCCGGGCCGGCCCTGACTGTCGCGATAGGGGCTGTCGCGAGGCGGCGGGGCTAGACACTCACCTACAACTGGGACCGGGGCTCCATCGCCGCCGCTGCGCTCGGTGCGGCGGGGCGGCCCCGGGATTTATGAATGAACCGGAGCCGCCCCCGCGCGGCGCGGGCGTCACGTGGGGACAGGGGCTGCCCCGAGCCCTGCCTGCCCCCCAGCTCGGGCTGCCCCACCGCCCGGGCTGCCCCCCAGCTCTGCCTGCCCCCGAGCTCTGCCTGCCCCCCAGCTCTGCCTGCCCCCCCCGCCCGGGCTGCCCCCCAGCTCTGCCTGCCCCACCGCCCGGGCTGCCCCCCAGCCCTGCCTGCCCCACACCCCTGCCTGCCCCCCAGCTCTGCCTGCCCCACACTGCCTGCCTCACCACCCAGCCTGCCCCACACCGCCTGGCTTGCCCCCCAGCTCTGCCTGCCCCACACTGCCTGCCCCATGACACCCCTGCTTACCTCCCTGCCCGGCCTCCCCCCAGCCGTGCCTGCCCTAAAACACCCCTGCCTGCCCTCCAGCTCTGCCTGCCCCACAACACCTGCCTGCCCCTCAGTCCAGCTTGCCCCCAGCCCAATCTGCCCCACTACCCTGCCTGCCCTCCAGCCCTGCCTGCCCCCCAGCTTGGCCTGCCCCACCACCCGGCCTCCCCCCAGCCCTGCCTGCCCCACAACACCCCAGCCTGCTCCACCACTCTGCCTGCCCCAAAACCTGTCTTGCCCCACCGCCCTGCCTGCCCCCCAGCCCTACCTGCCCCACCGCCCAGCCTGCCGCCCAGCACCGCAGCCCTGGGCCAGCCACAGGCTAGGGCCCCCGCGGCGGGACGGGACAGGAAGGATGCAGGGCAGGAGCGGCCCTTGGAGCCGACGGGGCACGGCCAGAGCCGGGGGGTCGCCCCCGGGGCCCCACTGCCCGGGGGGGGGGGGGGCGGGTAGGGCCGGCGCTGTGCGGGGCCGCGGCCCCACCACCTGTCGGGGAAGACTACAATTCCCATGCGCCCCTGCAGGCCAGCACGAAACGTCACTTCCGGGCGGGGCGCGACGCCCCACGGGCCGTGTAGTCGCGCGGCGCGGAGCACGCCGGGAGCTGCAGTCCGCCGCCGTCCCGGCCTGCCCCGCGCCGCCCGCTCGCCCTTGCCGCCGCCATGTTCCGCGCCCGCCGCCTCCTCCCGCGGCTCTTCGCCCGCCGGGCGCTGCTGCCGCCGCCGCGCGCCCGCGGCTATGCCGAGCCTGCCGGCGGCCCGGTGCCCATGGCCTTCACCTTCGCCTCGCCCACGCAGGTAGGCCGCGGGCCCGGGCCCGGCCCCCTCGGTCGCCTGCGGCGGCCGGTGCGCGCTGCGGCGGGGCGAGGCTTGCGCTGCCGCCCCCGCGGGACGGGCTGTGCCCGGGGCCGGGCGGGGGGGCGGCGGGGCCGGCTCCCGGCGCTGGGCGCGGGCGGACGGGCCGGGGCAGGAGCGGGGCCGGCATGGCGGGGCCGCGCGGTGTCCCCACCGCTCTGCCCGGCCCGGCCTTGCCCCGAGCTCAGCCCCGGGGCCGCCGCGCCGCCCCTCCCGGCCCGCTGCCGCTCTCCCCCCGCCGCCCTGCGGGCGCCCCGCTCCCGCTGCAGCGCTGCCGAGGCCCGCGGGGTGACGTTCTTGCTCTTCCCGCCCGGCCCTGCTGCTGCAGCCACCGGCTGCCGGCGCTGCCGCCCCGGGGCGGTGTCCTGGCCCCGCTCCCGGCGGCGGGGCACGGCCCTCGCCCGCCCCCGAGGTGCCCGCCGCTTTCCTGGGGCAGGGCGCCGGGGACGGAGCTGCGGTGTCGCAAGGCAGGGTTTGTGCTGCATTGGCAGAGCTGTGTGGGACGCTCGCACGGAGGCTGCGGCGCTGACTCCCATCGCAGCGGTGACGGTTGGCGTCAAGGTCTCCCTACGCTCTTCTCAGGCTTCTCCCAGCTGCACCCTTTTCCTCTCGCCCACTCCCGACTTCATGTCTCCGTGTGCCGCCTCCCTGCCTCTGCCACTGCGCACCCACCTCTTGGCAGGCTGGGAGCGCTTCCCCACTCTGTTTGCCAGGACCCCTCCTCCAGAGCCCAGCCCCGCTCCCACCCTGTGAAGGTTCAGGCTGTCCCGGTCACACCTTGCTGTGCGTTAAACGCCGTGGCCTGCCAGCTGCTGGGAGCAGGGCTGCTCCCTTGGGGTGGGAGCAAGCTGCCCGCCGCACCCCTTGGTTCTCTGGAGCCACCTCTCTTCTTCCCCTCCGTTCCTGGTGATGGACTGCTCCCATCTGCTCTCCCCGGCCAGGTGTTTTACAACGGTGCCAATGTGAAGCAGGTGGACGTGCCCACACTGACCGGCTCCTTCGGTATCCTGGCCTCTCACGTCCCCACCCTCCAGGTCCTCAAACCAGGAGTCGTGACAGTCTATGCTGAGGATGGCACGGCCACCAAGTACTTCGGTAAGGAAAGCAGGTTGGGAAGGAGGAAAGCGTGTGTGTGTGAGGTGCTCTCAGGGCTTTCACAAGGGAGACCCTGCCCATCAAAGTGTGCCCTCATGCTCTTCCAAGGATTTCTGCTTTCCCAGACTCTCAGGGGCTGCTGGAGGCTGCCCTCTGGGGAATCTGCCCTGGAAGATGGGGCTTAGCACAAGGCCCTGGTCTGGGGTCAGGTTTTCTTAGCTTTGCTCAGACTCTCTGGGAGCATCCCCTGCTTTAGCTTCCCTTTCGGTAGGAAACAAGCCTGTGCAGAACAGGAGAAATGTTCTGGGAGGGCACGAAGGTTTTGGCAAATGGATCGTGGAGGTTCCAGGGATGAGCTTGCCAGTTCTGTCCTGTGTGTTGACCCGCAGACGAGGCCCATCTGGCAGTCCTGCCCGTGCTGCCTGACTCAACTGCCGCTGTTGTGCCTTTGCAGTGAGCAGCGGCTCAGTCACGGTCCACGCAGACTCCACCGTGCAGGTGCTGGCAGAGGAGGCGGTGACGATGGACATGCTGGATCTGGTTGTGAGTACCCGATGCCAGTGGACCAGGCCACACTCTGCCTCCCTTGGGCAGGCCCTGGCAGCCAGGCTGCCTCCTGGAGGGGAATTTGCTGCCTGTTTTTCTCATGTGGGGTGGTTGTCTCAGGAGCTTCCTGTGGCTGCGGAAAGCATGCCCAGACCAAGGGCTTTGCCTTCACCCTGAGCTAACCCATCCCTGCTGATCGGGATCAAAGGCTCAGAGCTCCTCCACAGTGAACTGTCCAGAGGCTTTGGGGAGAGGAAGCCATGCAGTCGTTAACCCTTCCCCAGGCCACTTCCCTCGCCTCGGACAGATGCTGGTCTTGCCCCTCCCCACCCATCTTAGTCTCGGAAACAGCTTTTCCCCAGCAGTGCCTGCAGATAAGTTGTCTGCTGTGCATTAGGGGGTCTGTGGGGCCCTGTGCGCTGGGCTAACAGCTGCAGTGTGGGGAGGGAGAGGGGTGACTCAGGGGCTGTAGGACAAGCCACCTGTCCTGCGGTGGTCTCTCAGTGACGCATTCCTTGTGCTCTCATGTTCAGACCGCAAAATCAAACCTGGAGAAGGCAGTCTCAGAGATGGCTGCAGCATCTGATGAAGCAGCTAAAGCAGAAGCTCAGATTAAAGTAGAAGCTAATGAAGCCCTTGTAAAAGCCCTGGAGTAATTAAGGTAAGTGTCACCTGTATCCAGGCTGAGATTCCCAGACCTGCTCTGGAGCCAAGTCCTGGCTCTGCTGCCCATCGGGAGCTTCCCCTCACAGTGGCCAGGCCTGCTGGGCTGTGTGGGGGCAGACAAGGGTCTGTACCCGGGCTTCAGGGAGCAGTGACATGAGAGCTGTTTCTGTGGCCAGCTGTCAGCTTTGGGGGGCTCGTGGGGGACCCCTGCCCAGAGCTGCTAGATGGCAGCAGGGCCCAGTGCTGTGCCGTGACATGCCATGCTGCAGCACGGTGTAGTAGGACTCGGCTTGATGCTGGGGCAGGCCGGGAGCCTGCAGTCACTGGTGGGGCCTCGCTGCTCCCTCCAGGTCCCCACTGGGACAGGCCACGCCAGGGGCAGCTTGGGAACAGGCTGGATGCCTGGGGCCCCAGAGGGAGAGCGATGCGTGGCCTCTGCTCTGTGTACGCTCCTTCCACTCAAAACAAACAGCTTCTGTCTCAGGGGAGGCAAGGCTGGGCTGCTCGCCTCGTGGCCTCTTTTCCCTCTGCCCTGCTAAGACTGTGCCTCGTCCTTCTTCCTGCGTGCTGGCAGTTGGGGGACTTACTCCACAGCAGTGTGTGTGCTGTGCCTGGCAGGTGAGTCACCAAAAGCCTCTCCAATGGCCTCTGCCTGGAGCAGGTACAGCAAGGCACCGGCTCCCCTGCTATCTCCCTGATCTCTGGTCCCTGTGCTCTTTGGCCCGTGAGGTCAGGTCCGAGAGAGCCGGTGGCTCTTGTTTACTCGCAGCGGTTTTAACAACCTGAGCCAGGGCCAAGCCTTCAGATCAGATTCCACCGCTCTGCTGAGCCCACCCCGAGTTAAACCCAACTCCGCTTCTGTGTGTTGCAGGAATCCCACTGTCGATGTAGAGAAACCCCAGGCTGTCCTACTTGTCCTGGCTTCCCCGATTGTACAGATGGTGCGGGACAAATGGAGGCGGAGAAAACGCTCTGATCAATTAAAAGGAAATGTAATCCCGTCTCGTAGCATGTCACCTTCTTCTGAGGCAGCAAATTGCAGCTTGTGCTGCATGGGTGGCTGCGTGCCTGGGTGCAGGCTCCTGCCCTCACGCCGGGGTCTGCTGGGGTGCAGTGGCTTGGGGAGGGTGTACCGCCGGCGCTGTTCTGGGGTTCGGCAGGGCATTCCCGTGGGAGATTCACCTACAGGAGGCTTATCAGGCAGATTTTATAACCCCCTCCCTGTGCTGTCAGCCACCTCCACCTCCAGTAATCCACCTGGACAGCAGGATTACAGCGGCGCGGGAGGCATCCACGGGGCAGCGCAGGTCTGTACCAGAGGCTTCCTGTCCCAACTCCCCCGCCCCATCCAGCGCTGGCTCTGCTCAGCCTCCTGGCTCTGTTGCTGCAGGAATTCACATCGGCTGGGCTGTTTCTTCACGGTACTTCTTGCAGCTGGACAGCAGCTGCCGGGGCTTTGACCCATTCCCCTAGTCTTGTGTTTCCACCGCGCGTGTGGCACAGTGCGGGGGAGATCTCCCCTTGCTCCTTGGAGACAGGCTTGGTGTGGAGAGGGAAGCAGATGCCATATGCGGTGGGAGTCTTTCCTGAATCCATGTGTGGTGGGGGTAGCTGATGATACTGCTCTGCTGGAGTTGCCGCTTGCCTGGGGGCTTGCTAGCCAGCAGCCCTGTTGGAGGCAGCAGCCCTGGGCTCCTCGCAGCCTGGAGGAAGCAGGAGACACTCGCTTGTGTGTCTGCAGCGAGCTCACCGGTCCCCACGCGCCTCCAGGAAACGGCGGCACTGCTGGGAAGGAGTGGGCTCCAGCAAGGGGCCGGTTCTGCCTGTGCCAGACGCCTGAGGATGCGTGTCTTGCCAACGGCACCATCTGCTCCGAAGCTCCTCGCTGGGTGCCACCCTCCCCAGAGGCATTTCAGGTTCCCTCTGCTGTGCAAACCCCCCCAGCGCAGGCTCGCCAGCTGGGGGAGGCTGAGGCAGCCACCGGCCCTTGCGTGCGTGGGGCTGCGGTCCCTCTGCCTTGCTCTAATCCCCTTTTCCCTGCGGTTTTCCAGCGCCTGCCTGGGAACGCGAGTTGGCTTGCCTGTGTGGGCAGCTGCTGCAGCAAAGGTCAGCGGGCAGCAGGTTCAGCCTCCTGCCTGCCCTCCCCGCGGGCCGTGAGTCGGCTCCCTGCGGCTCCGCAGTTGGAGCAGGGCACAGCTATTTTCAGTGCTGCCACCCAGGATGTAATCTTGGCTGCCTCCTCTTCTTCTCACCACCGCCTCCTCCCCCTCCTCTCGCTCGCTGTGTCTTTCTCTCCCCCCCTTCACAAGTGATCAAAAATAGTGCCTGTGGTGTTAAATTTCTCACTCTCTAGCTTATTAAAAGCCTCTGAGTGCCTGACGCTGAGCCTATTTGAAGCTCAGCCGACTTCCCGGTTTCTGAGCTGCTCCAGTCCCTTTTTCTTTCCTTCCCCTCTCTCTCTCTTTCTTTCTTTTCCTTTTTTTTTTTTTTTTTTTTTTAAAGGTCATACATTGCACCGTGCAGAAGCAAAGCCTCAAAGTCAGAGCGAGTGCTAATTAAAACATCTCAGGAATAACTGGGGACGGATGGCTTCGCTCCCTCTTCCGTTCCCTCTTGCTCTCCTCTGTCCCTGGTTTCTATTTGCGGCGTGTGTGTGCCTCCCTCGACACACGCAGCCGCTCTCTTTCTGACGGAAGGTGGCTGTTGTGTGTGTGTTGGGGTTTTTTTTTTGGTGGGTGTTTTTTTTGTGTGGTTTTTTTTTTTTTTTTTCATCTAATGGAAGAGCGTTGGCGAGGCCGGGAAGCTGGGGAAACGGCCAGCTGCTATTTTTAGGATGGGAAAAAAGTGTCTTCGTCAGCGTCCTCTCACCAGCTCTTCCCACTGCCTCCCGCCAGCTCAGGGGTGGATGAGGGGGCCAGCAGGGATCCGGCTCTGCCCCCTTGCAGGGTGCCCTCGGCTGGGCTCTGCAGCGTGACGCCTGCTGGGACTTGTAGTCTGCGTTTGAGGGGAGCAGCGAGGGCCCCTCTGGCTCGCCCTGCACCCAGAGTGGCCAAGAGACCCTGGGGACATCCATGTCCCCATGGTGCTGCGGGAGGCTGCTCTCCCCCTGGGCTGTGGCTCCCCTGCCCTCCTGAGTCTGGGGAAAGGGGTTTTTTGTCCTAAATGCTGCCCTGCCGGCGCCCCTGCCGCTGCCAGGCAGCACTGGAGTGGTGCTGAGTGGGCACTGCACCCTGGCTGGCAGCGCTGCAGCCCTGCTCACCCTGCCCTGTGGCTCTGGGGTGCAGGATGATGTGGGGGGCATTCCCTGTGCTCTTGCATGCTCCCCCTTGCAACCGAGTCCCGGCAGGGTCCGTCCGTCCCCCGCAGCCTCAGCTCTGAGCCCCTCACCTGCCTCTGTCCTTGCCCATCACTGCTAATTATCTGGTTCTGTCGAGAGCAGCATTATCCTCCTCCCCCGGCTCGCAGCGCTGAGCTCTCGGCTCCCTCTGCCCACGCCAGGAGCCGCAGTCAGTCACGTCTGTCCTGCTGGATGCCACAAAAATGGTCTCTGACTCTGCGTGGTGCAGGAGGTGTGTGGCTGAACTGGAGGCGAAGCCCTTCCTGGCTCCTGGGATCTGGTGTGGGTGCTGCAGGGATGGACCTTGCTGGGGGGAGGTGGGGATCAAGCCCCGATGTGGACCATGCCTGTGCTGCTGATGTGATCCAGCAGGAGAATCCTCCCTGATCTCCTCCCCAGGGCTCAGGGCGGCTGTGGGGCCATCCCAGCTGGTGGTGGCACCAGCGTGGTGCTTGGCATTGGCACATGCCCTTGCAGCCCGCCGCCTTCATCCATGGCCGAGGCAAAAGGTCTTTCCCCGCCGCTTCATGGGGCAGTGGGTGCTGGGGCAGCGCCTTTTCCCTGCACTTTGGTCCCCAATCCAGGCAGGATGCAGGGCCATGGCAGCTGGGAGCACGGGCACGGCGCGGCGGAGTTATTATGGGGAGCCTGGGATCTGTTTCCCTCCAGCTTTCAGCTCCCTGGGATCTGTTTGTCTCCAGCTTTCGGCTGCCGCGGGGTGGGGTGGGCGTGAGAGGGAAACGTTCGTGTGCAGGAGGGAAGGGCTGCCTGGAAAATGGCGTGAGCGGGGCGGCGGGCCGGCGTGTCGCCCTCCTTCCTTTCCACCGAGGGCTTTTTTCGCCCATGACTTGCATCTTCTGCTGCCAGATGGAGGGTGGGGAGCTGGGCCGGGAGCACTCGGAAAGTGAAGCATCACCGTTTCTGCCAGCGTTGCCACTGGCAGCTCTTCTCTTGGGGGATGATTTCCGAGAAGGGCCGAATCTCCGGGTGCTGTGTCTCCTCCCGGTGCTGTGTCCCTTCCCGGTGCTTGGCCACATGGCATTTCCACCGTCCCACCCAGATCCCGAATGCAGGGGAAAGGTTTGAGCTCTCTCGTTTCTTTGCAGGGAAAAAAAAAACACAACCCCAAACCCCACCGCAGCCCCAGGATTCCCCCCGCTCCCAGCCGGGCTGACTCATCTGGCAGAGCCGCCGCTTTCCCTGCCCCAGCCCTCGCTGCTTGGGATCCTGCCTGGCCTCTGGCAGCTGCCGCATCCTCGGTGCCCCCCTTGTGATATCGGGGTGGGGGCTGCAGGGACTGCCCCCCACCCCTCATCCCTGCCAGGGGGGCTATAGGGGGTGGAAGGCAGCCCTGCTCGCAGCCCCCCAGGAGCTTGGGAAGCCTTGGAGCCAGGAGCACCCTGCCAAGGCTTTCTGGCACCCGGCTGCAGACCTGGCTCCCGCCAGGACCCCTCCCCAACCCCCATGGCCACGGGGGGCTGCCTGTGGCCCCAGTGCCGGCGGCATGGGAAGGTCAGCAGAGGCTCCGCACGCTGCCAGCACCAGCCCGGTCACGTCCTTGGGCCAAGTTGCCCTTGGGTGGCTCGAAGGCCGAATCCTCACAACTTCCTTCTCCCGGGGGGGCAGCCCTGCTGTAATGATTAACCCGCGCTGCGTTAGTCGTTCCATCCTGCAACCTTTTTTTCCTCTTGGTTTCCAGCACTGGAAAATGTTCCGCTTCTGCTGATCTCCCATGCACGTGGCCCCCGTGGTGGGAGCGTGGCAGAGCTCGGGGAAAATCCCCACGGGCAGGGCAGGCAGGAGCAGGGGACCCGGGCTTGGGGCACGGTGCCGGGCAGGATCTGGCCCAGCTGCAGCTTCTGGGTCCTGGCCCATTTTTGGGGCGATGTGCCGGCAGATGGCAGTGAAGCCGTGGGGAGATGTTGCCCCACCAGCCTCCCCGGCCTCACCCCCCCAAAATCTGGGTGCAGGAGCGAGTGCCGACAGGTGCTGTGGAGGGCGGGTGTTGTAGCCAGCGCGATGGTGCTTGTCATGCAGCTCCAGGGCCAACAGCCTCGCAGCACCGCGCTGGCGAGAGCGGCAAACCCTTGGCCTGGGGCAGGTTCTCCCTTGGGGATACTGAGGCACAGATGGGGAAAGCCACTTGCAGGCTGGGGAGAACAGGGACAGGACATGGGAATCCCAGACCCTGCTCGGGGGTGCCACCCCTGTGGGGGAGCTGCGGGGGTCAGGCAAGGGGTGGTGGGGGCGGTGCGTTGCCCTGGGGTCCCAGGTGCCTTGGCAGGGGCTCGGTGGTCCTGGGAGCTGCGAGCACAGCCCTCGCTTGGGGCAACTTGGGCAGCCGCTCATGCTTGGCTTCGCTGGAGCCGGCCCAAAGCCACGGGGCGCGTGGAGCGGGGCACATGGCCCCGTGCTGGAGGTCCCAGCGAAACCCCCTCCCACCGCCCCCCTGGCCAGGGCCGTGACCCGCACAGGGCAGGGGGAGGCCAGCGAGGAAGCGGCTGCCAGCTGGGCTCAACGCCGGCTACAAAGACGGCCCAGAGAGCCCGAGCGGAATGAGGTGGCACCCATCCAGGTTCCCACGGCGGCCCTGGTGCAGAAAATACACCCGGAGCTGGTGGCGGTTGCCACAGCGATGGGCTGGGTGCCACGCTGCAAGGGGGGCACAGCCCCAGACCCAGGTGTGCCGGCACAGGACCCCGGCTTTGGGTGGTGGGGTAGCAGAGCTGGGAGCTGGTGGGGACCAAAGGCTCCTGCCCCGGTTCCTGCTGCCCCCGCCTGCCTTTGATGTGCCGGTACTTCGCCCTTGGTAAAGCTGGGAGGTTCCCAAGAGTTCCCGGCTGGAGCCCAGCATCCAGCACCCAGGCGTCCCCACTGCAAGGCCCCGCAAGCCCTGGGGCTTCATCCACCACTCGGTTCCCTTTGCCGTGCCGTAGCTGGGGGGCTCGGAGCCCCCATGGCTCCCCCGTGCCTGCTGGGGCTGGCTGGGAGGAAATGGCTGCAGCTGGCCCCGGCAGCAGGGCTCTTCCTGGTGATGCTGGCGCCGGACTGGGGCCTGGGGTGGGGAGGGGAAGCCGGGGGGCCGGGGCTGGCTGCTGTCCGGGATGCCCTGGCACACGGCGGGGAGGAGGAGACGGCAGCAGCTCGGAGGCCTCCCGTGTGCCGAACACGAATAACTAGCAGGGCTTGAGGCCTCGTGTGACACTGGAGTCACTTGTGCCACCGCCACCTTGGGTGCTCCCCCTGCCGCCCCGTGGGACCTCAATGGGGTCATTGTGCCCTGCAGCCCTGCGGGGCACATCTTGAGCAGCTGCTGAGCCTGACCCTCCCCCCTCCCCCGCTTCCCTCCACGTGCCGGGGCCGCTGTGGGGCTCGGGGTGCCCCTCACTCGCTGTGGGACACTCTGCCCCTCACTCGTCCTTCTCCGCCCCGGCGGGCGAGGGCCACGCATGGGCTCCCTGCCATCCCCGTCCCCACCTGGCCGTGCCGGCTGGCTCTGCCCCGGCCCTGCCACCCCCTCCCTGCCCGGGCAGCGCCGGCAGCTGCTGTGGGGCGTAATGATGGGGTGTGCCTGCCTGCCCCGGGGTGGAGAGCGGCACGGGAGGCTGCTGCCACCCAGCAAGACGGGGCCAGCCGGGCGCGGAGCTTCCCTGCCTGCAGCCGGCGTGGCCACACCTGTGTGGGCTGAGCGGACCCCGCTCCCACCCCGACGCCCGGCTTAACCAGCTCCTTCGCGTCCCGGCTGCCCACGGACAGGCCGCTGCAGGCAGGCCCCCCCGGGCCAGGCAGGTGCAGGGTGCCGGGGAGCGCCCAGCGTGGTGGGGGGATGTGGGGGGCCTGGGGGAGCCAGAGCTGACTCCATCCCTGCCGCACCTGCCTGCTGCAGCCCCCACCGAGATGCCGGGGGAGCTGGGGGCCGGAGGGGCTGTGACCCCCTACTCCTAGCTGGGGGCTTTCCGGGCATGCCGGGACCCACCTGCCTGTGCCGCCGCGGGATGTCCCTGTCCCTGCTCACCCCTCATCGCTTCCCCACATTGTGTCCCCCCATCCGGCCCCGCATCCTGCCTCGGCAGCTGGGCCCCGACCCCGGCCAGCTGCAGCCCCCACACTTCGTGTCCCAGCCAGGGCACCCCAGGGGCGCAGGTCTCCGCCGGGGTGGGCAGTGATGCGCCCCCCCCAGCTCCTGTAGGCACAGGAAGAGCCAGATCTCCCATTGCGCTGCGAGTGGGGCAGGCAGGGCAGGCAGGGCAGGCAGGGGCCCCTCTGGTGGGGACAGGTGTGGGCACAGAGCGTGCACCCGTGTGCGCTGCACCATCAGTGGGGTGGGGGGTCGTGCAGCCCACATCCGCCCCATCTGCTCCCACCACGCTTGGCCAGCCCCCGGGGCTGCTTTCCCTCCCGTCCCAGTTTGGGGGGCGAGGGCTGGCTGTGCTGCAGCCTCCTTGCTCTCTGTCCCACGGGACACGGGAGCACCGGGAGAGCGGCACAGGGCCGGACGGCTCATGCCAAGGGCCTCCCGTGAGCAAAGAGCCGGGTAAGCAGAGCCAGGCCGTGCCAGCCACCACGTGGGGCCCCGGCCGACAGCTTTCTGAAGCCACCTCGGATTCAGCAAATGGCTGTGGCTGGTTGAAAAGGGAAGGAACTGGTCTGGGGGCTTAACCGGCAGTGTTTTCCTTTGGAAATGCACCTCCTGTAAAACGTGAGCTGATGCTTTTCACTTTGAACGCTGTCTGGAGCGCCTGAGCAGGGCAGGCGGCGCAGAGGCTGATGAGTTCTTCTTTTGCTTTTGTCTGGCTCTTGTTTGGCCAAGCACCCCACGCCAAGCACAAGCAGGCTCCCGGGTCTCTCCGGTTTCCATCAAAGCATTAGCAACGTCACTGCGTTTTTGGCTTGTCCATGGGTGATGAGGGGCTCGGCAGGGTGGGGGGCCGGTGGGGGCCGTGCTGCCTGGGGAGGGCGGCGGGAGGCAGGCGCTGCACCACAGAGGTTACACAAGAGCCCTGCTCTGCTGATGCTCCCAAAACCACAGATGATCTAATCTCCTGCAGCCTAACCTATCGCTGCCGTATCGCATTTCCCCTCAAACCCTAATCCTGCAGAGAGCACACGACGCCGGCCTGGCCCAGCTGGCAGTGCCCCGGTGGGAGCACCAGCAGGCAAGTGCCGCGGCACCCCCACAGCCCCCAGGGAGCCGCTGGCAGCGCTGGGACCACAGGCACTGGGAGAGCAGGGGGGGCCCCCCACCTCGGGAGGTTTTTTTCTGGCGGGGTGCTGCAGCCAGCCTCTGCTGAGCTCAGCCACCAGCAGAGCCCTCTCTCCCTCCAACCCCAGCCCCACATGGCACCGAGTTCCAGGGATGGTGGCCCGGGAGCTGCTCTGTGCCAGCTGCCCTGAGATGCTGGCTGCCCTGGGATGCTGGCCTTGTCTGGCGAACTATCGCAGCCTTGAAGCGAATGTCGCTGCAGCTACCCACACCCCACCGCCAGGGCCGAGCTCTGGGCACTAATTGCACCCTGTGAGGGAGAGGAGGAAGAAGAGAAAGGCAGGAGGAGAGCCCCGGCACAGCGCTTCCTTCCCCCTCCCCGTCGTCACAAGTGGTTCGAGCTCTGTCACCACATGTGCCTCTTTCATCACTGCGACTAACGCAATCAGGGAGATCCAATTCCTGCCCACTGGACCCCCCCCCCCCCCCCCCCCCGAGCCTGGTGGGTGCAGGAGCTCCCTGCTCCATGCCTGCCAGAGGGGCTGCCTGCCTGGCAGCATCCCAGGATGCTCTCAGCATCACCCAGGCAAGGGGCTGGAGAAGCACCCGGCTCCAGCTCCGGGCTCTCCAGGCAGCGGGGTCCCAGCAGGGCTTGGTAGGGGTCTGGGACCCCGCTGGCAGCTGGGACAGTGCCTTGCCTTCACTGGCACGTGGAGTGCCGGGGTGTGCTCGAGCCCACACTCATCCACACCACCAGCCACCCGGTACAGGTGTGAGCAAGTGTGTTTTGGGGCAGGGCTGCCTCCGAGCTGGGCCAGCACCGGCCCAGCATGGCCAAGGTCTCCGTTGGGAGCTGAAGGCGCTATGGGCAGACAAAGGTTTAATGAGGGTTTGTTCATCTCTCTCTGATCCTTCCGCCCATTATCTAATCAGAGCAGGGCATTTAAAAGGCCACAGTGCAGGGTGAGTCACTTCCCTGGTTGGTGCCTCAGTTTCCCCACAGGTAGTGCGCCGGGGGTGAGCTGAGCCTGTCTCCCAGCAGCGTGCCTTGGCGCTGGGGAATGTGGCGCAGTGGGTCCAGCCCAGGGCCAGATTCTTCCCTCTGCTCTTCGCTCCGCATTGACTCACCCACACCCTGAGCACACCACCTCCCTCCCTCCCCCGGGGGGCTGGGGAAGGGGTGCAGGGTGGCCTCGCTTCGGCAGGCACCCCTGAGCACCCAGGGAGGGTCCGGCAAGAGGGAGGGGGAAAGCCAGCCCTGCCTGGAGGTGCTGGGACACCCCGACATACAAGTGTCCAAGCACAGGGCAGCCACACGGCACCCACACCTCCAAGCATGGCACAGGGCAGCCTCTGCCCGGCCGCTGCTGCCCAGCCCTGTGTCCAGCCAGGGTCCGGCTCTCCTCCCGCCAGGATTTCCTGCTGTTCCCAGAACAGGCTGTAGCCCCGCATCCGCGGGGGAGTGGGTGACCCCACACAGCCATCAGCTGGGGACCAGCCTGCCACCCCGAGCAGCACCAGGACCTGGGGTCAGGCACGACGTGCGGCGCCAGCACTGGTGTCCCACAGCTGGGGCCACGTGGCAGCACTTGTGGCGGTGCCCCCTGCCCTGGCCAGCCCCCACCCACCCGGTGCAGGGAGGGTCGGGCAGGCAGCTCCATCACTGTAAACAGGAACTGCAGCCGGAGGGAGAGCGCAGCCTGGCCAGGAAGCGAGGGGGTGCGTGCACCCATGACGGGATGTGTGTGAGCAGCGTGAGCCAGTGTCCGGCCTGGCTGGGGGGGTGTGGGTGGGGGTGCAGCCCCCACCTGGGTCAGCGTGCATGGGGGTGAGCGTGTGTGCCGGTGTCTGTGTGCAGAGCAAGCATGTCTGTGTGTGCATGAGTGTGCCTGGTTGGGGCTGTGCTGCTGGAGGGGTTGCACACGCGTGTGCGGGGATGAAGCAGGAGGAAGCGCCTCCTCCCGGGGCCAGGGCTCGGCAGGGCGACCAGCATCCCCGTGGCACCTCTGGCACAGCAGGATGGCACAGACATGGGCGGTGGGCACGGGCACACTCATGCAGACACATGCCTCGGTGAGCGCCAGGCTTGGGAGCGGGGCCGTGTGTCAGCATGCCCACCGCCCATGCCTGCACCATCCCGTGGCCCGTGCAGTGCCAGAGGTGCCACAGGGCTGCTGCTCACCCTGCCAGACCCTGGCCCTCCTGGCAGCAGCCCTGAGCCCCCCGAGGTGGTGATGGGGGCGCCAGGCAGAGGGGCACCCGTGGCGCTGGGCTGGCACCATGACCCCTGCCCAGGTGAGGTTCCCACATTCCTGACGTGGGCCTGAGCGGAGCAGCGGGCAGGTGGGGATGGGGATGTCACCACGCTGAGTGTGTGCCCACGTGTCAGCGCGTGGGGCAGCCCAGCGGGACATGCCACCCCCACCCCCCGATGGCCATCCCACACCAGGCCCCAGGGCCTTGCAGCAGCATCACCCCCGGCCCTTGCCACAGGCTCAGGCTCTGCAGGATCCATCCCACGCTCTGCCCTGTGTGCAGGCAGGATTTGGCCGGTGTCCCCTGGGCAGCAGGGACAAGCCCCCACGGGTGGGCTCAGCACCCCCCACCACCAGCCATGCTCCCGTGCGACCCCCTGGGTGGTGGCACCGAGCGTTCCGCAGCCACGGGGCAGTGGTGAGGGTTGGGTGCTGGGGATGCTGCACACCAAGCTGCGCACCCCGAAGGGGGGCGGCCAGACTACACCCCCCATGATGCATTGCGGGAAACACTGGCCCAACCCACTGCGAGGTCGCCTCGGTGCATTATGGGGTGTGTAGTCCCGGGGGGTGGCCGGGCTGCGGGGGTGGGGTGGGGGGTGGGGAGTGATGGGGTCCTGGTGTCTGTAGCGGTGGCACCATGGACACCCTGTGACAATGCTCCCCGGTGCCGGGCAGTGCCAGAGGGGCAGCCCCTGCGCCCCCCGGCTGAGGTGCGACAAGGGCAGGGGCAGCTTCGGGGGCTGGGGGTGGCCATGGCAGCAGGGTGAGGGGATCAGCCCTGGGGCGGCGGCGGAGGCAGAGTGCGGGTGGTGCTGGCTGGCTTGTGGCCACCGCAGCTTTGGCTCCGCTCTCGCCCCGGCTGGACCACAAACCGCCCCAGCCAGCCCTGTGGCAGGAGCTGAGGGATGGGTGGGATGGGATGGGATGGGATGGGGTGGGATGGGGTGGAATGGGATGCGGTGGGGTGGGATGGAGATTTTACTTTCCCCCTGATTTATGAGCCTGGGTCGCCCCAGGAACAAGGTTCAGCAGGTACCCAAGGAGGCTACTGAAATCCCAGGTCCTTCCCCTCCCCAGGGCTGGCAACTCGCTTCAGCATTTATAATAATAATAATAATAATAATAATAACAACAACAACAACAACAAGCTGAGTTGTCATCTGACTCCTGGAGCTGGTGATTTAAAGCAAACCAAGAAATGTTGCGGCAGCATCTGAGAAACGACTGTGCAGGCTGGGGCCGGATCCAGCCGGAGGTCCAGCTGGGAGGGGGCTTTCCGTGTGAGGGAGGGGTGCAGGGTCTCGGGGCTCTAGTTCCTCTCAGCCACAGCGGGCAGGGGGCTGTTCCCCGGGTGCCACTTCCCACCCCAGCAGCCGCTGGATGCCTGCATTTCCAGGGGCTTTCTAGGAGCAGGCGCCAGGTCCTGCCCCACAGGGGGGTCTCAGCCCCCAGGCTGTGCCCAGGAGAGGGTCCCATCAGTGGGCACAAACCAGCAGCATGTGCCCACAGCGCTGATGCAACTGCCAAGACCTCTCCTGACCCGCAATTTCTGCGATTGCCACACCACCCCCGGCACTTGCACAGGGCTGGCACTGGGTTCCTACATGGGCTGGGGCACAGGACAGGGCTCGGCAGGGACAGCGGCTGCGGTGGCAGAAAGGCAGCAGCAGAGCTGGGGCATGAGGTAGGACTGGATATGGCCCGTGCCGGGGTTCAGGGTTCCCCCTGCCCTCTCCCAGTATGGCTCTGGGCTGAAGCCCAGGCAGGGAGCGAGGCAGGGGAAATGCCCCCAGCCCCCACGGTGGTTTCAGCTGCTGCCAGAGCCCCGGCTGCACGCCAGCCCAGGGATGCTGCGCAGGACTGGGGCCAGCTGGCTGCCCGTGCCTGGCCCCGGGTGCAGCCGGGCCAACCTGCCCGTCTGCTGCTCCGGCTGGTGAGAGGGGAGAGTCAAAGCTCCGCTCCCACCCCGTCAGGGGGTGCTGGCCACGGGCCGGCAGCGTCAGGGGCTGGCAGAGAGGCAGCAGGGCTGAGGGCAGGGAGCCACTGACCCTGCGTCAGCGGGGACGGAGAGCTCAGCGTCCCGAAGGGGACCGTGAGCTCAGGGAGCCAAGAATAGCCTTGGCCTCACCGTAGGCAGCGGGGCCACGGCCCAACACAGCCAAGTATGGCCCCACACCTGGGCCCACAGTGCTGCTATATCCAGAGGGATTCGCCATCCTTCCCGGAGCCGGGGCCAGGCCGTGAGTGGGAGCCTCTGCAGTGACTCCCCCTGCCCCAGCCCCGCACCAGCACTGCATGGCTGGGAACTGGCTCATCCTGGGGTCCGGTGGGAGCTCTCCAGCCCTGCACTGTGCTGAGGTCCCCCCTGCCTGCAGGGCTGCCCAGGGTGCCCAGTCCCCCCTACCTGGGTGGCCGCCTAAGTCATCCCAGTGGTGCCTTCACCTCTGGGGCTCACCTGGCCTCAGCCAGACCCGAGGTCGCAGTGATGGGCAGAGCCCCGGGGAGATGGGGTGCCCCAGAGCCAAGGCATGGCAGGCAAGGCCAGGCTGGGCCACTGGCTCCGGCTGCATGAGGCCGGCAGTCAGAGTGTCCCCAGGGCTGTGACGCCTGGACACGCTGCCAAGGGCCACCGGGACACATCCCGGAGAGCCGGGAAACACACGGAGCCGGTTGTGTGTTTCTAAGGACACGCCTGGGTGTTTACAGCCCCACCAGCGTCACCAGCCCCGGCCCCGCCATCCTGCCCAAGGATGCCCCGCGCTTGCCACGAGCTGCCGGCCACCAGGCAGCCTCCTAGCTCGGTGGGACGGGGGGCTCTGGCCACGGGGGTGTGTGCCTGGCTCTGTACCGGGAAGGTGGGGATTGCCGGTTCCCGGTTCACAGCAGCAAGCCATGTCTCACCTGAGTGCGCCAGGGCAATGTGAGTCACCGCTTGCCACCATGACTAAGGCTGAGCCGCTTGGCCCTGCAGGGCTCAGGGGATGGGGAGGGGGAGCCGGGACCCCCAGCCCTGCATCTCCCCCACTGAAGCAGTGCTGGCTGTACCTGGTGGGCCAGACCCTGTGGGTGGAGGTGAAGTGGTTCGGCTGCACCCTCCTGCCGGGGTGTGCCCGTGCGAGCCCTGCCGCTGGCCCCGTGCCCGTGGGAACGCTCCCACTCCTGCTGGCAGCTCGGTGGCGGGGCCCCGGTTGGGCACCATGCGGCTGGGCCCCGCTGCCTGTGCCATGCCCCCCGGCATCGGCCCTTTCATGGCCACGCCATTTCCCCATGGAAATGGGATCGTTCCCCTCCCCGGGCTGGGGGCCAGGTGAAATCACAAGGGAAAAGAGTCCCTGTCCCACCTGGGTCCCCCCAGGCTGCACGTTACAAGAAACTCCCCCTCTTCCCTTGTCTCCCTGAGCTCAGCACCAGCTCTGCCCTAGTCCCATGACCCCACACCTGCAAGGGGAGCGCAGAGACTTGGGATAAAATCCCCGTTCGCCCAAGCTGTGAAGTCAGCCAGGAATTCAATCCAAAAGGGGGTTAAAAAAAAAAAATTAATTCGGAAGAGAGAAAAGAGAAAAGCTGCTGCCTGGGCTGGTGGGGGATTTCCCCAAAGAAGGAGGGCTGGGAATTCCCTTCCTTCGAGGGACAGGACTTCCAAGAACCAGCCCCCAAAAGATTCAGGGCTCCCATCCGAAGCTGGTGGGGATGGAGCAGCACCAAGGGAAGCAGAGGAGATGCCACCATGGTCCTGCCCGAGGAGTTGTCACCGTGGTCCGGCCTCGAGTGTGCCCCTGTGCCGGGACGTGCAGGCTGGTCAGGCCCTGTGGGAAGCGTCCCCGCGGGACCCCGGGTAAGCCCCTCTCCTCCGCCCCGGTGCATGTGAGCCGCCGCAGGGGCTAATCCGCAGGGCCCAGGTTAGCTAAGCGGATTGCGGGAGCTGCGTGTGGCCTGCAGCGGGATTTGTGTAGGTATTTGCTTGTCGGATCGTCTCTCCCCAAGCTGCTCAGCCATGCGGGGTTTGGAGAACGCTCCCTCTGGAGACGGCAGGAGCCTCTGATGCCGCACAGCAATTATGCCCAAGTCTGACTGTAATCTTTAACGATTTATTCCCAAGGCAACACAATAAACTAAACACACAGAATCTGGGCTGCTGGGAATCCTGGGATCTCCCAGCTTGCGTCTCTGGAGGCTCCGGATACCTTTGACCATACTGAAATCTGCACATGCTTCCTAAAGCACCAGCTCCCGGAGTCATGGGACTGCTGAAGGAGATGAGCTTCCTCCCAGGCAGGAGATGGAGGCGTGCAGGGAGGGTGGCGACCGTGAATCTCCTCGGGGCTGCAAGGACGTGGGGAGATAAACTGCCCTTGGGGCATGGCGTGCTTTGCCAACAGAGCGGGCCACATGCCCAGCCAGCGTTGGGGCAGCTGCCCCATGGCTGTGACATCCCCTCGTCCCTCCCCACAGGCCTGGGGTGGGGGCTGGGCCCTGGGCCCTAAGGAGGTGGCTCTGGGATGATGCCTGGAGCCCACCACAGCCCCTCCTGGTACACAAGCTTGAACCGTGGCAGGGCCAAACGTGCCGGGGCCGGGCTGCCCCTCTCCTTGTGGGGCCTCACCCCACACAGCAAGTTGGGGACCTGCCCCCCGGAGGGGCGGCTTCACGGGCCCGGGGCTCCGCAGCTCCCGGGGAGAACAATGGCGCGTCCCTGCCCCGGCCCCTCTCCCAGGGACAACAATGGCAGGAGCTGGAGCCGGAGCCGCCTGAGCTCATCTCCCCCCTGAGAGCCTGGAGGGGGCCGGGGCGGGCGGGGGGCCGCGGGCTGTGCCACAGAGGCTCCCTCCCAACCCAGCTCTGCTCTTTGCACGTGGAGGGGCCTCACTCCCACCCCAACGTGGCTCTGCAACCACCCCAGGCAGCGTTTCGGGGCTACAGAGAGCTCCCCCCGCCCCCCCATCACTGCTGCTTCACCAGTCAGGGACGTGTGGCCCCCTCCCCGCTGCAAACTGGCCGCCAGATCCCCACCTCCAGCTGCTTTGTGTCTTGGTTGTGCCAGGGCATTGTCTGCGAGGGAGAGACCCAGCACCGTCAGCCTGAGGTCACGCAGCATCTCCCCAGCATGCTCCCCACGCACTGGGGCAGCTGCCAGCCCCCCAGAGACTGTCCTGGGGGAACAGTGGCCTGTGTGTCTGCTCCAGGGCACCCACCGGGGCATCACACCCCAGCACCAGCGGTACACTGGCCCCTTGCTTCTCTCCTCCAAAAAATTCTGTAGGGCTGAGTCCTTGTCCTGACTGGGAAGTAGGTGGTTGGCAGAGGGAATCCCTAGGGGAGGGACAGCCCAACCTCGCTATTAGACATCAGAGAGTCTCCACCGAAGCTCAGCTTCCCAGGAGAGTTCAGCCCATCGGTTCCCCATGCACAGACTGACTTTGACCCCCAGCGATGCGACAGCCGGATGGGGAGAGGAGTCCAGACCGCCCCCTCCCCCCCACCCGGCTGGTCCCCCCTGCCTGCCCGCGGGGTGCAGCAGCCCCGTGTGACCGGGACCCCCGGAGGGACAGAGCCGGGACCCCGGGAGAGGCCAAGCCCCCCCTGGGGGAGGGGAGGGGGGGCTGAGACGGGGGGGCAGGGGGATGCCGAGCAGGGACGCCGCGAGAAGGACCCGGGATGGAGGGCAGGGGCGGGGACCCCCAGGGAAGGGACCGGGCGGCAAAGGCCGGGACCCCCCCCGGGACCCCCCCCCTTCGGGAGCAGGTGCGGCCGCGTCACCTGCGGGTCCCGCCGCGGCCGGGGCCGGGGCCGGTCCCTGCCCCCGCCAGGCTCCACCCCGGGCGGTGCGGGATAAAACTTGGGGCACCTCCCCAGCAGCTCCGCGTCAGGGCTGCGCTGGGGCGGGCGGCAGCGCTCGGGAGGGGGCACGGCACGGCACGGCGACACCCCCCTCCCCAGGAGCCTTCAGGGGTCTCGCTCCCCCTTCCCACCGCCGGAGGCAACTGAGTTCCAGCCGCGCCGGGGAACCGCGGGGCAGCGCTCCGGGCTCGGTGAGTGGGGCCGGGCCAGACCATCGCGGGGGTCCCGGGGAGGTGGGGGGGACACGACACGGGACCGGGACACGAACCGGGACACGGGACCGTGGCTGCGCTCACTCAGTTTTCGAGGAGCGGGCGGGTGGTCTCGCTTCCCCGGGGGACACGCGGCAGACCCCAGCCGCTCGCGGTGTCTGGAGCGCTCCCCATCCGCCGGGACCCTCCGTATCCCCGGTCACTCGGGGCTTCGTCCGCCCTCGGGGCACGGAGCACCGGGGCTGGCTCCCCTCGCCCCGGCTGCCGGGGTCCCCGAGCGAGGCCTCCCGGGGAGCGGGTTGCGCCCCACTCAGCCCCCGCCGCGTCCTGGGGAGCGGCTCCGAGCCCCCAGCCCCGGCGCGCCGGGGGGGTCGCCCCGCTCCGTACGAGCGGGAGGGCAGCGGACCCGGGCGCTCCGCGGCCGCGCTCCCCGGTGCCTCGCAAGGGCTCCCCGGACGCGGGAGGCGCGGCGGGGCCGGCAGAGGGCGCCCGCGCTTTGCTGACTCATAGCCCCCCTCCCCCGGCCCCCCCGGCGACGCTGCCGGGCCCCGGAGCCCCGTTCCACCTCCCGGGCCGGGGCTGGGGGTGCTGGGTCGGAGGTTCCCGGGGCGAGGGTGGCAGGAGCGTGCTGGGGGGGCGCAGCCCCGCGTCGGGGCAGTTCCTCGTAGCTGTAACGGCGTCACCGGGAGGATGACCGGGCGAGTGCGTGTGACCAACCGCGGGTGACTGCGCGCGTGTGTGTCCCCCCCCCCACCACCCTTTCCGCCTCGGTGTCCCCGCGTCACTCGGCTCCGGGGGCTCCGGCCCCGCAGGCACTTCCCCTCCCGCCGCGGGGGGCCGCCCCCACCGCAGCCCGCCCATGTCCCGCAGTCACACCCCCCCCCCAGCGCTGCCCGGGCCTCGCACCGGCTCCCGGGGCGGCCGGCGCTGCCGGGCCCTTTGTTGCCCGCCGGGGTTATGAATGGCGAACGGCTCCGGGGGGGCGCCGGGGGCGGGGCCGCGTGGGCGGGAGGAATCCGGCCGGGCCGCCCTTCCACCGGGCCACGTGGGGACCTGCACCCGCCATCTATTGGCTGCCTCCGCGGATATCTGGGCGCCCGGCGCGTCGCTATTGGCCGCGGCCGCCGGCGGAGCCGGAGTGAATGAGGGCGAGGCCCCGCCCGCGGCCGTTGCTACATTGTAACTCCGCGCGCGGCCCCCGCCCGGTGGAGCGCGGCGACGGCGGCGGCCGGTTCGGCGGGTCCGGCCCCAGGGAACGGGGGGAGCGAAGCGTCCCCGGCGCCTCCCCGCCCCTCGCCGCGGCCCCCGGGCCCGCACCCCGCCCCCAGGCACCCCGCGAGCGAGCGGCGGAGAGAAAGAAAGGCGGCGGCGGCGCAGGCAGCAGCAGGGCGGGCAGCGCAGGCAGCGCCGCTTCCACCGCCCCCCTCCCGCAGGCAGCGCCGCCTCCCCGCGGCCCCGCCAGCAGCCGCCGGAGCGAGCGGAGAACGGGTGGTTTTTTTTGTTTTTTTTTTTTTAATCGTTGTTATATTTTTTTTATATTTTATTTTGCCTGGGCCGCGTAGGGCCCTGCCAGGGGATCGCCACCCCGGCCGCCCCCCCCCTCCTTCGGCTCGTCCCGGCCGCTTGAAGCTGTACCGGGGTCCCCGCGGCCGCCGGCGGAGTGGGCCCCGCTCCCTCCTTTGTCCGCTCCCGGCCCGCCCCCCCTCCTCCCCCCGTTCCTGCGCCGGCCCCGACCGCCGCTCCCCCCGCAGGCCGGCGGATGGACCCGCAGCCCGGCGCCAGGAGCTGCAGCCGCGGGGCTCCCGCCTGCGAGGTGGTCCCGAACGAGCCCCCCATGAACCTCTACATCAACACCACCACCGGGACCCGCTATGAGCTCTCCGTGCCCGCCGAGGAGACGGTGGAGGGGCTGAAGCGGCGGCTGTCCCAGCGGCTCAAGGTGCCCAAGGAGCGGCTGGCTCTGCTGCACAAAGAGAGGTAGGGCTCGCCCGGGGGGGGGGGGGGGGGGCGTTGGGGCCCCATCCCCGGCCGCGGGGGCGGCCCCCTCGCACCGGGCTCGGCACCGCACAAAGGCTCCCGCCCCCTTCCCCCTGCCTGGCCCCATTCCTCGACGGGGCGGGAGGGCAGAGCCGGGGGGGAGCCCGGGGGGCCGCGGGCGGGGGCGAGCGGGGGCCGGGGCGGAGGGAGGGCGGCTCTGGGCCGGGGACCGGAGCGCGGCCGCCGCCCCCTCGCCCGGCCCTTGCCGGGCTCCTTTGTGGGCGGCGGGCGCCGGCCGTGCCCCGCGGGGGCCCTGCCCTTTGTTCTGGGCTCAACTTCGGCGGCGGCGCGGCTCGGCCCCCCCGGAGCCCCCAGCGCGGGGGGGGGGGGGGGGGCCCTTTGTCTGCCGGGGGCCCGGTCCGGGGGGGTTGTGGGGCCGCTCAGCCCCGGCCTGCGGGAACTTGGAGAGTCCCACCCGGATCGGGGAAGGGATGGCGGGGGGCATGCATCTGCCGGCGCCCCCGGGGGTGGGGGGGACCGCCCCACCGTGCCACCCCCCCCCGCCCTACTCTGCCTCCGGCTCCTTTCCCACCTCCCGGGGCAGGTTTCCCTGCGGCCCCCCCGCGCCGTCCCTGACCGGCTCTGCCGATGGCTGCGATGCCCCTGGGCCCCGTTTGCACCGTGTGCGCCCCCGGCACCGTGTGTGCTGTGCCCCCCTCCCTCGGCCACAGGGGGCAGCTGGGGAAAGAGGCAGCAGAACTGGTGCGGTGCTGGGTCCCCCCCCCCTGCCTGTCGGGGGTGGGAGCTTGGTCCCCTGGTAGCAGCCAGGCTCGCAGCTGGGGTCCCCCCGTCCTGTGCGCCCCCCCCCCGTCGGTGCACGGAGCCGGCTGAGGCAGCGCCGACCTCACTTGTATCCGTCTCCTCCCCCCCACAGCCGGCTCAGCTCTGGAAAACTGCAGGACCTGGGGGTCGTGGAAGGAAGCAAGCTGACGCTGGTGCCCACCGTGGAGGCCGGTTTGATGGTAAGCGGCCTTTTCCTGCTGCTCCCTCCCTCCCACTCGTTCCCATCTATTATTAAAGCCCCGGGCGAGGATGTGCTGGCAGCCCTGTGGCTCTGCTGCCCCAGCCCTCGCAGGTAGGCAGCGCCGGGCTGGCCACGGCAGTGGGTTTAGTATTTCGTAGCTTTCTCGGGGCTTGTGTAGAAATAGTGGAAGTGACATTCATCCCTCCCCTCCTGCTGCACAGACGCCCCCTCCTTCTCTGCATTTGTAATGTTAATTTCCACCCCCCCTCCTTTTTTTTTTTTTTTTTTTTTCCCCAGTCCCAGGCATCCAGGCCGGAACAGTCGGTGATGCAAGCTCTGGAAAGCTTAACTGAAACTCAGGTGAGAGGCTTGATGCTGGGGCACTGAGATAGAGACAAAGGAAGCGAGGCGAGGCGGTGGGGGGGTGGGCGCTGCATTGACCTGACTCCTTCCCCTCCCCAAAAGGCTCTGGTGTTTAGTGCTTCGTTTAGGTTTCCCCTTCAGAAAGGGTTGGGAGCGCTGAGGGTGGTGCCCGGGGCAGGCGCCGTCATCCTGTGCAGCGCCGAGCGCAGGGAGGTCCCACGCTGCAGCGCTCGCAGCCCAAACACGCCGGGAGCCGGGGAGGGCAGAGGCGCTGGGAGGTGAAGTGACTCACTCAAGGTCACGCAGCAGGTCGGTGGCAGAGCTGGGCCGCCCAGGGGGTGTGGGGCTGCAGCCCCCCCACCCCCCCAGCTGTCTGCCCCCCAGTGCGGAGGCAGGGCTGCCCACCTGCCTCGTGGCTGGTGCTGTACGTTGCAGGGGGCTTGTGGGGTTGCAGCTGCCCCCCCTCCCCCCCCCCCAAGTTGTCTGCCCCCCAGTACAGAGGCAGGGCTGCCCACCTGCCTCGTGGCTGGTGCCCTGCGTTGCAGGGGGCTTGTGGGACCACTGGGCTACCCTGGGGGCTTGTGGGGCTGCAGAGCCCAGCTTCTCCCAGCACCCAGAGGGTTCTTCCCCCTCTCCTTGGAGCCGTCCTTGCAGGGCGGGGGGTGTTGGCCATGCCTGGGTGTTCTGGCACTCGTGTGCCTGCTCCGTGGCCTTGTGTGCCGGGTGCCAAGGAGGGGGCGTAGGGGGTGGCGCTGGTGGGGGCCGTGTTTAGAATAACTGTGAAGTTTCTTGGCGGCTGGTGGGGTGGCCTGCGGTGTGGGAGGTGGCGTGGGTGGGGGGTCCCTCCGCCTGCGGCGCGGGAGGAAGCGTTCCCAGCGTTGGGTGAGCTGCTGCGGGTGCGCGCGCAGCCACCGGCTGCCTGCCGCGAAGGTGGAATTTACCCCCAGCCGCGCAGGCCCTGGCTTCTTTGTTTTCAGTCTCTTTATTATTGCTGTTAAATGCTTTCCTTCCTTTCTGGCCAGTGGTGCAGCTTTTTTTTTTTAAAGGTGGCGGGTGTTTTGGTTTTTGTTTTTTTTTAACCTGTCTCACTGAATGTGGAGGAGGGGGCTGAGCGCGGTGCTGTGCCATGGGCTCAGCCAGAGCTGGACCGGGTGGGGGGCTTGGTGGGGGCACGGCTGTGCCCTCTGTGTGGGGATGTGGCAAGGGCCAGGGCTGGCCCCCTCAAAGGGACCTCCATCAGCGGTGCCCAGGGTGACCTTGACTTTGGCAGCTGGTTTAACCCTGTGTGGACCAAGGGGTTGAGCTTGCACCAGGAGTCCTGTGCCACAGGCTGTCCCTGCGGAGCCCAGTCTGCTCGCGGGGTGCTGGCAGTCCCAGCTGGGGTGCAGAGCTGTGGGAGGGGGCTGGTTCTGGCAGCCCAGCCTGGGGGTCCTGGTGTGTGTCCTGGCTTTAGGGCTGCAGCCGTTTCTGGCGGGAGCTGTGTGGTTCCCTGCTGGGGTGGGCAGTGATGTGTGATGGACTGGGGAGCAGCAGGGCCAGGGAACCCATGGAGCTGCCCAGAGCAGGGGGGTTTGGGGTACCCCCTGCATCTGGGGGGGCTTGTAACAGCCAGCATGGCTCCCATCAGGCAGGCAGCAGTGGTCCCTCCTGGCCCAGCACAGCAGGGGTGGGGGAGAGATGTGTGGGCTACGGTCTGGTAGCCCCCCCCGCCCTGCGCTGCCTGGTTTTCCCCTGGAGGCTCTGCCGGGTGGGCAGGGGTCTGGCAGCCCGGGTGTGCTGCGGCAGGCGGGTGGTGCTGGCTGTGGGCAGCAGCTCAGCACCTCCCTGCCCGCTGCAGATTCCTCCCAGGTCGGTGATTCAGGAAGCCAGAGCTGTGCAGGAGGAACCGCCAGCACCTGGGGGGGCGGAGGGGGGGAGGGGGGGGGGGGGCAGGAAACCACTCCTCTCATTCATGCTTTGCTCGGCTCTGCCTGCGTCACGCATCCTCCGGCAGCGCAGGGAGAGCTGCACCGACTTCCTCTGGGGGCGGCGGGGGGGCTGGGGCGCTGCCACCCCCTCCCCACCCAGGTACCTTTGGGGAAGTGGCTGCCAGGCAGGAGGTGACGCTGTGGCCCGGCCGAGCGGCACGGGGTCTTCCTGGAAGGGCTTGCTGTGCTTCCTTCCGCTGGGCACGCTCAGGCTGCCCCCGCTTTCCAGGGAGCCGTGCCCACGGCCCCGGGGCGGGCAGCTGGGGCCTGATCCTGCGGCATCAGCTCTTCCTGCCCCCAGCCCCTTCCGCCCCATCGCAGAGCACCGGGAGACGGGACAGGGACGCATCCTGCCCAGCTCTACCGGGGCCAGAGGAATGTGGCTGAGGGGCTCTGGCCCTCTGCCCTCCTTGGCATGGAAAAAACCCCGGGCAGGGGTTGGGTGGTGGACCCAGCTGCTGGCCACAGCTGTGCCCGGCTGGACAGCCGGGGGGGGGGGGGGGGGCTGTTTCCTGTCTCCCCCCCCTCCCCCATCCTTGCTCTGGGCTTGTTAATCCCTGCTGGCTCTGCCAGTTTCCCTGCGGTTCTGTGGGGGTGCTGCCCACCCTGCTGAGGGCAGGGGCTGCTCCCCAGCAGCCTGGGGGTGTCTGGGGCTGGGGACTGGGGTGACGCGGGGCCAGGCGGCGGAGGGAGGTGGGAATGCGGTGTTCTCTGAGTCATCGGCCTTTCTGAGAAGCAGCCGGGAGCCACTTGCCCTGTCCCTGTGGGCTTTGAGCCCGGCACAGTGCAGCCGGGTCCCCTCCCAGGGTTTGGCAGGGTCCCGGGAGACCACCAGGCACGGGGGCTTGAGGGCACGCGGTGGCCCTGGACCCCTTGGTCAGGCTGTCCTGGCCCCCGTGGCAGAGCCAGCTGGGAGGGACGGGGTCCTCCCCAGGCGGTTGTGGGCGGCCGAGCAGGCGGCTGGGTGGGACATGTTTGCATTGGAGCGGCCCGGTTTTGCCGGGGGGTGGTGGTGGGGGTTGGCAGCGGCGTGGGGGCGGGTGCTGGGAGCCCCAGAGCTGTGCTGCTGCCAGCCCAGCCGCCCTGCCCGGGGCACCCCGGGGACCAAGCCTCTGGGGGGGGCAGGGCACTGTGGGACCCCCATGCCTAGGGAGAAAGGGGTTGTTACTGGCGTGGCTGGGAAGCACCCAGCAGTGTGGGTTTGGGGTGCTCTGGGTTCTCGTGGGTTTGGGGTGCTCTGGGTTCTCGCAGTGCTGGCGAGGGGTCAGGCAGGGCACAGGCAGGTGTGAGTCAGATGGAGCAGGGAGGCGATTTGGGGTGCAGGCTGACGTCAGGGGGCCCTGGGGAGTTGCACGGTGCTCCCCCGGGCAGAGCGAGGGATGCCGGGGTTGGTGGAGGGTCGCAAGGGCTGGTGTGGGTGTTCCTGCCCCAATTACACCACCCACCCCCGCCCAGGTGAGGGAGGGCTGTGAAAAGAACCTGCTCTGAGTCTTGGTGGGGGAAAGGATGGGAGCCCCCCTGCCTGTCCCAGGCATGTTGCTGGGTGGCAGGAGGGGGCCGGTCCCCTTCCCCAGGCACGCTGGCTGGGGGAGAGCGGTGTCAGGACCTGGTCTGTGGGGTCCCGGTGGGGGTGGGGCTGGGGCTGGGGTGCTCCTGGGGCTCTGGGCAGCTGCTGCCTGTCCTGGCGCTGCTGCCTGCTGGGAGCAGGAGCCCAGGTGGCTGCGTCGGTGATGCCAGAGGGGCTGTTGTGGCTGGAGCTGGGGTAGTCGTGACTGAGCGGTGGGGATGGGGGGGTTACTGCATTCGTGGGGGGGGTGGAGCTGCCAGCTGGTTACGTCTCCATCCGTGGCTTCTGCGGGCAGGGAAACCGAGGCAGAGTCTGAGCCGTGGGGCAGGATGGGGGCTGGGGTGAAGCTTTCCTGTGGCCAGGTGCTGTGTGCATGCACATGCGTGTGTGCATGCGTGCCCGTGTGCATGCCTGCCATCCTCTCCCGCCCCCTCACCCCGTAACCTCCGTGTCCAGAGCTGCAGTGTCTCCTTCACGCCCACCTCTTCCTCTGCAGCCTCCGCCTGACATGCTCGGGGCTTTGCTGCTGGTATTTTTAAAGCTGCTTTTCCCACGGCTTCTCAGAACCGGCCTCCGCTGGAACGGGGCGTGGGGGAGCCAGGACGGGGCTGGGGGAGCCCAGAGTGGGATGGGGGGCTGTGCTCTGCAGAAGTGCCAGCTCCTACCTGGGAGGAGGGGGTGTGGGCCAGGGGGGTAATGGTGGGGGGGGGGAGCACAGCTCCGTGGGCTCTGCTTGGGACAC
The DNA here is from genome assembly GCF_023638135.1 of Falco biarmicus. Lineage (NCBI taxonomy): Eukaryota > Metazoa > Chordata > Aves > Falconiformes > Falconidae > Falco > Falco biarmicus. The sequence continues at coordinate 66,501,906 of NC_079291.1, forward strand.
CTCACCTTGTCCTCCGGGTGACGGTTGCGTCCCGAAGGTGCTGGTGGGGGTGTGGGAGGGTGACGTCTGCCAGCAGCCGTGCACAGCGCTGCACGTGACGGGCTGGGAAAGCCAGTCCTTGCTGTGCCCTAGAATAGCTCGGCTGGGGGGGGTGGCGGTGGTGGCGTCATCCCCATTAGCTGTGACCTGGTGTCCTGCCCACAGCCCTGCCTGTGTGTGAGCCCGCGCCCCTCAGCTGGCTGGGTGAGAGGCACAACGCCCCCCCCCCAGCAGCACAGACTGGGATCACCATGGTGGGGGGGCTCACAGCTGCCCCAGACCCCCCGGAATGTGAGGGCGGGGGGGGGGGGTGGGGGGGTGGTCCCCTGTTTCTTGGAACAGATGTCAAGTGATTTAGTTGGGGGGGGGGGGGAGCACAGTGTGCTGGGGGGCAGCAGATGATGGGGATTGGGCCCCCCCATCCATCCATCCATCCATCCACAGCTGTGACCTGGGCAGGGTCTGGCCTCTGCTCTGTCTCTGTGCTGCAGCTGCTCCATCACCTGCCTGTGACAGAGCCCTCCGGGGTGGGCAGGGGCAAATTCTGCCTGTGCAGCCACTCTGTAGGCCCCCCCCCGCCCCCGGCTGCATTGGGGCGGGGGGGGGGGGGGGGGAGGGGTTTGCACAGGACGTGGACTGCCCTTTCCTGCCTCATAGCCCCAAGTCATGGCAGTGGGACCCGGCATGTCCTCACCTGCCCCCTCCCCATCTTCCTGGCACTGGAGCATACTCCCTGTGCTGGGGGCGGGGGGGATGGGACGCCCCCTCCTTGCTGGTGCTGGGCTGGCCAGAGGAGCGGTGCTGGCAGCTGTGCAGCTGCGCAGCCGGCTGTGGCCCCTGCCTGCCCTGCCCACCGGGTGCTGGCGGGGGCACCCTGGCTGTGCCGGGTTCACTGCTGGGGGAGGGGCAGGCAAGCGGGCATGCTCATTCTGTGCTGGGAGGTAAAGGGCAGGAGAGAGAAAAATAACCCCCTGGCGCCGTCAGCTGATGGAGCTGGCACCAGGCTGGGGTCACGCGGGGACGATGGCTGGGCTTGCCTGCCTGCCAGGCTGGCACGGCCAAGGGCCTGGGCAAGGGCTCTGGGGAGGGGGTTGCCCTTTCCTTGCCCTAATGACCCATTCCTATGGCTGTGTGCCCCTGGCAAGACCGGTGGGGCCAACGGACATCTCCCTGCTTAGCACTGGGGGGGGCTCCACGTGGTGGGCTTGCCGTGTGCCAGGGCTGACAGGGGGGTCCTTCTCTCCCCAGGTCAACGACTTCTTGTCGGGACGGTCCCCGCTGACCCTGGCACTGCGTGTGGGTGACCATATGATGTTCGTGCAGCTCCAGCTGGCAGCTCAGCAGAGCAGCGGGCAGCTCCAGCACCGGCATGTCATCGCCAGCCGGGGCGAGGCGGGGGCCGCCGCCAGCCCCCACTGCCGGACGCTGCATGGTGGTACCGGCTCCGGCTTTGCCCGCATCCCTGTGGTGCCCACGTGCCAGCAGAGCCCGGCCCCCAGCCCTGCGCCCACTGCGCCAGCCCCCCCCATGTACTGTAATGCCCCCCACCCCACTCCCGTCACCGCTGGGATGTTCCGGTCGCACGGGGCCAGCACGCAGACAGTGAACAGCAGCGTGGTCTCCTCCTGCTCAGAGGTGAGTCAACCTGGGAGGGGGGTGCTCCTGGCACCTTTGGGGCGGGGGAGCAAGGCTGTGCGCTTCCCAGCCCTGCTGTGGTAATGCCCTTCCCTGCCTCAGTTGCCCCATGTGTGGAACGAGGGTGTTCCCCTGCCCAGTTTGCAAAATGCCCCCAGGTCCTGGGGAGGGGCTGGGGGACAGGGTGTAATGTAGGCCCTTACTCTGCTCATCTTCAGACCTTGCCTGTCCCTGCAGCCCTGCATGCTGCCAGCACTCTGCTGCTGCTTCCCTGTTAGCACAGCACTGTTGGCCTGGGGTGGGGGGTGACTATCAGGACCCCCAGAGCTGGGGACACCAGTGCACAGAGGAGTGGGACGGCCATAGTTTTTTGTGTCCCAGTAAAACTGGGGCTGGGGGTGTCTGCTGGACTCTGCTCCCTGCCTGGGGCTGCTGCAGGGGTCTCCTGACGTGACCCAGGTGGCTGCGTTGCCCCCCCCCTCCCCGGTGCCCTGGCATGCCTGGGTCTCCTGCCTGGAGGCTGACCCTGCATCTCTCCCACCCATCCAGGTGGACTGCAGCACCCGCAGCAGCAGCTCCCCGGGCAGCAGCCCTGCCCCCACGGCCCGATCCCGCAAACCCGGTGCGGTCATCGAGAGCTTCGTCAACCACGCGCCTGGGGTCTTCTCAGGGACCTTCTCCGGTACGTGATGCTGTGCCACCCTGAGGGCTGCGGTGGAGGCAGTTGGGGGCGGGGGGGGGGATGTGGAGGGGGATGGGGGTCTCCAAGCCGCTCATCTCACACCCACCTCTGCCCTCCCACAGGCACTTTGCACCCCAACTGCCAGGACAGCAGTGGGCGGCCGCGGCGGGACATCGGCACCATTCTGCAGATCCTGAACGACCTCCTCAGCGCCACGCGACACTACCAGGGCATGCCCCAGTCCCTGACACAGCTCCGCTGCCAGACGCAGTTCTCCTCCTCCTCCTCGCCCCCCGCCTCCCCAGACCTCGCCACCAAAACTACCTCAGAGCCGCTGCCCGCGGCCGCAGCCTCCCCCCCCCTGCACCCCGTCGTCCAGTGCCAAAGCCAGATCCGGATGTGCAAGCCCAGCGGTAAGCCTGTGGCATCTGTGCCTCGCGTGGGAGGGGGCTGTGCCGGCCCCCGGGGCCTGCTGCGTGCCGGGGTCGCCCTGACCAGCCCCACCACCCGCGCGCTGTGGCAGTGCCCAGTGCCAGGGCTCTGCGGTGGGAGCTTGCCGGTGTTGGGGTTTGGCACCCATGGGTCGGTCCCATGGGAGGGGGTGGGGAGCCCCTGCAGCCCCCCAGGTTGGAGCTGACACCCTGTTTGCGCAGGATTGCTCCCCGTGACAGCCCTGCGGAGCCCAGTGCTGGATTCGCTTAAACCTTTGGGTTTGATACTGGGAATTTTTTCTCCTCTAACAGACCAGCCTCCTGCTGCTCCCGGCACAGCTGGGTGTGCTGGAGGGGCTGGGGGCACCCCAGGGCTCAGCCCCCCTCCTGCCTGTGGCAGAGGGGGCTGGCAGGCAGGATGGGGCCAGGGGCCCTGGGAGGGGGCTGTGGCAGAGCCCCTGCCCACCCCTCCCCCCGGCTGGGAGTGGACTGAATGATTGACAGGTGTCTGTCAGGGTGGGGGCCCTGCCTGTCTGCAGGGGGTGGGGGGGGAGTTTCCCGCCTGCCTGACCCTGCAGGGGAAGGGGTCACCCAGCATCCCTGGGGACCTGGAGGGGTCCCCCCCGCCTGCCCTGCCCTGCTCCAGCCACTCTGTCAGCCACAAAACCTGCAGAGACTTGGGGGGGGTCCGTTGATCTGGGGGGCACCAGCACCTGCGGTGTCCCCCCTCCCCCAAGAGCCCTGGGCCTTTCCCTGCTGCAGGGGGTGGGGGGACACACGATGCCACCCCTGGGCTCTGGCTGCTCACCCCCCTCCATGTGTGCAAACCCCCCATCCCAGGCTGGGTTCGAGGGGGGGGGGGGTTGGTTGGGGGGGGGGTGCCCCCCTGCCAGGGCACAGCATGTGGCTCCTGTGTCCCCCCAGGCAGTTGCGGGGAGCACACCTGCACGCCCTGAGGCCGGAAGGCATCCGGGGGTGCCCACCCTGGCCCCCCCCCCCGCCCCCTGCAATTTGCTTAGAGAAAAGAAGTGAAACAGCCAGTGGTGGCTGGGGGGAGCTCGTCCTCCCCTCTGGGTTTCATCTTCCTTCTCCCCTGGCCAAGGTGGTGGGTCTGGGCCCCCCCCGGGGGTGGCTCTTTGCTGGCTCCCAGCCCTCGGTGACACGGCCCTGACGTGCTGACACGGCTGACCGTACCCCAGGGCTTTCCGGGGCCACCTGCACCTCGGGGGGGGGGGGGGGGGTGTGGGTGGGGGAAACCTGCCACCCCCACGGTGTGACAAGTCCTCCCAGGCCCTGGCCAGGCTCAGTCTGCTTGCCCTGAGACCCCCAGCCCCTTGGCCCACTTCTGTGCTGGTGTGAAACTCCCACCCCCAGGCCTCCCACCAGCCCTGCACCCGTGGCACTTGCACCAGGGCCGCCTGTGTGGCTTTGCTCTGTGCCAGGACCCCGTCTCCCCCCTCCAGGGGTTCTTGTTTGGGGTTTGCAGGGGGGTTATCCCCCTGTGCCCTGCTCTGTTCCTGGTGCGTGCTCCCCCTCGCAGTCCGTAGGGCTGCCCCGCTGCGTTTGGGGTGGCCATGGTGGGCTCTGTCCCCATTGCTCGGGACCAGCCTGGGTCCCCATGATGCCAGCTGGAGCAGGGGGCGGGGGGGGCACGCTGTGCCATGAGGTTCAGACGTGGGACCACACTGGGGCTTTGCTGGGTGCCTGTGGGGGTAAATCGAGGTGGGCGGAAGCAGAGCTGCTCTGTCCCCTGTGTGTGCCTTTGCTGTGTCCCGACGCTCCCCTCCCAGCATCCCCCCACCCTCTCCCACCACAGCTGCTCTCCTGGCCAAGTTTGTTCTGGAGCGGGATCCCTTTTTTCCTCTTTCCCCAGCGCCGGAGCCCACGTCTGGAGCTTCGCTTGTTCCTCCTCCCACATGCTGCAGCAGGGCCAGGCCCGCGCCGGCTGCGGTGCTGCGGTGGAGGGGGCGGCTGGGCTGGCGCCGTGGAAAATACCCCCACGTTGGCACAGCCCCACAGCACGGGAGCTTGTCCCCAGTGGGGACCAGCTGGGTGCCGGCAGTCCCCCAGGCTGCTGGGGATCCTGCTTTGGGGGGTGTCTGTGCACCCGTGCTGGCGGCCCCCCATGACCTCCCCCCCCCCCATTTTTGCCGTTGCAGGCGACCGCTTGCGGCAGACGGAGAACCGGGCGACGCGCTGCAAGGTGGAGCGGCTGCAGCTATTGATGCAGCAGAAGCGGCTGCGCAGGAAGGCTCGCCGGGACGCCCGAGCCCCCTACCACTGGTTGCCCAACCGCAAGTCCAGCCGGACCAACAGCAACAGCAGCGTCTCCAGCGAGGGCAGCCTGGACCTGGACTTCGAGGACTCGGTTTGGAAGCCAGAGGTCAAGGCGGACATGAAATCGGAGTTTGTCGTAGCATAGAGCCGTGCCCGGTGGGGGCCCCAGGGCCGCGGACTCTGCTGGGGAGACCCCCCCCACTGCCGCCGCCCCAGCTGGTGGTGGTGTCATTTCTGTTGTCATGGGCCAGATCTCCTCTAGATTTGCCATCTCCTGTGACCGGACGCCTCGGGGTTGACCCTGCCTGTGCTGGGGGATGTGTTTCACAGCAGGGGGTCAGCCAGGGCAGCCTCACACACCCACCCCCCTTCCCCAGCTTGGATGGGTTTGGGGAGATATGGGGAGGGGGGAGCAGGCAGGAGCCGCCGGCCCCCCCTCCCCTGCATCCTCCCTGGCTGGGAGCAGGGGGTCCCAGCGCCTGTGGGGCTCCTGGGGGATATCAAAGCTGCTGCTTTGCTGTGAAGAGGGATGCAGTGTGGTGGGCTCTGGCCCCCCAGCCTGGTGTGTTTGCCCCCCACCCCCGGTGCAGGCAGGAGGAGATGAAGTCTCTTTCAGAGGTGCTGGGGGCCCCCCTGGGTTTGGGGGCCATTCGTTTTCCTTCCCTTCTATATGTAGCATTGCTCGGCTGTGGGGCTGGGACCCCCCCCCGGGTGGCGGGGGGGACACACGCGTGTGCCTGGGTGCCGCTAGCCCTACTGCCGCAGCTGGGGGGGGGGGGGGCAGGGGAGGGGGGGGGGGGGCTTTGTTTTGGGGGGGGGTTTAATTTTGGTTTTGGAGGGAAAAGAAATGGCGCCTTCCCTCCGCGGCTGAGACCAACTCCTGAGTCGCTGGACTCCTTCCTGCCCACCTCTTGGTTGGTTGGATTTTCTTTTTTAACTTAAAGGAGAAGAAAAAAAAATGAATAAACCCAGTACTTGGTCATGGCTGTCCACAAGCCGTGGGGCTAATATTTATAGACATTAATTACCCGACTGAGCCAATACTGACATAGTCTTGCATAGGCCGTAGAAATCCTTTTTCTTGTCCAACTTTGATTTTTTCGTCAGGAGATCTGTGCAAATAGAGAACCCATGTGATGTGTTTTTTGTCTGTAAAAGTCTTTTTTTGTGTGTTTTGAGGAGGGGGGGTGGGGGGGAGAGCGAGGCTTTTGGTCTTTAATATTTTATTTTTTATTTTTGAAATAAATTTGGGCAGTCTGGATGCACCCATGCCTACTGTTGCTGTCGGGGGGAGGGGTGGGACGGGGTGGTGCAGGGGCAGCCAGGCACCCTGTCCTCCCAGGGGCAGCACTTTTAAAGTTATTAATCTCCATGCACATCTATGCACGTAATCACTACATGTGTGCACATGCATGGCCACACATGTCCCCTGTGCACACACATGGCTGTGGATGTCCCTACAGCAGCCACGTACACATGGCCTTGTGGATGTGCTCAGCACAGCCGTGCACACGTGTGTGCCCAACCATGCACATGTGTGTGCACAGGTGCACACGTGTGTGCCCAACCATGCACATGTGTGTGCACTCAGCTCCACAGGAGGAAGGGATGCCTGATGGCACGGTGAGGTGGTGATGGACCCACTCTGGCCTCCCAGGAAGAGGGACCGGGTGCTGGGGTCCCCTTGCCCTGGGCACTGGTGTTGGTATGATGGGGACGGTGTTTCCAACCTGTGCTGGACCCTGATGCGTGGTGCTCACCCAACCAGGTGAACCTGGTCCTATCCTGCCGGCTGTGCCAACGTGCTCCACCACGGCCCCGAGGAGCTGGGCTGGTTCCACCAGCTGGGCCAGCCGTGGGTGCCGGCACCCTCCCTCCTGCCCTGGCCTCACCGGCTGCCCTGCGTCACAGCGGGCCGGCCGCGGGCCGGGGTGGAGGGGCTGGCAGCCACGAACCAGCTGCCGCCCTGACGCCCCGGTTCAATCCCTGGGGCCTGGCACGGCCGTGCCTCAGTTTCCCCACATGCAGCTGCAGGTTTGTTTCCCTGTGGCTTTCCCCCGCCCCGGGGAAGGTGATGGGGTGGGGATGGCAGTGGGGACATGGGCCAGTGCTGTCCCACCCACGGGGGTTTGCTTCCCACAGCCCTTTCAGCTCTTGGGGGTGAAGAGGCCCAGGAGGAAACTGGGGGGGGTGGGGGCGGTATCGGTGGCTGCACGGTGCCATGGCTGGGGGCACTGTGGGCTGGAGCCCACCCTGCCCTGCACTCCTGTGCCCAACAGGGACGTGGTGGCATGGCGAGCACTGGCACTCCTTGGTCCCCGGCATACCCAGGGGGGTAGGGGGTGCCCGGCCCAGGGGAATGGAGCAGGGCTGAGCTGTGCGGCTGTTATTTGGGGAGAGGGCAGGAGTGGCTGCCCATGTCCCCTCTGCCACAGCCCCTTGCTGCTCTGTCACTGCACCCCAAGGACTTGGGCGGAGGGGGAATGACAACACCACAATCCAGAGCCCCACGGGTCACCCAGCACCCCATGGGCAGGACAGGATTGTCCAGCTGGAGCTGGTGGCTCTAGGGGAGAGGAACGCTTGGGAGGGCCCAGCCATGGGGCTGGGGGGGCCTCCCCAGTCCCTGAGTCCCTGGGGGTGACTGAGCCCTGGAGGAAGCCAGGGCCAGGAGAGGAAGTGGCTCAGGTTCCTGCGGTGACATGTGCCACACTGGGCATCCCGGGCATTTGACGTCATTTCGGGTAGAGCGTGCCCCAGGCTGCCCCCCCCGACACCCCCGGCCCGTGCCGCTCACGCCAAATTTGGCAACGGGAAAAGGAGCCGCTCACCGCGCTGGGAGCGACCAGCGGAGCCCTTTTAAGGCAATGGCTGCCTGGCTGGGCACACACGGGATGCACACACGTGTGCATGCTCACGCCTGCCTGTTTGCACATGTGCACGCTCCTGCCCGGCTGTTTGCACGCACATGCGTGTGTGCACAGGGATGCGCGCAGGCGGCTGTGCATGGGGACACAGGCAAACAGTCGCACTGCGGGTGGGTGGGACGCTGACCCCCTCTGGCCCAGCCTGGGGGTCCCACTGTCTGCTCCTGTCCCTCAGCGCAGGGTTGGGGTGGGGATGGTGGGTGCTGCAGGGTGGGTGGCCTGGGGTGCGAGCTGTGCGTGGGTCAGGCCTGGCCCCAAAGCATGGCACGGCACGGCACGGCACGGCACAGGCTGGCCCAGCACAGCGTGCCATGGCACAGGCACCCACGGGAGGTGTCTGCGGCTTGGCACAGGCAAGCTGGGACACGGGGCGCCGGATCGCCTGCGCCACCGGGGTGACATCACCGCGCCCGGGGCCGGCAGATGCTGGTGATAAAATGGGGGGGGGTCGCTGGCGGCGGGGCGAGGCCGGGCAGAGCTGCACTGGCTGCCCAGCCCTGGCATTGTGTGCTTCACAGCCCCCTGCATCCCATCCTGCCTCCTCCTCCTCCTCCTCGCTGCCCCTCACCCAGCCATCACCCCAACCCCCCACCCTGCCCCAGTGCTGCCGTGGGGCCAGGCCCACGCCGGCAAGGCTGTGCTCATCCCAGTCCTCCCAGTATGGAGCAATCCAGTAGCGCCAGCATCGAGCCTTTGGTGTGGTGCCTGCTGGAGGGGCAGCATGGGTGTCACCCCGTGAGTGTGCGTCTGCACACGTGGGTGGGGGCTTGCACAGGGGGTGTACATGGGGCTGGATATACAGAGGGTGCTGGGGGGGGGTCTGTTCACGGCGGGAGGGGGTGGTTGTGCACACAGGCGTGCACACACATGAGCAAGTACACGCTTGCAGCTCCCAAACACCCTAGTGGGGCCTTGGCCACGGGCCTGGGGCAAATATTTGCCTTCAGTGGTGCAGAGCTGCCGTGGTGCCTGTGTGTGCTGGCAGGAGAGGGTGGGGGACCCCAGTGCCCCGGGGAACCCCAATGCCCCCCCACTTACACATGGCCAGTGGGTGTGGGTAGGTTGGAGCATGTGCCCCCCCCCCTCCCATCACTCTAGCCCAGCCCCCGCAGTGGGGAGCATGCCAGGAAACACCCACGGTGGGCGAGCGCCTGGCGGCTCCCACGGCCCTCCCAGCACACCCGTGGGCTCTGGCGCACACCCACAGCGCGGCCACAGCCGCAGCACCGCACTGCATGGGGCACACGCCCGGCCCAGGCATGCATGAAGGCTGCACATCAGCTCCTTGCACACCCAGACCCTTGCACACCCAGACCCTTGCACACCTGGACCTTTGCACACCCACCCACCGCACCCTACATCCCCCCCCCCCGCACCCTACATCCCCCCCACCCCTGCAAGCACAGCCCAGCCTTGCCATAGTTTGCACACACATGCATGTTTGCAGACATGCATGCACACACCCGTGTACATGCATGCACCCCACCGCCGAGTGCAGCAGCACATGCCCGGCCCATGCCTTCATGGCACCAGGACCCCCGCCCCCCGCTCGCCAGGCTTCTCCCCTGCTGACATAGGGTTGATCACGGCTTGGAATGGGGGGCCCCAGCCCTGCAGCCCCCTGGTGCCACCCACCGTTTACTGGGGCACCCGGCGGTGGCTGCTGGCGAGAGACGGTGCTGGCGCGGCTCTGCCAGACGCCGGGTGGGCGACGAGTTGCCAGCGTGTCCCTGGCAAGAGCTGGGAACACGGCATCTGCCGGCAGCAGGGTCCCATTGTGGGGGTGCACCCCAGCCCCCACGCAGGGGCTGCAGACGGACTCCCCACCACCCAGCTCTAGGGGCAACCGCCAGGGTTTGGGCACCCATGGGTGCACCCTGGGCATGGCTGTGGGGTGCAACCCCCTGCCCCCAAGAGCTGAGCCCCCCGTGCTGGGCCCCGGTGCTGCTGGAGGGCTGGGCTGTGGGCAGGCAGCCCTGGCGTGGGGTGCGGAGGCGGTGAAGGGGGGGCCGGGGCGGGAGCTGCCGGCACAGGGACGGATCCTGGAATTAAAAACATTCCAGGAACTGACTTTGAACCAGATAAAATAACAAGCGCCGCAAGGAATGTCTCACCCCACCCCCCGGCCAGCCGCGGCCTCGGCCTGTCCCGGCCCCACACCGCTCCCTGCAGCCCACACGTGTCCTCGGGCCCTTGCACACGCGTGTGCACACAGAGCAGTGTGCACACATGTGCAGCTGGTGTGTCCGCCTGCAGCCCGGCCGTGGCTGTGCACCGTGCCCAGGCTGAAGTGTTGGTGCCTGGCGGGGCTGGGAGTCCTGCGGGGGTGTGGGCTGAGCACCCTGTCTGCAGCGAGGGGCTCAGCACCCCTGGGTGGGTCCGTGAGGGTGCACACCTGCAAGTGGGCAAGCAGTGCGTGTGCACACACGCCTGAACACAGCTGTGCATGTATGGGTGTTGCATGTGCAGAGCATGTGCACACCAGCCCCCCCCTCCCCACGTCCCCTGATTGCCCCCAGCCCAGCCGGGGTGTGGAGGGTCGTCGTCGTCGTCCCCCCCCCCCGTGTGCTGCCCAGCCCCTGCAGCCCCCGGGCCTCCCTGGCCCCCCCGGCCTGGCCCATGGCCATGGCTGGCGGAGGCAGCCTGGCGTGCCTGGGCGGTGATATCACGGGGGCCGCAGAGCCAGGGGCATGGCGCCCAGCCTGCTCCCCGGGGACCCCCACGGGGCTGGGCTGGGGGCGGAGTGCGGATGGAGCAGCAGTGGGAGCCCATCTCACTGCTGCTGTCCCCAGGGTGCCACACTGGGGACCAGTACAGGTCACACTGGGAGTCCCAGTCTGGCTGCCTGCCCTTGCCAGCAGCAAAGACCCCAAATCTCCCCACCCCTCTTAGCTCCACACACCCCCCAAAAAAAAAAAAAAAAAAAGCAAAAAAGCAGCAGCATCTCCTGGCCGGAGGTGTTGTGGGAGGGGGCATAGGCGCAGCACCCCCTCCCCTAAGTTGGGTTCCCCAGGGAATGGGGCTTAAATGCCCCCGACAGCACTGGTGTGGGTGAGCGGCATCTCCCCGCGCCACCCCAGCCCTGCAGCCTGCGCTGGGGCGGAGGGGGGGAGTGGGGGGGTGGGGGGGGAGGGATGGGGTCCTGGCCGGGTGCCAGACAGGGGGTGGGCTGCAAGGCCAGCACACCGTGGCCCTGGGCAGTGTGGTGGGGCCAGCAGGTCCACGGGGACCAGAGGGCAGCACAGTGTGTCACCGTGTTTACAAGGACCTCGAGGAGCCCTCGTGACGTCCGTGCTGGCCCAGCCAGCCCAGGGCCCTGCCAAGTGGCACGGTGCCACCGCCACCACCATGCTCCCTCCCGGCCACTGCTGAGATTTTTGGGGCTGGCATGGGGCCACCTGGCCCCTGGGCTTCAGTGGCTTGCAGAGGGGCACAGAGCCGGGTGTCATCCATCCCCCCACACACCCCCTGGCCACCAGCCGCTGTGCTGAGTGAGCAGATGGGGGTGCACAGGGCTATATATAGTGGTGGGACCCACAGGTAGCAATGCGTCAGCATGTGGGTGACATGGCCGCTGTGAGCAGGCGACACTCGGCTGCACACCCCCGCAGCTGGCTCCCCACGGGCCGCGGTGGCCCCCCTGAACCCCTGTCCTCCATGCACCCAGAGCTGCGGTGCTGGGGGGGGGTGTCATTACATGTGCCAGTCATGGCTGGAGGATGCTCAGCCCTTGGCTGTGCTGCATGAGGGTGTTTGCTGGGTGGCAGGTGCTGCAACCCCCCCATGCGTGTGTCTGTGCATGTATGTGCATGTGCATGTCTGTGTCCATGCCTGCCTGCACACGGGTCTTGAAAGTGCATGTTGTGTCACTGTATGGACAGGGCTGCATGTGTCACTGTGTGTCCCCACATGTGCATGGCTGCAGTGGTGCTGCCTGCATCTCAGCATGTGTGCTGCTGCATGTGTGTGCGTCCCCACACGTGTGACCAGAGCAGTATTGCATGTGTGTCTGTGAGTCCATGCATGTGGCACTGTCTGTGTGTGTGTGTCCCCATGTGCAGGACTGTGGCCATGCTGCACAGTTCTGCATGTTGCTGCATGTGTGTGTAACCACATGCGTGGCCACCTTGCGTGTGTGTTTTGCTGCACACACATGCCCTCAGCGTGTGTGGCCGTGGCGTGATGCTGCGTGTGGCTGCGTGTGCAGTGTGTGCGTGGCCGGGGGTGACTCAGCCCCCAGGCAGCCCAGGAATGCCCCCCCCTCCCCCCCCTCCGGCCAAGCCCTGCTGGGAACAGGCGCTTCTGGGGATGCTGACAAGCTGGGGTGACCCAGACCCTGCTGGGAAGATAAGGCGGCGCCCCCCGGCTCCATCCTGCCTTCTGGGAACCGCCTGGCGAGGGGGGGGGCAGGGGGGGCCTCGGCCCTGCGGCAGGCACAGAGGGGGAGGGAGGCAAGGCTCTGCCCGGGAGACCCCCGCTCTGCCCGATGTCCCCACAGCGCCGTGCGGGGATGAGCCCTCCCCCCCCGGGGTGCCGAGGCCAGGGGTGCAACGGGGGGAGCCCCAGCCTGCCCCCCCCCCGGCCGCCAGCGGGCAGGGTGGGCGGCTTCCAGGGCCGACGGGCTCCGGCCCCTTCGGGGGTGCCTGGAAGGGGCCCAGGGGGTGTCCGGGGACGCGGGGCTCCGGGCACTGTGTGAGGAGCGGGGGTGCGGGGGGGGTCACGGGCCCCGAGCGGTGCGTGGCGGAGCGGCGGTGGCCCCGCACGGTGCGAGTCCTCTCCGCCCGCTGCATCCAGGCCGGCTCTTCCCCCCCGCCGGCGACCCGGGCCCCTGCCCAGCCGCGGCGGAACGGCCCGGCCCGGCCCGGCGGGCGGTGGAGCGGGAGGGCCCCGGGCACGCCCCGAGCCCCGGGCGGCCGGTGCCGCTGCGGGTGCGGGGGGGTCGGGCAGTGGGGCACTCCGGGGGCGGGGGAGGGGAGGAAGAGCTGGGCTCCGGGCTCCGCTCCAGGCTCCGCGTTCCGCTCCGGGCTTTCTGCGCCGCCGTGGCCCCGCTCGGCCCCGCGCGCTCATTCATTCATAGATCGCGCCGCGCGCTCCCGGCCCATTCATCCCGGCGGCGCGAGGGAGGCCGTTACCGTGGCAACCCCCCCACTCCCGCCTGCACACCCCACCCCCCGCACACCCGGTGCGGCCGCAGGGTCGAGCGCGGGGAGGGGGGGCCGGGCCGGGGCAGCCCCCTGTGCTGGGCGGCAGCGGGGCCCGGGGCTCCCCCTGCCCGGGGTGGGGGGGCTGGCGGCCACCCGTGGGCCCGCGGCGGGGGGGCACTGCCGGGGGGGGCGGGGCGCATTCTGCGGGGCGGCCCCCTCGTTTGCGGGGGGCGCGGGCAGCCCGAGCGGCCCTGATCCCCACCCAGGGTGGCTGCCACGTCGGCGGGGGGGCGGGGGTGTCCCCCCCCACCCCGGGCCCTGCCTTGCCCGAGCGGCCCTGACCCCCACCCAGGGTGACTGCCACGTCGGCGGGGGGGGTGGGGGGTGCCTCCCCCCGGACCCTGCCTTGCGTTCGCTAGCGGTTTCAGTTATGGGATGGGCTTGGCACAGCCTAACACACACACACCCCCGCCCCCGGCTCAGTGGCGGTGGTGCTGAGCTCTAGCTCGGTGGAGCACAGCGCAGACCCCCCCAGCGTGGTGGGGAGCCTGGTGCACCCCCCTTGCACCCCCCTCGGCAACCCCGGTGAGCAGGGTGGTTGTGGGTGCCAGCGGTGTGAACTGCCAGCACCTGGCTGGGGGGGGGTGTGCCCCGGTCCTGCACATCAGGGGGGGGTGCAGGTCCTGTGTCCACACGTACAGCGGGGGGTGGGGGTGCAGACCCTGCCTGTGCGCTGGCATGAAGCTCAAGGCTGCAGCGTGGGCACGGGGTGGAGTGGGACAAAGCTTCCCGACCTCTTCTGCCTCCCCAGGACACCTGGAGCGAGGTGCCAGGGCCACAGGGTGCAGGAGAAACTGCTGCTCCTCCCTCGGGTGCTGTTCCAGCCCCACGGGTGGGCTCCAGCCCCAGGGCTGAGGTCTAAGCGTGGTGGGAAGATGCCACCAGGCAGCCGTGGGGCTGGGTGTGGATGCTTGCGTGGCTACGCTCATGTGTGTCTTGCACGGATGGGTTCTCCTGCAGTTGGAGTTTGTGCACCTTGAGTACATGGGCAGACAGGAGCACACACGTAGGTATGCACGACGTGTGTGTTGGTGCTTACTTGTGTTCTCAGGCATGTTTGCATGTGGGGCCACACGCGTGCCCCTGCTGCCTGCCCACGGTTGATGCGCTGACGTCGGTGTGTGCCGGGGCGGGGGGGTGTGCTGGGCTGTGTACACGCACATGTCAGGGGTTGCCCTCACATGCAGCCATGTGTGCTTTGCCTCCCCAGCAGCCTCTGCACGCCTGGCCCCTGCGTCTCCGCACTGCTGGGGAATGACTCATGGGCTCGCAGAGGAAGCAGTGACTCAGTCCTGGATTCCTGCCTCTCCCCATCCCCCGGCCGGCCATTGTGGCCACGTGGAGCCTGCGGGACCTGAGCCCTGGCCGCTTGGTGGGATGCAGCTGGACGCTGGGTGCTGAGTCTCCCCGTCAGGCTGCTGGGAGCAGTGCTGGGGGCACGTGGGCCTTCCCTGGGCTGCTGTGGGCCATGGGGTCCCTGCAAAGCTGTGGAGACCCCAGTGCCTTCGGGCACACAGGAGGAGGCAGCTGTGGGCGCTTGGGGTAGCACTGGGCATGCCAAAGCTGGGCACCGGGGTCAGGCTTGGGTATGTTTCCCGGGGGTGTTCCAGGTGGTGCCAGCTGTGCCCAGCCCTGGCTGAGCCCGGCATGCCACCCCCGGGCAGCGGTGCCAGGTGCTGCCCCGAGCTCGCAGCTGGCAGGGCTCCCCTCTGTGTGGGGGGCACCTTTGGAGCTGTTACCTGTGGGTGCCTGCCATGGGCTGGTCACAGTAGCATCACCGATCCTGCCACCCAGGCCCCTGCGGCCCTCTTGGTGCCCCTGGCTGATGTCCCAGCCCCACAGCAGGGGGGGATCTTGCCTGTTGCTGACCCGCTCCTTCCCTGGCCCGACGTGCTGGTGCCCCTGAGCAGGGGCTGCAAGCCCCGGTACAGCGCTGGCACCAAAAGTGGCTGGAGCTGCTCCACCTGTCGTGGGTTTGCCGTGGGTCTGGGGTGCGGCGGCGGCTCCACCTGCCCCTGGTTCTCAGCCACCGCTGGCACCAGGCTCTGCAGCTGCTCTTGCCGCCGGCCCGGTGCCTGCCGGGGGTCTGGGGTGCCACAGGGTCCCACAGCAGCAAAAGGGGCCTGGGCATGGGCTGGGGGAGGTGGCTGCAGTGCAGAGCAGTTGGCAGTGCCGTGCAGTGCCCAGGGTGCTGTGCCAGCGGTCAGCGGTGCCATGCAGTGCTTCGGGCGCTGTGCTGGCAGTGCCATGCCGTGCCCAAGGTGCTGTGCCACGGCAGCACGGGCAGCCTCTGTGAGTCAGAGCAAGGTGGAGCTGCTGCCCCCTCCCCGCTCGCCCCGTTCCCAGGACCCGCTCGCCAGAATTGCTTTCGCAATGACTGGGGCAGCCGCCCTGGCCCTTCCCTGCAGCGCCTGGCTCTGCCGAGCTCGCCCTGGCCCTGTGCCCTGCAGGTTCCCCCTGCCCACACTGCCCACACTGCCCACACTGCCCACACTGTCCATGGCCTCCTGCTGCCCACCGCTGTCCATGCCCCGGCGTGGCTGCTGCTGCCGCAGGGTTTGGCCGATTCCCCTTAACCCTGCCCTTCGCCACCTCCTGCCCTGGGCACTGCTGAGTGCTGCGGCGTTTAGACTTTGTGTGACCCCATGGGACCACGATCCCCTCTGTGGGGACAGGGTCTCACAGGTGGCAACAGGGGGGTCAGGGCGAGTGGCTGCCAGGGCCAGAGCTGGCAGTGAGTGCCCGCAGAGATGGGGTGAGTCAGCTGCAGGCAGGTGGGGAGACGCGGGGACGCACAGCGATCCGGGCATGACTCATCTGTTAAACAAACAAACAGGCGAGTCCGTGTGAAGCTGCTTCCTCCGCGCCCCGGTAGTGCCAGGGCAGCCGCCGGGTGCACCCCGGCAGCTGAGCCCCCCGGGGTGGCAGTGGCTTCGGGAGCAGCCGCAGAGCTGCAGCCGCACATGGTGCTGCCTGCACACACGTGCATGGGGCACCCCTGTCCCCAGCCGGTCCCCGCACTGCTGGCAGCATCGCAGTGGGGTGCACCAGGTGGGGGGCTGCAGCCGTTTCTGGTTTGGGGAGAGGTGTATGGCACCATGGGGACATTTTGGGGGATGTTTCAGGAGTCTTGGCAGCAGCGCTCCAGAGGTGCGGGGCTCGGCTTGTGCCATTCAAGGGGTGGTGGAGCTTCTCTCAGTGAATCCACCCCTGGCATGCAGGTGACTCAGCCCCAAAAAAAAAGCCTCAAGAGGCTCCATGGTACCTGCCAGCGGCACTGACCTGGCAGCCGGGATGGGCACAGGGGGACCCTGTGGGGCTGGGGTTGACCCAGCAGGGATGCATCCCAGCTGGTGCAGGAGCTGGTCCGAGGGACTCTGCAGGGGTGATACTTGGGGGTGGCTGCTCCACTGGGATGGGATGGGATGGGATGGGATGGGATGGGATGGGATGGGATGGGATGGGATAGTTGCCTCCAGTGGCTGTTGGTAGCCCCGACCTGGGAGACCTGGGAGGGAGCCAGGATGGGAGCCAGCACTGTGCTGGCCATCAGCAGCACCAAGCAGCAGCAGCAGCTGGTGCATTTAAGGGCACATGCCTGGGAAAGGGGCAGCAGGCCTGGTGCCAGGCAGGCGAGGACGAGGGGGACCGAGGGCAGCAAGCAGTGGCTGCTGGAGCCAGTTGTCCCCAAAGCAGCAGGAGCCAAGGAGCTCGGTTTGAGCCAGGCAGAGCACTGTACCGAGCACTGCGTGCAGGCTGGGGCCAGTGCACCGGGGACTTCCAGGGCAGGGGAGAAAGCAGTGCTCAGCCAGGGGTTGTGAAGGGCGAAGAGGCTGAGTCAGTTAATTACGGGGCTGCCAGCCCAGCATCGATCCTGGCAAAATCATGGAATAGCTGATCCAGGCTGTGATTAATAAAGTGTTAGAGCGCAACAGCACGGCTGCTGCTCGCGCCCACCAGCCACCCGCACTATGGCGTGGCCCCGCTGCCAGCCCGCTGTCCCCGGGACCTCAGATGAGGTTTTGTTTCCAAAACCTGTTTTTCAGAAGTCAGCAAGTTTCCGGGCACAGTGGAGATCTTTCCTGGGCAGGCAGCCGAGTGTCCCAGCTTCTGCTGGGAGAAGAGCTGCTGGTCCCTGGCAGGCACCGTGCCTTGCCCTGTAGCCATCCCCTGGATGCAGGGGAGCAGGGTGACTGGGTGCTGGTGGGGCCAGGGATCCCTGAACACCTGCTTTTCACCCCTGAGGTGAAGGTGCCTTTGCAGGAGCTGCAGTGGCTGGTGCTGGGCAGGCGCCTGGCTCCGGCAGCTGGGAATTTCCCAGGTCCAGGCTCACCTGGGCTGGGGCCGCACGGCCTCTCCCTCGGCCGGCGGGCTGTAAAACCCAGCTGTATGCAATTGCCCTGGCCCACGCCACAGCCAGCCTGCCTGGGCACACCGCGGCTCGGCACCGTGCCCTGCCAGGCAGGGTGCGAGCTGGGGGCAGCCAGGCTGTGCCAGGGTTGCCAGCTGCCCAGCTCCAGTGGGTCCGACATGCAGCCTGAACCTCTGACCTGCAGGTCCCATCTCTGCTCGGAGTTTTCTCTGTTCTCAGCCTTCCTCCAGGCCACGCTGCAGCTGGGGCAGAGCCAGCGTCTCAGCCAGCATTGCAGTCACTGGTGCAATGGCGGGGGCTGCAAGTGCTGCAGCGATGCTGCACCTCAGCACAGGGTCCATCACCCCAGTCCTCGGTGGGACTGCGTCATCGCCACCAGTGAGTCCCAAGCGTGACCCGGGGCCCCATGCACACACATGCGCGCCCTCGCCGGCATGGCCCAATATGTCAGGAATGTTTTGTGGTGTGGCTGGAAAAAGGGTCATTCACTTACTGGATATTTAACCTTTTTTTCCCCCCTCCTTTTTGCTCCTTTCTTCGTTGTGTGTTGTGGGTTTGGCCGGGGGCCTGTGGCGGGTGCGTGTGTGTGTGTGTGTGAGAGCAGGCATGTGATGAGCCGGGTGTGACGGGGATGCTGAGGTCTGTGAAAGTGCTGAGCTGGTGTGAACCCGAGATCCCCATCTCCTCCTCTACAGCCCTTCCTGGAAGCGGCTGCGGGGAACGTCCCTGCTGGGTGCGGTGTGTGGGCAGCTGTGCCCATCCCCACGGCATCTGGGTGCCTCATTGCGGGAGGGAGAAAGAGCCCTGCTCCTGCCCCAGGGCCAGGAGGCTGAAGGCAGGAGGTGCAGGGGTGGGGGGGCTCAGTGCAGGTGCCCTGGGTGCTCGCAGATGGGGCAATTCTGCCTGTGCCGCCCCATGCGAGGGGTCCCCGCTGATGGTGCGCACCTGCCTGCTGTGCCGGGGCAGCGACCGGACCGGCGCATGTGAGGCTTGGGAAGAGGCATCATGATGTCTCTCGTGGCTGCTGGGGCAGTGCTGATGCAATCCTGGCAGCATCTGGCAAGGCCCACAGAGGGTCCCCAGCCCGGCTCTGCTGTGACAAGCCACCGCGAGGGATGGTGAGTGGGGCCAGAGCTGGCACTGAGGCGCAAGGGCATCAGGTGTTGCTAGCAAAGCTGTCTCATCTCCGGAACTTTTTTGCTTAATTTAATTTATTGCCAATTAACTCAAACTTCTCATCGCTAATTTAGGTATTGGGGAAAACCTAAATAATTCAACAAACACTTCAGTAAACACCTGCCCCTCAGCCAACCCCAGCTGGAGCCCCCCTGGTTGCCCCTCACCTCAGCCACTGCATTCTTTCCAGGGGGCTGTGTTCGCCTGTCCTGGCTCCCGTGGGTGCTGGTGACGGGCGGTGGGTGGTGGCTGTTTGATGGGTCCTCTCTGCCCCAGGCTTGCTCCGGGGTCTGTGGTCTCACAGGTGGGTGTACCTGCTCCAGCATGGATCACCGTAGCCGGGTGCTCACGCATGAATGGTTGTGTCACGTGTGGGCTGACTGCATGTTTATGCAATGGATTAATTGGGCGCTTGTCTATGAGTCAAGTGTGCGATCATGCATGTGCTGAGCACACATGCGTGTGGCTTAATCGTGTGCTCGTGTGCAGCCTGGTTGTGCACTTGTGTGTGGGAGCAGCGTGTTCATGGATGAACCGCTGGTGGTTTTGTGCAAGGGTTAACTGGGTGCTCATGCCTGAATTAACGGTTGTTCCTGCATGGATCGACTGTGGCTCCTGCAGGGGCTGGCTGGACTGATGCGGGAGGGATTTGGGTGCCCACATGTGCCACCAGTGTCCCCTGGGGCTTGTGCCAGCACAGCAGGGCCCTGTGCCAGGAATCCCTTTGGTCTCAACAGAGAAGGGGAAGGAGGAGACTGAGGCAGCGAGGCGTGGGGTCACTGGTTAGGAAGGGAGTGTGATGCTCCCCAGACGGGGAGGGATGGGCAGGGACATTGCTGGGGCTGCTCACCCTCCCCACCCCCAGCCCCACTGGCACCCCCAGCCCCAGCTGGCAGCTTGCACCTCACTGCTGCATTGGGGCAAACCAGGGCACGTTGGTGGGGAGCAGCCCCCCCACGCTGCGTGTGGCAGCCAGGCCCCACGGTGGGTCAGGGACCCTCCTGATGGGTCAGCTCAGCAGTGCTGGCCCCGCTGCCTTGTTTCCCTCCTGGGTCAAGTCCCTAGTCGCATCCCTGGAGCAGGGATGTGCCGCTGCCCCTGGCTCTGCTCTTTGCCCCTTTCCAGCCTGCCTGGCCGTGATCCATCTGCAGCCACGTGATGCCAACACACTGGTTGGCACCGGTCCCTGTCCTGTCCCCTGAGACCCAGCAGGAGCCTCAAGTGGAGGCAGATGTCAGGTCAGAGCTGTGCCATGACTCTGCCCGCGACGTGTCCCCTGGCTGGGTCCCTGGGGACCGTGCTGAGCCATGGTGCTGGTGGCATGCACAGCGCCAGGGCCGGGGCACTGAGCCCCGGGGCTGGCAGGAGCTGTTCGCAGGTGCTCGGTCCGGTGGCATGGCTGGGGACGTTGCCACCCCAGGGGTCCCTGTGCTGCTTCCCCCTCCCCTTGGTGGGAGCTTGGGGCTTGGCATGTCCTGCCTGGGGCCACAGGCTGAGTCAGGGACAGACCCAGAACAGGCGCCCTGACTCACCCGCCTGTGTGCGAAGCTCCGGGCAGCGCTTCCCCCCGGCAGGGGGGACTCGGTCAGCCCCTGGTCCCCTCTGTCCCCACTGGCCCTTTCCTACTCCAGAGGGAGGGAGAGGACCCAGGAGAACAGGTCCCTGCTCTTGTCCATGGGCCCTGGCCCCCTCCAGAGGTGGGGGCTGCCACCACCGCTGCCTCTGTCCCTCGCTGCTGACACCAGCCGCAGGGAAGGGAAATCCTGCCTGTCTGCAGGGGGGGAGCAGCTGCCTCTCACTACAGGACCCCTTGCCGCCCCCCGGCACCCCAACCCCTGCCCACACAGGGCAGGGAGCCTCCCAACAGCCCTTGGGGCCTGCCAGTGTGCCCTGCCGAGGGGCTGGGAAAGCCTTGGGGGAAGGTGTGCAGGGAAGAGCCAGACACACACACACACCCCATTTGCAGCTCCCCTTGCACACACGTGTGCACAGTGCACCACCGCCACACGCACGTGTGCATCGGACTGCAAACACACACAGCCCCCTTGTTCCCCCCCCCCAGCTTTTCACAGCCCCCCACAGCTGCTCGTCTGTTCCCCGCCAGCTCCCAGCCAACCCCCCCTCTTCATCCTGCCTCTCCGAGAGCATTTTCCCGCAGTGTCTCCATTGATAAATCTGGAGCGTTGCCACGGAGACGCTGCAGTGGGGCGCAGCAGGGTGCAGCGGGGGTGCAGAGCCACTGAGGAGCCCAGGGGCAAGGGGGGGGCTGACTGGGTGCACACATGTGATTGCACGCGTGTGTAGTTGCACCCACGTGTGCATGGTGGGTGCCAGCCAGCCAGCGTGTGTGTCTGTGTGTGCGACGGCTGAGATGTGGGTGTTTGCTGTCCCTCTGCAGAGCCTGCACGGGGGTCCGGGTGTGCACATACGTGCAAGAACTGGCATGCATGCCCTGTGTGTGCACATGTGTCCAACACGGAGTGCATGGGCTGGGTGTGCTGGGGGCAGAGCAGGCAGACAGGGCCCCTGGCGCTGTCTGGTTCCTCTCCTGCAAAAGAGCCTGGGGCCACCAACCCCAGTGGGGAAACCGAGGCACGGGGATGGCGTGTGATTCATCCCGAAGCAGACAGTCACTCAGGGACAGGGAGGAGAGTTCACATTGCCACCGCCTCTGACCGCTCGCTGCATGGCGGTGTGTCCGGTCGGCATCACTGTGTGCGTGCTCAGACACCCGTGTGCCACTGGCACCTGGGGGGCTGTGTGAGGGGGGTCTCGCCATCGGGTTGCAGGGTGGGTGTGCACACGTGTGTTGCTGCAGGCAAGTGACCCTGTCTGCCCTGCAGCGTCAGGTTGCAGGGATGTGGGTGTGTTTCTGTGTGTGTGTGCACGTATCCATGTGTATGTGTGTGTTCCTGTGCTCATGTGTTCCCGTGCATGTGTGTCCACATGTGTGCATGGTTCCACACTGGGTGCTGAGGCCCTCCTGGCTGCCACGGGGTGCTCAGGGGCCTGGCACTGTTTTGTGCTTGCATCGCTCTGGCAATGGGGACCCATTGGGGTGGCTGCAGGGGGGCTGGGGGGGGGGGGCTCAGGCCAGGCTGTGGTGTGCAAGGGGAGCACAGTGGGGCCAGAGCTGGGCCCTGTGCCGGGGAAGCCCCGGGACCACCCACCGCCTCCAGTGTGGCCAGGCGGCTGCAGAGCCCAGGCACTCACACCACGACCACCCCCTGTGTGAGGCTGGGGTGGGCGAGGGGAGTGGTAGGGGCTTGGGCAGGCACCGCCTGTCCCCAGGCAGCTCCTGCTGCTTTGCTGACACCCTCTGCCATGCCACCCATGCCCATGTGCTCATGGGTCCATGTGGGGAGACCGTATCTGCGGCCACCTGTGTTTGACTGTGTGGAAGTGGGCAAGAGCCTGATGCTGCCAGCACCCAAAGCCCCGAGCCGTCCTGCGGCAGAACTGCAGGGTGCCAGGATCAGCCCCACTTGCAGCCAGGAGCTGGGGATGCCCCTGGGCTGCCCCTTGCTGAAGAGTGGGGTCCCACCCAGGAGCTGTGGGGACGCGGGCAGGACCCCACGGCATGGGGTTGCTGCTGAGCACAGCATGGTCGTGGCAGGGGCACCGTGGGGCGCAGGCGTGGGCTGTGAGTGCACACGCGTGTGGTGCCGGGCGAGCAGGATCAGTGCCGTGCATGTAGCGTGGCTGCCCTCTGCTGCCACTGCCACGGCAGTGCTCAGCACCCTCCGGCACCGCATGCCACCGGCACCCATGGGCGCAGGGCCCAGAGGGATGGCAGGCAGCTGCCCCAAGGGACACTGGGCAGGATGGGCCGGCTAGGGACAGGGACAGCAACCCAGGATGGGGACATCCTCAAAGAGATGTGTCCAGGGCACCAGAGAGGCTGATGGACCAAAGCGCTCCTCCCCACAGGCTCTTGGGGGCTGGGGGGGGGGCCCGGCGTGGCGGGGAGCCGTGCCCAAGGGGACAGGCACAGCGGTGGTGGAGCTGCGGCCATGCCCAAGGGGACAAGGACAGCGGTGGTGGAGC